>NC_139512.1:311009201-312223140 GCF_947247035.1 Vipera ursinii | reverse complement strand
TGTCTGACTGCTGAAAGATAATTTATTAGAATAGAATAAAATAGAATAGAATAGAATGATAACTTTATTGTCACTTTGAATGTACACTAATAGGCATACATTAAAATGAAATTTTGTTGCATACAGCTGTCAAAGGGTCACCTCCCATATACACTACATAAATATGAAAAATAAATAAATACAGAATTATGCATATACCCACATATATTATATGACACAGAAACAACAGTCTAGTTCAGGTTATGTATACATATACATGGTGAGAAAAACCAATCTTGGGAGTTTACGGATGGCCATAAGGAACAAAGCTATTACAGAATCGGGTAGTCCTGCTAGAAATACTTTGAAACCTCCTCCCAGAGGGGAGCAACAGAAAACAGACCGTAAAGTGGGTGTGTGGGTCTCTAACAATGCTTTGAGATTGAAGCACATAGCGCTTATAAGCAGCATCCTGAATGCCAGGGAGCGAGCTTCCTATGATCTTCTCAGCTGTCCTCTGTATGGATTTTCTATCTGAGACACTGCTGCCACCAAACCAGACAGTGATGCAGTTTGTTAAAATGTTTTCAATCATGCCTCTGTAAAAAGTGGCCAGGACAGAAGGAGAAAGTTGTGCTCTCCTCATCTGACGCAAGAAATGCAAAAGCTGGTATTCACGTTTCACTAAGGATGATTGTTAGTATCTGCACCCCCAGATACTTAATACTGTTGACCATCTCTACAGCTGCATCCTTGATACTGAGTGGAGTATGACTATGCTGGCTCTTTGCTTTTATATTTATATTTATTTTAGGTATAAACCATCATAACTAGGTTCCTAAATTAAGTGTACATTATACATTAATTTACAGAGCTTTCCTGAACTTTGTATATTCTAAGATCACTGTCATGTTTTCATTTGTTTTAGATAACAGATACATTTATTTCTGTCTGCTCTAATTTATTTGAAACTACATTCACTACTTCAGTCATAGAAATATGAAACTGTGGTCAGGCATCTGATAGTTGCTGACACATTTACCTTTCACCTTCAAAACTCATAGGGCCTTTCGGATGTAATAGCGGAATGGTGACAAGGTATCTGAGAAACTGAGACAAAACTCTGCTTTTGGTATGCACTTCAGTGTACCTTAAAGCACTTTATTAGTTGGCCTCTACTTTTCTTTCCCAAAAGAGTTTCTCCTATGCAATTCAAAGGAAGAACTGAAGAAAACCAGATTGCACCTTTAGTTGCACCAAGAACCAGTTGGTAATGGATAACATCTAATTTGTTAGCTAAATCCAAGACGTCGTAGATGGAATTTTATTTTGGGCAAAGCAAGTCATATTCTATGAAGCTGCAGAGGGGGAAAAGGACTTGCTTATGGACATCCAAACAGAATGCCCAGATAATCTCTCTCCAGTTTAAACAAGTATGTGCTGAATCCCAAAATCTATTCAAAGAGGTAATAAATAATTGCAGTAGTTTGGCTGGACTGACTATTGATTTTCAAATTCTGTGTTTTCAGTTGTCTTTTTTTGGTTACCCTACCAAATTTACCTACATGTAAAATTGCATCAGGCACGTGGTGGCTCAGTGGGTTAGGACACAGCTTGTCAATCAGAAGGTCAGCAGTTTTGGCGGGTCGAATCCCGAGTGCCGTGTAACAGAGTGAGTGCCTGTTACTCGTCCCAGCTTCTGCCAACCTAGCAGTTCAAAAGCATGTAAAAATGGAAGTAGAAAAATAGGGACCATTACGGTGGGAAGGTAACAGCGTTCCATGCGCCTTTGGCATCTAGTCATGCCGGCCACATGACCACGGAGACGTCCTCGGACAAGCGCTGGCTCTTCAGCTTTAAAACGGAGATGAGCACCGGCCCCTGGAGTCGGAATCGACTAGCACGCATGTGTGGGGGAAACTTTACCTTAAAATTGCATTATTATTTTGATACCCCTTGTATGTCAGAAGGGGTAGTATTGTGTATTTCTGGCTTGTTTTCCTGGAACAGGACCAAAATGAGTCCTGGATAAAACATTTAAGAACGCCTTACCCAGGCAGCCTAGAGCAGGCATGTCAAACTGCCGAAACAGTGCCCACCCCATTGCCGGCAATGGGGAAAAAGTTCCGTGACGTTGTGAGTTTGACATGCCTGGCCTAGAGGATAGCAGGAGGTTAAGCTTAATGTTGGCAACTTACTATAATTATTTCTGATTGGAAATTCTGGGGGAAAAACCAGATCTTGCAAGCAGAATTTTAAAATATGGTCCTTTACATTTTAGAATAGAAACCTGTGTAATTATGTCATTGTTTTCGGGGGCGTTGTTTGTCTACATTCTCAATAGTTGTTTTTTCTCACATAGCTTTTTAATTTCATTCCCAGGTTCTCAGGTTTACATGTATTGAAAAATATGGGTGAGAGACATTAGAAATTTCATTTTATTGTGATTGGGAGTGATCTTACTCCATAACGTGGTAACTTAAGTGCTAGGCACTGATTTTATTTTCTTTGCATTCTTCCATTGGTCAGGCGGAAGGAAAAAGGTGAAGCAGAGCACTGACTGGATTATGTTGTTCTTTACATTTCAAAATCAGTGTAATTGCTAGTCAGTTTTAAAGTGCTGTATGAGGTACTGGGAGGTAGGAAATCTATAGTACGGAAGTGTCCTACTACTAGGGAATAGCTAGTTTTTACTATCCTGAAAGGTACTACAGTCAGAGAACTGCATGTCATCTTCAACTGCTTTTTCCCCCTGCTATTTCAAGAAATTTGTACTGGGTGAAATCAAATTCTCTCTAACTCTTTCTCCTTGCCTTAAACATTATGTCTAGAACTGAGGTTCTAAATTGGCAGCTAGCTATGAATTTAAGCCACTCACTTCAGTGAAAAATATCCAGGAAGGAAAGAAAAAATAAAGTTTCATTTCCCTCCATCTCTTTCAAATCCTGCACATAAAAATTCAACTTTAAGCTGACTAAAGATCTGAAATAAAAGTCTCCTAATTTGAGAGGCTGCCACAAAGAAGAGGGGGTCAACCTATTTTCCAAAGCATGAGAAGGCAAGACAAGAAACAATGGATGGAAACTAATCAAGGAGAGAAGCAACCTAGAACTAAGGAGAAATTTCCTAACAGTGAGAACAATTAACCAGTGGAATGGCTTGCCTTCAGAAGTTGTGAGTGCTGCACCACTGGAGCCTTTTAAGAAGAGACTGGACACCCATTTGTCTGGAATGTCTCCTGCTTGAACAAGAGGTTGGGCTAGAAGACCTCCAAGGTCTCTTCCAACTCTGTTATTCTGTTAATTGTATCTGGATTGCTGTCTAGATAAAACTTAATAATAATAATAAGTTGGAAGGGACCTTGGAAGTCATCTAGTCCAACCCCCTGCTAAGGCAGGAAACCCTATACCATTTCAGACAAATGGCTGTCCAGTCACTTCTTAAAAACGTCCAGTGTTGGAGCATTCACCACTTCTGGAGGCAGGTTGTTCCACTGATTAATTGTTCTAACTGTCAGGAAATTTCTCCTTAGTTCTAGGTTGCTTCTCTCCTTGACTAGTTTCCCTCCATTGCTTCTTGTCCTGCTTTCAGGTGCTTTGGAGAATAGCTTGGCTCCCTCTTCTTTGTGGCGGCCCCTGAGATATTGGAAGACTGCTATCATGTCACCCCTCACCCTTCTCTTCGTTAAACTACACATACCCAATTCCAGCAAACGTTCCTTATATGTTTTAGCCTCCAGTCCCCCAATCATCTTTGTTGCTCTTCTCTGTACTCTTTCTAGAGTCTCGACATCTTTTTTACATCGTGGTGACCAAAACTGGATGCAGTATTCCAGGTGTGGCCTTACCAAGGCATTGTAAAGTGGTATTAGTACTTCACGTGATCTTGATTCTATCCCTCTGTTAATGCAGCCTAGCTGTCGGGCCTCGGCAGCCCGACACACGAGGGGGGGCCCCTCCACCCCCCCGGCGCACCCGGCTTCCCTCCCACCGACCTCACCTGGAACCGACACGGCCCGGAGAGTCCAGAGGCCCGCGACGCTCCTCTCGCCGCCTCCGGACGCGCCGCGGCTGTTTCCGGCCCCACCTGGTTCCAGCATGGCCCAGGGAGTCCACAGGCCCGCGACGCTCCTCTCGCCGCTTCCGGGCGCGCTGCGGCTGCTTCCTGCGCCCGGCGGCGCGGCATCCAGGGGCTCCCCGGCGTGGAAGACTCCGAGTCCCGAGCCCTCTCTTCTGGCGCTTCCGGATGCGCCACAGCTGCAGCCCTTGCCTGGTGACGCGTCGACGCGCGGTTCCCCGGCTCGTGAGCAACGGACCCAGGCCTGCAGCCTGCACGGTGGAGGCTTGAGCCGGCGCAATGACTCTGCGGCCTGGGGGGACTCCGACACCTTGGCTGCGCGGGACTGTCTGGCAACGCTGATAGGGGACGGGTCCCTCCCCCCTATGGTGTCCGGGTGGCTGGGTGACAGGGGCCTTCGGGGGTGGGTGCAGCAGGGGGTGGGTGAGGAAAAAGGGCACGGTGATGGTGACACGTTAGGGGGGCCTTACCTGCCTGAGCGTCGGGCGGAAGGTCTTGTAGGGGAGGGGTGGAGCAGTTATAGGGAATGGGAGGGCGGAGGCTTGTCTGGGTGGAGTTTGGGTGGGGTTTTTGGATGTGTATATAGCAGCGTTGGGTGCAGGTAGCAGCCAACGCTGGCTTTGTTTCTCGTTGCGGCTGTTGCTCTGGAGAATAAAGTGCTTCTAGACTGCAGCAGAAGTCTCTCGTTCCTGTGTTCGGCATCTGCCCTGCTTGTTGCAGGACGAGTTTTGACAGAAAGCCAGCGTTTACTCTTGCACTGCGGCCCTACTGCCTTTCAGCTGTGTTCCGTTTGTGTGCCATGGCGGAGGGTGTGCAAGGGGCCGCGTTGGAGACTGCTTCGGAGGAGGCTGGTGTGGCTGGGGCGGAGGTGACAACCCCTGTGGAGAGGGACGTGGAGGACGTCCAACCTGTTGTGAGGCCCAAAGTGCGGGACGCGCAACCAACAGGCCCTGCGGTGGAGTCCCAGGGCGTTAGTAGCCAAACCCAGGGGGGAGAGTGGTGGCTGAGCTCCATCCTGGGGCGCACGGGGCTCGAGCAGGGACGAACGGCCCGACCCGGTGGGGCTCCACTGGGTTGGAGGGAGCGTCGGCTTACCGATGATGACGGCGAGGACTACAGCTATTCAACCGCACCTGGGAGCCAAACTATGGATGTGCTGCGCGAAAGGTTCGGAGAAGTCGGGGCACGTGACGGCGGTTCCTGGGGAGCCATGGCCCCTGAAGAAGACATGGGACAGTGGTCCCTTGGGGGGGCACCCAGCCAGTCAGCAACGTCCCGTTTTCGACTGGCTAGCCCAAAGTTCAAGGTGCCTGGGGAGGGAGGCATTCGGGCCCCATCCACACGAGCACAAGGGGGGCGTGAGGCTTGGCCGACGCCTGACCGGGGCCCTGGACGTCCCGCACCCAGGTCGGTGGGGGTGTCCCAGGCTCAGACCCGTCCACCTGTTGGGCATTGGGGACCGGGCGTGGTGTGGGGACCCCCACCGCTCACTACAACCTATGATGGGCATCCCGACCGCCTGGCCATGTTCCTAGGGCAGGTGATTAACCATCTGGACGGGTACGCCCATACCTATCCATCACAGTGGGCGATGGTGGTGGCGGTCACCGCGTGCCTTCAGGGCGAGGCTGCAACCTGGGCAGCGGACCTCTACAGTGACCACGCCCGCGAGCTCGGGGACGTGGGGCTGTTTTTGGAAGCCCTACGCGTCCGCTTCGAGGATGTATCCCGCTTACATCGCGCGGAAGCCGAAGTGTTAGCCATCAGGCAGCGAGGACGGCCGGCAGAGGAGTACGTGCTTGAGTTCCGCAGGGTTGCGGGCAGGCTACGCTCGTGGCCCGAGCGCTTGCTGGTGCACCACTTCCGGGCCGGTCTTGATGGAGCTCTCCGGCGGGCATGTGTGGTGCGGGGGGTTCCTGCACGGCTCCAGGACTGGTTCCGGGTGGCGGTGGAGCTAGACATCGGGTTGCAGGATACCCGGGGCAGACCAGTAGTGGCCCCTGGAGCCTGGAGGACCCCGGAGGGGCCGAAGACAGAGAACCGGAAGCCCGCGGCGGTGGCGACACAACCCGGGCCCCCACCGGCGCCCCGTCCAACAATCCGCTGCTTCCGCTGTGACCGACCGGGGCATCGGGCGGTGGATTGCCCGTTACCTCCGCCGCGGCCAGGGCCCAACCCTCCGGAGGCGCGGGTCTCGACCCCCAGAAGAGCTGCAGACCGCTCCAGAACAGCGTACCAGGTGGCCGACAAGACACCCCGAACATCGACACCGATACGTCCAGTGGGCCCGGCGGATGGGCGAACGGACACGTCCGATGGCTCTGAGGATCACGAGTACGAGGAGGACCCGATGGTAAGCGCTCCGGTGTGTCCTTTTGTGCTGCCCGTGGTGTTGATAAGCCCACGAACGGGTGAGAGGAGGGAGTGTAAGGCTCTGATTGATACAGGCAGCACACGCTGCCTTATTAGCCTGATGATGGCAAGGGAGGCCGGTATTCCCCTTCAGCGGCTCCCCAAACCTATCCGGTTTCAGCAGGTAGACGGGTCTCTTTTGGGTGGGGCACCCATTACGCATGTAACGGCACCGGTGAGAATGGAATTGGGTACACACTGGGAGACTCTCCGGTTTGTGGTGGTGCCGTCTATGACGGAGGCAGTCATCCTGGGGCTTACGTGGTTGGACAGGTGGGGCCCCACAGTTTGGTGGGAGGGGGGATGCCGACACCTCCGCCTCGGGACAGGGCCCCAGCCTCCTGAAAAGCATTCCTTCCTGGGTCCGGAGGGGATCGGTGGGCCAGAGGGGGCCGCAGGGGTGGGCACCGGGCTTGAGACACAGATACCACGCGAGTACAGCGATCTCGCAGATGTCTTTGATGAGAAGGAGTGTGACGCCTTGCCACCCCACCGCCCCACGGACTGCGCTATTGAACTGGAGCCAGGGGCGAAATTGCCGAAACCCCGCATGTACGCGATGGCACCCCGGGAGATGCAGGAGCTCCGTCAATACATAGACAAGAACCTGCGGAGGGGGTTCATCCAGCCCGCTCGGTCCAGGATGGCGGCCCCTGTCTTGTTCAGAGAGAAGAAAGACGGGACCCTAAGACTGTGTGTTGATTATCGGGGAGTCAACGCGGTATGTGTGGAGCACTTGTACCCCCTCCCTTTGGTGAAGGACCTTTTAGCTCATTTGGCTACGGGCCGGGTGTTCACCAAGTTAGACCTAAGGGAGGCGTACTACCGTGTCCGGATAAAAGCCGGTGATGAATGGAAGACGGCTTTCAACTGCCCGTTGGGGAGCTTCCAGTTTAGGGTAATGCCGTTTGGCCTGCAGGGAGCCCCCGCGGTATTTATGCAGTTGATCAACCAAGTCCTGCACGACCATTTGTACCGGGGGGTCCTTGTCTATCTTGATGACATCCTTATATATACATCTACGCTAGAGGAGCATGTCGCTTTAGTGCGGAGTGTGCTGACCAAGTTGAGGAACGCCCGGTTATATGTGAAGCTTTCTAAATGTGAGTTTCACAAGCCCCGGCTGGACTACTTGGGTTATCGGGTGTCCTCTAGCGGGGTGGAGATGGATCCGGGGAAAGTGGAGGCTATCCAGCAGTGGCAAGCCCCACGGACCCGGAAACAGCTGCAGAGTTTTCTTGGCTTCGCTAACTTTTATCGGCAATTTATTCCACATTTCGCTTCCATCGCCCTGCCGCTCACGGACCTACTGCGGACTAAACAAATGGCAACGCCGCCGCGGCCAGGGCAGAAGCTTGCGTGGACCACTACATGCCAGCGGGCTTTTGAGGCGCTTAAGGCGCAGTTTGCCAGGGAGCCCGTTCTGCAACACCCGAACCCTGACCTGCCCTATGTAGTACAGGCTGATGCAAGCGACGTGGCTGTTGGAGCTGTTCTTCTGCAACGGCATGCAAAGGGAGGTTTGCGGCCCTGCGCGTACGCCTCCAAGAAGTTAACGACCGCGGAGAGGGCTTGGGCTATCTGGGAGAAAGAGGCCTTTGCGGTCCGCTGGGCCCTGGGGACTTGGAGACACCTTCTGGAGGGAGCTAGCCAGGAGTTCGAGGTTTGGACGGACCATAAAAACCTGGAAGCCCTGCAAACACCCCGCCGACTGTCCCCAAAACACGTACGGTGGGCCCAGTACTTCCAACGCTTCCGGTTTCGCCTCAAGTATGTGCCTGGGGGTAAGAATTTCCTGGCGGACGCCTTGTCTCGGCTACCGCAGTACGACTGCCGGAAGGAGGAGGTAGTGCAGGCACTGGTACCGCCGCCCCGCCCGGTGGAGGAGACGGAGCACAGAGCCAACACCGTGACAGACGATTTCCTGCGGACATGTAAGGGGGCGTTAGCGACTGACGACTGGATGCGGGCGCACCCCGACACCCTCTCGTTGCGAGATGGTTTAGCTTGGCACGGGGCCAGGTTGTATGTGCCTGCAGCGGCACGAGAGCAGGCACTTTACCAATGCCATGACGCTAGGCAGGCAGGTCATTACGGGTTCGTAAAAACCCTGCATCTGGCCCGCCGCCAGTTCTGGTGGCCAACCATGAGACGGGACATTGAAAGCTATGTGCAGAAGTGCCGCGTTTGCGCAACCACTAAGCCCTCTACCAAGAAACCGGCAGGCCTCCTGCAACAGGTGGCTGACCCCGTACGACCTTGGCAGGACATTGCAATGGACTTTGTGGTTGAGCTGCCGGAAAGCAGGGGATATAACACGTTGTGGACAGTAGTAGACCTGTTCTCGAAACAAGCCCACTTCATCCCCTGTAAGGGATTGCCCTCGGCCCGTCGGTTGGCCTGGCTGTTTGTTCAACATATCTATCGTCTCCACGGGGTGCCACGACGTATCATCTCCGACCGTGGGGTACAGTTCACGGCCCGGTTTTGGAGGGAGTTCGTGCGTTATATTGGAGCAACACAAGGTCTGAGCTCGGCGTACCACCCAAGCACGAATGGAGCCGCGGAACGTGCGAACGCGGCGGTGGAGCGATACCTGCGCTGTTATGTGTCATACCAACAGTCCGAATGGGTGGACTTGTTGTCCTTTGCGGAAGTTGCCTACAACAACGCAGTGCATAGCAGCACCGGGTTCTCCCCCTTTAAAGTGGTATCCGGTTACGAGTTCGTTCCTATCGCAGGGTGCGATCAGGGGGCCCCGGCATCCTGCACACCTGGGGCGTGGATGCACCGGTTGGAGGAGGTGTGGGGGGTAGCTAAGAAGGCGTTAGAGCAAGCGGCAGAGTCATACAAAGAGCAGGCGGACAGGAAAAGACGGCCGTTTGCACCTCCCAAAGTAGGTGATCTCGTCTACCTCTCTACTAAATACCTGCGGCTGCAGGTGCCATGTAGAAAGCTAGGACCCAAATACCTCGGACCCTTCCGAGTTATACAGGTAGTCAATCCCGTCACCGTCAGACTCCGGCTGCCTCCCCTACTTGGAAAGATACACCCCGTGTTCCACAGCAGCCTGCTGAAGCCTGCTACGACCGCCTCTGCAGCGGCAGGGGAGGGTGGCCCGGGACCTGTACAAGGCAGTCACTATGAGGTACAGGAGATCCTGGACTCCCGGAAACGAAGAGGGCGGGTGCAATACTTGGTACTCTGGAAGGGGTACCCCATGGAGGAGGCCACCTGGGTACGGGATGAGGATGTGTGTGCACCACGCCTTCTCCGTGCGTTCCACCGGAAACACCCGGGGAAGCCGGGGGAGATCCCGGGGGGGACAGTTGACTATGTTACGGATTGCTCACCTTTCTCTCCTTGCATTCCAGGTGGGCCCCTGGTAGAGGGGGCAGCATGTCGGGCCTCGGCAGCCCGACACACGAGGGGGGGCCCCTCCACCCCCCCGGCGCACCCGGCTTCCCTCCCACCGACCTCACCTGGAACCGACACGGCCCGGAGAGTCCAGAGGCCCGCGACGCTCCTCTCGCCGCCTCCGGACGCGCCGCGGCTGTTTCCGGCCCCACCTGGTTCCAGCATGGCCCAGGGAGTCCACAGGCCCGCGACGCTCCTCTCGCCGCTTCCGGGCGCGCCGCGGCTGCTTCCTGCGCCCGGCGGCGCGGCATCCAGGGGCTCCCCGGCGTGGAAGACTCCGAGTCCCGAGCCCTCTCTTCTGGCGCTTCCGGATGCGCCACAGCTGCAGCCCTTGCCTGGTGACGCGTCGACGCGCGGTTCCCCGGCTCGTGAGCAACGGACCCAGGCCTGCAGCCTGCCTGGTGGAGGCTTGAGCCGGCGCAATGACTCTGCGGCCTGGGGGGACTCCGACACCTTGGCTGCGCGGGACTGTCTGGCAACGCTGATAGGGGACGGGTCCCTCCCCCCTATGGTGTCCGGGTGGCTGGGTGACAGGGGCCTTCGGGGGTGGGTGCAGCAGGGGGTGGGTGAGGAAAAAGGGCACGGTGATGGTGACACGTTAGGGGGGCCTTACCTGCCTGAGCGTCGGGCGGAAGGTCTTGTAGGGGAGGGGTGGAGCAGTTATAGGGAATGGGAGGGCGGAGGCTTGTCTGGGTGGAGTTTGGGTGGGGTTTTTGGATGTGTATATAGCAGCGTTGGGTGCAGGTAGCAGCCAACGCTGGCTTTGTTTCTCGTTGCGGCTGTTGCTCTGGAGAATAAAGTGCTTCTAGACTGCAGCAGAAGTCTCTCGTTCCTGTGTTCGGCATCTGCCCTGCTTGTTGCAGGACGAGTTTTGACACTAGCACTGTGTTGGCTTTTTTGGCAGCTGCAGCACACTGCTGGCTCATATTGAAGTGATTGTCTACTAGGACTCTGAGATCCCTCTCACAGTTACTACTGTTGAGCAAGGTACCACCTATGCTATACCTGTGCATTTGATTTTTCCTGCCTAAATGTAGAACCTTACTTTTTTCACAATTGAATTTCATTTTGTTAGATAGCGCCCAGTGTTCGAGTCTGTCCAGATCCTCCTGTATCTTAAGCCTATCTTCTGGAGTATTGGCTATTCCTGCCAGCTTGGTGTCATGAGTTCCCCATCTATCCCCTCATCCAAATCGTTGATGAAGATGTTGAAGAGCAGTGGGCCCAGAACAGAGCCCTGGGGCACCCCACTACACACTTCCTTCCATGTAGATGCAGTTCCATTGAGGACCACACGCTGAGTACGGCCTGTCAGCCAGCTACGAATCCATCTGGTGGTGATGCTACCTGACTCACATTTTTCTATCTTATCAAGTAGTAGGTTGTGATCTACTTTATCAAATGCCTTACTGAAGTCCAGGTAAATTATATCTACAGCATTCCTCTGGTCCACTAGTTTTGTCACTTGGTCAAAGAATGCAATAAGGTTTGTCTGGCATGATCTGTTTTTGACAAACCCATCTTGGCTTTTAGTGATAACTGTTTGCATCAAGGTGCATCAACTTTATATTTTAATGTTCAAATTCTAAGAATGAGATACTGGGGGACACAGATTTAATTAAGACAGGCTTCCCCTTACCATATTGTTTTCATTTGACTTATACAGGTATATTATTTTCTAAATTGAAATACCCCTTCATGGATTACTGCCTTGTCATGGCGAAGGGGCTTGCGTAATTCAATGAAGCTATGAGCTATGCCATGCAGGGCCACCGAAGACGGACAGGTCATAGCAGAGAGTTCTGACAAAACATGATCAACTGGAAAAGGAAATGGCAACCCACTCCAGTATCTTTGCCATGAAAACCCTATGGACAGTACCAAAAGGCAAAACGATATGACATTGGAAGATGAGCCCCTCAGGTCGGAAGGCGTCCAATATGCTACTGGGGAAGAGCAGAGGGCTAGTACTAGTAGTGCCAGAAAGAATGAAGCGACTGGGCCAAAGCCGAAAGGACGCTCAGCTGTGGATGTATCTGGTGGTAAAGGAAAGTCCGATGCTGTAAAGATTTTTTTCTCCATAGGAACCTGGAATGTAAGATCCATGAATCAAGGCAAGCTGGACGTGGTCAAACAAGAGGTGACAAGACTGAACATCAACATCTTAGAAATCAGAGAACTAAAATGGACAGGAATGGATGAATTTAATTCAGATGACCATCAGGTATACTACTGCGGGCAAGAATCCCTCAGAAAAAATGGAGTAGCCTTCATAGTCAATAAAAGAGTAGGAAAAGCAATACTGGGATACAATCCCCAGAATGACAGAATAATCTCAGTTCGAATCCAAGACAAACCATTCAATATCACAGTAGTCCAGGTCTATGCCCCAACCACCGGTGCTGAAGAGGATGAGACATTGACCGGTTCTATGAAGCCCTACAGCACCTTATAGAACTAACACCAAAAAATGATGTCCTTATCATCATGGGGGATTGGAATGCTAAAGTAGGAAGCCAAAAGATAACTGGAATAACAGGCAAGTTTGGCCTTGGAGTACAAAATGAAGCAGGGCACAGGCTGATAGAATTTTGTCAAGAGAATACGATGGTCATAGCAAACACTCTTTTCCAACAACCCAAGAGACGGCTCTACACATGGACATCACCAGACGGTTAACACAGAAATCAGATTGACTATATGCTCTGCAGCCAAAGATGGAGGAGCTCTATACAGTCAGTAAAGACAAGACCAGGAGCTGACTGTGGCTCAGACCAGCAGCTTCTCGTTGCAAAGTTTAGGCTTAAATTGAAGAAAGTAGGGAAAAGCACTAGACCACTCAGGTATGAATTAAATCATATCCCTGTTGAATATACAGTAGAGGTGACAAATAGATTTAAGGAATTAGATCTGATAGACAGAGTGCCTGAAGAAATATGGACAGAGGTTCGCAACATTGTACAAGAGGTAGCAACTAAAACCATCCCAAAGAAAAAGAAATGCAAGAAAGCAAAATGGCTGTCTGAGGAAGCTTTGCAAATAGCTAAGGAGGGAAGCAAAAGGCAAGGGAGAAAAACATAGATACACCCAATTGAATGCAGAATTCCAGAGAATAGCTAGAAGAGATAAGAGTGCCTTCTTAAATGAACAGTGCAAAGAAATAGAAGAAAAAAATAGAATAGGGAGGACCAGAGATCTCTTCAAGAAAATTGGAGAAAATTGGCAAAATTACACAGAACTATACAAGAATGAGCTTAACATCCCTGATAACCACGATAAGGTGGTCACTGACCTCAAACCAGACATCCTCGAATGTGAAGTAAAGTAGGCCTTAGAAAAACTGAGCAACAACAAAGCTAGTGGAGGTCACAGTATTCCAGCTGAGCTATTCAAAATCTTAAAAGACGATGCAGTAAAAGTGCTACACTCAATTTGCCAGCTGGATCATGGAGAAAGGTAGGGAGTTCCAGAAAAACATCTACTTCTGCTTCATTGACTATGCTAAAGCCTTTGATTGTGTGGATCACAACAAACTATGGCAAGTTCTTAAAGATATGGGAGTACCAGACCATCTTATTTGTCTCTTGAGAAACCTATATGCGGGTCAAGAAGCAACAGTGAGAACTGGACACGGAACCACTGATTGGTTCAAAATTGGGAAACGAGTCCGGCAAGTTGTATACTATCGCCCTGCCTATTTAACTTATATGCAGAGCACATCATGAGAAAGGCAGGGCTAGATAAATCAAAAGTTGGAATTAAGATTGCCGGGAGAAATATCAACAACCTAAAATATGCAGATGATACCACTCTAATGGCAGAAAGTGAAGAAGAACTAAAGAGCCTCTCGTTGCGGGTGAAGAAGGAGAGTGCAAAAGTTGGGTTGAAACTTAACATTAAGTAAACCAAGATCATGGCATCCGGCCCTCTCAATTCCTGGCAAATAGATGGAGAAGAAATAGAGGTAGTGACAGATTTTATTTTCCTGGGTTCCAAGATCACCGCAGATGGGGACTGCAGCCAAGAAATTAAAAGATGCTTGCTCCTGGGGAGGAAAGCCATGGCAAATCTAGACAGCACACTAAAAAGCAGAGACATCACCCTATCAACAAAAGTGCGTATAGTCAAGGCTATGGTCTTCCCAGTTGCAATGTATGGATGTGAAAATTGGACCATAAGAAAGGCTGAGCGCCAAAGAATTGAGGCCTTTGAACTATGGTGCTGGAGAAGACTCCTGCGAGTCCTTTGGACTGCAAGGCGATCAAACCGGTCAGTCCTAGAGGAGATCAACCCTGACTGCTTTTTAGAAAGCCAGATCCTGAAGTTGAAACTCAAATACTTTGGCCACCTAATGAGAAGGAAGGACTTACTGGAGAAGAGCCTAATGCTGGGAAAGATGGAGGGCAATAGAAGAAAGGGACGACAGAGAATGAGGTGGCTGGATGGAGTCACTGAAGCAGTAGGTGTGAACTTAAATGGACTCCAGAAGATGGTAGAGGACAGGAAGGCCTGGAGGAACATTGTCCATGGGTTCGCGATGGGTCGGACATGACTTTGCAGCTAACAACAACAAAAATTGAAAAACTTCAATAATAATAATAATAGCTCATGGATTTAGTTGATGGATTACCAAACCAATGGAATGTCAAACCATGGAGGTGTAATGTCATGGTGTAACTAGTGAAAAGTGGACATTAAAGAGGGGAAGAATTTGGCTTCTTCGGGTTCTCCCACCTCTTTCCTACCTATCTCCCCTTTCCTTTGTTCCTTATTTCCCTTGTTTTTCCTCTTTCCTCTGTTCTGCTCCTTTCTTCCTTCCCTTTTCCCTTCTCTTGTTTTCCTTTCATCCCTCCCTCTTCCTGCTTTTCCTTCCTTTCTCTTCCATCTTCCCTTCTTCTTCCATTTGTTCCTTCCTTTCTCCTTTTGTCCTTCCTTCCCTTTCCAGCAGAGAGCTGCTGATTGGTGGGGAAGGAAACAAGGGATTTCAGGAATGGAAGTTGTTTGGGAATGTTGAAAATGAGGATCATGTGACTAAAGCAGCAAGAGCAAAGCAGCAACAGTCCAGCAGTGGTAAAGCAGCCACAACTTTGCCAAATTTCATTTCCTCAATAGTAACGGGTCCTAGCATTCTGTAAGTTAGCTTTATCTGAGGAACCTTGGCTGAAAAGGTTTTGCCTCGTGATGCACCATTTCCATCAGTTAAAGGTTACAGACAATTTTAATAGCATATAGATTATTTATCAAGGTTCTGAGAAGTTTGTTCATTAAATGAATGTTTTCCTGTTTACTAGGAAAATCTGATAGAAGGGGTGGTGAGAAGATCTGTACCAATGTGCATATGATCACTGGGCAATTTGTAGGTTAGTTTTTTATACAGATTGATAGTCCTATGGGGCGCACGTGCGGACACACACACACACACACACAGAGACAACGAGTAGAATACCCAGGAAGATAAAGATGGAGGGAGTAGCTAAGTTTTCCAAGATTGCAATGAAGTTATGAATAAAGAATAATCAGTTTTTTCCTGTACTCATAGGTGAGGCTGCGTAGGAATGGAAAGAAGCCAGGGAGTCCATGAAACTTGCCTTGAAACTGTCGAGCCACCTTCGAAACTGTCCCTCATGAAACATATGAGGATGGCATCTCTGACTTATTTATTTGCTTGTTTATATCCTGCCTTGATTTTTTAATAAACAACTCAAGGCAAACATATATAAAATTCTTCCTTCCTATTTTCCCTACAGCAACAATCCTGTAAAGTGAGTCAGGCTGAGTGAGTCACCCAGCTGTCTTTAATGGCTAAGGCAGGACTAGAATTCATGCTCTCCCAGTTTCTACCCTGGTCCTTAACCACTAGACCAAATTGGCTTTCACTGCAGAGACACAACAAAGTTTAGGCATGGGGCAGTGCAATTTACTTTGATATATTGTTTCACTGTTGTTTTCAGAAGATGTGGACAGACCTGGTCATAGAATTGCCAAGAGCAGGACTCGAGGGATCCTTGTTTATGAGGTTGTGAGGAAGTATCTTGTGGACAAATGTCATAATAGAGAAATTAATGAAGAAAATCCAAGCTAAAAAAATAGGCAGACACAAAGGACTTCTCTGGAATACAAAGTACCTTTATTTTATATTAGAATAGAATGCAATTTTCATATATGCATTGAACAGTTTAGAAGAGAAATGGATTAAAAGAATGTATGCATTTGGAATTATTTTATTTCCTTTACTATTATAAAATCTTACCTCATAAGCAGATGTTTGCTTCTTGTTATTTTTCTCATTCTTTCAAATTATCTGTTAGGAGAAAATAAATACTGCTGTTAAGAAAATTTCTCAGGGAGTAACTTTTCACAAAGTAAAAGTGGTATGTAGGCCATTCTCTGCCTGCAACTTCAGCTAATCCTTGTTTAAAACTACTGTCTCTATTTTTTGCTCAGAGAGATATCAAAGAGACTGGAACCAAGGCCAACACATCGGTATCACAAATGAAGCAAACCCATTTTCACCAAAAGCATTCACAACATTACATAATTTGAAATCAAAGCAATATATATTGTATAAAATTGTTCTAATAGTAATTATCAACTCAAGCCTTATTACCTCTCATTGGGATTACTGCAAGGTGCTGATGTATGTACATTACATTTCTCCTTTAGCCCTGCACTGTTTTCCTATTAGCTTCTGAACGTAAGTCAAAGTTCTGTTTTTATAATTAAAGCCTACATGTTTTGACTCAGAGTACATAACATTTCAGACTACTTTCCCTGCCTAGTTTCTACTCTCCCATCTTGTATACTTCGAGAGAACTTCCTTATGATTCCACTTTTACAAAGTAAAAGTTGCAGGCATATTTTCTGTGTAACTGTGCCAATAGTTTGGGAAAGCCCCCCTCCCCTAATTGTACTTGGTTTCTACAAACTATTAAAACAATTATTTTGGAGAGTCTTGGATAAGTTAGGACCATCAGCTTTAGTGACTGGCAGCAGGCTTATATATATATATATAAAGCAAGGATTGCTTGTCAAGACAGAAAGGTATGGACAGAAAATATAGTAATAAATATTACACACAGCTTTAGTTTCTTTCTCGGAAGCCCTGCCTTGAATTTTTTTTGGCTTGGTATACTATCTTACTCTTTTTCTGCAACTCCTTTGCTTACCCAAAAAACGAAATCTGATGAGTATGTGATATACATGTACTCTTAAACTACTGTTTTACAATTTATATCAGAAAACCGTTCTCTGCACGTCAGTGGGAAGACGGGCTTGTCAGCTATTTGGACGAAACGTGAGTTCAAAGTCAGCGCGCTATTGTTCACCTAAAAGACGGTTGGTTGCTCTCAGTGACGTTAATATTGCATCTTAAAGGAAAACGAGCCCCGCCATACGCGTTTTTCTCGCCAGCCATTGAACCGAGATCCCTTTAAAAACAAAATGGACAAGACACGCCCACGTCCGCCGGGAGGTCACTTCACAAATCTTAGGCGGGGTCAGGGAAGGGACCAATCGGTCTCCGTCTTAGTACGAGGTGATCGAAGCCGCTGCAGAGAGAGAGAGAGAGAGAGAGAGAGAGAGAGAAAGATGGAGGCTCTTTCGGAGGGTGCGGCGCCGGTGGAGGGCGAGCGGGTGCCGCTGGCTGCCGGCCTTTCCGCCCTGGTTCCCGACAGGTTGCATCAGCGAGAAGCGGGACGGCGAGAGGAGGCAGAGAGGAGGCGGCGAGAACGCGACGCGCAGTCGGTGTTGGAAGAGCAAAGCGATTATTTCACCGCCTCCTTTGCCCGGGAGCGGGAGACTATCGAACTGCTGCTGCGTTCGGAGCCGGCCCAGGAGGAGGCCGAGACGGCTGTGGAAGCCGTGTCTGAGGCGGCTGGGCGGCTGCAGGATCTGCAGCGGCTGCTGACGGATTCGGTGCGCTTCTTGGCTCCGTATGAGGTGCGTCAGGCCCAGGCGGCGCTGAACAAGCTGCAGGGCGAGCTCTCCGACCGGCGCCTCCAGCTGAAGCCGAAGAAGCGCTTCGCCTTTACCAAAGGCCTGAAAAAGGACTCCGCCTCGGCTCCCGCCAAGTCTGCCGCTCAGCAACCCGCCCGGGAAAGCTCCGCCAAAGAGCAGAAAAAAGCGGCAACCTCCGCGCCGGTGGATCCAGGTTGCGGCTTCAGCCGGGCCGAGGGGCGGACCCTCCAGCTCGGGCCGACCGAGCTGCTGCAGCAGGACGTGGCGCTGTGCCACCTTAGGCGCTGCCGGGTGCTGTTGCGGGGCAACCCTAACACGCTGTTGGTGCTCGACTGCGACGACTGTACCATACTGTGCGGGCCCGTCTCGACCTCGGCGCGGGTGGATGGGTGCAGCGGTTGCCTCGTGGCCCTCGCCTGCCAGCAGCTCCGGACGCGCCGCACGACGGAGTCGAGCTTCTATGTTCACGTGTCTAGCCGAGCGATGCTGGAGGACTGCCGCGCTGTGCGCTTCGCCCCCTATTCGTGGGATTATGCCGGCCTCGATGCTGACTTCAAGACTGCTGGGCTGGATAGAAGCAAGAACAACTGGGACCAGGTGGACGACTTTAATTGGCTGGCCAAGGATCAGGCCTCCCCGAATTGGTGTGTGATCCCGGAAAAGGAGCGGATCACGAATTGGAATTGAGTTGGCAGCCTGCATTTGTAGAGGACTTCGAAACTGCGGTGCTGAGAATGAGAAAGAGGACCGACTTTTCAAAGGAGAGAATTAAAGATGCGTTAAATAGTCCTGAATGATGTGTGGAAACTCTTTAAGGAGTATGATTAGGTTGCCAAAACACTTGTCCTAATAACCTTTAACTGTTTACTTGCTGATTGTCCAGGTGCTAAAGTTTAGTATTGTGTATGCTGGGGTCTGCAGTTGTGGCTGTAAGATTTTTTTTTTCGTCCTCTTAGGAAGAAAACTAGTGGGGCTGAAGATTTTTAACTTTCGTCAATTGTATAAGAAATAATTTAGAGATGCATGGTTTCAGAAGTACTTTTAGCATCTTCCCTTGTTAAAATAGTGTAACTTATTCTGTGTATCTGAAGCAGATTCTTTCCGGGACCCATCTTCATCTAATAGTACCAAGCCAGAGAATTCTATAAAATTAATTTGCAGATCATTCTGAAAATTATTCAGAAACTATGTCAGCATTAGTTCACTTTTACAAAACATCGTGCAGGTTGATGAGTTTGTAAAAGTGCTTAATTTCGGATCGCAGAGTATGTGCTTTTACGTTTGTGTGCCTGTAAGCATTTTGAAGATAGATATCTAAAAGGACACATTTTTCTCGCCAGCCATTGAACCGAGAGCCCTTTAAAAACAAAATGGATAAGACACGCCCACATCCACCGGGAGGTCACTTCACAAATCTTAGGCGGGGTCAGGGAAGGGACCAATCAGCCTCCGTCTTAATAGGTGCTTGAGTGTCCTTCTAAAATTAATAAAAAGCAAAAGGATAAAGTCAGTTTGCCTTATACCTTTCTGCTACATTTTGAATAAAATATTTCTGCAATAAAATAATGTAAGATTTTATATAACGTACATTTATAACTTAATGTACATTTCAGAAATATTTCACAATTTGAACATTTTAAGATATTTGTTTTATTTCCACTTTATTTGTTTACAATACCTTGACTGAAAATTTCTCAGTTATTTGGGTTATTATTTATTAACAATTTTATTACTGCCTCCATTATCTTTTCTTCTTAATATTTATACTAAAGTAAAACAAGGTATATAGAAGCTTCAAAGTATTGTGAAGATAGAACTGTCCAAAGCTTCTGCAAGAAGTGCTAAACAGTGCACAGGAGTTCTTATAAAAACCCATAGCTTTGAAATATTAAAGCAACTGTATTGCTGGCAAGCTTTGTGGGGCTGCTTCAAAGATTGTTCTTGGCTATCTCAGTACTCATAAAAACAGCCACAAGAGTCTTAAGTACTAGTTTGACCCTTTGGAAACAAGTGTTGAATATATTCCTTAATAGATTAAAATTCAGTTGCTGTACTGTAGAATATTAGTTGTCTGCTGTTTTGTGTCTAGTAAAGAGGGTAGCTGATAATGTTTTGAAGTTACACAGGTAATCCTCAATTAGAAACACACTTGTGCCTGGAATTTTGGTCGCAAATCATTGCTGTCTTTAAGAAAAGTGCCCCTGTGATCGCCTTGTTCAACGACCACAATCCAAGCTCTCCCCATTGCAGTCATTAAACAACTAAGTGGGGGTGCTCAGGGGGTGCCCACCAGCGTGTGGAAACCTGCCTAGGGCTGGGAAGCATTGTCCAGCCAGGCCACCAACACATAGACCTTATCCCTGCCATACCCCACACTGGTCCACTTACCTTTCCATCACCTCACTCCATCCTGCACATGGGTCACATTCTTGTGATGGTTCAGAAGGCTTCTCCAAATTGCACAGTTTGGAGAAGGGGCCTTCAAAACCACCATGAAAATGATTATGTTCACTACCATTTTTTGCTTCAGAAAATGCAAATCCAGCATTCTGAAAGGCTCTGAACCTCAATATTTCAGAATGCTGAGACTTGGAGCCTTTAGCATTCCAGAATCTACTTTCACTATTATCCTCCTCTCCAGAGGAGGAAACACGAAGTCAAGCTGGCATCTGCTCAGAGCCTTTTGGAAGATCAGGTTTGTTAATATTTTGTCAGATTTAAACTCGGCTCATTTAGCACAGGAGAGGATGCCCCTCCCTGCACAGAACAGAAGGGAAATCCCTCCATACACTGAAGGAACAAGCTTCAAATCCACAGTCTCCTCTGTTTGCAACCTTCCCGGCTGGTTCCCAGAAGTCTCAAATGGCGATTGCATGGTGAGAGGGCACTTGGCAACTGGTCATAAATGTGAACAGATTGCCAAGCTCTTGAAATACGGTCATATGAGCCGGGGGGGCGGGTGGAGAAGTGTCCGAGAATTGGATACGATTGAACAGAAGAAACCCGCCCCCAAATCTACTCACCATGATATTTCATCACCCACCATGACATAGAAATCTATCAATATGGGTTGCTTTGTAATGTAATAGAGGTTTCTGCTCCAGTTTCCTTACATTTTGAAGGTGAAATGTTGCAATTGTAATATTACCCGAGAAAAATCTGTTTGGCACATCTTGTTTTAATTTTTAAAATACAATTTAATAGTTTAGCATTTGATTGTATAAAACTACCTAGCCAATCAATATTATTTGTTACCTCTTGGTGATGTGTACCTACTCCTCTGAGCTTACATCTTTATCATCTTTCTGTGGAGATTTAGATCAAATAATGCAAGATTCATTTTTCAGTCATTCATTTCACAAAGATTAGGTCTTTGTTGTTTAAAGTGAGACTTTCATCTTCCCTTTAATTTTGTGGATGTTAGGTATATTTGGGTATATTGCAAAGATTTTAAGTATCTTGGGGATAACTATTTCATTATTGCAAAAATAAGCATAAGATAAACAAGTTCATGGAAGACACAGTAGATTTTTTTACAATTTCTGCACAGCTCACATTTAAAAATGAACCAAGCATGTCCCTAGTACTAATATTCAGTAAGAGCTAAGCATAGTGCACAGGTCAGAAATTTATAACATCTATTATTAGAATTCTATGCCACCATTTCGGCCATCAGTTCAAAATAGTACTCTTTTACCCCCTTTTTCCTCCAACAACCTGGTGATGTCAATTGGACTGAGAGAGTGATTGCTCCAAAACCAGTCAAGCCCAGTGACTAATGGTGGACTTGAATCTGGGTCTCCCCATTTCTGATCCAATATCACTGGCTCACCTCTTGCCATACAGTGCTATAAGTTCCATCACAGCACCCTACTAACGTTTTCTAGCACAATAAAAGACACTTTTCTACCTTAAATAGCAACGACGGAGTTTAGAGTCCCCTTAACTGTGAGATAATTACACCCTTTTCCTTGTACATGAAATTCCTTTCTCAGCTAGCCCATTGTTGGCTGTTCGTGATTAATCTGTAAACTGCTCTATTTTGGGGCCAAATATCTTGGCAGTTTGACACAGCTCCTGTGATGATTTAATAAAGTTGTCACAATTAAGCTGGTAATTCTTGTTTTTATCTTTAAAATGCTTAGATTGAAAATCATTGAAAACATGACCTAATTCCATCCCCAAGATGCCTAAGTCCCAGAGCATGTCATTCAAGGTGAAAGACATAAGGATAAGTGGTATGATAAACTCTCATTTGTAGGTCAGTGTATGAAAAGCACCTGGTATAGGTTTCAAGACTTATTTCCTGAGGAGGTGGAAGTCTAGGAACTGGGAAAGTTTTTATATCTTCTTTTTCAGTCATATCATGTGAAAGCACAAACCTACCGAATAGTAAAATGAAAGGATTATTTTCTTGGCTTATCTCTGGACAGAGATTTCTTAAATTGGATTACACTAATTAGTATTGGAATGACGTAGTATAGATCCAGCTTTAATTATTTGAAATTGAAACAGTTTCTCCTTTGTATAGAAGGGACGATCACAAATAGTTGCATATCTTGCCAATAATCGTTTATTAGTGTGATTTTTTTAAAAAAAACCTCAAATCTTGCCAATTTGAAAAATGTATCTGCACTTCTTCAATTTTGGGCTGAGGAAGATGGAAAAATTAAATAATGTCCCAGCAAGAGGGATGCCCCTTTGAATCTTCGAGGCCTGAGTGGTGGCCTATCTTTCCAGCTCTACTCTTAACCCTTTTCAAAGAAGGGGTGATTTGAGGAGAAGCTTGGTACAACCAGCGTTGCGAAAAAGATGGCAATGATGAAAATCAAGTTTAACCAGAAGAAACGAGTAAAACTAGCACAAGGATTATGGCTCATGAATTGGTTTTCAGTGTTTGCTGGAATTGTTGTTTTTTCTATGGGACTTTTTCTGAAAATTGAGCTCAGGAAGCGAAGCGAAATGATGGACAATTCTGAAAGCCACTTTGTGCCCAACTCTTTAATACTGGTAGGTCTGCTTGCCTGTGCATCCAATGCTCTTGCAGGCAAGATATGCTACGATTCCCTGGATCCTGCTAAATTTGAAAAATGGAAATTTTTCTTGAAACTCTATTTAGTCATTTGTGTAATTTTTAATGTCTTCATTTTTTTCATTGCTCTTATTTGCTTTCTGATGAGGGGTTCTCTTGACAGTACACTGGCAGAAGGGTTAAAAAATAGTATGAAGTTCTACCGTGACACAGATACTCCAGGAAGGTGCTTCATGAAGAAAACAATTGATATGCTCCAGATTGAGTTCAGATGCTGTGGAAATAATGGTTACAGAGACTGGTTTGAGATTCAGTGGATCAGCAACCGATACTTAGATTTTGGTTCCAAGGAAGTGAAAGAGTAAGTAGTGGGAAAGAATTTAATTTTGTTGTATGGGAAAGAATTTAATTTTCTTGCTTTTAAATCTTGTGTTTACATGCCATTCAGGGGTTTTTTTTTAGAAGTACTATTGTGAATGGCAAACTAAGGTGAGCAATAAAGAGTAATATAAAATTATTACTTTAATTAAAGAAGCCACTGTTTCAGACTTTCAAATATATAACTTAATTGATTAATTTTATTTTCCCAGTATACTTAATTTTGTCTTGTACCATAGCATTATAACTTTAACAATGAATTATTTTAGGAGTATTTCACTACTACTCCTTTCTAGCTTATGATTCATCCATTTACTATATTGTTATTTGGCCATTGTGCCTGCTTTTTCCAAAAAAAAACCAAAGTATTTGAATAATACATCAGAATTCATTGAAAAATTTATGCCACTCTCTTTGATTTGATATGGATTATGCAGGAAAACTCTGACCTCTGTTAAATCACTCTGTAGCTATTCTTGGCTTTCTCCTCTAGGTGGATAAATGGATTTATAGAGCTCTACAAATGTACACATGCTCAATACATACTTCTTTTGCCCTTGAATGTATAAAACTGAATTCTTACTTTATTTTCAAGGATTCTAATTATTTCTCAGTCTTGAAAGTATGGCTGGATATATTTTGTCCTATCAGGTGACTTCTGCTATAGATATTTTTTGAAAATATCCTATCATTACTTTCTCATCCTAGGAAGATATTCAGTCTCCCCCCAATAATTAATTATGCTAAGAAGAAATTGCTAGTTTTCAAATGGTTAAGATTTTTAATGCTCTTGATTGTCATGAATAAACAGCTTTCACATGTATAAAGTATCTTAACAGTGAACTGCATTAAGCAGTTTTCTTTGCATTGAATTCAGTGGGATTTATGATTAAATATATAAGAGATACATAGAATTTCACTATCAGTTGCATTATAGGCAGCTTGGGGAAGTTCATTGTGATTAATGCAAATCCATTAGTTCCAATTGCATTTAAAATATGTGGATATGGATGGATTATAGAGATCCAGTGCTGAAGTTCTGAATTTTAATAAATAAATCCTCACTGAAATGTACTTAAATACATTTAACAGAATAAGAAAGTTGGAAGAGACCTTGGAGGTCTTCTAGTCCAACCCTCTGCTCAGGTAGGAAACCCTACACCATTTCAGACAAATAGTTGTCCAATCTCTTCTTTAAAACTTCCAGTGCTGAAGCATCCACAACTCCAGGAGGCAAGTCGTTCCACTAATTAATTGTTCTGTCAGGTAATATCTCCTTATTTCTAGGTTGATTAATATCTCCTTATTCCTCTTTGATTAGTTTCCATCCATTGTATGTTGTATATCTGAATACTTTTTCATAATTTTTTCTTTAGTGACAAATATGAATTATTCAAGATGCATGCAAAAAAACTTTTTGGTTTGCTTGTGGTGATTTTTTACCCAAATATTGTAGTCTTAAAGTAGTCCAATTAAATAAATACCAATTTTATTTTTATTTTGATATGTTATGCTGAACAAATATATGAATGGGAACCATTCAAATTACGTCTTGATATAAATAACTACATGGAAAAGTATAATGAGATGTCCATTATGCTATCTGAAGCTTTGGAGCTTGAGTTTAATCCATCCACAGGAGGACAGTACGTGAGAAATAAAACGAGATTACACTGTCAGACATATGTGTAATACTGTACTATTTTTAAAAATGACGATAGAATTTCAGGTATAAAAATAATCTCATTACTTAATTTCAATATTTAGGAAAACACTGTGATTCCTCATTTTATTTTGGATATAAATACAGTGCTTACATTATCTAAGTACAGAATGTATTTGAGTGTCCCAGACACATTATCCAGTTCATACTGAAATCAGCAGGAGACTGAGTGGGGATAAGTCTATCTAATTAGTGTATAATACTTTGGAGATTATAAATAGTCAGGATTATCTTCAGGAAAAAGGGTCTTTTAATCACTTTCAGATTCCTCAGGTGATGATAATAATTTAGAATTCAACAGACAAGCACCTGCCACATAACACCCCGACTTAACAATTGTTGATAAGAAAGATAGAAAAGTATGGCTATTGTACTATTTGGAGATAGCAGAACAGAAGAGAAAGAACTCGAGAAAATAAAAAAATACAAAGACCTGCAAATAAAAGTAGAACTGTGGCAAAAGAAAGCAAGGATGGTACCAATACTAATAGGTGCCTTGGGTGCAATTCCAAAACATCTGGAGCACCACTTGAACATCATTGGCATTGACAAAGTCACAGTCAATTGCAAAAAGCAGCTTTACCTGGAAAAGATAACATCCTGCAACAATACTTTAAACAACTCTGGCAGCACTTGGTAGGTGGATAACAATGCCAAATCCAGTCTAAACAACTGGCTGACTCTGCAACCAGTCATAATAATATTTTATTAAACTTGCATATCCTCAACTTTCAACAATTCTGAGTGTCTCACAACACTCAAAAAATTACAATGAAATAAATAAAACATTAAAAGGAGAAAAAATGGCAAACACATTGAAATGAGGAACCTTATTCTGTGATGGCTTAAGTGAAGAGCCAGATTAGAGACTGCCTTTAAACACCTAACAAGGATTGCTGCAGGTTCTGCTCCATACAATATAATTCAAGAGGCTGTACCGTGTAAATGGAATTATAATAATTTGTTTCATTAGCACTCCATTTGTTTGATACTTCACATAGCACTCATGAACATGGCTAAGGCGACTGTCTTATTTATTATACTTGTGACGCATTCTTTGTACAGAGGTCATAAGGACGGCTGTTGTAGGGGTTATTATTATTTGGGCATTAGGGTTTAATTTGTTTTCAATTTCTGTATTTGTGCATTTTGATATTTATGTCACTGTTCACCGCCCTGAGTCCTTAGGGAGAAGGGCGGTATACAAATCAAATAAATAAATAAATAAATAAATAAATAAATAAATAAATAAATAAATAAATAAATAAAATAAACATGAAATGATTATGTCATGGCCAGCTACAATTCCATTTCTGTAATGTAACACTTGTCTTACTCAGGTGTTATGCCAAAAGGTGACGGAGGGTGCAATACTTATGAGATCATCTCTCCTTCAGATTCTAATTTGTGTCCCATTTTTCAAAGCAGCCAATGAACTAAAATTAGTTCAATTGTACATATATTAATAAGTGCTATCTATCAATACTATTCAGTTTTGGAGTTTGTAAAGTTATGCAGAAAAAGTGTAAGAGGTAAGAAGCAAAAGAAAACATGAGAAAATAAAAATAAACTTAAACACTAACACTATTCCGTAGTAGGTCCATCTTTGTTTCCGTCATGTCCATACATCTATTCGTACATGGCCTTTTGTTCTTGACAGTTCTCTTTTTGAGTATCTCATAAGTTCCATCCAACCAACCATAAGACTTTGTTGGTCCTTCAAACTACCCATTTACTCTTTGTATAGTTATTTTGTAATTTGCTTGGCATTCATTTTCTCTGTATGATCAAACCACAGTAATTATTTATTCAAGCCTGATGCCTTCATTTCCTATTCCTTTTTTATCCATTTTCTTCTACAATATTTCCCTGAATATTAAGATACTCCAAAGAGGTCTTCTTTCTGTTTTAAAAAACTTAAAGACAGAAACTTGAGAGGTCCTTGGGGCTCTCTGAGCCTGAATGTTTTCTTGCAGACCTTTCATTATCCAAATTAGATAACATCATCAGCACTAGAAGCACTGAGCTACATATATTCTCTTTTATCAGCAAGACAGAAACTTCTCTGTGGCTCTTTCCAGTATTTGGAGTTTTCATCTAATTTAGCCATTGCAGTTTCTTTTGAATTTCCTTCCGCCAGCAGGCAGAGAGATATCAAAGAAGCTGACTTGATACAGAATTTAACTAATAGGCTGTTTATTTTACTCCAGTAAGTTCTTATGTGCACAAAATAATTCCCGGCATTTAATGGTATTTAAACCTGTTTGTGTCCTTTATCATATGGTACAATTGTTAAAGGTTTTTCAGTAATAGACATACCTCTCCATTTTGGTGATTTCATCAGACTGAATAATAATGAATTATCATTATAAAAATTGTCTGATCCTGATACTTTTTGATCGTACACGATATATAAAAAATAGTTATTGGCGTTTCTGTTGTAAACCAACACCTACATCCGAGCCTTGTTTATAATGGATACTTTACTGCCTTGTGCTTTTCTCTGACAACATTCTATTCTATGCTTCTACCTAATCCACCTAGGAGCCTGGGAAAACTCAGCAGTTTTGGAAGAACTAGTTAGTAGTTGGAGAAGAAATCCCCATCAAACATGGGGAGTATAAATGACAATGGGAAACTACTTCCACACTGTTGCCAAAGCAAAGCATGGACCCATCCATGTAACTCACAGTAGAGCTATCTGCTCCAATCACCGGAAATGCGGTACAAATAATCATATAGTTTGTACAGGTAGTCCTCAACTTATGATCACAATGAAGCCCAAAATTTCTGTTGGTAAGCGAGACAGTTAAATGAGTTTTGCCCCCATTTTATGACCTTTCTTGCCAAAGTTGTTAAGTGAATCACTGCAATTGTTCAGTTAGTAAGTGAACCTGGCTTCCCCATTGACTTGGCTTATCAGAAGACTGCAAAAGTGGAACACACATGACTCTGGGACAATACTGCTGTCCTAAATATGAGCTAGTTGCCAAGTGTCCAAATTTTGATCACGTGACCAGAAGGATGCTGTAACAAACTAAGTATGAAAAACGGTTAGAAATCACCTTATTCAGAGCCATTGTAATTCAAAATGGTCACTAAACAAAAGGTTTAGTCAAGGATTACATGCATATCATTCTTTGCTGATTACTGAAATCTTTCCTTAACTTCCTTCCTTTTATAATCTACAATACATTTCAGTATATATTATTCAGTTGTGCACTCCCATTACCTTCCACTCCCATTACTGTCAGTAGAACAGTACAGAATTATAGAATTAATCAATCAATTTCAGTGGTGATATTCTTTGCGCAGACCATTTTCTGATTTCCAGGAAAAGCTTGCAGGGGGAGGTGAACAGCTACTGACAATTCTTTAGCTCCAAATCTTCAAGTTTATGTTAATTATTAATCAATACAGTAGTATTTGAATATGAATAAAAAATATTTTGAAGAAAAATGTTCTTCAATGTTGGGGAATTAATATGATGAGACAATCAAGTAGCCTTCCTTCTTGTATTAATATGTAATCAACGTTTTTCCACAGTAAATTGAGGACTTTCTTTTAACTATTAAAAAAAACCCTACTTTTTATTTTTGTGTGAGGTTTACATTGTACATTTCGTGCAGGAACTTCAGGCAGTGTACATAGGTCTCCTCCCTTCCATTTTCCACCACAACACTAACCCAGTGAGGCAAGTCAAACTAAGAGAAAGCAATTTGCTCAAAGTAATCCCATGAGAATTTGACCTTGGCCTTCTTGGTCCTAGTCCAACATCTTAATATTGCATCCACTTTTAACACAAATTAATCCCTCATTAGCATATAAATCTGCCACACAGTTCCCCATTTTTTGAGACTTTCTGGTAACATACATGCAAACCAGAAGGCTGTTCTCAATCTAGCTCAAGAAACAAAATACCAGGTGTTGTAAATGAGAAAAATCATATCCAGATGTTCTGAGGAAAATGCAAATTAATTCACATGCTGCAGATGAAATCATTGGAAGTAATGTTGCTCCATCTTTCTTAGTGGCTATTCCTAAGTACAGATTTGCTCTTATTCATTTACAGTCGCATTAAAAGTAACGTGGATGGCAAATACTTGGTGGACAGTGTTCCCTTCAGCTGCTGCAATCCAAGTTCTCCACGGCCATGCATCCAGTACCAGGTTTCTAATAACACAGCTCACTACAGTTATGACCACCAAACAGAAGAGCTCAATCTTTGGACTCGTGGCTGCAGAGAGGCTCTGCTTAATTACTACAGCGGCATAATGACCTCCATGGGAGTGGTTGTCCTCTTTGTCTGGCTTTTTGAGGTAATACAATTGGCAAGCTAATTTCTCTTTCAGTTGTTCACAATATCATAATGGGCACTTCTCCACAAAGAATTTTATCAATTGCAATTATCATGGGTAAATAATTGCCATTTTGTAGAAAATATTGCAGGGTTACACAGGTACCCGCCCTTGTTCAGATTTTTTTTGAGGGAGTTTTCAGAAGGAAAAGAAACAGGTATTCTCCCCTTCCCCCATCTAGGCTGTACTATAGGATCATAAAGACATCAGATTTGACACTGTTGCCGTATTAAATCCGATTAGTTTTAGCTACGTAGCAGAAATGGAGAGGCATTTCCTTTAGTGTGGTAAAGTTGAGATATTTTAATTGGGCCAAAAATATCTTATTGATCTTAATCCCCTGTCCTCTATAATATTAGTAGTGTTTTAGATTTATGCAGGCCATTCCTCTCCTTCCACTGTCTTTCTTTCTTTCCTCAGTTAGAATTCATGTATCTTGCTTTGGTCCTGTAGGATGAAAGGTCTTAAGGTCCTAGCTGAAGTGGATTTTTTTTCTTATGAAAAAAAACCCTGATGCATGTTGGATATCTTGGAATACAGATAGATCCATACCTTCTTGTAGGGGTCCATTTGCCAACTTGATGACATAGCCCCAGTTCCCATTTTTCTCTCTACTCTCCTTGGGTTACTTATGTAGACATTAAACAAAAGTATGCATTTCTGAATATTTGGGAAATTTTTATTCATGTATGATTTAAGTTTCTAGGAGTGCCCATTCAGCCAATGGCTCTGGCCAGTGTACAAAAGTTAAAAACAGAGAAAACAATACTTTAAAACCACAAATAACAGATCATATAGGGAGAAAAAAGGAACTGTTAACACATCTTCAATAGTGGATACCCTATGGAAAAAGCCAGGTCTTCAAATTTTCTTGAAATCAGATCATGATTTTTGTGGAGGAGATGCTACTCCACATTAAAAAAAGACATAGCCTCTGTCCTCTGAGTACTATAAGATGGTGCTGCTTAATAGAGGGGATCCAATAGGAACCCTATCAAAATGGATGCGTAGAAAAAAGCAATTAGAGAAAAATGGTCTCTCAAATGTTTTTCAAATACAATATGTCATGTGCCTGAATGAGAAGACTGAAATCTAAAAAGCTTTAAAGTCAACAAAGTATTTTTCTTGCATTTATATATGGTACAATTGCAATAATTCTGATATTATTACTCAATAATCTCCAACCTCACTGAATTAATTAATATAAATATTAACTTAAGGAGTAACAAAAGACAAAGTATTCATTCTAATTGATATGGTTTGGCCTTGAACGCTATGAAATATTTTAAATAGACTTAAAACAGTATACCGTGGTATATTCATGAGTACTAAAAATTGTGACTTGAAAATGTATTTTTTTTATTGATCTCTAAAAAACAAATACAGATCTCTGACATGTCATTGGCTTATTTTACTGTTAACAACTTATTTAAAATTATCACTTTACCCCTTTATTAATTAATAGGTTAAACACACTTGTAAACAGCAAGAGTCTGGATTTATCTCTAAAAACAACACTGCTGAGTCAGTTAGAAGGGTATTAACTGTAAGATACTATGCTAAAACCTACTAACCTCTACTTAACTTGCTGTCTCCAGATGCCATTAAAAGATTTGCCAAAGTAGATTACAAATTGATTTTTTTTAAAAAAATATATCAGAATTGGACTTCTTCAGAATGCCAATGGCAAGCTGAATTTAGGATCAGAACATCTGATAAATTGTCCACCAATTGAACTGTCTTCAGGATTTGTAAACCATGAAAAATTAATATAGTCTGTATTTCTCCTTAAAATTACATGTCTGCCTTTGCAACAGGGTTCCCAGCTTTCTATATATGTTATTTCTTTTATGATTTCTATTTAATTTTGTATGGTTGATTTATATTTATTCTCTGTGTTTGTTTATTCTAGTTCAAAAGGATTGTTTTATTAAAATAAAGGAAAAACATTATTTGCACATTTTATCTGTAGATGCATTGTTCTAGAATGTTATCATTTATAACTGACCCTTGAGAAAGTTTCCAGTGTGATCTAAGAAAATTGAATCCAAAGCTATGCATTCTCACAGTCACGGAAACAGTTGCAGCCATAGTTTTCTTCCTAATGTTCCATAAATCATTTATAGAGGTATTTCATAGCTACCATAACTCTGTGTTAGGAGAACCTAGGGATATTAAAAATGAGATATTGCAATCACTGCAAACTCTTAAAATACAGTATATGCTTTTTTGAAGCATATATGTCTACATGAAAATGAAATACTCTCTGACCATCTAGATTATTCCAAGAGTTTTTCTTGGGAAACCTAAGTAGTTACTATATGCTTCCTTATTGTGGGCTCCAACTCTATTTTTCCTGCCTCAATTTCAAGTACTGATTCTTGCTTTTACATACATGCTTTTACATACATACTAGTTTTAATCCTGATTGCCTTCTAAGTAGCTGATTCCCTATGAGTTTCGTATTAAAATTTATGAAAATCAAAGAACAGAAGTTATGCAAAAAGAAACATGTAGATGTAATAACTTTCAGTTTACAAGAAAGAGTTTAATAGGAGGAAAAATTAGAATACAATTAGAAAATGAAGTTTCAAATTAGTTGGGAGAAGCCAGCTGCTGTATCTTCACTTAGTATATGATAGTAGCAATTTGATATAAAACCTATCTGTTTACCTAGGAATCAATGGAAGTTAGGGTGTTTAGGGAGTTACAAATTGCCAGCTAATCCCGATAATGAACATTGTAAGCCGTGTTAGAGAGCTAAATAGTTTTACATCCTCCAGGTTTTGTTCTGACCTTTTAGCCTGGTCAGAGGTAGTGGAAATATGATAAGTCAGTGGACTTTAGTTTATTTCCTGTGGTTAAGGTCCATAACAAGGCATAATTATTAAAATCTATGGTAGTAGCCCTAGTGGAAGAAGATAACTTTCAACCAGTGATTGTGGTGCTATAGGGCACAAGAATCAGTATTAACTATCATTCTTTCAGTAGCTGTTTGAAGTGGTGATGGCACTGAACAAGTGAAACTTAAGTCCACCAGTACTTGAAATTCCATGTTGCAGTAGTCACATGGTCACATGACATACAATTTGATAGTTGCAACATCCTGCAGTCACATGATCACCATTTGCAATCTTTACTGATGGCTTCCGGAAAAACAAAGTTAATGGGGCAGCCTGCATGAAGTGACCAAAATGACATTGCACTTAAAAGCTGCCTGCGATTTTCTTAATGGATGCCACTGGAAGTGCCAGAGCTGCTGTTGTAAATCGGCACAATCACGCGATGTCACATTTTATGACAGCCTCATGTAGTGACAGAAATGCTGGTTCCCAATTACCATAATTAAGCGAGGACGACCTGTATGCACAGCTCAAGTTATAGAGGGTAATTTGAAGTGTAAGCTAATATCATATATTCCCAATTTTTCTTCTATCTATAGATTTGTAAAGAATATTCTTGCTTAGGGACTTTTGATTGTTAATGATTAAGATTCTTTTAAATATATATGGGCTGTGAAATGAGCCAGTCTATTTAGTCAAGTTAACTGACAATTCATTTTGTATCTCACTCAGATGTTAATAATGATAGGGTTGAGGCTGTTGCATACCTCTCTGGAAAGTATCACCAATCCAGAAGATCCTGAATGTGAAAGTGAAGGATGGGTCCTGGAGAAGAGCCTGAAAGATACTTTTAAATCTACCCTGGAAAATTTGAAAAATATTGGTAAGGGAAGCCAAGTGAATGCTGCTGAAGGTGCAGGAGACGAAGGTGCAAAACCCCAAGTTGTTGCAACCGTCAGCTGAGTTTCCCAGCTAACATGACTTTACCTAGACTGAAAATTGTGAATTCTAACTTTTGAAAAATGAGCCATCACAGCTACATATTTATTAATAACACTTAACATAAATTCAAGCATTAACTTCTATTTTGGTATTCTGGCACTGAGCATTTTGTTGTGGATCCCTGGAACTGGAAACTAAGGAAGAAATGTAATTATTTTTTGTATTTTAAGTTTACAAATATTTGGAAAATATGTATGCTGGATTATGCATATCTATGATAGGACAAAAAAAATGACTGGAAAATTGGAAAGGTATATAGAAAAATGCATTTTAATTTTCTTTTTCTTTTTGGACAAAAAACAGATATTTAAAATTGCAATTGAAGAACTGTATTCAATCATGATTATTGACTATATAGCAATAACAAAGTTAGTTGCACTGAATTTTCATGCACTGACAGAAATTGGTAATTTTATAAAGCAAGATAGCTTTGCAAACCAGTATAACTTTTAACCTAAATTGCTGACACTTGCTCACCTGTAAATCTGGTGCAAAAACTAAGCTGTCTTTTAAGAAGGAATCATGAAACCCTATTTGTAACCCTCATCAAAATAAACAGTTATCATATTCAGTAAATGGGGTTAAGGATTTTTTCCTGGCACTGAGAAGCAAGCAAAAAGATTTGCACATTAATTTAGTGAATTAGATGCTATTTAGAAAGACTTGGGATTTGCCTATTATGGTAATATATGGAATATTACTGTTTCAATGTGTTTTAATACAAAATGTATTCACTAAGATTGTCTAGTGTTATATTATTCTGCAGGTATCTTTTAATGTTTATAAGCTTGAATGAAGCATGGGGAGTTAAATAAATATCTTTGTCTTACATGAAGCACTCGCACAGACACTACATAAACACATCTTTGCCAGGTGAGCCTTTCCCAGGAGAAAGCAGAGAATTCTGCCTATTAATCAGCAGTCTAGTTAGATGTAGGACGGAGCCAACCCAAAACTTTTGTAGCCTTTGATAAGAGTAATGATGTACAAACTGTTATTATGATCAATAGAACAGAATAAAGTTGCTCAGAGACAGGTAGCAGCAAAGGAAGTTACAGACAGGAGTTGCTTGTTGACAAAGCTGCTTCCGAGGTCTAAGTTAAATTATATTTAAGATAAATGGTCCACCTTGGCAGCTCTATTTTCACTGGTGCCCATTTCCCGAGTTTTGGGCCCTGGATTCCATTTATTTGGAAGAGGCAGCAGATAAAACTAGGAACTTTGCTTGACTGATGGCATTGTAACGGTGCAGAAAATAGAAAATCAGTAAGTGGTTGGTTATTCTCTCCTAGTTATGAAGCTCCAGCCATGAAAAGAATAGCAAAACCTTTGAAATAAAAAAAATGTGATACTGAAGGTGATATGAAATGGAATATGGTTGAAAGCTTATATGATCAAGGAAGAGAGTTAGCAATAAAACAAAAGTAGGGGAGGAGAAATGGAGAAGGTAGAAATGCCACAAGGAATTATTATTGTAATAGTCCCAATAAGAGGCGATGATGTTCAGGCAAGGATTTTAATAATAGCACTTATGTCAAGTGTCAAAACTGAAGAACTGTCACTGTTTGATAATTGCTTGAATATGAAAAGTAGGAAAATCTTTATACCTTTATTCAATTCTCCATACATTATCTTTCTTCTCAAGTGGTCATTTTACTTGCATTTTTTGTAATGACATTTTGGGGATTTCCCCAAATAATATCCAAATCCTACTATATATGCTGGTATATTTTAAAGTATTAGTACAGTCCTCTGAGTCTTTGCTGAGTTTTGTGATTGTTCCATAATGATAGTTTTTGAAACCAGAGATGAAAAGAAGGAAAGTGGAAATCTATTTCCCACAATTGGAAGACTCAGAATGTACATATAACAGAATCTTTAGATTTTGTATAATCCTGATTTATCATGGATCTAATTAGATGAACATGGGTTAAGTATTCATATAAAGCAATTGGTAAAAGGTTTAATTAGGAAGATTTCAGAAATCTCATTGGGGCTATTTCACTGTGCTACTTCTTTATATGTTATACAAATGTTCTGTAAATATTCCAGAATTTTATTGTATTGCATTAAAATTTTCCTCAAATCTAAACATATTCAACTCAGACTATCATTTCTCATTGAAAGGGGTTTTATCCAGTTTCATTTTTTTACTCAATACTTTCTTTTATTGCTGTATCAGAAAATGCAAATTTATTTCATTCCCAATCATCACAAGGATATTCATTGTCATCAGTAAAAAGACCAGAATCAGATTTGTGTCCCACATCACAATTACATATATTTGAGAATTTGTTCATGTTTCCTTGAAGTAGCATCACGTCAGTTATTATGTTGCTTTCTTTGGATCAAAAGAAGGAAGAAAGTGGAAATATCTTCCATTTGATTTAGTTAACCGTTTTTCAGTAAGGTGCCTAGTATTAAAACTACTGTAATTTGGAAGGAAGAGAAAAATTGATCAAGAATATTTCTAGAAATCATAAAATCACTATTGTAGAAGATGGGAATTAATATTATATTATGCAGTTCATAATTGTCCTGTTAAATAAGAGGTTATAGATATGATTTTTCCAAATGTGAATATGCTGTAGATAGTATTAAAAAAATTGTAAGAATATTTAATTACCACTATCCTTTTCTGCCAAATGCCTTGACATAATTTTCAATTTAAATTTAATATACAAAATAGTGAAAAAATATGGTAGAGCAGTAAAAGCAGAAAGGCTCTGCATCCTTGAAAATTATTTGGAAGAAATGCTTTAGCATCTCTCAACTATTCACTTAGACAGCCCAACTTTTTTCAGGCTTCATATATCAACTTCAAAAATGATGCCCATGCTGAAAAACAAGTACAAACAGGGCTTTTTTTCTCATAGAACGCTCAGAACGGAGTTCTGGCACCTTTTTGGGATGGAACCTTGTAGGGTAGGCAAGGTGGGTTGTATGACATGTGTGAGTTCTGGCACCTTTTTCTTTTACAAAAAAAGCATTGAGTACAAACATTTATGACTGTAAAAAGTACATTTTGTGGGGAGTTTATTGTATGCTAATATTCCTCCTGTTAAGATGTGTAGCAATTCCATTTCTGCTTAAATTAAAAATGGGATACTAAGGGAAGTAAGCGAACATTTTCTTATTTTTCTTATACATCAATATGAAACATTCTAGGAGTGGAAAATACACACGGCTTTGTCAGAGCTAATTATTCCTAAGTAACCTTAATACAATTTACAAGATTAACCTTCACACATTCTTCTGTTCTGGGCACCTAATGCTTGACATCAGTTGCTTCCTTACGCATACACTGCTTAGCCAGAGCAAGAGAAGGCTACAGAAGCATCTTTATTCTAACAGTATCTTGGTGCTGAATTAATAAGCCAGCGTATAAATGATAAAGTAATTTTTAAAAAAAATTCCAGAAATACTAAAATACAAACTTTTATCATCTTAGTTACCAGGGCTTTAGATCTCCTCTTCTTTCTTTTCTGTTTTTCTTTCTTTCTTTTTCTCTTTGTCCCTTCTAGTGAATGTTGACTCCTGGCAACTACCTGGAGAAGTCCCTGCAGTTTTCTTGGCAACATTTTGGAAGTGATTTGCCATTGCCTGCTTCCTAGAGCTGAAAGATTATCCTAAAAATAATCTTTCCATACCTCACTCATATTGAAGAACTTACAGAAGAAAATAAGATTGTTCAGGAATAATGTTGGAAACTGTAAAAAATATTATTAAATCATCAAGTTATTAAAGTTACTATTTTTAGATATTTATAAATAATCATGTGATAGTGTAATATATTCACCAAAACTACTTAAAAGGAACTTCTGAGATACTAATTTTATTTATGTTTCAGCTCAACCCTGAGAAGGAAAGTAGAATAATGTGGCTGACTGCAATATTTAAAACTTTTAAAAATGGAAACCAGAGATGCTATGTATCCAAGGCATTTTTAACAAGTTAGCAATTAAAGTCCTCAACAGAACAGAATCTTTAAAAAGTGAGCAAGATTCAAGCATTAATTAAATATCAACACCTAAAGCATTTATTCTTATATTTTATACATATGATACATTTTAATTTTTACAAGTTCACAGATATGAAAGTCATTCAATACAGGTATGAATTCCTGATAGTGAAAGCTTGTTATATAAATATTTCTATAATTAACATAAATACATGCTGAAAGAAAAACAAAGAAGAAAATGGGCAATTGAAGAAGAAGCAACCTTGCTAAAAACCAGGATAAATTACACACTTTATGTGTCATGACCTTAAAACCACCACCTATTTGACCTTCATCTCATCTGTAGTACCTGGAGGGGGCATTTATCCCAATATTTACTTTGTACAATTCTCTTTTTTAAAAAGCAGCAGAACTTTTATTATTCTTGTTTCTGATTTATCTATGCAATCACAAGGGGGGGGGGGATAAACTCCATAGAATCGAATGCATTGTTACTGTGTATATCTTAAAGCAAATTTTATATTAAATAAATTGTGTTAGAGCAGAATTAACAAATTAAATGCATCAGTCACACCAAGTACCTACAATCTAGACTGAGGAAGAAGAAAAATGAAACTACTACTACTCAACACATAGAGGAAAAAGAGCCTTGGTTACTACTAATGCATTAGGAAGACTGTAATCAGGCTGCTCAATTTCACTCTAATAAAAGGCAGCCAAATTCATCTAACTTTGTACGTGTCTGATATATTAATAGCAACTATTCTGACAAGACAGCATGAAGTGATACATCCTGTTTGTAAAAAAAATTAATTTATAATAACATGAAAATGCATATTAAAAGATGGCTTTTCAGCAGCGTTCTGGTGATAAAATTTTCCTACTTTATCAGTATTAGATAAGATTAAAGATTATGATTAATAAAGCAATTTTTTTAAAAAAATGGTATTTTAAAGGATAGATGATAACTCTCCAGAAAGTATAGTATTTAGAAAATTCACTGCCTTCAGGCACCCATGTGCAAAATCTGTGCAGTTTTCAATATACTTATAAAGTATACTATAGACAAACTTCTTTACTGAATGCCAGCCAAGTGCAAATTCATGTGTTTGTTGGTGCCTGTGAAGGAAATTAGTAACTATTAAATTTTGCAATTGGATCCCCACAGATACTGGGTTCCTCTGTTTCATCGTAAGAATTGTAAAAAGGCTAATATATCCAGAATCTTGAAAACTGGAATAAATATTTAAAAAATTCTTATTCTCAGCTTCTTCAATTTGAGATCAAGATTTACATGACTCCTCCAAGGGATGAAGTTGCTATCTTACATTCTAAGAAAAATAATGTAATATCAAAGTCTACCAATCATATTGTGGAAAAACAGTCCTTGCTTACTATGTCAATATCACAATCCACACAAAATACTCCTAAAGTGTCCATAACTTCAAGAAGATAATTAAATTAGTTTCCCTCATGAAGTGTTCTCTTTTAGTTAAAAGGACTAATAGCCAAGGAACCATGCAAGACTGCAGATTACAAAGTCATTTTCAATATGAGTGTTATTTAGCACTCTTGTAAATAAATCCATTGCTACATTTTTGCACCTTTTTCAGCTAATTCCAAGTATTGAACAGTTTAAGTACTAAAATGCAAAATGGCTCAGATTTCTTACAAAAAGGAGACCACACTGCTTCAGCATTGTGCTTGATCAAGATGCTATTTCAGCCAAATTTTTCCTCCTCCTTCAGATATCTAAAGAAGTTTCAGTAGATTCCAAGTATAACTTTGTACAAATTCATTCAGTCAAGTTAGAGACATCAACAGAGATTGTGAAGGAAGCTCAGTGCAAATAATACTATTAATTAAATATGCTACACAGTAAAGTTATATGGTTATGATAACCAATAAATGTATAAAACAAAAATGGAAAAAATTAATTCTTCTCTTTATTATTTTCCATCCTTTGTTTACTAATTCTTTTTTGCTTGATGTATTATGATGGATTACAAAAGAATTATTCAGTTCTAGAACTCAGAAAATAAATTATAGATGCTGCCAGTCAATGCCTACTAAAGTTTGATTTGCTTCTTGTGCATGTCCTATTTCCTCTGTGATACTGTGTTGTTGCCAGAGTTTTTGAATCTTTTTAAATCTTTCTCTGCACAGATGTAACGGATTCCCACGCCTAGGGAAGGGAAGAAAAAGGAACATATAAATTGAAAATATGTAATAATATTTATGAAATACAATATGTATGATTTTTTTCAAAATATTCCATACACAGATAGAAATAATGTAGCCCAGTGGCTAGAAATGCTTATTTTGTTTTTGTAAAAGTTTTATTGGTTTTTTTATAATAACATCCTTAGTGCCTGGTGTACAGCATGTTGTCTTGGTTCATAAATGTTTTAGAAAAAATATACAATTAATAATAATAAACAATCAATAGTAATTAATTTTTATATTACCATAATTAGTATATCAACTGTAAATATATTTCCTAGAGCTTCTCTTCACCCAATGATATTCTCCTTCTATAATATTTAACAAATATAATTTCTAATATTGACATTTTCCATATTTAAATGATTAAGTAAAAACATTTTCTTCTATATTTATACCAACAGTAGCATCCATATATAGCATTTTTTCAGCTTGTTATTTTCGTAAGAATCATCCTATTAACTTAAAATGTTATCTTATTTTCATAAATCTTATTTAAGCTCAATTTCTCTGTAATATTCAAACCATTCTTGTCAATCATATTTTCCCAGTATTTAACATCTAAATATCTAAATTTTCCATTTAAATATATTATCCCAGTATTTTCATATTTCATATATTTTAGAGATACTATACTATACTATGTCTCGTAACATCTATCGATAACATGTTTCTAATCAGATATTTCACTTCTATTGGTAGAAATTAGTTAAATCAGTATATATCCTTTTTTCAGAATTCTTATTAAGCCTGATTTCCCCTCAATATTTCAATCTTTCCTTAATCCTAAATCTTTTCAAACTTAATTTGTCTTTAAAATTCATACTTTTCCTTCACTTACAATATCCTTATATTTTTACATTTTGTATTTTATCAAAAAATACTGTATTACTTATATCTCTCTCTTATCCCACTTATTCTAAAGTCCCTTTATGGCCAAAGTTATTTATTTGTTTAGCCATATTCAAACAGCTGTTTACTCATAGAGTATTCCATGTAGTAGGGTGAATCCAGTCTTTTCAGCCCATCTCTAATCTTCTTCCTTTGCCAAATTGTTTTCCAAATTAATACTGTCAACTTGTTCAGTTCTTGTATTTTTGTAGTTATTGTTAGGAGTAGAGGATACATAGTAGATAAGATGTGGGCTTTTTGTCTCCCAAACAATAATTCTCCTAGCAGTGTCCATTTTGTTAAGTCTTCTTTCTTCTCAGGTTTGTTTTGATGTTCTAATGTGTAAGGTATCTTTTCCATATTTATCGTTGTCTCCAAGTCTTGTAAGTTTTTTCTTGTTTGTATTAAGGTATAATTCTGTTCAATTGCAACTTCACCAGTCAAATCATTTTTTTCTAGTTCACATTCTGTTGTCTGGATTGTTTGTTCATTCTTTACCATAATTCTTTGAATGTTTTTTTATTATAGATTTAAGTTAAAAGTGTATTCACTTATAGTATCAAAATTATATTTAATCTCGTGGTTTAAGTCTATTATAGTTTGTATCTGTCATAGCATTACATAAATTTCATCTTGTCTTGTCTTGAAGTGCTTCTAAAGGTCTTTGATCATTCAAGCTAAATTTTTCAGGAATAGATATTAGGTGTGGTTTTCTATCATTTTTTGGTAACTATATCCATCCATCCACATCGAGTAGTCCATCATAAATGCCAGTCTCTGTAGTTAGCCTTGTCCAGCTAACCAAAACTCAACATTCATACAGCCCAATTTAGCATAGTTCTTGTTGTTATATACAATTTTTGTAATCCACTGTAATTTTCAGTTGTCAAAGTTTCAGTAAAGTCAATATTTTATAACAATTCTTTTCTTTCAGGAGTTGTCAATTCAGTATAATTAACCAGCTTAAATCCTTCCTGTAACTTCCCTTCTCAACACTTTATCATAGATTAAAGTTTTTAAACAGTTCATAAATTTAAACCACAATCAGAACATTTCTTTTCCTTTAAACACTTTCCATACCAGCCCGGTATGAAATCTCTTCTCTGTTCCTTAGCAGCTATCTTCTTGAAGGTTATTAGAGTTCATGGGAACAGATTTGTTATTCTTTATTTCTGGGCCTTGTCTTTAGTATGCTATACTCTCCTTGTTCACTAGATGTCAGCAAATATTTATTTTCCAGCTCTTTCAGACAAAAGTTTTGATCAAAATTCTTTAGAATATAATCTTAGCAGTTTGTTTTAGTTTCTAAGTTTGATCAAATTATAGTATTTTGAATTTAATTTCAATAAAGTTCTTTTCTCCTTAAAAATTAATTTGCCGCTTCTGTCTATGGGGGAATGGGAATGTAATCCCTTCCCTCATTTTCAGAGGTTGTTTGCTTTGGGGATTTCCCAGGGACTGGTTTAAAATAAGGGAGAGAAGATCAAATACTCTCACCAGTTCCAAGCACACTATTCAGCGTTGTTCTTGGTGGTGCTCTTGGACTTCAGCTGCAGTAGCTTGGGCTAGATGCTGGTGTGTGGCTAGCCTTTTTCCTGTCGGGTTTGGAGGGCTTTCCCCGGATCGAACGAATCATCACTTTGTGATCAGCGGCACACCCCTCCTTCACAGTCACCTCTCCGGGGCGATTTCAGACCCATCTAGGGTCCCCCAGGCAGGGCGAAATTAGCCGTGGGGAGCAGAGATCCGCTCACACACAGCCATGCATTACAAGTGCAAACCAGAAGTGGCTACAAATGCTTATAATGACCTAGTTGCATGTGGATTTTACTCTTACCTGAGATTGCTACAATAAGTGAAGAGAGTCAGGTAAACTAAATAAAGCTTCTATGAAGCTTTCCTCTATTCAAATACTTCAATTTATGTATTAAGCAATACCCCTGGGGTTTTGATTTTCAAGTCCATTTTATAAAACTAAAACAAGATTCACTCTGACATAATTATCTCATTGAAAATCAGTTCAACTTCTTTAAAATTATTATAACTATTACTACTAGATTTACCTTATTTTAAAAAATATTTTTGTTTCTTTCAAGTTTGCAATGTATATACTGGATATACAGAAATGAGTAAAGTGACCGTTTTGATTATTGCAACAAAAATAGTTCATTTATGCATTTTTGGAAAAAATTTCAAAGCAGGATAAATGAAATTTGCATATAGTATCAGTCTTCATATCAAAAGCAAATGATGAAAAACTACCTGAGTCCCTGATCAGTCTCTCCATAGTCATCTAAATAGGGAGGAGCATAGAAACAACCCTTTGTTTTTCCAGCAAGAAATAGCACTTGACATTCACGTACTCTGAAAAAAAAGACAGAATAAAGATGGTATCCAATCTCCTAATATTGTCCAATAAATTATTCCATACATTTCTAGAGATTAGAATTTATCATATCAGAGTAAACAGGAGTAATGAGACCTTTTTCAGGACTATCTCTCCTTGATCACTTTTACCCATCCTATCAGAGCCTTCAGAGGTCATGCTATGTCTCCTGTCAATTAAAGAGGGACATTTTATGAGATCCACAATATAAACAGTTTCCATAGTGGTGCATCTCTGTTGGAACAGCATTCCCCTGGAGATCAGATTGGCCCCAATCCTTCTGGCCTTTTGTAAGGCCTTAAAGACATGGTTAAATTTCTGGGCATGGGAATCAAATTTCAATTAGAGTCGATAAGATAGTTATGTTATTTGCTATTTGTTTTTGTTTTTAGCTTTTAAGTGCATAATAAGATGGTCAGCCATATAAATTACATAAAGAAATAAATTGATTTTGCTGTGAATCTTTTGTCATTACTTACTCTTTTCTTACAGTGTAACAATTTAGCAAATTGACCAAATGCTAATTTAAAACTGTATGTTTACCTGAGGAAAATTCCAACTCCAGAGCCACATGTATATGTATGTGCAGTACATGCTCCTACATCTTCTCCCTCTAGCTCTGTTTGACAACAGTAACTCTGAGAACACAACATAGTTCCACAGACAAGGCATAATGTTGGTGCTCTACTTTTATCACCACCTGACTTTGGACACCTTTGAAAGAAATAAAACATTTGGTTAATATAGTGAAACATTAGTTATCATGATGTACTAAATATACATTCTCCAAGTAAAAGACTATGTCTTAGATTCAAAGTATTGCAAGTGAAAATGCAATGCTACAAAAGAAATTACCCCATATTTTCTCCCTCTTGTATCATCGTGTTACCCCACGCACAAAATTTGTTTCTGGTTGAGTGATATGAAATGCAGAATGTGGAAAACAGAACAGAGCAACAGAATGGAGAAAACTAGTAGAAACTGGAGGATCAGGGAACACCTCATGCTTTCTGCTTGACTTACGAAAAATTAGAGGCTTGATTGATTAGGCAGCTGTAATCTTCTGGAAGTTCTATTAATTTATTAGACTCTCGTGGATAGCTGAAATCATATAAATGCAAAATATGTCACAAAATATTCAAAACTGCATATGAAGCTCAATATATAAATAGTTTGACCTATTACAGAAAATTGAATTGACTATTAGCTGTATGGTAGCTTTACCTGAGAAAAATCTTTAAAAAGTATGATAGTATTACCTATAAGTTAGTAAAATAATATAGTAACTTTTATAACAAATAATTCTGTTATACAGAACAGATACATCCCCCATGTCTCATTTGGACCAGTCCATATTACAAATGTTTTGAGATGCTACTTCCAAACACAAACATAGTTTGGTTGGGATATTAACACCCCAGCCAACCTATCAGACAGGTGGGCCTCGACTTATGACCACAATTGAGCCCAAAATTTATCTTGCTAAGTGAGATGTTTGTTAAGTGAGTTTTGTTCCATTTTACTACTTTTCTTGCTACAGTTACTAAATGAATCACTGTACGTGTTAAGTTAGTAGCATGGTTGTTAAGTGACTCTAGCTTCTCCATCGACTTTGCTTGTCAAAAGGATGCAAAAGGGATTACATGAACCCAAGTCACTGTAATCATCCTAAATATGAGCCAGTTGCCAAGAGTCTGAATTTTGATCACATGACCATTGGGTGGTCATGTGATCAAAATGATCGTAAGTGTGAAAAGTGGCCATAAGTCATTTTTTTCAGTACTGTTGTAACTTCAAAGAGTCACTAAATGAACTGTTGTAAGTCAAGGACTACCTGTACCGCTTAGTTTCAATAAACTACAAGCTTTATGTTCCTATTTTTCAATTGTCACTGTAACTTCAGTAGTCAAGAAATCCTCACCTTATGGCTTGTCGCTGACCTTGCAGGCATCTTTTTACTTCACTGTTATTACACCAACTTTAAAAACAGGTGAAAAAAATATTTTTAATTTCCTCCGAAATAACTGAAGAATCATATACCTTTATTTCCTTCATCTATAATATATGCATATAGGTAGGCAATTATGAATATCATCCAGAATAATGCAAATATTCTTAAAAAGGGAATTTATTTTATTTTAGTGAAAATAACATAGGAGAATCATTTCTTTATTTATTCAATTTGTATAACCATAATTATACTCTTTGTCACCATCCAGATCCTCTCCAAATCACCAAATGGTAAATAGTGATGGTGAGAAAGCTTGTAATGCTTGTCAAGTATTGGAAAGGATATACTACACATTTATGACCTAGCACATCAGTTCAAAAGAATTTTTTATCGTTAATCCCCCCCCCAGATAATTGCACTGCTTTTGCTTGGTTTTCCCTCTTATAGTCTACTTCATCAACACCATGGAAGATATGTATTTTTAAATAGATATTTGTATATTTAAATGGATAACATATAGTTCCTACCTTTCTATTAATGTATTTGTAATTTTGCTGTTTTCTTGAAAAAGGCAAATTAGGTTGCTTGGCAAGGAGAGATAACTACATAAGTATTCAAACTGGTTTGCACCATTGGCTGTACATAAAAAAGTATATTTATAATTAGCTACAATTAAAATTGCTATATTTGCAAAAAAATCTATTGTTACATGCTAAATAACATACAATAATTATATGCATAAATCACAACAAAGAAGTAATAGTGTAAACATATAGTCTACTTTAGTTCCCTTACATCCTTGTTAAATTAAAAGCTAGAAAATGTATTCACACTCACATCATTTGTATTCTATTTATTTTTTATCCCACTTTGATTATTTTTATAAATATCACAAGATGGCAAACATACTCTTTCCTCCTCCTATTTTCCCCACAATAACAATCCTTTGAGGTGAGTTGGGCTGAGAATGTATCACTGGTCCAAAGCAGGACTTTATGTCTATAACACTTTTCAAGTGAATTACATGTTTCAATGGTTTTTTTTAATCCTAACTACACCTGTATACCGTTGCATTTCTTCATCTGAGTAGTCTGAAGCTATTCTATTATTAGGAGGCAAACCAATATAACCAACTAAAAATTACCTTTCAATTCTGGTGGTATGGGAACTCCATTTAAATAGTGGAAGAACATAGCAGAGCACCTCAGAAAAGGCATGATCCCAGTTTTTATACTTTTCCATAGGTGCCATCCAGAAGAAATTTCTTTCAAGGCGCTAGAAATAAAATCATTTTGCTTTTCACCAAAGTAAATTTTAGGTTTAAAAATTATGCATTTAATCAAGATTTGACTCTAGCAGCTGGAAGGGAAATTCTGTTGAGCCTGTTTTTAAAAACTACTTTATTATAACTACAAAGTCAAAATCCTACACGGGTAAGAAATGTATATATACATGAAATCATTTATATGACAATAGAACCTCAGAAAGCTGAAAGTGGAGTATTGTTATCATACGCAATCATGATGAAAGGAAAGCATATGGATGAAAATGGTTCCTTGATGCAAATAGAAGCTTCTGACTAAGCTTTTTAATCAAGGTAGCCAGATTAACAAAGTGAGGACAGGAAAGCCTGGAGGAACATTGTCCATAGGGTCGCGATGGGTCGGACACGACTTCGCAACTAACAACAACAACAACTTCATGACTTCTAAGTGCCACCTGAATTATACCTCTATATCAAGGTACAGTATTAAACAAGGATAACATGATAAAGCTGGGGTGTCAAACTGCCGGCCCACAGGCCAGATGTGTCATGCCGAAACCGCGCCCACTCCATTGCCGGCAATGGAAAAAAAGCTGCGATATGACGTGTCATGTGACGTTGCAAGTTTGACACCCCTGTGATAAAGCATCACAGTAACTATGAGAAATCTTAATACTTATCATATACGGACATTGAATTCCCATATTTTTTGAGAAAACATTGTGCATCACATCTCTCCAACAATAAGGAGACAATCATTAGTTATCTTCTAAAGTTTATTTATTTTTATTTATTTATTTTAATTCCATTTATATCCCGCCCTTCTCCGAAGACTCAGGGCGGCTTACAAGCTTAGCAGTAGCCTTCATTCTATGTATATGCCTGCTTATTAGGGCTTTCACACACACACCCCAAGCGGCATTATTACAAAGTCAGCTTAATTGCCCCCAACAATCTGGGTCCTCATTTTACCTACCTCGGAAGGATGGAAGGCTGAGTCAACCTTGAGCCTGGTGGGATGCGAACCTGCACTAATTGCAGGCAGCTGGTGTTACTTTAAGGAGGCATTAGCCCACTGCTCCACCAAGGCTCTTAAAGTTAATCTTCTAAAGAACTAGTCTTCTTTCTTCTCAAAAATATCATCTCAGTTGAATGCTTGAATAAATCTAAATAATTATTACTGATACACAAGTGCATCTGTGAACTAAGGAAGATTCAGTTTGTTGGTATTCTGTTATATACTAAGTTCAAACCTAGTAATATTTTTTTAGATCAGTCAAATTTGACTAGGTACTGCCACTGCTGAACCTTTATTCAACCATTCAGGTAACTGAATAGTAAAAACATTATCTTGACTAAATTTATATAGGTAAATTTATTTTCCAAAATAAAATGGGTAAGTAGGCTGGGTTTCTTATAATTCATACATGCAGGGCTTTTTTTCTCATAGAACGCTCAGAACGGAGTTCCGGCACCTATTTTGGATGGAACCTTGTAGGGTAGGCAAGATGGGTTGTATGACGTGTGAGTTCCGGCACCTTTTTCTTTTACAAAAAAATCACTGCGTACATGAATACCTAGAATGTGAGCTAATGATTGTACTTTAACTCCAAACAAAGATAGGGACACAGGCAGCATAATCTTGTCCCTCTGCTTTTTTTGATTAGTTTAGAATCATAGGAATTAATGTAAAGGAGGCAAAATAAGAGGAAATATTTTTCACTTTGGCTTCTTCTTTCCATACAAACTTGAATAAAAAATTATCAGCAATGGGAAAGATTGAGAATCTAAACAATCAGGTAACAATTCTCCAGGCTTGCTAGCCATGTTTCCATTTGACTAGTTCTAAAATAAAGGTACTAACTCCTAATCTCCTTTTATAATTCCCCAGTAGAGCAATGTTATTGTTACACTGAAAACAACAGGCAGCTGATTCATTATAATATACAAAATTAGCATTTTTATTTGGATAAAAAAATCCTACCACATAAATATCTTGGTAATGCTTAATTTAATTTTTAAAGACACTTGGAAACACTGATTGCTTCAGAATATATCAACCATTTGGTCAGCTAAATCTGGTTCTATAAGAACCAAATTTAAAGCATGGTTGTTCAACACTGCCTTCCAGTAATATCAAATATCTTCAAATAACTTTCTTTAAAGTCCAAATAACCTAGAACTAGAATATCTGCAACATTGCTAGTCTGTAAGAATCTTCTTGTATTCTTTAAGATAATCTGAGAATCACAAGACAAGGGAAAGAAAACAATACATAGAAAAAACTAGGATTCAAGCAATCTGTTTTACCTGCCCACACACTGGCCAATATGCTTATGTAAAGCAAGAACAGCAGCTTCTTCAACAGTGGAGTTTCCTTGGTCCATGCCATTTTCTTCTGAAAAAGCAAACACAAAACGTAAACTAGCAATGTACAAACTGCTCTATTTTGATAGAACTATTCTAACTAAGCTCAAAACCGTTTTATTTTGAACTTGAAGTTTTAAGTTCAAACTCCTCAAATAATCAGAAAAGCATTGGAAATTTTTTAGAAAGGTTAAAATGAACATTCAAAAGTCAAATAGTTTACCTACCCTATTCTAAACCAATTTTATCAGTATTTATTTATTTATTCAAATTATATACCGCCCTTCTCCCGTAGGACTCAGGACGGTTCACAAGGTTATTTAAAAAACAGATACAACAGTACAAAACTTAAAATCAATTAAAAAGAATTATATAAACCTTGCTATAAAACCCCAATTAAAAACAGTTAAAATCCCAGTTAATATGCTCAGACCAGGCCAGAGAGCACAAAGAGCCAGGTCTTCAGGTCCCGGCGGAATGAGCAAAGGTCAGGGGCAGTCCTAAGCTCTACAGGCAGCTGATTCCAAAGGGTAGGCGCACCCACAGAGAAGGCCCTCCCCCTGGGTATTGTCCGCCGGCAATCTTTTACCAGCAGTACCCTGAGAAGACCCTCCCTGTGGGAGCGCACAGGACGAAGGGAGCTTGATGCCGGCAGCAGGTGCTCCCTCAGATATCCCGGACCCAAGCCATTTAGGGCTTTATAGGTCATCACCAGTACAATTTCAACAATCAATGAAACTTGATAGAATATATTTATATCTATCAAATTTCATAGTGTGATTTCAATACACAATGCCTGCAGCTTCTGCCAACTCCTTTTCCCATTGCATTCCTTATATAGTTTACCTTGCCCATTAAATTGACAGTAGGTTTCTCCAGTAATACTCAAAAAGCCCTTCATTCAAATTTACTTTTGATTCAAGTACGTTTGCTGAACTACGTTGAAAACAATGCTACATTACAAAGTATTACTTGTACTTTATAAACATTTTAAATTTAGAATTTAAATAATTTATATAACAACCATTTCCATTTGTAAACAATTGTAGATATTTTACAACAGTGAAATATGGGATGAAAATATACAGATAATAAAAAGAAAAGTAAACCTCAACCCTTAATTTTCAAATACACATATACCATTGCATTGCAATGATCAATATTGTCTTTGTTCAAAAATATTCAGTTGCTCCGACTTCTGGTTTGCCATCGCAGTGCCTGCGGACGCAGGAAAGCGAGCTTTGTCTTCCGCGTCCGAATTCATCCCACTCGGGGACCCTGGAAAGGGTAGAAAGTCACCCTGTAGGGGTGACAAGCATGGAGGGGACCCCCACTTGATCATTGGAGGGCAGCAGCCCTTCCGCTTGATCCGGAGCAGCCCTCCAAACCAACGGAGGAAAGACTGGCCATACCAATATGGCTTGTAACTAAGCTGCTGACAGCCGAAGTCAAAATCACCATCAAGCACCTTTAAAGCAAGGCTGAGATCTGATCTTTTCTTTAAGACTTTAAGTATTTTTTTCCTGAAAAAGCTGCCCAAAGTATTTTTCCACCTGCGAGTAGAGAGGGAAGGGAATTTCTACCCCACCCTCCAAGAAAAGCGGCGACTAACTACCCAGGGGAATCAAAGCAACTATAAGAACAATTTTAATCTAATTGGATCTATATGCTTTTAAAACTTGGGGACTAAAAGTTTTCCTATTGTTACTGGAGATGTTTGTTTTTATCTAAAAAAAAAGAAATAAAACTTGAAAAACTATCATAAAAACTTTGGATTTAAGAAGCTTTAAGCAGCTTTGGTGACATCTTGTGGTGAAGTATGGTATTACAACTTGTTATTGCCTAAAAGAGACTTGGCTTGAAGCCCAACCTCCAGAAAAAACCTTTCTAACCTTGACAGATACCACCTGTGAAAAACTCAGCTGTAAAGAAAACTTCTGGGCGACATATTTGGCCTGCTTGAACTATGAATGTCAATCTTTACTGACTTTTAGAGCTATACGTGTGGAACTGCTTTCCTATTTCTTTACATGAGAAGCATCTGTTATTACAAGAGATGATGGAATATCTTGGATTATAAATTCTTACTTGACAAACAACTTCCACTATAAAGACCACCTATAACACGTGAATTAGATGTCCCATACCTTGTTATAAAAAACTATTTTTAACAACTGATTCTAAAGTCTTCAACTTGATAAACTGTTAAGAGAATATGGATGAAGATCAAGAAAAAATCCTTTCCATGTTGAAATCAATACACGAAACCATTCTCTCAGCTTGTGACAAAATAAGATGCAACATAAAGGAACAAGATGCCAGCTTAGATATACAAATCGAGATCTTAACTACAACCAAAGGACTAACAATGCAGAAAATAACAGGAGAAGTGGAACAACCAAATTAAGACAGATGACTTAATTGACCAACAAATCCAGCCAACAGAAAATTCAGAAAAGGGAGTGACAACACTGAAAATGGAAAAGACTTTCTATATAAATCACAAGAAATTTGAGGAGAAGGAAGAAGAACAGATTGACTGGGAGATAAACCTATCAGAACAATCATGGGAATAGGGAGGAGATCTAATGAATACAAATGGGCTACCGTATTTTCCGGCGTATAAGACGACCCGGCGTATAAGACGACCCCCTACTTTTAAGAAGTTTTTCAAGGTTTTTTGTCTTATACGCCGGAAAATAATTACATGCCCTGCCCTCCCTGTCCGTCGCAGAGGAGGTGAAGGCCCGACTGGCCCCGCCGGCCCTCCCGCTGCTCCCGCGCTTCTGCCGGCCCCCGAGGCGCAGCGTTTCCCGGGTGGCAGGCAGCGCCAGAGGGCAGCCGCCACCCCGCCACGGCCGGCGCCCCTCCTGCTTCCCCCCCAGGCCTTGAACTTCTCCCATTCGGCACAGGGCGGGGCAGCTCCGCCCACAGCCTCTTTTTCATGTGCCGCTTCCCTCTCACCGTCGGCCGAGGCGCGCTGGGCCGGGCTCCCGGTCCCTCTTCCCGGCCGGCTTCCCGCCCTGCCCCTCATGGAGCTGGACTGGGCGTGCAGCCTCTCGGTGTGGCTGCTTTTCCTGGGCAGCCTGGCGGTGCGGCTCCTGTGCTCAGACCTGTTGCTGAGCTGGCGGCTGCTGCTGCGGGTGGGGCTGCTGGCTGTCCTGCCGCTGCCCCTCAGCGCCGCGCTCACGGCGGCTGCCTGCTGGTTCGTCTCGGCCAGCACTGCCCGGCGGAAGCGCAGCGTCGGACGGGAGCAGGACTTCCCTGCCGGCTCCCGTCCGACGCTGTTCCCTCTGAGGCAGCTGCTGCCTCAGGAGGGAAGAGCATCGGACGGGAGCCGGCAGGGAAGTCCTGCGTGCGCACGCGCGTGCAGGACTTCCCTGCCGGCTCCCGTCCGACGCTCTTCCCTCTTGAGGCAGCTGCTGCCTCAAGAGGGAAGAGCGTCGGACGGGAGCCGGCAGGGCAGTCCTGCACACCCGCGCACTCCCCGGCTGCTAAGGAGCAGCCGGGGAGTGCGTGCATACGCAGGCCTGCCCTGCCGGCTCCCGCCAGACGCCACCCACTGATTTTCCGGCGTATAAGACGACTGGGCATATAAGACGAGCCCCCAACTTTTGAGGTTATTTTCATGGGTTAAAAAGTCGTCTTATACGCCAGAAAATACGGTAGTTCTTCCAAAAAACCTGCAAGTAAATGGCCTTTCTTATTTCAAATAATATATATAATAATAGAGGAAGAACTATTTGGTTTTTTAAAAGCACTGACTTGGAAGGCTATTTGGCAAAGGAAAAAAGCCAGGGTGTTACTTGTGACAGCTTCTGCCAACCTAGCAATTCGAAAGCATGTAAAAATGCAAGTAGAAAAATAGGGACCACTACGGTGGGAAGGTAACAGCGTTCCGTGCGCCTTTGGCGTCTAGTCATGCCAGCCACATGACCACGGAGACGTCCTCGGACAAACGCTGGCTCTTCGGCTTTGAAACGGATATGAGCACTGGCCCCTAGAGTTGGAAACGACTAGCACGCATGTGCGGGGGAACCTTTACCTTTTTAAGGCTGAAGAAAATTAGGGTTTTGAGTTATTAGAGGGGATTTCATATTACTAATTAGAGGGTTGAATATGGTGGAAAATAGAATTTTTTTAGAAAATAAAGTATCATTATAATTGAATAGGTAAGATGTGTAACAAGATTAATAGACTTTGGTATGAAAAGGGAAAAAGAGAGAAGTTGAGATAAGGGGAATTTTGGTCACCTAATTTAAAATATTTGGAATTCACTTGAAAATCAGAATTCTGTTTGCTTAATGAGATAAAAGATATTATCAGAAAAAAATTGGACCCAAACAAAAAATATATGAATATTATTGATTTATTGGTTAGCCCAGACAATGCATATAATGGTTTTGATTTATTGAAGGGGATACTGTATTATTAATAAAATGGTTTAATATGGTGGAAAATAGATAACATTTAAAAAACAGAACAAGACTATACTCAAATAGATAAGATGTGTATTTAGAATATTAGATTTTGTTATGAAAAGGGAAAAAAGAAGTTGAGATAAGCTTGGAAATTATAAATATCAAATGTTATTTTAATATTGATGGGAAATTAATAAAGCAATAACAGGACATTGACTGTATATAAGGATTGAATGTAAACACAATTAAGATATGAATAAGCTAAAATTATTGATAAATGTAATAATGATGTTTTTACTTAGTTGATAATAATAATAACTGTATTAGCCTAAGATAGTAGATATGAAAGGAAAGAGAGGAAATATCTGATGTTGTAACTTGAGATTTGTACTAAAGATTTATGTATTTTATTGCACTATTGATTAACCCAGCCACCATGTTGCTTTTTAAATACTTATTTGTAAAATTAGAAAACTAATAAAATATTATAGAAAATATATATTCAGTTGCTCTAAAATAAAACCTAAGCCAGACTTCCATGTACATTTCCCATTAAAGTCATTGTAATCCTAATTTTCCTAAACAAAATTCAGCATAGCCTCAACAGTATACCGTACCTGTGGATGAGGTAAGTATTATTTGCACAATATGTGCCATAGTGACAAGGTGGAAGATATGAATATCTCCTGTACCAAGACTGACTCCTGAAAAATCCTGACAATGTACAGCAGGGAAAGAGAATACCAAGCATACCTGCAGATAAAAGGAAAAATGGTAAGTGACGAAACCTCCTTGGCATTAAGCAAAATGATAACAGTTTTGAATCACTACTTCTGCTGCTACAAAAAAGGAAATTTCACACTCCAGAAGTTCTGGACTATATACAAATGGTGAACTACTTTGAAATTTTTTTCTGAGCTATATGCTTAATAAAATAACTTGCTAAACCAATTTATATTTAACAAAACATCTTGTTAAACATATTTTCTACAGCAATGCTATTGGGAGTTTTAATCACTTACCAATAAATGAAACATGTCGATATCAAGAACGCATGGAAGATTTCCACTTTTTTCATAAGGCACCAGTGCTGGATGTTTAAAATATAAAAAAGTTAATACTTTACTTGGCTAAGTGTGGTTAGATACACAAGAAATATGGTACAGAAGCACTCAGTGTACTTGCAAAACAACAGAATCCAAATAATGAATTAGGTCATTTATCTAGGTTTTGAAATTTCATGTGTTTCAGAATCTATTTGATATATTCTTAAGATGTGGGTTGCAAAATAACTGATTTACAGGACAAAAGCCCACAACATAGAAATAGAGAATAATTATATCCATTATTTTCATTCTCAATTTTGGAGTCTTATCACTTCCAACTCGAAAACTGTCAGCTAGCAAAACTAGGAAAAACTTCCACTGAAGATACTAGAAAACTGTTATTGATACAGTAGTGGGAAAATATGTGCAATAGGTAAGTATACTTTGGATCTAGCATGAACACACTGGGGTACCTGTCAAGCGTTCCTTACAAGAACTGCAACTTTCCCAAGATTTGTGAGTGATCATCAGCACAGAACTGGAGTTTCTCATTTGGAGCCTTCTAAAACTTTTAGGTTGTTTGGGAGATGTGTCTCCAACCATGCCACTTGATCAGACATGAATTGAAATTGTTCAGTGTCTAAAACTGATACAATTAATTCAAAAGAAAATTAATCTCCTATTGAGGCAAGTTGGATAAGGAAGGTTGATAATGTAAATTCATAACCACTTGAAAAGCTTCATGTACTTCATTGTGTTGATGATTCACACATTCATCAGAATAGGACAGAACAGAATTAAGAGTTGGAAGGGACCTTAGAGGTCTTCTCGTCCAACCCCCTGCCCAGGCAGGAAACCCTATATCATTTCAGATAAATAGTTGTCCAATCTCTTCTTAAAAACTTCCAGTGTTGGAGCATCCACAACTTCTGGAGGTAAGTTGTTCCAATGATTAATTGTTCTAACTGTCAGGAAATTTCTCCTTTGTTCTAGGTTGCTTCTCTCCTTGATTAGTTTCCATCCACTGCTTCTTGTCCTGCCTTCAGGCACTTTGGAGAATCAGCTTTTTAACTGATGAAGGGTCTCATAAAGTGATCAGAGAGGCTGACCATTCCATAGGTCTTATAGGTTTCATCTCTCTTACAGCATAGGTCACATGGTCAAAATTCAGAGGCCTGGCAACCGGTTGCAGTGTCCTGGGGTCATGTGATCAAATTAAGTGACCTTCTGAGAAGCCAAGTCAATGGGGAAGCCAGATTCGCTTAACAACTTATTAACTTCAAAACTGCAGTGATTCACTTTACAACTGTGGCAAGAAAGGTCATAAAATGGGGCAAAACTCACTTATCAACTGTCCTGCTTAGCAACATAAATTTTGGGCTCTATTGTGGTTGTAAGTCAAGGACTCCTGTACACAGGGCAAACCAACAATTTAAGTCTTTTGTTATGTTTGGGAAGGGTAACTTTTAAAACTCATATCTCTTTTAGGGCAAGTAGAGTTACTCTCATTAGCAACAATCATAATTGTGTTTTAGTAAAACACATTATTTAAAGCACATTTTGCCCCAAATTGAAGACTCTATCCAAAGCATTAAAAAGGTAAAGGTTCTCCTGCACATGCGTGCTAGTCGTTTCCGACTCTAGGGGCCGGTGCTCATCTCCATTTCAAAGCCGAAGAGCCAGCGCTTGTCCAAGGACGTCTCCGTGGTCATGTGGCCGGCATGACTAGACGCCAGAGGCGCACGGAACGCTGTTACCTTCCCACCGTAGTGGTCCCTATTTTTCTACTTGCATTTTTTTACGTGCTTTCGAACTGCTAGGTTGGCAGAAGCTGGGACAAGTAACAGGCGCTCACTCTGTTACGCGGCACTCGGGATTCGACCTGCCAAACTGCCGACCATCTGATCGACAAGCTCAGTGTCCTAACCCACTGAACCACCGCGTCCCATCCAAAGCATTACCCACAGCCAAAGTTTCATATATATCCTGTTCGTTGTATTCCATGATAATAAATGACACAACTCATACGGAAATATACTCTTAATGAACACAAAACTTCTGTCAACAACAATCTGTACAAATCAGTTGATGTCTCACATATTTAAGACTATTCAAGCTGTTTCATGTACTCAAAAGTCTGTCTTTGTAACTGAAATTAAATAAACCATAATGTTGAACTTACATGATAAAAGCATACAAAAGTGACCCTGTACTGCTAATAGTGAAGAAACTGTCCACTGTGCAGCCGCAAATCGTGTTAATGAAGTAAGACAGTCATCCTAAATAGAACATAATAACAATCATTCACAAAAGCCATGTTCATTCTTTTGTACTGTTATAATGAACATTAACATTTGTGGATTGTTAATAATTAGTAAGTTAATTATTAACAATTAAAAGAACCAGAAGGCACTAGGCTAGAAAGCAGGAAACTGTGAGTTCTGGTCCTGCCTTGGCCATGAAACCCAGCTGGGCCACCTTGGGCTACTCACACTTTCCTAGCCCAACCCACCTCACCGACTTGTTCTTCTGGGGAAAATAGGAGAAGAAAGGTGTTGGATATGTTCACCTTGAGTTATTTGTAAAATAATAAGGGATGTATGTAAGGATAAATACACACATACTTACATACATAATATATATTTATTATTATTGGTCATATTCAAATTCTAGAGTAATTAATATACAGGGGTCTTTGGTTAAAGGAAATAGTGTCACAGTATTCATCACAAATTATTGTTTATGTTATAAAATGCTATTTTCTAACATCATAGTAGAATCATAGTAAGTGTCATAACCTTACCATATATACCTATCCCTCAATCATTTAGGCTATGGTAGTTGTTACTCTTACCTGTCTGCAAGACAATTGACCAAATAATGGTTTTTCTTCATCAGCTAAAATTTGTTCTGTAGAATATAAAAACCATAATTAAATGAGAAGAACACAGAATCTAAACTTGATCACTTTCCACTGATTGTCAACATTTTAATGAATAAATATTACCTATTGCTTGGATTGTAAATGCACAACTGCCCCAGCACATTATAGGTACACGTGGATCCTCTTCATTGGGGTGAACTTTCAGGCCAACTTTATATGTTGCAGTACCAAATGTTTTCAGCATTTCTTTAATGCTGTCAGAATATGGATTCCTTAATTGAAAATAGACACCATTACCCACAAATGTTATGACATGATATTTAGAAGCTAAACTTTATTTGCCGGCCCCAAATAGCAAGGAATAAAACTTTCATTGGGATGGGCTGACACACCCTTTTACTGTTTCTGAGAATATTGCAAGACCAACCAGTGAATCAGTCCTGGACCAAATAAGATTGAAGGTTCCTGTGAGATAATGATCAGCAAGCAAAAATTGACATATGTTGAGCATATGAACATGGATGATAGTTTAGAAAAACTTGATTATACCAATGTCATGTCAGCTCATCCTGTGTCAGACAAGCAAGGTTGAGAGGGAAGTAAAAGAAAAGGAAGGTAAAGAATAAGGTGTATGGATGAAATCAAAGAGACACAAGAGACATTGTCAGGTCAACATAGCAAACATTTGCCCATATAGTCACCAACAGTTGAACATGATTTAGTGGCAACCATCTGTGACTAAATGGAGAAATGTTTAACATTAATGACCTTGTCATTACTCTCTTCTATTTCATTGATCCCATCATGCTAATGCTTCCATTTGACACTCTCATTTATATAGAATGGGTTTTGACATTAAAAAGGGGGAATATATATCCTACCGGTTTGGTGACATATTTACAGATATCAAAGAACTAATTTAATATCATTGTTTCAAGTAATCTTGGTTATATTTTAAATAGCAATATGATCAAAAATACTTTTGTAGAAGCTTATAAATATACATTTACTCCAAAATGCTTTTTGTTTTACAAATATATTGTGATAGAATTTCCCAATACTCAGAGCAAAGTTGGGAGTTTGTATTAAGAATCATTTCTGCTGGTAGAATATCAGCCAGCAAAATGAATAATTGGATCCAACCCATGGTTAACATAATCACATCTGGCAACTCTTTTTTTAACATACCTAAAAAAAGATCACAGAATGTTCTAATTAGAATAGAATAGAATAACAGAGTTGGATGGGACCTTGGAGGTCTTCTAGCCCAACCGCCTGCTCAAGCAGGAAGCCCTATACCAGGGGTGTCAAACTGCCAGTGCCCACCCCATTGCCGGCAATGCCAAAGAAGTCGTGATACGTCACATGACATTGCGAGTTTGACACCCCTGCCCTATACCATTTCAGACAAATGGTTGTCCAATCTCTTCTTTAAAACTTCCAGTGTTGGAGCATTCACAGCTTCTGGAGGAAAGGTTGTTCCACTGATTAATTGTTCTAACTGTCAGGAAATTTCTCCTTAGTTCAAGGCTGCTTCTCTCCTTGATTAGTTTCCATCCGTTGCTTCAGGTGCTTTGAGGAATAGCTTGACTCCCTCTTCTTTTTAGCAACCCCTGAATGCTAATTACTCCTGAATGCTGTGGGCTGGGCATTCTGTGGTTAGATTTTGTACATTCAAACAAGCCACTAACTTACACTGTTACAATAAAGCAAATACTAAGCAAAGTAGTCGACTTCTAAATGGCATAAACATAATAACTAGGTTGATTCTGACACAACTCTTTATCCCAGAATGAAAGAAAGGGAGTCACGTATTGTCAGTATATCTGTTTCTCTCCATAAGATGAATACTATATGGATAAATATGAATACAAATATGTAAAATATTACCTGAAAAGCTAATGTCATAAATTCTTCTACTTATATTATATACATTAATAACTGATAAATCAATGCAACCAATACATACTTTGGTTGAACCTCTGGCCTAAATCCTTCAGGTAGATGTACTTCATCCATTTTTTCTGAGTTATTACAAGGAAGATTATCTAAAAATAACAACAATATATTATTTTAACAATAAATTATCATTACTATCCATAATGCCTGAAATCTTTAGATAGGATGAGGTAGTACTTTTAATTCTGTCCTGAAGGTCAGAATTAGTATTAATACTAAGGAAAAACGCCTCCTCAAAAGAAAAGAAAAAACGAAAAGACATTACTGTATTCAGTGTCTTTCAAGAAATATGTGGCAGTATAAATGAAAAATTTACACTTACTGGCACTTTCCTGATCTCGAAGCATTACCAATGCTTTGATTTGCTGAGATAATCTTCTTATCCACTGAACTAGATTTTGTTCTTTTGCAAAGTCTAATCTATCAAAAATGAACAAATGTAAAAAATTACTTAAGTATTAAAACAGTACCTACAAGCTCTTTTTATAAGTAATCCTTGACTTTCAATAGCAATTGGGAATGGAATTTCTATTGATAAGCGATGGGGTCTAAAATGCAAATGCATCACTTAGCAACTGCAATCTCTGCAGTCCCATTGCTGCTCACCAATAAACAGGTGAGGAAACTTTCAGGTGGCTTCCAACAACCAAAGTCAGGTAAATGGCTGTTATCAGGTGGGAGACAAGAAGGAGGGATTGTGTGGGGAGGAAAGGAATGGTTGGCATGAGTCAGGAAGGTTTGTGAAAATGCATGACAGGCACAGCACAAGTGGGGATGGGTGCAGGGTGAGTAAAAGAGTATGTTCAAGAAACACAGTACAAGTCAGGAAGGATGCATATGAGTATGCCAGGGAGGTGTGGCAAGGGTCAGAAGGATACACTGGGGGAGCAACTGCAAAGGGGCTTGGGATTGGGTATGTAGGTAGGAGTGTCTTACCCGTGACTTGTGACTCCCCTGACAGCTTCCCCATTGACTTTCTAGGAAAGTCAACAGGGAAGGCAAATAGTAACCATGTGGAGCCCAAAACCCAAGAATGATGCATGGTGATACTTTCAAACTGAATTCTTTACTGTTTCCACATGTATAAACAAAATCTTGCCAAACTGAAGCACTCTACTACCCACATCTATCGTATACAAATAGTTCTCAACTTATGATTGTAATTGGGCCCAGAATTACAGTTATAGGTTATGCCAGTTATTAAGCAGGTCATCAAATGCCTGCACATGATTTTACGACTTTTTCTGCAGTGGTCATTAAGCGAATGTGGAAGTCATTAAGCAAACCTATTGTCTAAAATGGGCGCCTTTTGCCAGAAACTAGAAGTAGATTCCAGTTTCCAGAAAAAAAACATTGTAAATCATGGTCGTATGACTGCAGGATGCTATAAACAACCATAAATACAGGCTGGATGCACAGTATGCAAAATGCAATCACATGTCTCTCTCTCTCTCTCTCTCTCTCTCTCTCTCTCTCTGTGTGTGTGTGTGTGTGTGTGTGTGTGTGTATGTGACCATCAGAACTTCAAATACAGATTGCATAATTTTGGGGGCCCATTGTAACTTTGAATGGTTGCTAAGTGCCTGATTGTAAATCAAGGCCGACCTGTACATAAATAAGTATTAATTAACAAACAAGTTATTTCATGGAATTACTAACCTGCTAAATAAAGTCCTTGGAGGAGGAAGAAGAGGAATGACAGTATTGCTTAAGCATTCACAGAGAGGACAAAGGAATTCACCATTTTCTACATCGTAACTTGTATGCACTCGTAATCTTTGTTGTCGTCTTTGTTCTTTTGCTTGCACGGCATCAAAATACCTTTAGAAAGCAACATAACAAGCATATTATAATACTAGTTCTAAAGTAGTTGTTGGCTACTAAAATACTTTATTAGAATTAGAGTATTTTATTTGATCAAATGTGATTAGGCATGCAAGGAATTTGTCTCCAGTGCGGAAGCTCTCAGTGTACATGCAAACAAAAGAGTAATAATAATTATAATAATGATACCAATAAGAGGTAGTAGAGAAGATGAGAAGTATAATAATGTTACTACAGCCATACCACATGGGTAAATATACTTAGACATAAGGAAGTATTGTGGGAGTTAGGTGTTCAGCAGAGTCATGGCATGAGGGAAAAATATTATCGCTATGTCTAGTTGTTTTGACATGCAATGCCTTATAGTGGCATCCCAAAGGCAGGAATTGAAACAGATTATGTCCAGGATGATTAGGAGACTGGAGGCTAAAACATATAAGGAACGGTTGCTGGAATTGGGTATGTGTAGTTTAATGAAGAGAAGGGTGAGGGGTGACATGATAGCAGTGTTCCAATATCTCAAGGGCTGCCACAAAGAAGAGAGAGTCAAGCTATTCTCCAAAGCACCTGAAGGCAGGACAAGAAGCAACGGATGGAAACTAATCAAGGAGAGAAGCAACGTAGAACTAAGGAGAAATTTCCTGACAGTTAGAACAATTAACCAGTGGAACAACCTGCCTCCAGAAGTTGTGAATGCTCCAACACTGAAAGCTTTTAAGAAGAAACTGGACAACCATTTGTCTGAAATGGTATAGGGTTTCCTGCCTGAGCAGGGGGTTGGACTAAAAGATCTCAAAGGTCCCTTCCAACTCTATTATTGTTATTATGTGATGGGTCTGTAAATATTTTCTCAGTTTTCCTTCTGACCCATGCAATATATATGCTGTCTTCATAAATACTATCTATCTATCTATCTATCTATCTATCTATCTATCTATCTATCTATCTATCTATCTATCTACTGTATCTATCTATCTAACACACACATACAGACACAAAATATATACTGCAGGAATAGAAAACTTCTGTGTGGACCATCTGATGCTCTTGTTTTATAGCAAACTATCCCTCAAATGAGCAATACAAAAAAATATTGGTCTTAGGTTTTTTTCTGGAAAGTTGGGGAAGGCAATTTAAGAGACAAAATGGGTAACTTCAGTTTAAAACTTGCCCAACCTTCCAAAAATCACATTATTTTTTCCCGTTTTTAAAAAAAAGGTTAGATAATAGGCAAAATTGAATCTTACACCTTTGTAAAGTTTAATGTATCTTTTTGGTCTTTGGCCATCACAAAAGAAAACTAAACTTTCAGTCATTCTTCACCTATTATGTCATAACTTTATCACTCATGACAATCACCCGTGTTGTAAGCAGCCCCGAGACTCCTAACCCTACCTCAAATTCAGCCCAGACTTGAAATATATCATGCAAAATTTCTACACTGAACAGTACTTTATCTAATCTGAAAGGTAACAAAATAGCTGATTTATTGTAAAGAAAATTATTATAACACTTGTTTATTATTCTGAAGAATCTTTTTGGACAACTTTCTTCTAATAAATTTCATTTAATATCTAAAGCATTTTTTGTTGTTCTACTGGTTTGACAAAACAAGAATGTCGACTCGAAAAGCGAGTATTAATTTTAAGAAACAAGCTGCAATTTTATTTGCCATCAGAAAATACAAATGGAGTTAAGTGTGACATTGTCTTAAGCAGTAAGTCCTAAACAGAATAATTCAGGAAAGAAATTTTTATATATTTGCTTTCTCACTAACATTCTTGCACCTCAAATGTGTTAAAAAAAAGCCAAGAGAGCTACGTTTCATCAAGCATACATAGTGAAAGCCTGAACAAGAATAAAACAATTTTCTTGGCAATAATACAGCAACATACATTACATGACTGGCCAAACATAGTAGGAAAAAATGTATCATAGCTGCTTTGACATTTGATATTTTTTTAAAATTACCTTTGCCAGCAATGTGCATGCATAATATGTCCACAACTACCAGTGTGTGTTCCACATGACAGGTCTGGATGCATAAATAATGGATCATATTTTTCTGTATATGAAAAATAACAGATAATATTCACAAAGGTTGTTCACATTCCTTATACATGCACACAAATGAAACGTTTTGCAAACCATGTAACTATTTAAATCCTAATAATCTAAGGCCAGTACACTAAGCTAGCGTTAGATATTTGTGAATGGGCTGACTTAATTATTATTTTATAGCAGAGTTTCTCAACATTTGCAACTTTAAGATGTGTGGACTTCAACTCCCAGATTTTCCCAACTAGCATGCCATCCACACTTCTTAAAATTGCCAAAGTTGAGAAACACTGTTTTATAATGTAATGAATAAAAGCTTCCTGTATAATTCAGAATAGAATATTATGCGTTTGAATGTTATATGGTCCTTCAAAATAGTATATAAACTACTCACCAGGATCTGAAATCACTTTATTCCTATTTTTGGATAAGACTGTTGATCTCTGAACAAATGCTGCCAACACCATTGCTCTATTATCCATTTTGACCTCCTGTTCTTCTTGGCATAAAATACAAGTAACTATCTGTCTTTGTTCACATACTTTAGTCTGCTCGGGACCCAAGGCAATAAGCCTGGTATCTGAAACTGAAGGACTAGAATGAAAAGACATGAGTAAGCATTTAATTGGAATATTTACTGAAGTAATGTATAACTGAATGCAAATATTTTTATCCAACTCATCTTACGCTATATTTTCTTCTCCAGAAAGGTTCTATAGTGTGCCTTAATAAAAGCAACATATGTGAAGCAGTAACTGTGCTACAGTTTTTATAACGATTTCAAACTATTTTCAAAGCATACAGAGATATGGAAAGTTATTTAGACTGAATTCTCCATTGAGATATTAGCAGAGTAATATTTTGGAACCCTCTGGAAGCTGAAGAAAACTATTAAATATTTACCAAAATTCTAGTGAAATAAAAATATATACATTTACCAAAATATGATAAAATTATTCTGATTGCTAAAATTAGTAGCAAGAAGAGAGGCTTAAATGTAATCCACTGTGTCCATCACCAGTACAGAAACAGGCCTGGATGTACTGAAATTACATTTCAGACGTTTCAGATGTGAACAACAGAGATTGCAAATCCTCAGAGTATTGCCACTGTTCTTCCCTACAGTGAGAACTGCATAGCTTACCCCAACCTACTGCGAAGCATAATGTTGCTTATTTATTTATTTATTTTATGTATTTTTATTTTAATTCCATTTATATCCCGCCCTTCTCCGAAGACTCAGGGCGGCTTACAAGCTTAGCAGTAGCTAAGACAGTAGCTAAGCAGTAGTAAGACACTATATCCATACAGGCTCATGGCAAATTTCAAAAAAGCAACTAAAACTCCCATGGAATTACATGAATTATATGTAATAATAATTATATGAACATATAAAATGTGAGATAAAATATAAATCATTCATGATAACATAATATTGAAACAACCAATAACCAACAATCCATAACAATACTCTGATATAACAATTAAATAAAATGAATCTTTTGTAAATGATCCTCATTGATACCTACAGCAGAAACCAGCAAGAGGTACATAGAAGATGAATCTTCAGTGTCTGAAGACTTTCCAGAAAAGCCCACTGCTTATGTCTTAAGTATAGATTCCTTTAATATCAACTGGTTTTTAAAGTACAAACTAGAAAGCGTATATTAACTTTTTTAAAAAAATAAAAAGATGGAAATAAATAGAAATAGCCATTTTAGAATTCAGCTCTAATTGCTGCAAATTAAATGACAAAAAAAGTTCTCTCAGCCTTACTAATGGCGGCTAGTACAGGTAATCCTTGCTTAACAAGCATTCAAAATTACAATGGGTTGGACTGGAAGACTAGAAAACCTCCAAGGTCCCTTCTGTTAGGATGCTTACAGCATGTAAGCACATCTGTTACAAAATGTTACTCACACCACGTGACCTGGGTCATCTGATGTGGGTGTTTGGGTCCATGTTCCATACATGCCTGGATCTCTGCTCCCAAAATGCAAGCAGAATTTAGGGTCCTCCTCACCCCACTTCTGCACGGAGAGAGGGATTTTGGGCTCCATGCATACTTGAATTCTGGCAGCCATGGATCTTGGCATCCTTTTCTTGCCACCTTTGTGGAGAGCTCCACAGAGGCAGGCAGAGAGGGATTTTGAGCTCCATGCTTGCTTGGAAATTCAAGTGGGCTTGGAAATTCAGAATTTCCATGCCTACTTGAACCTCAGCAGTAGGAGGGCCTTGAAGAGGCAGGGAGACAAGGATTTTAAGCTACTGCCTACTATCAGCACGGAGTTCAAAATGCCTCACTCCCTTTAGCTCTTCAGGAATGGAGAGGGATTTAGTTTGTGTGAGATTGCTTAACAACTGAAATGGGGAGTGCTGAGATTGTGGTTGCTAAGCAAAGTGGTCACATGGCCAAGTCACTTAACTACTTCTTCATTTAACAACCTTAACAACTCTGGTCCCAATTGTCGACTACTTGTATTTGCTGCACTTTACTCAAATAATTTTGCTCAGTTTCTTGTACTTATATTATTATTTTTACAACATAGTAGGCAATCCTCAACTCTGGATGTGGAGGTTGAGGGCCAAATGTTTAAAATACGTATCACTACTACAATGAAAGAACAATTACTAAAGCTGAAACTTTTTCTTTTTAGCAGAAGGAGCACCAGACAAGTGGAATTTTGCTTGTGGGATGCTCGTTTTAACAGCAAGAGAAAAGGGGTGAGGGGGTGAGAGAGAAAAAACCAAGTGTCAATTCTCTTCTCTTCATTTGCTCCATTTGTCTGCTGTACTGGGAGCTTGGTTGGAGGAGGGGGTAAATTTATTACTTAATTTATATCAAACCTTTCAATTTATTCTAACGTTCAAAACAGAGTGAGTGTCCAAATGAGAGAGAATTGTTCAACACTGCATTCCCCTTTCTGTGAGTAACATATACAATTGAATTGGAACAATTCTGTGACGACACAAGGAGACATAAGTTGAACAGTCAGGAAATTAGAAATATGGATACTAATGGAAATGCTACTGCAAAAGAATAAAATGAAATTATTTAAAAATTAAATAATATTTAGGTTGCCAAAGTTTATTGACACTTTCATCTTACCTATGATCGTGCACTCTAGAGGTAGAAGTTTCAAGTTCATCTATGGTTTGCTGGAAGAGTTCTTTGTTCTCATCAATGAAATGCCGCTGCATCTCAGACATCTGTGCCATGATCTTCTCTCTTCGCAATCTAGCAATCTCTGCTTTTCGTTTCCTCTCAGCCTTTTCTTTATCTCGTGAGCTCTGTTAAGTTGTTGATGATAGACAACTAATCATTTAAGTCTTTGAAAATGTGTAATTTATATATTTAATGCACACATTAGATTAGTATTAAGTCAAAATGAGTCAAGCATTCTTACACAGTAATATTTGGCATTTTTTCACGTGTTTAAGAATGCTGTCGTTCATTAAAGAAAATCTTTCTTAAAATCATTTTTATCATTTTAATATTATTAAATTAAATTAAATTAAATTAACTAAAGTTATAGCATGTCTCTCCATAGAACAATTTTATGGATGCATTATATTTTTTAACATTTCAAATAATGTGTAAAGGTAACATTAAAGATCCAAAAGATGGAAAGATCTATTGAGGCCTTTTCTGAAAGCAGAGAAAGTGAGACCAATCACAATTTCAATGTTCTACAAGATGGTAATGACACAATAGAAAGCCCTTTATCAGATGCCCAACCAATAGCTCCTGTAAGTAAGGCTTCCTTTGCAGATCATAATATTCAAGTTAACTCATAACAAGAGTCAAACCCTTAGATAAAGGTTTTTAAATGTACTATTTCTACTAAGCAAGTAACAATTGGCATCCAATACTTTTCTTTCAGCATTAGTACAATGTGATCATAAAAATGTGCACAAGTTAATGGCCTGGTGGTCCCATTTTGTAAATTCCCGAGAACCTTTGTGGGTTGCTCCACGTAGAGCACACTGAAATAAGCTTATGATAATGCTAGCAAGCTATGGATTACTGTTGCCAGATACATTCAGCTCAGGAATATTTGCTAAATGAAAGTGTACAAGTGTGCTCTTTGCATCTACTACCACACAGAATTTGAAAATATACTCCCTGACTTCTTTCAGAGGAACCCATTCAGAACAATTGTATACCTATCCTCAACTCTATCAGATAACTGTATTCTACCCTATCTGGAATTAAATTTCAGCCTGTTCAGTCTCAACCTAGTACACATTTGGATTTGACAGGATTTGTTTTTCTTTCATATTATGAGGCGAGGAATGGTAGGGCCACAATTCTATTAAATATTTTTCCTTCACATTGCACTCAAACTGTAAAATAAAGCCACAGAATTAAATTAATTTCCCATTGGTAAAGAGAACTCAGTTAATCATTATCAATTAATAATAAAGCTTTTACCATGCACCATTAGTTGCCTATTGTGACTACCACTACTCTACTAGTGATTAAAATGTTTTTAATTAGAAAACTCAAAATAAATTATTAGACACGTTACATAGTAATGTATAATAATTTGTAAAATAACTTGCAGGCCAGATTATCATATTATATTTAGAATCTACCCAAATTGTGTTGCTTGCCCCTTGCATTGATATTACCTCTTCCATAAAATTTCCCTCAGTCTCCAAAACAGGACTTGTAGAAGATCTCTCTCGGAGTTTCTTAACAGTATTAAACGTCTGGAACAAGAAAGTATGTTAATATTTGCTACATTTTTTTATTTTGGCCACAAAACTATAAAACAAGTTTATAGTAGGGTATAGTACAATTTACCTTTAGTATCCATCTGATCATGTCTTTATGCACTTCTAGGTGGGGTGCATTTTGCAAAGTTTCTAGCATGGCTAATATACTTGGGGAATTGCGAGGTGTCTCACAAGGCCCTGTTTCAAACAAAAATAAAGGAAATCTATTTGCATCTACTTTGGCTGTATAGAGGAACACAAATCCAATGGGTGTCTTTCCTTTATTAAATGTTTCTTCCTTGATTGCAAAATTATCATCCATTTAATTTCTTATAAAATAGGGGAACCAAACGCCACAATAAATCTTTTATTTTCTATAATGAACTACAGGAAACTTGTGTGTGTGTGTGTGTGTGTGTGTGTGTGTGTGAGAGAGAGAGAGAGAGAGAGAGAGAGAGAGAGAGAGAGAGAGAGAGAGAGAGAGAGAGAGAGCTGTACATGAAATGCATCATACGCACATGGTAAAAACAAGAGAAGGTTAATTCTTATCCAGAAAAGGAGACTGTGTTTTTACAAACAGAAATGTTATATACAAAACTATAATAAAATATTTGTAATCAGCAATAAGGCAATTACAATACAAATATATTTGTATTTGGAGGTATGAAGTTCTGAAGCGGGCAAGGGTTCTTCAGATTTAATATGTGTATTTTCCCTGTAACATGTCTCATTGTACTGTATTGCAATATATAGATCTGTATGTACATTGGTGAAACAAAACAACCACTTCACAACATGGGAGAGCAAACCCATCAGGATAAGATTCAGCAGTCCATCTGCATTTGAAAGACAAAGGTCACTCTTTTGAAGACAGCAAAGTCCACATTCTTGATAGAGAGGACCATTGGTTTGAAAGAGGGGTAAAACAGGCTACTTATGTAATATTGAGTAGCCCTCTCACAACAGAGGGAGGAAGGATAAGACACCACCCATCTCCTGTCTATGATGCAGTCCTTTCAGCAATACCAAGGTGACCTTGAAGGCACAGATAAACTCCCAAGTGGCCTCAAAAGGTCTCAGGGAGAGTGCTAACAACCTGATGACTGCAAAGAAATGTGATCCTTCCAACCCCTCCCCTCATCCTGTCAGAACTAATCCCTCCATTGTCCCCACCATCCTGCCAGAAGCAATTAAGCTTCTTGGATGAGAAGTGAAACATCTTTTTCCTCAAGGAAAAAGCAATTCAGTTGCCTTTTGAAAAAAGCACCTTTGAGACAATTATGACCTGGATGACTGAGAATCTTATTATTTCTAATAGTTTAATAAAAGTAAGTTTTTAAATATAACCAATTCATTCTGAAACTGAATAATATATCTTACTATATGTTAAGTAATATCACGGTAGTCCAAGTCTATGCCCCAACCACCAGTGCTGAAGAGGATGAAATTGACTGGTTCTATGAAGCCCTACAGCACCTTATAGAAATAACAACAAAAAATGATGTCCTTATCATCATGGGGGATTGGAATGCTAAAGTAGGAAGCCAAAAGATAACCGGAAAAACAGGCAAGTTTGGCCTTGGAGTCCAAAATGAAGCAGGGCACACACAGGCTGATGGAATTTTGTCAAGAGAATACGATGGTCATAGCAAACACTCTTTTCCAACAACCCAAGAGACGGCTCTACACATGGACATCACCAGACGGTCAACACAGAAATCAGATTGACTATGTGCTCTGTAGCCAAAGATGGAGAAGCTCTATAGTGTCAGTAAAAACAAGACCAGGAGCTGACTGTGGCTCAGACCAGGGGCTTCTCGTTGCAAAGTTTAGGCTTAAACTGAAGAAAGTAGGGAAAAGCACTAGGCCACTCAGGTATGAATTAAATCATATCCCTGTTGAATATACAGTAGAGGTGACAAATAGATTTAAGGAATTAGATCTGATAGACAGAGTGCCTGAAGAACTATGGACAGAGGTTCACAACATTGTACATGAGGTAGCAACTAAAACCATCCCAAAGAAAAAGAAATGCAAGAAAGCAAAATGGCTGTCTGAGGAAGCTTTGCAAATAGCTGAGGGAAGTGAAAGGCAAGGGTGGAAAAGAAAGATATGCCCAATTGAATGCAGAATTCCAGAGAATAGCTAAAAGAGATAAGAATGCCTTCTTAAATGAACAGTACAAAGTAATAGAAGAAAACAATAGAATAGGGAAGACCAGAGATCTCTTCAAGAAAATTGGAGAGATGAAGGGAACGTTTCATGCAAAAATGGGCATGATAAAGGACCAAAATGGCAGGGACCTAACAGAGGCAGAAGAGATTAAGAAGAGGTGGCAAAATTACATAGAAAAACTATACAAGAATGAGCTTAATGTCCCTGATAACCACGATGAGGTGGTCACTGACCTTGAGCCAGACATCCTAGAATGTGAAGTGAAGTGGGCCTTAGTAAAATTGAGCAACAACAAAGCTAGTGGAGGTGACAGTATTCCAGCTGAGCTATTCAAAATCTTAAAAGACGATGCAGTAAAAGTGCTACACTCAATTTGCCAGCAAATTTGGAAAACTCAACAGTGGCCACAGGATTGGAAAAGATTAGTCTACATTCCAATTCCAAAGCAAGGCAGTGCCAAAGAATGTTCAAACTATCACACCATTGCACTCATTTCACATGCTAGTAAAGTTATGCTTAAAATCCTACAAGCTAGACTCCAGCAGTATGTGGATCAAGAACTACCAGAAGTACAGACAGGATTTTGAAGAGGCAGAGGAACTAGAGATCAAAGTGCAGACATATGCTGGATCATGGAGAAAGCTAGGGAGTTCCAGAAAAACATCTACTTCTGCTTCATTGACTATGCTAAAGCCTTTGACTGTGTGGATCATAACAAACTGTGGCAAGTTCTTAGAGATGGGAGTACCAGACCATCTTATTTGTCTCTTGAGAAACCTATATGCGGGTCAAGAAGCAACAGTGAGAGCTGGACACGGAACCACTGATTGGTTCAAAATTGGGAAAGGAGTCCGGCAAGGCTGTATACTGTCGCCCTGCCTATTTAACTTATATGCAGAGCACATCATCAGAAAGGCAGGGCTAGATGAATCAAAAGTTGGAATTAAGATTGCCGGGAGAAATATCAACAACCTAAGATATACAGATGATACCACTCTAATGGCAGAAAGTGAAGAAGAACTAAAGAGCCTCTTGTTGCAGGTGAAGAAGGAGAGTGCAAAAGTTGGGTTGAAACGTAATATTAAGAAAACCAAGATCATGGCATCTGGCCCTCTCAATTCCTGGCAAATAGATGGGGAGAAAATGGAGGTAGTGACAGATTATATTTTCCTGGGCTCCAATATCACTGCAGATGGGGACTGTAGCCAAGAAACTAAGACACTTGCTCCTGGGGAGGAAAGCCATGGCAAATCTAGACAGCACACTAAAAAGCAGAGACATCACCCTATCAACAAAAGTGCATATAGTCAAGGCTATGGTCTTCCCAGTTGCAATGTGTGGATGTGAAAATTGGACCATAAGAAAGGCTGAGCACCAAAGAATTGAGGCCTTTGAACTATGGTGCTGGAGAAGACTCCTGCGAGTCCCTTGGACTGCAAGGCAATCAAATCGGTCAGTCCTAGAGGAGATCAACCCTGACTGCTCTTTAGAAGGCCAGATCCTGAAGTTGAAACTCAAATACTTTGGCCACCTAATGAGAAGGAAGGACTCACTGGAGAAGAGCCTAATACTGGGAAAGGTTGAGGGCAAGAGAAGAAGGGGACGACAGAGAATGAGGTGGCTGGATGGAGTCACTGAAGCAGTAGGCGTGAGCTTAAATGGACTCCAGAAGATGGTAGAGGACAGGAAGGCCTGGAGGAACGTTGCCCATGGGATCACAATGGGTCGGACACGACTTCGCAGCTAACAACAACAACAACATTAGGTAAAAGAAATATGAAGAGATTGCAATTTGCGCAGAAGTAGCAACCTACTTGCAATCCTCTGACTGAATGTAAAAGTCACAAGATTATCTTCACTAGCATTCTCAATATGTTGCTTTTCTTCTTGTAGTGCCATTCCAATCAAGTGGAGAATCTAGGAAAAAATGACAAAATTTTCCTTTTCAGAAGTGCAAATCAGAAATAATTTGTATTCTTGAATTAATGAAAACTGCAAATTTACACACCCTTTGTAGCATGGACTCTGACCAGGCATATCCATTATGCTCTACTGCCCACTGAAGGATTGTTCTCATAAGGCATAACATGATATCACACTGTAGAATATTAATCAGGCTTTCAAACAGAGGGCAAAATGATGGTAATACAGGAGGTGGGAGTGCTGAAACAAAAATTAATACATTGTTGTTAATACATTGGAAAAGTTATAGTTAGGTAATTCAGTATATTAGGAACATATAAGAATAGGTGTGGAACTTTTCAAATTAACAAAATAAATTATATTGTATTTTTAATACAATTCTACCTGTACCCACTGTATCTATCCCTAGAGCGGGGTGTCAAACTGCCAGCCCACAGCCCAGACACATCACCAGGAAACCGTGCCCACCCCTTTGTCGGCAATGGGAAAAAAGCTCTGATATGTCATGCAATGTCACGTGACGTCACGAGTTTGACATGTCTGCCCTAGAGAGATGTAAACAACTCAGTAAGAGATTTCTTTTCAAGTAAAATGTCCCAAAACTCAAACTGGCACATGTTGCATCCAATGCAATTTAATAACTTTTGATGAATGGAGAAACACTGGAGGGTAATACTCTATGTCAAGGAATCTGACAGAGCTAATGATATCTGTTATGAAAACATTATAATAAATGATCCAGAGATGAAAAATTAACTGCCACACCATTCTAACTGATAATATTTAGTTCTACAAAGTCTTCTATATATTGTGTTGTAATACTTCATTACTGGCATAAGCAAATTCAAACTATATTTGCTTAGGGAAATCAAGCATGATATGTTAAGAAAACCACAGATAATATGATCTTTAAAAAGTTTTATTTAAGGCAAGCACAAATTGAAAATCAACACAAACACTAATCATAATGTATGGCACTTAACAGACATTTCCTGAGTTACTTGAAACCATACAGGTAGCTAGTAAAGCACTAGAATGCATTACATACATTATATACATAGCGGCTACATTCATTTCACGAATCCCAAATTAGGCAAGAATAATCTGAAGAACAATGTGTATAGTTTGGGAAGTGTTATGAGTTTTGAGATACAATTCTTAGCTGATACTAAATTTTGGAGCAGCCTAATATGTCACATATACAAATGCAGTGAGGTAAATAATGTAGTCATTTATGGCTATGGTCTGTGGCCTGGTACTGGGCTGTGGCTTGTTGGCTATTGGGCCCCAGGAATAGCTGCCCCCCCACTCGTAGTAGCACTGCTGCGCAGGCACTAGCAACCCCATTTGTGCATGCGTGGGGACGCTAGCACACCACCAGCGTCACGTGGACGCCAGTGGACTGTTTGCGCCAGCACGTGGATGCCCACCCACATGCCGTAGCTGGTGCAGCCCACTTGCGCATGCACACTAGTACCGCCCACACAAAGGCGTGGGGCCACATGTGCGCACATTTCCCTGCTGCTCCCCTTTCCTTCTGGGCCACCAAGCCAGAAAGGTTGGGGAGCTCTGATTTATGCCATACCCAGTTGTTTGCTTTAATGGCAGCATTATTTTTTGATTGGAAAAAAAGAAAAATAGTGTTTTACAACACTAGTTCATAACATCTGTTCATCTAGCTTAAAGTCAATATGATTTTCTCAGTATATTAAAAAAAATGAGAGCAACAAATACGGAGAGTATAACACAAACTAGAAGCATAAGTACCTGTGTCTTCACGGTTTTGTCGTCTTAGTTTTCTTTGGGCTTCCTCTGCCTTAAAAAATAAAAAACAATGCAAACACTAAAGACAACAACATAATTTCTGGATAGCTAATTTATTTCTTGCCATTTATTTCACGTTCCAATTTCTTATTTTACCTGAACTCAAAAACATTCATCTCTATTGTTCATATTTGTATCAGGATAGACTTTATAACATAAACTAAACAACCTGAAGGCCCAAGATGCAATCATCAAAGGCCTGAGTGCAGCCCCTAGACACCTTCAACAGTTATCAAACTGTAACACTGAATGTGCCAGCAGGGGGGAAATAATGAAATATGATTGTAGAATAGTCATAATTGTTTATAAAGTCAAAATTAATTTTACCATTATCTTACCCACTATTTGGAGGAGTTTGAGATTTGACATGCTATTGTAAGATCAAATACTGAGAAAATTGTAACTCCTGTACCATCTTGTCATGGTGCTGCCATTTTGGCCAAGAACTACCTAAGCCTCAATAGTAAGCAGCTGTAACTTCCAGCTCCCCAATAACACTTTCAAGATAATGATGGTGATTTGTAACAGAAATGTGATACAGCCCAAGACAACTGCCAGATTCCAGACCGAACAATGTGGCCATAGGGAGATGAGTTTCTAAGAATCTTAAACATTCTATGGGTTGCATTTGTTATTCAGTACCTTTTTTCATTTAAAATTGTTTCAACTACTGTTCTGAAAAATAATTCCAAAAGTTACAATAGCAGCAAAAAATCAAACTTAAAAGAAATTCCAAACTTATAACATCCTTCTATTTTCAAAACCAGAAAAGATGCAGTCAATTTTTTCCCCCAGCTCTGTAAGCATCTGGCATATATTTCATCTACCTTGACATCATTAATTTTGCTTATTTGTTTCCTCCTCGTTAGTAATATATTATTACCTTTATCCTATATGCCTCACCAATTGCCTCAAATTTCTTGCCCATATCTTTCTTACTTCAGAGATTTATAAACTGTTTATGTTTCTCAATGAACTGTTTTCTCCTGCTGTAACTGAGTCTGCTATTGTCTTCATGCAGAGAATTTCTATCTCTAATTCCTTCATGAAACTATCCATGCAACATTTTTTTGTTTCTCTTTACTCACACTTAACTTACCAAAACAACCAATCTACTTTATTTCTTTCAAAGATATACTCTACTGCTATAAGCTCAATCTGAATCTATAATGCAGGCATTTATTTCAGGGTGCACTTATTACATTGCAACGTATTGACTAAAGAGAATCCAAATTTAGGTCATTATTTTAACTGTTTTCTGTACAACAAGGCTTCATAATTTTATAGAATTATATAATGAAAGTTTCCATTTTGCATAATTACCTTAGACTGTTCTGCCCTTGAAAAATGGTAAAAGTATAAATTGAAATTCTTAGCACATTCTGGCTTTAACTCATATAAGCCTCTTCCTGTTAATCCTGGTTTCCTAAAAGATAATTGGAAATGTATAATCAGCATTGTAATAATTGAATGACAGCATTCTAAACTACTCCATGAAACAACAAGCACACTAACCCATCAATATGAATGACATCTTATACTTTTAACTGAATTATCAGTATTAATGACTGCACAAAGCTTATTTGCTTACAAGCACAGATTCTACTTTGGCAAAAATAAGACTCAGGCCTTCTGACTGACTGGAAGGATGACTGAATGATGCCAGGTAAACAGGACTTCCCTTCCACCTGAATCCTTATATTTGACTTCACATAGGTCATCAATGGGGTCCACTGACAGCCCTTCAATTTACGATCACATAAGACAAATGTGTAGCTTCTTAAATGACAGGTGTGTGATATATGGTACACAGGCAATTGATACCATGCTTATGGTCAAGCTATTAATAGTAAAGAAACCCGTTCTTGTTGCTGCCTAAACCCACAGAATAAGATGAGAAAGAAACCCTCATTTTCTCCTGAGCTCTACTGCCCTGAGAATAACCATCAAGAGTGGTGGTTTCTGCCTTTAGTGCTTCTCCACTGAACATTTTGCTTTGGAGCATAACAACTTCTTCATTCCTGCTGAAGCAAGACCACCCTTCAAAAACAAGGAAATGGCTAAATCCAAATTTATAAATTGGTCTTCAAATACATGTTTGGTGTATTTGGGGAGATGAGGCACAACAGATATTTTTCCTGGTAATATAACTATATTTCTCAGAAGTTTTTCCATGTAGTATTTTTCATCACAATAAAAAAAATGCTTTCTCAGTACTTTTAACAAAAAAGTCCCTCAAAACATGCAGAATCTTACTTCTTACATTATCTCTAACAACTGTCAATTCTTAAATTTGTAAAAAGTCTATATTTTCAATTAAACCATTCATAAAGCAGGATTTAAAAATGAAGTATAACTCAGTCCTAAACAGTATTTACTGGGTCACAATATATACTATTTTACACATTTAAAGAGGTTTGTTGTAAGGAAGCCATTACTTGAAACAGGCAACTGCTTCAATGACAGTTTCCATTCCGGTCTCTTTGTTTTCCTATGAAATCAAAGGAAAAATATGTTTATATGTATATGCTTTTCATACATTCCCTACATGCATACATTCCCTAAGGTAATAATCGGCTAGATCAATCTGGAAGTGAGGGCTGCTTGGTGGTTTCTGAGCTTGGTTGTTGTCTTGCAGATGTTTAATTACCCAAACTAGGTAATATTGTCAGTGCTAGTGAGAAGTAAGGTTTGCTTCAGTGGCTGGCCCTGTCAATGTTGGTGGGACTAGTCTTGGAGGTTCTTTGGTTGGCTGTTTATTGTTAGCTTGTTTGGCAGTTCCTTGATTGGGCATTGTTTACTTCTTGACTGTTGGTCTGATGTTAATCTTGGAGTTAATTTATACTCCAAGACCACTTGGAGAAGACCCTCCAAGAACCACTCCCACCAGATAGAATATAAATTAAGAGTGAACCCCACTCTTTACTAGCACTGATAATTTTACCTAGTTTGAGTAATGAAACATCTTCAAGAAAACAACCAAGCTCAGAGAGCAACAAAGACCCCTCATTTCAACTCTGAGCTACAAATATTCTCCTTTATTGGTAACCTAGAAGTGTTAACAATTTAAGAGTCTCTAAGACTGTGCTATCTTAACATTAGTTATTGTGACTGAGTCACTATACTTTTTATAACTTTTCTATAATCTCACAACAATTTTAATGCAAAATAATTTGGAATAACAATATCTTTCTATGTTTTTGAAATTTTATTTCCCATATCTCACCTTCCTGTTTAGGATTTTAGTAGTAACAGTCACTGTGATTAAATTGCAACAAAATAAAGTACTCTAGGTAAGTTAGAAAATTCAATATATCTACTAATTTCTAGGGAGTATAAAATTGTGGGGAACGTATTTAATACATCCATAAAGCCTGCTGGGGAAAAAAAATTCTATAAAAACTTTTAATTCCTTGCTACCTGAAGGAATCTTCATCACCAATTCCAACATATTAGAAATACCCAAAGATCACCCACCAGTTTAAAAAGTATAATTGAAATATTTTTAATAAGACTCACATCTTCTGGCAATGCTTTTACTAATTCACTATGAGCCATGGGTCTGATGCTCAGCTGGTGAATAATCTCTCTTTTGATTTCATCTGTAGCATTAATCTGCCCAATTCCTGGAGTAAATCTCTCTCCTATAAAACAAATCAATAATTTCAGTAAGCAATGATCAATTCCATTTTATGCATATGCCGAATAGAAACCACTGAAGTGACTACTTTTTCTAGTAAAACATTTGAAGAGATATTTATATTGTCATATGACAAGATACAAGGATTGTGTCATGATCATAAACACCCCCAAGATAATTTTATTTTATCAAGGAGCATAAGTGGAAGAAATTTGTACTTTCATTCATTTGGAGTTGTAAGTACAGTAAATTAATGAACGAACTTAAACAACCTCTATAACTAGGAGGACTTCTAACTATAATTAGAATTAATCATAAAATTAATCAATAGATATTAACTTAAAAGCATAAACTCACCAACAATAATTATAATTAGGTGTAACATTTCTTCAATGAGGGTATTATTTTGCTGAACCATATCCTGAAAGAAACAAGGACTAAAATATATTAGGAAGCACTTCCAGATATTTTCACATTAAGATATAACAGTTTGTAATTTATTTGCAATACGTTTTTAAAGCTTTGAAACTGTATCTTCAACATCTCAAGATGTACCTTATTGGTATTTTCAGGACTGAATCTTTTGCCATAATCAGGAGTGCTAAATATCTGATAAAGTTCAAAGCGACACAGCATCATCATCAAAAAGTGGTTTGGATCCATCATAGACACACCTGTCTAAAAAAAAAAAAAAGGAAGTTTAGATGAAGAGAACAGAATGATATAAACTTACATGGAAATATTGTAGTATTGGCCATACTCACATATAAAATCTGTCTTCCTTTATAAATACAAATACTTAATAAAATAGTTGCATAAGAAGCAGCATGAGTCTTCATATTATGTTGTTGTTGTTAGCTGTGAAGTCGTGTCCGACCCATCGCGACCCTATGGACAATGTTCCTCCAGGCCTTCCTGTCCTCTACCATCTTCTGGAATCCATTTAAGCTCACACCTACTGCTTCAGTGACTCCATCCAACCACCTCATTCTCTGTCGTCCCCTTCTTCTCTTGCCCTCAATCTTTTCCGGCATTAGCCTCTTCTCCAGTGAGTCCTTCCTTCTCATTAGGTGGCCAAAGTATTTGAGTTTCAACTTCAGGATCTGGCTTTCTAAAAAGCAGTCAGGGTTGATCTCCTCTAGGACTGACCGGTTTGATCGCCTTGCAGTCCAAGGGACTCGCAGGAGTCTTCTCCAGCACCATAGTTCAAAGGCCTCAATTCTTTGGCGCTCAGCCTTTCTTATGGTCCAACTTTCACTGCCATACATTGCAGCTGGGAAGACTATAGCCTTGACTATATGCACTTTTGTTGACAGGGTGATGTCAACAAATTCTTATTATAGCCCTTTCTAAATCTTTTAACTGTAATATCTCTTTCAAGCAAAAGTAGCATATTGAATATTTGTTTTTTCCAAGTTTTGTACTTTTTAAAAATACTGGTTTTATCAGAATATATTAATATATAACTTTTCCATAACCACAAAAGGGTAAGTACATTGGGGGAAAAAACCTGACAGCATAAAGGACTATTCTGAGTGTTACTTTTTAATGTAAGTTTATGCACAGAAGAAAACACGTGGCCCTCCTTCCCAGGATCCTCAATTTGCCACTGAACCAGAAAAGAAAAAAAATGCCCATAAGCACAGAGCGTCAGACTGCTGGGAAGCATCAAATACCTAAGGAGTATTTTTTCCCCAAAGAACTCAACTGATTAGAGAAAATGTAAGGAAATACTTTAAAAAAACTTTTTTTTAAGAAGGCAGGTGTATTAGTGACATCTCAAGGTTTATCCAAACAAAAATATTACCTGGAGCATTACTATGTCTTTGTCAAACATTTCTTTTCTGCACTTTACATTATGATAGTAGTATATCTGAAAGAGAAAGTTTTCAGAGTTTGATATATGTTTCAATTTGGATTTTGATGTCTTGTTGCTATAACCACTTTACATTACATTTCTCAGATTCATCAAAATCTTGACTTCACAAGAAGAAGATCAGTTAAAATAAATTACCATATAACCTGGGAATCTTCTTGACTTGTAGACTCTGATAAAGTAAAAAGGGGATTTTCTCACATGATTCTCATCAGCTGCATTCTGCACATTTGCAGGCAAGTGGAGGCATGTTTAGGAGATTGTCAGTGTCTGTTCTGTGTGAGATGATGATGTCTGCAGTCCTGAAGGAAGCTCCTGTCACTGGATACAGCCATTTTTTGCAACTATTTTTCTGTCTCCAACCTTCACTAAAGTTACTAAGAGGATCATGAGCGTTCAGCTATAGAATGCAGTGGAGGAAGTTATTATAATCTATTACTGTTACCTCTCTTTCAGTCATAATTCAGGGTTTGGCATGTGACTGGTGGATGACTTTTATCAGGATCTAAGACTCCCCAACCCTCCTGGTCCTCTTAGATCTGTCAGCAACTTTCAGTACCATCAATCATCAAATTTTTATGGACCACTCTTGAAGATTGGAAGTAATAACTGTTCTACAATAGCTGTTTCTTCCTTGTAGGCAGTTCTCCTCAGTGGTGACTAGGGAGGTGAGATTGACTTAGTGGTTTCTTTTTTGTGGTGAGCCTCATGGCTTGATCCTTTGCCCCATTACCTCAATCTACATAATACCACTGAAGCGATAGTCCATTGGTTTGAGTTATAGGACCATCACTATGCTCATAATGCTCAAATGTACACTGCCACTCCAGTCCATAGTAATGAGGTTGTGAAAGTCTTGAACCTGTGTCTTGAGGCTGAGGACACAATGAAACAGGCTAAAAATGCATCCATGCAAGAGTTATTGTTTATTCATTGAGGACATTAGACAACTCCAATATTGTCTCTCAAAATATCTAAAGGAAAAGGTCGATTATTTGGAAGTCTCTTGGATTCATGGCTACTGGTCTGGAAGATGGAAGCCATGGCCATGAGTGCTACTTCCAAGCCCTGGACATTGTGCCAGTTAGGGTCCTATATGGATGTAATATTTTAGTGAAACTCATGCTGTCATCACTATATGATTACAATGCACTCTATGCTGAAAATCATTTGGAAATTGATAAAGAATGAGTGGCTTGCTTATTAAAGGGTACATTATACCTCAGTTTCAGGCCCCTCATTCCAATAAATTCCCAGATGTGATCTGTTTTTTTTACCTATAATGCCTTGTATGTATCTACCTCTTTCTACTGAATAACTCTATCTGGTACATTTATCTTTGGAAAAGCTCTTAATTATAGCCTCACTTTCATGAAATGAGAGGAACTGAGGCCTGGAGGTACTGTTTTCTATTGCAGAAAACAGTTGGAATAATTTGCACAATTGTTGGAATTGTGTCCCTTTAGAATTAAGGTTTGCCTCATTGATTATATTTCAGAAGTTTTTCAAGACAGAATTTAGCTGTTAGTATATTGTAGCACCACTATCACCACCTGCATTTAATATTATTTGAACTAAATTTACTCCATCTGTTTCTATGGTTTAATTCTATATTTTTAGCATGGACATTTTGAATTGGTTAGATATTTTGGATGTTGTATTGTGGATTGCTAATGTAAACTTCACAAGTCTATAGCTGATTAGCCCAAATACGCAAAGGCATTCATTTGTGCTTTGGTGTACCAAATCCCATTATGCCCTATCCAGTTGCTGATATCCTCCAAGCACTGGGACAGGACATTCACAGCATTACTCAGGCAGTCAAGGGTGGGGGTATAAAGTTGAGTATCATTAGCATATTGATGATATTTCACCCCAAACCGTCACTTCATCCAGCAGCCTTATGTAGATGTTAAATAGGAGAGAAGAGACAACCCATTGCGTTCCTGCCGGAGGTCATCTAAGAGCATGATCAATGCCATCTAAGTCCAGTAACCCAGCCTGAAGCCTAACTGAAAAGGTTCCACTTCATTCACGGTTCTCTGGAGCTGCTATGTGACCACCTTCTATACAACTATACCAAAAATGAGAGGTTAGAGACTGACAGACCCAAAAGCTGTCCAGACTGATTAGGTCAAGCAATAGCCCCCCTTCTGGAGAGGTTGCACCACCACCTCCTCGAGAGCCAATGGGACCACCCCGCCCTCAAGAAATTATTAACCATCTCCCAAACCCAGTTATGTCTCCACCCAGGTAACTTTAGCCAGCCAGAAGACACGTGGAACACTGAGATGGCCAAACTAGCAGCTGCAAAAGTCCTGTTCACATCCTCAGGTGCAACGGGATGAAATGCCCCTCAAATAACCTTGCATGATTTAGCCCTGTAACCTCCACTGGCATTGCTCTAAAGCTGGAATCCAATGTAGAACAAATGTAAGAGACTTCATCTGCAAAGTATATAGCATATTTCTCACAGCAACCTTGTAGGTGAAATTCTTTTGGTCTATGGTGAAGGCCACAGGCTAGAAACCAGGAATTTGTGTGTTTAGCTCTACCTTAGGAATGAAAGCCAGCTGGGTGACTTTGTGTCAGTTATACTTTCTCAACTCGCCTCAAGGGGTTGTTGTTGTGGGGAAAATAGGAGAAAGGAGTATTAGAGATATTTGCCATCTTGACTTATTTATAAAAAAAATAAAGTTGAGATTAAAAAAAGGTACCACAGCTTGCAGAGGAGATTAAAACTTCATATATTTATTCAGCGTCACACATACTGAATACGACATACATACATACAAATAAACAAGCTTTTCGAGTTCAAAAAAATTACCCTTGATTAACAAATTTAGGAAAACATATAAAATAATCAGACCACAGCTTTAAAATTAATCGTTTATGCAGAGCACTTTACTCTTTAGCAATAAGAAAATCAAACTGTTCTACGATTCTGATAAAAGAAAAAGATTAAATAAATTTTTCGATTCAGGACTTACCTGATTAACAAGTGAAAATCCATTTCTCCGCCACATTCCAGCATGAACTTGGGCGCATAGAACTAGACATCGCAGCGGATGTTCTATTAACATAGGTGGACTAAGTTCACTCTGTATCAATTGAAGATAACACAAAACTCAATGTATTTGTTTTATATTTTTAAAGAGCATTCAAAAATCCATTTCCATGACTTAAAAAAATAGGAAGTTATGGCTATTATGGTACTGTCACTGTCACTCTGGATCTCTCTAACAGTTCACTTGTATCTGAGTCGTAGAGGTTTATTAACATACTACTACTCACCATTGGCAGTTGTTCTGGAAACTTGTATGCTACTTCTGTTTTGCTCAAAAGTGCATGTAGACCTATATTAAAAAACAAAAATGCATTATATTGATTATATTACAATATTTATTTTTTGTACCTATATACTACCAGAAAAGGGACGTGGTGGCTCAGTGGGTTAGGACGCTGAGCTTGTCGATCAGAAGGTCGGCAGTTTGGCGGGTCGAATCCCGAGTGCCACTTAACAGAGTGAGCACCTGTTACTCGTCCCAGCTTCTGCCCACCTAGCAGTTCGAAAGCACGTAAAAATGCAAGTAGAAAAATAGGGACCACTACGGTGGGAAGGTAACAGCGCTCCGTGCACGTTTGGCATCTAGTCATGCCGGCCACATGACCACGGAGACGTCCTTGGACAAGCGCTGGCTCTTCGGCTTTGAAACGGAGATGAGCACCGGCCCCTAGAGTTGGAAACGACTAGCACGCATGTGCGGGGGAACCTTTACCTTTACCTATTACTACCAGAATCCCCAAAACACTCCTGGTGGTTTGTAATTTGATCAGTACAATAGTACTAATATGAAATGTAAAAACCACAAAATAGCTGCCATTTCAGCATCTGCTAATTAAAAGCTTTTTTATGTTTAAATTATAGATTATCGGTTAAATATATGTGAAACCCCTGTCATTCTAAATACCATTGGAGAATGGGCCAACAGGATCTTGTGTAGGCTATTCCACAGAATTGAAACCATAACAGAAAAACATTACATTCTCACGTATGCAGTTAACATAAAATGGGATCTGTGTCAACTCTGCTTGGGACAAATGGATGGTTGTACTTGAAGATCATTGCCCTGGAGATATCTAGTACTGAGCCATGAAAGATTTATAAATTAAAAACCATCATTTTGAACAGCACTTGGAAGTCTACTGGTGGGCAGTGTAGCATCCAAAGAATCAATGTCACATAACTGTAATGACTATCACTTATCAGTAAAGAAACTGCTATATTTTACAGCAAATGTAGTCTTAAAGGCAGTTTTCTACAGTAGCCATGTTTAGATAGCTCAGAGATGATTACAATGTGAATTAGTGGAATAAAGCTTCCAATTCCAAAAAAGATTGCAAATGGTGTACCAACCAAAGATCAGCAAAGGTTCTCCTAGACATAGCCTTTGCCTGCTGATCAAGCAGTAACCATGAGACTAGGACAGGGGTAAGGAACCTTGGCTCTTTTATGACTTGTAGACTTCAATACCCAGAATTCCTGAACCAGCCATGCTGACTCAGAAATTCTGGGAGTTGAAGTCCACAAGTCATAAAAGAGCCAAGGTTCTCTACCCCTGGACTAGGACAACCACCAAATTGCTGACTTGCTTCTTCAAAGGAAGTCACAGCCAGAAGTGACAGAAAGCTACTTCACTTAGTGAAGTGCTGAAACATTGTAATATAGTGACATGATTATCAATCTTCTTAAGCTACTCAGAAAGATACTAGAATCAATAGTAAATAAGGCTGATGACAGATTTAAAAGAACTAAGAAAGGATCATTCTCCCATTCAGGTAAAAAAAAGTAATCAGGAAGAGCAGTTACATTAACAGAGTAAGTTATTTTCAAAACTGGTTTAGGTGTGGATCCTAGGAAAAGTCATGTCTGTTTAAAGAGTGGCAGATAGATTTTACATTCTTACTCCAGATATTACAACCAGACTGGGCAGAACACAACCTGGTTATTACATGAAATCACTTATCTGTGGATGAAAATTTACACCCTGTTATTGGAATATTATAAAATTGTTTTTAGATTCCACTTGTGAGATCTTCAACCTTTATAATCAATATCCATTTATAGTGCATGGTGTGTCTTGAGAAGCAATAAGTTTATGGCTTGTCTATGCATACAAAACTAATAGACTGACATACAGTATCCTGCAACCTATTTTCTGGGCAAGCCTCACACTAAGATTACAAAAAATATACGCTGGGAACCATGCAAATACTTTTGGGCATTCTTTTTGTGGCTTCAATATTTCCCACAAAATGGATGGGATAAAATAATTGGGAAAGGTTTTTGCAGTTTAGGGGGAAAATATTTATGAATGAATCTAATTTACCTCACAAAAGAACTTTGTAGATGTCCATTTTTAAAGTGTGGATTTTTACTGCTACCCAAAAAACGTTGTGGCCCTTGAACCAATAGAAGATGGATACCATTCCTTACAGTATGCAAGATTTAGTTACATCTCTCTCTCTCTCTCTCTCTCTCACACACACACACACACACACACGCAACAATGATAAATTGCTATAATGATAAGAATAGTTGAATTTGAACCTGACAATATATATAAAAAAGTTTCATACAGTCTACTAGCTGTTTTTGTTGTAAAGTGAATTGACTTCATTTGCAGCCAACAATGATCGATACCAATCAAAAGACAAAATTTATGTTACAACTAGGAAAACAAACCACATTAAAATTTAACCACCAAATCAACTAAGCAATTTAGGTCTTACCTGCAAGTAAACGGGAAACAGGAAGATGAATGCTAACTTTTTCCTGAGAAACACAGTATCTAATAGTTTCAACTGAATGGCCACACATGCTGAGTTCAATAGGCTGTTCTCCATCAGTAAAACCACAGTGGCATTGCATCAAAGTAGTCAAACATTTCTTATATGCTTCAATAAGCACTTTTTCCTATAAAGATTAACGGTAATTATATTTACAGGAAATACAGCTCTTAAAATTGTAACAAAATTATCATGCATTTGTAATCAAGATAAACAAGTGAAAATTGATTGTCTAACCTATTTAGAGTGTATTTGCCAATGCTGTTTCAATAACTGTTGGAACTGTATCATAGTAGGCAGCGGGAGATATAAAAATCCATCTTACAAAGAAAACTTTAGTGGCAGAAATAAGAACATAGGAAGCACATATAAGACACTTTAAATTCTGATTTTATCTATCTCCAAATAAGAGGAAAAAATACGGGTGAGAAAAAGTTTTCTATTCTAGCCTCTAGGGCTTGCTTTGCAATGGGAGCTGCATAGTTATTCTTAGTACTTTCTTCTAGGATATTTTATCATTTCATTCTAGAGCAGACTTCTAGAGACCGATGATGTTACCTACTCTGGGTAATGAAATATCTGCAAGGAAACAACCAAGCTCGGAGAACACCAAAGACTCCTCATGTCAACCCTAAACTACAAATATTCTCCTTTATCAGACTTCTAGAGAGTAGAGAGGATGGCCTTGGCAGAGACAGCTTACTAGACTTCATTTTGCATCTAGTGATTATGAATTTTAGCTCTTTTCCTCACACAATGATCTCCTGCCATGTCTGAAGCTATCAAAATATTCTTTTTTCATTAAAAAAAATGCATCCAGCCATATTCACATTCAGGATATCATTTTAAGAGGTAGGCAAAAAAGTGAAAGAAAATATTTTTCAAACTGCCTCCCATTGTATCAGTTTGTTCGAATACAAAGATTTGTCTCAGCCACATATCTATTTCTAAATAATTTATCATTTGTTATTCACAGAATCACTACAATAGTATGAATTTCATTAAATCCGTTCTGTCCATCTCTGATTCAATGGATACATTTGTGCCTCTGTGCTAATGACAGACTTTTTTAACAGCCTAAGTTTTCAATAAGTAAAATAAGGGGGGGAATTCCCCTTTATTTTACTCCCTGTTCTAAAGAGCCTCTAAATTATCCAAAGAAAATTAGAGAGGGAGCACAAAACTGAAGCTACCAATATATAACTCACAGTATTTTTTGCATCAAATAATCAATCTCATATTAATGAACACCTCCTTTTCCTTTTATTCCTTCTGAAATAATCCTAGGCCAGACTTGAAGATTGTGTGTTAATTTATTTTACTCCAATGTTTTTTGCTTAAAAATCATGAGCATTTGAATTTCCATTTTAAATAACTGAAGCTTATTTATACAAACCACATGAAGAAATTTGAGGATTCTTTATTCCCCTCATTCAAATATATTTGAAATATTTTAACAACTTACATCTAAAGCACACCAATCTTGCATCATTGAGATAACATGTGTTAATTTCATCTGCAGTGTGAATGCAGCTTCCCACTCTGGTTCCATTTCAATATGCTGTCCTACTTGGCGGGTTATTGGATCCATACCCTTCAGACACAGATGAAAACAACCAAGAAATATTAACGCTCAAGATCTGGCAAGTCTTTGCCTAGTGATTGTCTATAGCACGGGTCGGCAACCCGTGGCTCCGGAGCCACATGCGGCTCTTTGAGCCGTCTCCTGCGGCTCCCAGCCACCCAGTGCACGCGCACCTGTTCGAACGGGCAGTGGTGTGCGCGCACCTCTCCAAATGGAGAGTGGCACCGCCCGTTTGGAGAGGTGCGCAGACACCTCTCCGAACGAGCGGAGGTACACGCGCACCTCCGCGCGAACAGGCAGCGGCGCCACTCTTTGGGAAAGCTGTCACGGCACGTTTGCAGAGCTGCCGAAGGCGGCAGCTCTGCAAACGGGCCGTCGCCGTCGCGCAACCGGGAACCGGTTCCATCACACATAAAAAAAATGGCAACCGTGTGCGTCCGCGCATGCGCAAGAAAAACCGTTTTGTGCATGCGCAAAATGTTTTTTGTGCATGCGTGTGCATGGACACACGCACGCGGCTCCCACTTTTTTTATGTGTGATGGAACCGGTTCCCAGTGGCTCTTTTCCTTTTTCAGGTTGCCGACCCCTGGTCTATAGCCAAAATACAAAAAGGGCTTCCTGTAGTTTGATCATCCTAATTTCATTTGTGGTAGAGGAACTAGACAAACTTGCAATGCTGAAAATTATATCCATTACAATTCTGGCTCACCACCCCATTGCTATTAGCACCTGACTTCTTGAGGAACAATTCTTCACAAGAAAATCTTGATTAATAAAGAGGACTGCAGAGAAATTAGCTTTACTGAAACTGAGGTGACATTAATCATTCAGTAAAAGTGATTCTATCCCCAAGAACAGAGAAGCCTAACGTAAAAGGTATTGGAAATGTAACAACTATATGAAAAACAATTTTCACTATCTCATTTGTAATAATGCAGTTAATGCGGTACAATTTTTGTAAATTACTTACTTGCATACACCTCAGCAATTCCAAGAAGACATCAAAGCCATCTAGAAATTTTTGCCTCAGTTGATCTGACCACTCAACTGGCTTGCTTATCAACACATACCTATGTATAGCAGAAATAAATGTGCAGGCTGATTTTTGTATTTATATAAAAATATATTTGTGTGAGAAATAAAGTAAAAACACTTACTTTAAATCCAGAATTAGGCTTTGCACTCGTCGGAACTTGAATGCCTGTAGTGCAGTATACCGTTCAAACTGAAATCTCCCCTGTATATCTCTGTGTCGTAAGTGATCCATAAATGTTGAGATTATAGTAGTCAGGAGATTCTCTTCTACAATTAACATTCTTGCCTATAGCAAAAGTACATTTTAAAGTGTGCTTTAATCAGAAACTGCAGAAAATGAAGCAACAGCTTCCAATAATTATTTGTTCTTTTCAGCACTAAGTGGCAGATAGTTTCTGAATGGGAAACCAGCGGAATCATCATGTTCCAAGATAATTAAAGGAAGGATAGGATAAATTGTTAGAAATACATGCCTCTAAAATTTTTACTTTTAAGTAAATATACTATTATTCTGAAATTTTGCATCATAGTTAATATCATCTATTAAGAATGAACATCTGCTGGTAAGTGCTCTGATCTCATGAATAGTAATCACATTCATTTTTTATAATTGCTTAGAACATGAACATACAAATTTGCTGAAGCTATAAGGCACTGAAATTATCTCAGCAGCACACATTTTTACAATGTGTGCTATTGAGATAATTTAAGAGGATACCCATTTTTCTTATAGCATCCACCCGTATTTCTCCAAAATATGAATAGAATCATCAAGTTGCAAGGAAGCTTTCTATCACTGAGTTCTATCCCTAGTCAATGCAGGTAAAAAAATCAAAGTATCACAGACAGATGTTTAGCTTCCGCTTTCAAACATTCATCTCCCTAGATAAATGGTTTCACTGCTGAACAGTGTTTATATCACTAGAGCAGGCAAGCAGAATTTACTTCTATGCAACTTCAAATGACTACCTAGTTTCCCCAAAAATAAGACCCGATCTTTTTTTATTTATTTATTGGATTTATATACCACCCTTTCCCGAAGGACTTTTTTGCCTCCAAAAGAGGAACCAGGTCTTATTTTGGGGGCAGGGGGTGTCTTTTCCACTCACCTTGGCAGTCCTGCCCAGCTGGCCCCCTTCTTTTGCGGCCAAAGGAGCAGCTTCATTCTGAAGTTGTAATGGAGCTCTGGCCTGCATTCGCAGTCAAAGGCCTTTCTGGAAGGCCACTGCCACGGAGAACCAAGCTATGGATTCAATCCATAACTTGCTTCTCAACTGCAGGACCTTGCAGAACTGAGCATAGCTCGGGCATAGCTCGTTTCTCGGTTACAGTGGTCTTCCAGAAAGGCCTTTGACTATGAAATGCAGGCTTGGGGACACTGCAGAAGAAGTGGGCTGGCGAGGAGAGGTCTGGTTGCAAGGTAAGTGGTTGCGGAGCGGGTGGAGCATCTCCACACCCCCACCTAGCTTGATTTTTAGGTTTGTGCCTTGCCCCAAAACTAGGTCTTATTTTTGGGGTAGGGCTTTTATTAGGCCCTCCCCCCAAAATCAAACTGTAATATAAGACACGATATGCACTTCCTTCAATTCAAGGCTGTTCTTGGATTTGTATAGTACAGTGCTTCCCAAATGTTTTGGTCTTAGGACCAAAAGTTTAGTATGCTGTATGTATCTAGATGACCCATTTATTGGACTCATATTTTGAAGTTTAAAGATGATACCTTTTTCTGTGCAGCTGGCTATATGCCTAAGACAGGACTAGAATTCATAGCCTCTGGGTTCTAGTTTGGTGCCTTACCCACTACCACATACTGGCTCTCTTTTTTTCAAACAACAGATTATAATTACGTTACAGGCAGGCTCTGTATTCTTTAATCATGAAATTTTATAAGACTCAATCAATATTTAGGATTCCAAATATAATAATAATATATTAAATCTGTACTAGATTTAAGTGGCCTTCAGAGCAAACAGAGGGTTTCATTCAACATTGAAATACTTACAAGAGAAGGTACTGTGAAAATCTGCACCGAGAGGTCAGCAATTGAATACTCTCTGTCGTGGTCATCTTTCACATAATCATTTTGCAATCGCTCATAATTCTATTAAGAAGAAGGCAAAAAAGGCAAAAAGTGCCAACTATCAGTTTTTTAAAAAAATATAGCACTACTCACCAGAGTAGGTACAGTGAAGAGCTGAACAGAGAGAGCAGTCACCGACACTGGCCGCTCGTGATCATCCTCCATAAAATCTCTCTGCAACTGCCGATAATTCTAAACAACAAGGGGAAATTCACCTCTAATCTGCACTGATTGGATGTTTTCTCTAAGTTTCTTATTTGTGATGGAAAACTATGTCCTAAAACTGGCAACTGTTTATATCTCAAATTACTAAACTATGGATAAGGGGACAATAGGAAATTAAATACAAATACCAAATGTATCCATTGTTATAGGAAACATTTCTGGATTCAACCAATATTTAAAGTGAATTGGAGTTGTGCAATATATAGAAATCTTTTTTACAATATACACAACAGAATAAGAGTTAATGGAAAATTGAACATTATTACTTCAATTCAGTTCAAGGCCACTTAAATAACATGATATTTATTAGAAGTTGCATAATAACAATTCAACCAACTAGTGAAATGACACTTTTTTACCTTGAGTATCAAAAAATGCTTCATAAAATTTGAATCTTCATTTATTCTATTAAGTTAGGGGCATTTTATATCTTAGGAGGCAAGATATTCTAAAGAGAAAGATAGTCACTGAGAAGAACTAATGTTTACTTTATCTGTATGGTGATCCTTCAGAGACCGCAAGGGGTGATCTCAAACTAGATGAGAAAACTATTCTATACACATTTGGGGGTCAAATTATGTAGAGTACTTTGAATCTGCTCTAAAATCATATTTGTAATCATTGCAGTAATCACAACAGAAGTGTAACACTAATTAATTTGCTACCTCTAGTTAGTGGACTGGTTGCTGCATTTTGAACTTGTGTAAGGTTACACGTCATTGTTGCAACGGTCTCCTGATTCTAAAAGGCCCACAATTGGCTTTTGCCTGCTGCTACAGCAGGTGCCATCAGTCTTAAGGGACTCCCAAACCATGGACGATTTTCTATAGGGAGAGTGCAACTTCATCCAGAATCAAAGTTGTAACCAAGCCAGATCAGTAATATTATAAAGAATTTGTAACTGAAAATTACTCACTCTGGCAAACCGGAAAGCAAACAGTTTCTTGTATTTCAAATCCATAAGTAGGCTGCTCATGAATAACTGATGATACACACTTCTAGCTCCTGAGGGTAGAGTAGGGAATCATCAGGAATGTATATATTAGATGTTGACTTTCATGAGAATAGTCTATTAAAAAATAATACTAAATAACACTAAACACTTTTACCCTATGGAACTATTATGTAACAGATGGCCCCATAAAACAATGAATTAATGCATACTGGCAAAATGCTTATTAAAAAAAATAGGGGAAATAATGGAGAATCTTAAAATAGAAAAATGTTGGTAAACAGTAGTAGATAGTATGTTGACTATTGTGGAAAATGAATATTGGTCAAAATGGGTGAATATGGCTGTATATATGAGTATGTTTCTACCCATTTTGTAATATGCTACTAAGCAATGGAACAGCCTGCTTCCTGAAATTATGGGTGTTCCATCATTGGAAACTTTCAAGAAAAGAATGGTCAAATATTTGACAGGAAGGTATGAAGATTTCTACACTGAGCAAGGGGTTGGATGAGAAGACCTGCAAGATTCCTTCTAATCCTATGATTAATTTTGTGCGTCAGGAGAAGTATAAAAGATGACTGCAGTGGGAATGAGTTATGTAAGAACCTTGTGTAGCTAAAACAAGAAAAGGGTTATGACTGAATGACTGAATGAATGACTGACTGACTGAATGAATGAATCAACCAATCAATGAATGAATCAATGAATGGATATTAAATAATGATCACTATGAAGAAAGTTCAGTGAAGTGGTCTGGTCATATGGAGAAAAAAATTATTGAAAAATCTAAACAGTTATATGAAAGAAGAGTGGGTTGTAAGGAATTGTGCTTGTCAACATTAAAGGGTTTCTCAGAAAGAAAGAAGTTTAAAGAGCAAGAGGTAAAGTATATATGAATTAATTTCAGAACATGGTGGAATCAAGGATGTTGGGTAAGCACAGAAAGATATGGAAAGGTATGGTGAATCGTGTAAGTATAAAAGAATTTTAGATTTCCTTTTATCTCCCGCCTTATTTTTGTTTACTGAATTATTTCTTACTTTTTTCTGTGCTTTGTATAATGTTGCTTATCCAGATGATGAGTATATATTTAACAGAATAACAGAGTTGTAACGGACCTTGGAGGTCTTCTAGTCCAACCTCCTGAACAAATAAGAGAGCTGTGGTAGTGCAGTGTTAAAATGTAATATTGCATGGTAACTCTGCTGACTGCCAGCAGTTCGATCCTGACCGGCTCAAGGTTGACTCAGCCTTCCATCTTTCTGAGTTCAGTAAAATGAGGACCCAGATTGTTGGGGGCAATATGCGGACTCTGTAAACTGCTTAGAGAGGGCTGTAAAGCACTATGAAGTGGTATATAACTCTAAGTGCTACTGTTATTGCTATTCTATACCACTACAGACAAGTGGTTATCCAGTCTCTTCTTAAAAACCTCCAGTGATGAAGCATCCACAGCTTTTGAAGGAAAGATGTTCCACTGGTTAATTGTTCTCACTGTTAGGAAATTTCTTTTTAGTTCTATGTTGCTTCTCTCCTTAATTAGTTTCCATCCATTGTTTCTTGTCTTGCCTTCTGGTGGTTTGGAAAATAGGTTGACCCCTTCCTCTTTGTGGAACTTCTCAAATTCTGATATTTGAGGGGCTGCCACAATATTCACAACACATATTTACAAATTAATAAATATTTCAATATTTACAGATATTTAAATAATAAATATTTACAATAAATATGTACAAATTCTGAGGAGAAAAATGCTGTTTTATCAGAATGAACTTCAAACTGTACTCCCAAATCCTGGTCAGAAATTAATCAACCCTGTAAAGTTAGTTCTACTAATTATAAAGGGATTGCAGTATAACTTTGCATTTTTATTCACAACAGGTATTGAAATCACTTCTTAAGAGAATGCTTAAAAATAGTCTGATACTTGGCAAGTAGAAAAAAATACATATTCTTTGGTCATGCAGGAAAATGGCCAAAGAAGCAAGCAATGCATACCAGGCTACATAAAACGTATCAACACCTGGTGATATTAGATTTCTTTTTTTAAAAAAAAGAACAAATAATTCACCTTTCCAAAGTTTAGAATCAGAAAGCATCAATTTATCAACAAGGGAAGAATTTTCTCCTTCTGGTCCTTCTTGTAAACCAACTTGGCACAATATTCTACGAAGACCATCTAATTAAAAAGGAGAGAAGAGTCAAAAGGGGGCATTGGTCTGCCTCCATAATCAAATTTCTCATACATTTATTTCTGTTATACTTATGACATTTAATCACTAATATTCAGAACCTTAGCACTGTATTTACATTGCCTATTTAAATTAAAACTAGCTATATATAATAGTAATTGCACTTTTTAAAGTTCCTAAGAGTTTTAAAAAGCGTAGCACAAGTTCCCACCTCAAAAGAAGAAAATGGACCTTGCAACAGAATTTTCAAAGTGAAATACTGCTAAATTTGCTTTTAATTACATAGCTGAAACGGAGAGATCAGCTACCTTCCAATTGGTGTTGAACTATATTTGCTGTCATCCCTTACATGTCAAATAGCAAAAAAAGGACACAGTTTCTCCACACGTAATATAAACAAGAGAAGTCAAAATCAAGTTAACCTTTTCTATCTTGATTGGTATAAATGAGGCACAATTGTGCCTTTAACATTTTCCTTCCATGAGATGACTTTGAATACTGAATATTCAAGAAAGAATACCCTCCCACAATAAGATTTCAGTGCAAAATATTCTTGCAGCTTCCTTTAGAAAAGTAATATTAAGAAATCCAATTACATATTTCTTCCAATTTAAAGTATTCTGGCTCCTAGTTTTGAGTAAAAAAAAACCTGTAATTAATTAGAACATTTTGTTTATATTTACCCTTATCATTCAGTATATAGAAAATATTTTCTAGTTTTTCATTCATATACATTTTTCCTCAGATCTTTTTTTAAAGATATTTTAACTCCAGTACCTGAATATCCAATAATGTTACTCAGCCAAGTGAGAAGCTTCAGACCAAAGCTTTGATGGGCAACAATAGATGAACGCATAACTTGAACCTTCAATGGCCGAGTCTGGCGAGTAGTACTTCTCTTAAGATCAGAAAGAGAAGAAGGGTGTAAAAGTCAAATGTTTCATTAAAACAAATCCTTTTTGTGTAAGATGTAATCACTTATACATTAAAAAGGTTAAGGAAAATGTTATTTGCAATTTTTAATACAAGATGCCAACAATTTTAATTCAGTAATTGCTTTTGAATTATCTTACAAATTGATAAAATAGCATCATATTTCAATTTGAATTCTTATACCATTTTTTCCCAATATCCTTTGCAACAAAGGAGCAATCAAACATATTTCATTCCTGTTTGCCTGTGTAATCTTTGCCTTTCCAATATTGAATAATTATTTTCTTTATTTCTTTGCAACTTTAAAGCATGCATTTTGTTATAAGTACAGATAGGCTATAATTGTGAGATGGTATTGCTGAACCAGTAATTTACTATTAATTAAGGAAAGTTAAACAATGTAACTTACCACTATCACAGATTTGGCTTGGTCACAATACTGAAAATCTCCATAGCGAACTGATCTGCGCCCCTATTAAATAATCACATGGCAATTAGCAAGTAATTCACAGATAATTTAAACTTTATAATAGGGATTAGTTGACCTAAATTCAAAAGCTTTCTGTAAACTATCATTAAAGACCTCTTAATAGTTACACATCATTTCTCACAGAGTCTTCTATGCAACAGAAAGAAAAAGGTAATCCATTACTGTAGAGAGAAAAAGCTTCAGTGCCAACTATTTAATTCCATACCAATTACCACTTCTATATAGTATCTAAAAATGACATGACAAAACAGACTCTTAACAGAAAAACGACTGCATAATGCATTTTAATGGCACATTGAATAGTTTAAAAAATGGCTGTTAAATCCTTTGGATGCCATATAGTTCAAGACTGCAGTCAACTATATTGTCTATTCTTGAATTATATTATGTCTGCCAAATATCAACAATGACTTACATTTATTACAATATTAAATAATTATAGATTCGGAACATACACAAAAATGAAGGACTGCATATTCAGTAAGTTAACCTATGGAATTTTATTTTACAATAAGCATATACATGGCTATGCAAGTTGGTGGTAAAATTAAAACTGTGCACAAAAATAACAGAAATATATTTTTCCTACTATTTTTCATTCAAAATGAAGCTAAGCTTGTAAGCCGCCCTGAGTCTTCGGAGAAGGGTGGGATATAAATGGAATTAAAATAAATAAATAAATAAATAAATAAAATAAAATAAAATGATGAAAAAGGATTTGTTTTTGACATTTCTTTCAAAAGGAAAAATATGTCAAACAAATGCTCATAAATCTTTCAATTTATATTTATTAAGAATTTTCTTATCATACACAAAAGAAAAATTCAGAACAAAAAGTGTAAGAAAATTAAAAGTAAAAGGTTAAAGTTAAGAAATATATAAATCACTTCCAACCCTCTTTTCACCATCAATTACAATCTTATTGTCCCTCTTTCCTCTTAAATATTTCACAAATTCTCTCAATCTGTAAATGTTCATAACTCTTAAAGGAACACACCATAAGGACCACTGAATTTTTTCATAATGGGAAATATGGCAGGTAGGCTTCAAAGTGATGAAAATATGTGTATTTCTGTACACATATATAAATCCATATATGGTTGTCCTCTATTTACAACAATTGGGATCGGGACTTTCATTGCTAAGTGATCTGGTCATTTAATTCAGTTGTGTCTGATTTTATGACTTTTTTGCCACAGTTGTTAAGCAAATCACAATGGTCTTTAAGTGAATTGTGTCATCATTAAACAAATATGTCTTTCCCCATTGACTTTGCCTCTTAGAAGTTGGCTGGGAAGCTTGCAAATTGTGTTCATGTGACCCCAGGTCATTGTAACTGTTGTATAAATCCATGCCAGTTGCCAAGTGCCCAAATCAGATCACATGACTATGGGGATGCTGCAATGATGTAAGTGCAAAGACTGTCAGAAGTCATTGTTTTCATCACCATCATAACGTTGAACGCTTGCTAAACAAATAGTTGTAATTTGAAAATTACATACAGGGAGTGCAGAATTATTAGGCAAATGAGTATTTTGACCACATCATCCTCTTTATGCATGTTGTCTTACTCCAAGCTGTATAGGCTCGAAAGCCTACTACCAATTAAGCATATTAGGTGATGTGCATCTCTGTAATGAGAAGGGGTGTGGTCTAATGACATCAACACCCTGTATCAGGTGTGCGTAATTATTAGGCAACTTCCTTTCCTTTGGCAAAATGGGTCAAAAGAAGGACTTGACAGGCTCAGAAAAGTCAAAAATAGTGAGATATCTTGCAGAGGGATGCAGCACTCTTAAAATTGCAAAGCTTCTGAAGCGTGATCATCGAACAATCAAGCGTTTCATTCAAAATAGTCAACAGGGTCGCAAGAAGCGTGTGGAGAAACCAAGGCGCAAAATAACTGCCCATGAACTGAGAAAAGTCAAGCGTGCAGCTGCCAAGATGCCACTTGCCACCAGTTTGGCCATATTTCAGAGCTGCAACATCACTGGAGTGCCCAAAAGCACAAGGTGTGCAATACTCAGAGACATGGCCAAGGTAAGAAAGGCTGAAAGACGACCACCACTGAACAAGACACACAAGCTGAAACGTCAAGACTGGGCCAAGAAATATCTCAAGACTGATTTTTCTAAGGTTTTATGGACTGATGAAATGAGAGTGAGTCTTGATGGGCCAGATGGATGGGCCCGTGGCTGGATTGGTAAAGGGCAGAGAGCTCCAGTCCGACTCAGACGCCAGCAAGGTGGAGGTGGAGTACTGGTTTGGGCTGGTATCATCAAAGATGAGCTTGTGGGGCCTTTTCGGGTTGAGGATGGAGTCAAGCTCAACTCCCAGTCCTACTGCCAGTTTCTGGAAGACACCTTCTTCAAGCAGTGGTACAGGAAGAAGTCTGCATCCTTCAAGAAAAACATGATTTTCATGCAGGACAATGCTCCATCACACGCGTCCAAGTACTCCACAGCGTGGCTGGCAAGAAAGGGTATAAAAGAAGGAAATCTAATGACATGGCCTCCTTGTTCACCTGATCTGAACCCCATTGAGAACCTGTGGTCCATCATCAAATGTGAGATTTACAAGGAGGGAAAACAGTACACCTCTCTGAACAGTGTCTGGGAGGCTGTGGTTGCTGCTGCACGCAATGTTGATGGTGAACAGATCAAAACACTGACAGAATCCATGGATGGCAGGCTTTTGAGTGTCCTTGCAAAGAAAGGTGGCTATATTGGTCACTGATTTGTTTTTGTTATGTTTTTGAATGTCAGAAATGTATATTTGTGAATGTTGAGATGTTATATTGGTTTCACTGGTAAAAATAAATAATTGAAATGGGTATATATTTGTTTTTTGTTAAGTTGCCTAATAATTATGCACAGTAATAGTCACCTGCACACACAGATATCCCCCTAAAATAGCTATAACTAAAAACAAACTAAAAACTACTTCCAAAAATATTCAGCTTTGATATTAATGAGTTTTTTGGGTTCATTGAGAACATGGTTGTTGTTCAATAATAAAATTAATCTTCAAAAATACAACTTGCCTAATAATTCTGCACTCCCTGTACATTCCATAGCTTAAGCACAAATATAGAAGAAGAGAATGAATAAAACTATGGAATTCCCCAGGAACCACAAATACATGCCAATATAGATAGGGATTGATAAATTAAAATAGGGATTGACAAGTTAAAAGGATAGAATTTTTGGGTGATAGTATGATAGTAAAATGGGGGCTATAATAAATATATAAGCTACTTGTACCATATCAAATATTTGCTATGTATGCATAACTCACTTTAAATCATTTGATGTGCTTGATAAAGTATAAATTTAAGCAAGTGTCTTGGTATGCTGAAATAAAAAAGTGCTTTCCTAGAGTCACAATTATGACCACTTGCTGTACTGCAAAAAAATCTGAGACTGGGAAGGCATCCAGTACAAACTGCTCCAGGTTCTACAGTATACACTGTACAGCAGAAGAGACTGGGGGAGACTCTGTATTATTTAATTTAATCAATACCAAGGAACTTATAATATAAAGACTAATAAATTTCTAAGAAAAAAGTTAATAATCTTAAATAAATTACTTACATCTCTATCCACAGTTGTTGCAAACCCAATGGCCTCCTTCTGTGTACAATTCACTGCTTTTTGAAGTGTATAAATAACTTGCTCATATGTATGGACTTCATCATTAAAAAGCATGCAGTAATAAGTATCATTTTTCTTGCTGTAAAGACAGCATCACAAATATATTCAGCAATTTCAATCAGTTAAAGTATTTTTGGCATCATTTTTCCATTATTCATTGCAATTTCTGTACTGTATAGAAAGTATGCAGTAAGAACAAGTACAGCTTGTTAATTAAAGAAAACAACTAAAGTATTATTATTATTTTATTAATGTTGTTGCTGTTGTTGTTATTATTAGTATTATTATATAGTAATACTAATATAGTAATACCAAAACACTTATCTCATTACAAATTTTATTGGCTTTTTATCTGGACAAATCTCTTTGCTATTCACAACTTTCTGCATACGGTATCATTTACTGTTAGCTGTCTTTAATATTCAAACTGAGCAGAATAAAATTCTAACAAAAGTGAAAATATAGGTTTGAATACAGAGACTAAACTTTCCTACCAACAATAAAGAAGTGCTATTGTTTTCTTCATAGGCTTTTTTTAAAAAAAAAACTATTTAGGCTACACTATAGCCAAGGAAATTTAGATGGTCTCCCATCAAATTACTACCTAAGTCCAATTCTGACTGGTAAATAAAGCCAGCCTGATTCTGCTACATGCCGATAGTATAAAATATACCGTATATACTTGAGTATAAGCTGACTCGAGTATAAGCCGAGACCCCTAATTTTACCCCAAAAAAACTAGAAAAAGTTATTGACTCGAGTATAAGCCGAGTATAAGTATAAGCTTGGCCCCTTCTTAGCAACATATCTATATTCTGTGCCACGACGAGCTGCTCGTTGACTCTGGCAGCATCCCGGAGCTGGCTCGGCTGCGGTTCGCAGGGTCAGCTCATCAGGCTGCCAGACTTCCTGGCAGCACATCCCGCAGGGAAGGTCTGCTAGGGAGGCGGCAGTCAAGCGTCGTTTCCCTCCTTGTGCGTGTGTGTGTGTGTATGTGTGTGTGTGTGTGAGACCTGCGGGAACGGCTGGTAGAGGTGGCGGCAGTCCGGCGTTTCCCCCCCTCATGCATGCGTGCGTGTGTCAGACCCGCGGGAATGGCTGGTAAGGAAGCAGCGTCCCCCCCCCGTGTGTCGGGCCCATGGGGCTTGACACACAGAGAAACGCAAATGCCGGACTGCCGCCACCTTTACTAGCCATTCCTGCGGGTCTGACACACACACACACGCACGCACGAGGGGGAGAAAGAACGCTGGACTGCCGCCACCTCTGCCAGCCCTGCAAGCCTCTGCCGCCCCGGCATTGGTGATCGAGCTCTTCAGACCCAGCAGAGAATCTCCCGCAGGAGGAGGTCGCGGCTTTCTCTCTTGCTTCGGACTGCAAGGATTTAAACTCCAGGAACAAATCCCGATGGAAGTTTTTTTAAAAAAATACTCCTATGGGTCGGACAGGGGACCCAGGCTGAGGTCTAGGGGTAGTGGGGGGGGGGCTCGCGGACATAGATGGGCTCAAGTGGAAGCCAAGCAGCCCTCCCGAATCTGGGCTTCTGGACGGAGCGGCCGGTGGTGCGTTTCAAAAAGCAGAAAAGTTGGATTTTGAACATTTCAGCAGCGCATCTGCACCCGCTCCTTTTAGAAAGTACGAGGACCGGCAACTCCACTTCTCAGCTGATGCAGCGGGAGGCCCAGCCTCTCTTCAAACTCAGCGCCCGTGGCGGGGCTGGATCCGCCACCCAAAAGACTCTTGGGTGGCACTTCCACGATGCAGTCGAAGCGCTTCGCTCCGCACACGGAAGGAAAAAGTTCAGCCCTCCAGCCGCGACCCGTCCAGTGGGCGCTCCTGCTTTGCGGCTCTCGACGTCGCTGCCGGGAAGCCTCCGCAGTCGTGGAGGAGCGAAAGGCAGTGGCGGCACCTCCCCACGGCGGAGGTTCCCCGGCGTGTCCCTGCACCGGTCTCCCCTGCCGGCCGTGGGTCAAGCAGGCTACGCTTCCCCAGGCGCTGCAACGGCACCCGTCCTCCCCAGCAAGTCTTCACTACCTGGCCCCTGCAGAATCGCGGCGGCGCCCCCGGAGAAGCGGACCCCAAGGCTGCGGCCGATTTTTCCTTCTCCAGGCCTCTGCCGCCCAGAGCGTTGTTTCTCCCCCTCGTGCGTGTGTGTGTGTGTGTGTGTGTGTGTGTCAGACCCGCAGGAATGGCTAGTAAAGATGGTGGCAGTCCGGCATTTGCGTTTCTCTGTGTGTCAAGCCCCGTGGGCCCGACACACAGGAAGGGGGGGAATGCCGGAATGCCGCTTCCCTACCAGCCATTCCCGTGGGTCTGACACACACACGCACGCACGAGGGGGAGAAACAACACTGGACTGCCGCCACCTCTACCAGCTCTGCAAGGCTCTGCCGCTCCCTTCTCTCAGCAGCCTGGCCCGAACGAAGGGACAGTTCTTTTTTTTTGTTCACTGGAGTATAAGCCGAAGTGGATTTTTTTCAGCCCAAAAAGTGGGCTGAAAAATTCGGCTTATACTCAAGTATATACGGTAATTCTAAATTTGGCAAGACTCAGTTTAGGGACTCCTGGTAATTAGGAAGCAATAACAAAGTAAAGACATTGACATAATGCCCGGTCATGAAGACTGCCATCCATCCGCACTCTATCTGGAATTTGATTTGGTTTGTCTTTGTCTATGAAGCTGAATTTCTAATTCTGAGGTAAGTTCTTTGCAGTACTACTGCCTGAAGTGACTACATGAAGTTACTACAAATTCAAGTCACATTTTACAAACAATTCCTATATAATATATTTTCTTTTAGTATTTAAAAGAACAATCATAATAATGTTTTAGTAAAACTAGGAATCAAATGTTGGAATTTGGTCTCCTACTTACGCTGTTTCTAAACCTGGTGGCAACTCATTTTCTTTCTCCCATGTTAATATATCTACAGCATACTGAAAGACAACTGCAAAAATACCATACACTTTCGTTATCATATCTTCTGGCAAATGCACAAGAGGATCCTAAAATAAAAACAATGAAAATATTATTATACCAAGACATTTTCTTAGGTTTTTTCCTACCACAATATTCTACAGGAATGATCTTTTGGGATTTATTAATATATTGATTGTGAATACACCTAATTAATTTGAATATTTCATTTCATGATTTTCTTAATATTTATGTAACATTCACTATGCTTTCTTTGTTCCTCTTCTGTCTTTCAGAATCAAATTAGATAAAGGATTCAGATATATGTTAATAACAAGATTTAGATAATCAGATTAAAAAGTAGGGAAGATAAAGAAATTAAACACTACTATTACCTTAGGCAAAATAAAACAGCTCTGGTACTATTTTTATGATTCCTATTAATCAGTGTGTGCTTCTAGATGTTTGAGCTAAACTACCTGAAATTTTTGAAATTAAGGTAATTTTTTTCATGGGTAGACAGTATGAAAACATAGTGGTGACATGCTTTATAAGAATTTTGCAAATTTCCCCCCCCCCCCCGGTATTTCTCTAGCTTCCATTAATTGGATATTCTTTCCAAGGCAGAAGTATTATGGATCATTTCCACAAAAGGAGAATCTGCTGAAAGTAAAAATACAAAAAAAAACAAGAACTTCTGCTGAAGATTTAAAGTAAACTTAAACATCCCTGAAGGAGGAGGGACAGAATTGTGGTGGAGATTGGAGATTAGCAGATCTCCAGAAAATGGAGACAATGTGAGATTTCCCTTGTGAGTGGACTGAGAAATGGAAGTTTTTGTGGTTGATTCTTGAACTGAACACTGAGAGTTGAGAAATTTCAATCAAGCTCACAGCTGTAATGCAGCCCATAATGTTCACTAAGCCTCTTTTGTTAATCAGTTTTGGATATCTGTTTAATTGCTTTTCAGCCATTAGTAACCCTTGGATCAAGAGATTTTATAACACTAGGTGAGTTTACTTCAATCCTTAGTGAAAGAAGTTTTAAATACAAATTTAAGGACTTTAAAATGTTTTTTTTTTAGAATAAACAGCAAAAAACTACAAATGGACTAAAGGTCAAGATGGATATAAGGTTTTGAAATTAATTATAAGAATCCTTCCTGTGGGAAAATGCTATTGTTTTGAATTCTTAAACAAAACATATCAGGACAAGACTTGGAAAGTTGGATACTAGAGGAAACCAGAAGGAAATAAAGGTTGGTTATTTATACTTTTCGATTAAATAAGAAGTGTGGTTAATTTTAATCTATTAACACAGAATGGACCAAAATACTTTGGCACTGGATAGTGAAGGATATTTGTGAACCATAGCCTCAATATTAAGAGTAAATCTTAACTTTTAGAGTATCTGCCATAATACAGATAAGACTGTTTTTAAAAGATGCTATAGAAGAAGAACAAGTTATACCGGGTTAGGGTTAGGATGAGACTGAGCCATAATTTGAAAGTGAATTTAAAAATGACAGCCTACAAGGATGATATGGAAAAAGATTAAACACTGGATATATAAATTAAACTGTTTGATATATTAATAATTAAAAGAAATATACAAATGTCAGATCAAAAGAGTGGCCCAGATAGCATTCCTATATTGGATTTACAAAGGAAACTTGTTAAAATTTTGAAGGATCAGCTAAAAAAAAAGTAAAGTAATCAAGCTCTCATGAAATTATTTGAAGGGATTAAGGATATAGATTGTTAAAAGGAAGGGATGTGACATGCCTTTATTTGATCAAGTTTAAAATAGGTATGTTATCTCTGGTAACCATTACTGGATTTTTGCTGACATCAGAACTGAAATAAGCTTTTACTGATTTGTTTATAGATAAGAGATAGGATATGGGAAAAAGAGATCATATGTTATATTTTAAGAGAAGTGATAAACTACTAACATTGTTTATACTTGTGATAAAGGGGGAAGTCATTTCTTTGTATTTATCTTGGGCTATTTCTTTTACTCTACTTCTTATTTTTTTCTTATTTTATTTTTTATTTTCTGTACAATTTTTCCTTTTTTTCCTTTTTCAGTTTGTAAATCTTTTTTAACTGAAATGTTTAATAAAATTATTATTAAAAAGTCCCCTCAAAATTCAAATACAGAAATCTGCTGAATAAAATTATTTGTTCATACAAGATTAAGTAAAGAAATTCTATGCTGGATAAGCCTAGGTAGTATAGTCTAAAATTTTACTCTCTACCTTCTTCATTACACACAATATCTGTGTCACCTACTGTAATTTAGATGACACATCTTGTTACCTCGTTCTCCTCAGTTTCTGAAGTACTGTGTTCATGCTTCTGGCAGTAAAAACCTTCTTTCCAAGCTTCAGTGTCACCACAGTCACAGAAACCTCCTCCACCTGAAGTTGTCATCTAAAATATTATTTAAAATGGGCAAGAATGGGGAAAAAATGCTGGTCAAATGAAAACACAAATAAACACTGATGCAAAAGTTAATAACTACTTACAGTTCCTTAGCCCTAGCATTTCCTAGGGAAGAATTGCAAGTAACATAACCTACGTGTGACGTTTTAGAATTAAAGCTTAAATTTGTGGAGCAGAAATTAAACACTAACGTTAGGGGAAACAGGGGAAGGGGATCTTTCCTAGTTATTTTTTTTTCACATTACAGATTGTTCTTGACTTGACTTATGACCACAATTGGGACCATAATTTCGATTGCTAAGCAAGGCAGTTTTAAGTAAGTCCTGCCCAATTTTATTTCCTTTTTTTGCCAGGGTTGTGAAACAAATCACTGCAATTGTTAAATGAATCGTGTAACTGCTACATGATTCCCGGCTTCCTCTTTTGAGTTTGCTTGTCAGAAACCAGCTGGGAAGATGATGGGTGATCACATGACCAGGGATGCTGCAATGATTGTAAATACATGCCAGTTGCCAATGGCTTGAATTTTGATCACATGACCATGGAGATGCCACAAAGGTTGTAAGTCTGAGAACTGGTCATAAGTCACTTTTTTAGTGTCATTAAAACTTTGAATGGTCACTAAACAAATGGTTATAAGACAAGGACTACCCATATTTTATGTCATGTTGGTGAAACTTGAAAAGCTGTATAGATATATTATTAACGATGAATACTAACGGGGAAGTTAGCTTCTTTTTCAACAACAGCTGCACATCGATGCAACAATTTCACTGACTCCAAAATCACTTTCCTAGTTGATGGAAAATGGCTGCCTCGTCTTTGGGTTACAATTGCTACCAATTCCTGGCTATTGGCAAAAAAGCATTTATCTCAGTAACTATGGCAAGAACCTCATTCCACTATGCAAAGTAAATGTGGTGATAAAGACAACAATTTAAGTTCCAGGAAATTTTAAATTTTATTATTTATCCCAGAAGAAGACAACTCGGAATTTAAGACGACCCTACTCCAAAGGAAGAGTGGACTTATAAATAATCAACTGCTAAACATTGATACAACTCCTGTACAATGCCCAAGTTTCCAATTTTATCAACCATGGGTTTTCAATTTCTCCTCGAACCAATACTACAACTCCACCCCACCCAATGAAAGTGTGCATATGTTTCTCTATGTCGATGTGGTTATATGTGTATATGTACGGGTCTGTGTATTCATGTGTGTATGTATGTGTTAACATATTTTAATGTCTATGTACATGCTCTACACATGCCAGGAGTCAAATTCCAAACAAAGTCTGAGGCCCAAGGAAAGAAATGCATGTATATTAACTGAATTTCTAGTTATTAAAATTTTCTCTAAAATAAGGTATCCAATTTATAAAATTCCAATCTGCATATACCATGTATATACCAATGCTCTCATATAGACACATAAAATTACACATACATACAAAAATACCTCTCTACTTCTACAAATGCAACAAAAAATGAGGCTAGAATAGGGATGGAGACAACCTAAGAAGAAAGCTGACTACCCAAGGAAGGGAAAAGGAGGAGGAAATTTATTGTTGTTGTTATATTTTATTTGCTGAAATTATGAATTATGACACAATAGCTGGACAAATTATTTGGTGGTGAAAACTGTTTTAATCACACAGCACCACAAGATAAATGCCTCTCCTTGAAATGCAGAGGCAACAGTGTCCTCCTAAAAATTCTGCTCAGTTATTTAAGGAGCCTTCTCAGATCATCTGCACACAGATCCAGAAGACATTTTTTTGCCACAACTGACAGCAAAGCAAAACAGAAATGCTTGTAGAAATGTCTTCTGTATATGAGCATTATATACAGATGATCTCAGAAGGTCTTTGACAGATGTGCAGAATGTGAATCTGAAGTGCAAAAGGATTTTTCAGATCTGGCAGGAGCACCCTCATTATACCTGTCAGTTACTCTTTAAAGGAATGCCACCTTTCTCATGCCTTGCAAGTAGCAACAGCTTATTTAAAGAGCAACTTATGGTACAGTGAAGGTAGCCATGCGTGATCCTTGCACTCTTCAGACCCAAATACTACACACTTCCAGTGAGCCTTTTGGAAGTCACAAGTGTATTTAGGAGCAGTATTTTTTTGGTTTTACTGGTAATGCCTGGCAATGATTTGCACAGCCCTATAAAGCATAAACTCAAAGTAAAAAAAAATCACTAAAGTAATAAGCAAGCTTACTAACCCTATATCGATGCTCCCTGTGAACACTTCCCAGAAAGCATTCCATGCATAATACACAAGTTGAATCAACTGCACAATCTCTGATGGAGGAAAAAAGAAAAGGAAATGCACAAAAATACTTTAAATGCTCAAGAAAATTAATACAGTGGAAGTAATTTCAGGCCATTCTATATTCATGGAAATCCTGTTCATTAGCTAAGGGTAACAAATGGGAGTAAAGGAGAGAAAATGAGGAGAGGGGATTAGACATATGTATATATGCACAAATGATTTTTGTCCTTCAGGCATCCATTTCTAAGAATAAGCAGCAGTATTTTTAACTATTTATGTCATGAAATTATGAGAAAAAGCTGGTAACATCAGAAATAGACAATATTTTACCTAAAAACAAATAATTTTCTTAAAAGGCACAAAACATTATTACAGATTATGACTAAAGTTTCCATTGCTAAGCAAGATAATTGTTGTCAATTTTGCCCCATTTTACAACCTTTCTTCCCACAGTTATTAAGTGAATCATTGTGTTGTTACACATTAGTAATAAGGTTAAATGAATCTGGCTTCCTCACTGACTTTGCTTGTCAGAGGATCATAAAATGTGATCACATGACCCTGGGACACTGCAACTGTCATAAATATATGCCAGTTGTCAAGTGTTCAAATTTTGACCACGTGATGCGGCAATAGTTATAAGTGTGAAAAATGGTCATAAGTCACTTTTTTCAGGGCTGTTGTAACTTCAAATTGTCACTAAACAATTGGTCATAAGTCAAGGGCTACCTGTAATACTTTAAATAAGTTGTTTATTACAGGAAGAGTTTAAACTCTGTGAAACTGTGAAATGACATATACTCCAGGGGTGTCAAACTCAATTTCATTGAGCATTGCAGTTGCCCTCAGGGGGCCGGGTGGGTATGGCCTGGGTGGGCGTGGCCTGCTGGGTGGACATGGCTAGAGTGCGTATGGCCTACTGGGTGGGCATGGCCAGCTCTACATTGTTCGCATCAAGGGTGCCTATGGGGGCATGGGCAGGAGTGGGACAGATCTGAAGGTCTCTGGCAGAAGGAGGGTCTCTGGGCCAGGGCCAAGGCAGTGGGGGCCGTTCCCTCACTGTTTCCAGGATGGCTTCGCGGGCCACATGAAACCACTTCGTGGGCCGGATCTGCCCCCCCCCCGAGCCTTGTATTTGACATGTCTGATATACTCAATTACAAACATTTCTTGAATTGCAGTTTGGCCTGGATGTTATCTAAAACTCCTGAAATATCATTATATGAATGACTTTGACTTTTCCAAACCTATAGCAATTTCTTAAAACCATTAAAAAATATAACTATATCAAGGTGGCCATTAATGGTTACGAGTTTTAGAATAAGGTATTATTTCCTAAGATACTGAGTTAATGGAAGACTTATTTAATATTAAGACTATCTCCTACCAAATGATGCTAATCAAAAAAATAATCTTTTTTGTGTCTATTAGATTCCTTTAAAAATATTTTCAAAGAGTTGACTATGACCCCAATTATGCTAAAACTGCAATACAAATGAAGGTACATTTATCTATGTGGTATGAGTGTGTTAATCAATATCCCACTTTGGTTTGATATTCGCAAAATTGTTAATACAGGTAAGTCCCCGACTTATGATCATTCCTTTCGCAACTTTCAAACTCATGACAGCATTGAAAAAAATGACTTGCAACTGGTCCTCACACTTACAACTGTTGCAGCATCCTTGCAGTCAAGTGATTTGTGATCCAAGCACTTGGTAACCAGCTTGCATTTATCACAGCTGCAGAATCCTGCAGTCACTTGACTGTCATTTGCAACCTTCTCAGATGATTTCCCACAAGCAAAGTCAATGGGAAAGCTGGCAGGGAAAGACACAAGTTGTGGTCCCATGATGTCTCATTTAATGACTGCACAAATTAACAATGAATTTTCTAATCCCAATTGGTCATAAATCGAGGAATACCTATATTGAACAGTACAACAACCATGTGAATGTGCTTTTAAATTATATACCCCAAATTTGAAATTTATTACTATGTGAAAAATTATGGATGCATTCTACAATCATTAAATGGAAATAATTAACACAATTATTAAATGGAAAGATAAGATTATTCTGGACTCTTTTGGATAGCAGATATATGTATGCATTTAATTGATGCAATGGATAGACCTATACATTGTATATTCAAAGTTAAAAGATTCAGTCAAATATTATGCTGAATAATATGATTAGCGTGTAATATAATGGGGTCGTGGGTTTTTGCACATGATAAAAATATTAATTTTGTGTTTGTATAGAATTCTGACATATTGACTTAATAATTAAATGTAAGTGTAAATTTACAAGCTTTCTAAGGAAATCACACTGTAACCTTTTCCTATAAGCGTAATTAAATGCCATTATGGAAATTCCCAGAAAAGATCAAATAGGAGTCAACTGCTACAATGCAACAAGTGGAGATAGTTAACACTTATGCATCTTTCTAAAATGACAATTCAATCCAATACAAAACTTCTGAATGGAATTCTATATTTATCATGGGTTATGCAAACAGACTTCACTTCTTCATAACTGCTTGAAAAATGAGTTTCATCTTCTAATCTAAATCAATGTACCTCAGAAATAAAATAGAATTTAGGAATTAAGATAATTAAGAAAATATTTGGAAAAAAATGTCAACCAAAACTTACTAGGAAGAAACAAAAAAGCATTATTGCTACATTTAAAAGTAGATTGAGCTCTAACCCTAAGAAATGGATGGATATAAATCTAGTTCCTAAACATTCACAAAAGATCCCTCTCAAAGAGAAAATTTATTGTATTTTGCCAAATTACAGGCCATTTCTATTCTAAGATCATGTGTTGGCATCCAGAGATTTTTTCATTTTCTATCCAAGTAGAAAAGTATGTCACTTTCTACTTTTTTGTAACCTCTTTGGAGAACTGAAAACTTTTCAGGTTTTATTACAGTAATGGCTTCCAACTCCATGGTAGTAAAAAAATTTTAGCTTTCATTCTTTGTTAAGTATTGCTGTTTCTGCTTATTTCTCCTTAGAGCAGGGGTCTTCAAACTTGGCCCTTTTATGACTTGTGGACTTCAACTCCCAGAATTCCTCAGCCAGCATGCCTGGCTAAGGAGTTCTGGGAGTTGAAGTCCACAAGTCATAAAAGGGCCAAGTTTGAAGTCCCCTGCCTTAGAGCTATGAATCAAATATTTTAAAAACTGTAGTCTTTTTAAAAGTTATGATGGTCTTCCCACTCAGTCTCTTTTTCTTTTCTAACATCTAGATTTTCATATTTATCTACATTAACAATCAGCAGAAAATAAATTTCATGTTATATATAAAAATGCATGAAATGCATTTATAGCATCAAACTACTATAAATCCAGAAGTATAAAATTTTAAAATGACTTTGTCTTTTTGATGCAAGATTATTATAGTTAAGATTAATGTAATTCTGAGAAAGGTGTATATATCAAAAGATCTTGTATTTATTTCTCATTCTAAGAAAATGCATATACTATTACATTTCCTTTAGCAGAAATTCCTTTCTGCCATACTAATTACAATTGCCTGTTGAGAAAGATGGATTTATTTTCTCAACTTTAAGGCACATCCCAGGGTATTTTTTATCTTTAATTATTAAGTAAAACAAGGAATTTCAGAATTCAGCTCTACTCTGGATCCAGCTTGAAAATTACTATATACCTGTACTGAAATCCTGGAAAGTATAAACATTATTGTTTGTATGAGAATATGTTTTAATACCTGCACTTCTTGTTGAAAAATATACATAGAAAGCATTGGGTCACAGGTATCATACTGAACATTTTACATCTGAAAAAGTACATACTGCCAATCTTAATTTTAAAATAACCATATATAAATACGGTATCTGTGTAACATTTTGGACAAATTACATACTTTAAGCCACAGTTGCCTGTTGCTATAGAATATTTTGGGAACTCAATGACCCTTGCCATTATTTAACTGATAAAAAAATATTCTGTTCCTGTAAGGTGATAACTGCTTTTAAACCTGTCAGTCATACAACCTCATGGGTCAGAAGGTTCATAAAAAAGGATGTAAGATTCTAGATAGCCCTATGTTCCATGAAGCACAACACGAAAAATTATGATTTGATCTAATTTTTATTACTATTTTCATACCGATCCCCACTAATAGTTATTAAGTTCCAAAATACATTTTTATTAGCATATCAATAATTTTTTCCCTAATTATCAAGATACCATCAGGATTGTTTCAATAATATTACACATAACCATCATTTAACTCATTTTAGTAACATACCAAAGTAAATATGCTAATTTTAAAGGACAGTTTAAAATAAATAGTAGTTACCTGCAAGAATAGGTAGGTTCTCCAACTTTAAAAACCCGGCCACAAAGATGTGAAGGTTTGTTTGCTTGCTCAAGTTTTTGAAAGCCATAAGTAGGATCTTCACCACAAAGATACCATTCCATTGGGCCCAGAAGAACATGTTGTGCAAGCATATCTTCTCTTTCAGGGGCTGGATTGGGACCTCTGCAGTAAATTTGGGGCACATAATAGGCTAGGTGCTTATATATTTCTTTAGGAAGATCAGATGCTTGCAGCCAGTTCTTCAAGAAAAAAGTGAAAAAAGTACAAAATTAAAATAAGATACAGCTACCCAGTTTTAAGAATAAAAGCTATTGATGGATTGAAAAACGTTAAGCTCAATATTAAAGCTGGCTTTAACACCCAAAATTCACAGGAATACTTTGAACATACTGAAATGCTCTGTACACCCATAAGATGATGTCACCTATGTACCATACATTCTTGTATTTGAAGAATGTCAAATAAATTGTGTGTTTATATAAATTGTATACACTGTATAAATGTTGTGTAAAAGTAGACGCAAAAGGAATTCAAACTTGTAGTTTTTTAAAATCTTCCTAAGGATTTAACAAAAGTTGTTAAATTTATCATGAACATATAAGCAGAAAAGCGTAAGAATTGCCTTAATCAATCGAGACAATTACCAGGTAATCCAACATTTCTGTAAATGCTTCCTATCTTTTACCCACCACTCATATGTCTTTGGAGCTGGTCACAAGCTGGTCATAATGATGATGATCATATATGTAATGTGCAGACATTTTCACCAGATATTTTCCAACATTATATATGTGCAAAACCAAAAGATTCTCAAAACTTACATCTGGACCTTTTTCTATTTTTTTATTGCAACTATAATAGTAACAAAAAAATAATTGCTCTGCTCACCATACAAATAGATAGCTGCTAGATGCCCATTAAAACTATTTTAAACCTATTAAAATTGTGGAAGTTCATCACCCTTCTTCTGCAAAGGCATTACTTGCATTTAGCTTGAACTTGTAAGAAACAAGAATGAAAAAGTTAATAGGGTAAGAGATAAAAATACTGTACCATGCCTATGTTTCTGCTTGTGAACTGTTGCAGTGAAATTCAAAAACCCAAAGGATAATAGGATAAAGCACCAAGTAATGGAATATCACGATAAAGCCTAAAAATAGTGCTGCTGTCACTCTTTGATCTTTCAATACCATAACATTGCAACTTTTGTATAATTGTGATAAGCAAGGATGAATTAAAACAACCTACATTCATTAAAAAACCTGCTATTTCTGTGTAATTTATTACAATTTCATCCTAATTACAAAACATGATTTTTCCAATATACTGATTGACGTCTGTTAGTTTAGTTTGACTCTGATATCCTATATGCACAGCTCTCCTCTACTATGTTTTGCCAAATTCAGATTTTCTTAAGAGTTTTTTTTAAAATATAATAATTAAAAAGATTCTTGTTCAGTCATAAATAAATTGGGTTTTTCTTAGGACCAGGATAAGGCTACAACTACTCTAAGTTCCTTTTTATCCCCAAAATCATGTTACCAAATTTTAGTAATAACAGCAAGATGATTTCTCACTAGATTTTAACAGAAAATTCAGGAATAAGAAATTGGTGTGTAAATCTTCTAGATGATTATAATTATTAAAATAATTTCTATAATTCAAAAATAAATTTTTAAAATGACTGAATATTCTAGCCTTCCCAACTCCATAAATATTACCATATGACTATTATGCTTTTTGCAGTTTTTGGCTGCCCTTCTGTGTGTGTGTGTGTGTGTGTGTGTGTGTGTGTGTGTGTACGCACGCACACACATACGCCCGCATGCACGTGCAGCCCTTGACCACAGGGGAAAAATTTATTACATATGAAGCATGAGAGAAATATTCTTAAAAACATGCCAAGTCCTCAAATGTCCATAACAGCAACCGCAGAATACATTTCAGGAAAAATGAGTAGCCCATTGTAATCCTATACCTAATGCTTTTTAAAACTTAATATATCAGAAAACACATTTTTAGAATATGTGTCAGCTTTATGATAATGTAATATTGAAATGCAGTATATAATTATTTAGAATAAGTCCTACTAAATACAATAGAGCTTTATGTATAACATTATTGTTAATTGTCATGTAATTTACTCAAGAAATCTTGGCAATGGAAGTTTACTTAAAGATTTAATGTTGTATGCTACCGGAAGTCACTGTGCTGAATTGGATGGTTATATAAATTTGTTAAATAAATGAGAAATATTTACCAAAATAATCAGCTCTTCTCACAGTGTAACTTGGCAAAGAAATGGATAAACAATGATAAATGCCAGGAAACACACATAATACAACCACATTACATAGTTGAACTTGTCAAAAACATACCAAAATGCTACAAAACATTACAAGTTTTCATCTAAGTACTACTATATCAAAGTTGTTGTTGTTAGTTGCGAAGTCGTGTCTGACACATCGCGACCCCATGGACAACGTTCCTCCAGGCCTTCCTGTCCTCTACCATCTATATCAAAGTAGCTGATTCAAAAAAAGGTGAAGAAAATACAGAAAAATCTAACCATTGGACCAGATCTCTTAAAATCTAACCTAGACTTCTATACACTAGCAGTAATGGCTCTTACCCTTTTAACAACAGTAACAGAACAATGTTCCCATCTAAATTAGGCTATTGCAATGAAGTACACAATTGCAGATTTTATATTACATAATTGTGAATTTAATTCAATAGATACTCAAGTCTGTTTTTTAATCCCATATTGTGCATAGTTTATACAGAAAATCAGAGTCATGGCATGTATTGAAGAAAATGTGCAAACCCAATTATAATTGGGTATTATAATATTTAATACCAACATTTTAATTTTCCACTCAACACCGTGTGTGTGTGTGTGTGTGTGTGTGTGTGTGTGTGTGTAAAAGCTACAAAATATTTTTCACACTTTAGTTCATACTTTCCTGTTTTAATGATCATAACATTTCACAAATACATATTCAACATATATTAAATATTAGTTTGCTTGAGAGGAACAATAAACTATTTTGATTGATCACTATAAAAATGAGTAACAGTTCCCACAAATATTCTGACAGATGCACTGCAAACAGGATTCACCTGACTATGACCATAGAGAAATTCAACCTCCTCCTCCCTCCCTCTCTCTATATAAACATGGATATATACATAATAATCACTAACACATTCTAATATTTAAAACCTTACAAATAGCTGAATTTATTTAACTTTGAACAAACAGGAAACTGATGCCTCAATAAATGAATTATTAGGCAACCAACAGAATTTACCAACTCTTTATTTTAAACATAAATCTTGACTAGTTTAAAAGGCTGATATCAAAAATAATTTGCTAATAAGTATATAGATTGAGAATTGTCCTATTGTGATGGAGTAGCTGGCCTGGCCTGATGGGTTTGGGTTTTATTATTGTTTTAACGTATTTTAACTTATTGTTGTAAGTTATTGGGCACTTTGTTTAATCTTTTCTTAATGTTTGTATTTTTGTATTTTAGTATTTATTGCCCTGTTCACCGCCCTGAGTCCTTCGGGAGAAGGGCGGTATACAAATAAAATTATTATTATTATTATTATTATTATTATTATTATTATTATTATTATTATTATTATTATTATTATTATTATTATTATTATTATTATTATTATGGAAGGGCCGAATTTTATTTATTTGCCCATACATCATAGCAGTATTTAAGAGATGAGTGCAGTAGTTTATTGATCTGGGAGCAATCATCCTTCAATACCAAGCAAACAGTAAATTTGTAATTGGCATTTAACTATCCAATCTGCCCTTTAGAGCTGGTTGCATAAACAAAATAGGCCAAATGACCAGCACTGGCACTATTATAAAAGAAGATAGTGTTCTGATTATTCAGAACAAAAGGAGTTATTCAATCTGCCACTAGACAGTGCTAAGGATCTGTATTACATCAGCATTCCCCAAGCTGACATTTTCTATATTAATTGGGGCTACAATGTCTACAATATGGACACAGGTTATACTCACTGGAATATATCTGGTGAACAGCCAATTTCTAACATTTCCTCAAATAGTTTCAAATCAAAAAGTATCAGGCTATTAAATGCTTAATATTTTGAAGTAAACTAAAATAATTTGTCTTTGAAAATTATAGGCAAGTGATAAGTAGGGTGTCATTTATAAAAAAATATTGTAATTGAATTTTAACCTTTAAATTATAAAACTTATTATTTTCCATAATAGACCAATATAGCAAGCATTGCAGAATGTTTACAAAATAATCTACATAGTTAATTAAGTATAAATGTCAATCAAGTAAATCAAATTCTACTGTGGGAAAATGAAAACATGGGATTACGCTTGAAGTAAGGTAAATGGAGCACACTTCAAGTCATTTTTGGTTCACACGCCCCGTTTCATAGAGCACTATATCCTAAGACCACAAAACAATTACGTTAAAAGACTTTTTCTCTTTATATCCGTATTTACTGTCACAAGTTGTTCTAATATTAAAAGGTGTGTGTGTGGGGGGGTGTTTGGGAAAAATCATGACCAGCAACTGCAGTCTGCTGCAACTCCAAAATAAAACAAGCAAAACACTTCTTTCAATTCTCTACTTCAATCCTTGCAGGCAACAACCCACGTTTACCAATTCATTGAGATGGCTCAGTTCTCAGTCAACTCTTGAACCTAATGGCACAACAAAGACTGGAATATACTTACGATATACTGAGCACTGCCTACGTTTACCAAATGATAATTTATTTATTTTTTGCCTCCCTAGCCGATCAAAGCAAAAAGGACTCGAAACCGTCTCCTTCCATCCCCCAAATCGCCTCTTTTGTAACCCATTTGCCTCCTCATTCTCTTCCTAAAGGGAAGCCACCGCTTCGCAGCCCTCTTTTCTGCCACCTATCCACTGAATCTCTCCCACTCGTTGCGAGCTATTCACACTCAGAAGCTTCCCTGGATCTCGTCTCTCCAGGACAGACCCCCGCCATCTCCTCCCTCCACCCGCCTATTTGTGCTAACTACAGGCCTGACAGCCCAACTCCTTTCGGCGCCCTCCCACCCTCGCTCCTCTACCATCCTTTGCTCCAACCCGGTTCTGACGCCACCTGTCTACCGTCTCCGACCGTTTTTCGCTTCTCCTGCCTGCTACGCTTTGCTCGGAGCCCCGCGGCAGAGACAGGTGCCGCCCGCTGTTTCTGGAGAGGGCCTTACCAGGGCAATCTCCTCGGAGGAACATTCCAGGAGGCTTCTGTCAAGGGCCTGCACTTCTGTCTCCATGTCGGACGCCATCTTCTTCTCCTCCCCCCCCCCTTCCACCCGGAACCGGCCCTTGCCAGCCCCTCTATCAGGAGAACCCGTTTCCGTTTAGCTCTCCACCTCAATTCCGTTCCCACTCAAACGCCCTCCAGCTTGGGGAATCACCCTAGTGTCGCTTCCCTGCCGGAAGGGAATCCATTTTAGGATCGCGCGGGGCACTTTGGGAGATGTAGTTGCTCTGACGAAAGGAAGGCACGGCTACGGATAAGGGCTGCGAAACTTCGGACAACCACGGCTTCTGTGTCTTTGGGCTGACGTCTGAATGCTTGTCCGGATTTTCGCAGCCCCGATTTATCAGTGCAAGGTGAAAACTGCTCTGTCATTCAGTGAGGTGACGTACTCCCACTTTCAACCGCCAAAGGGCCCTGTATAACGTAGCCCAGATGTCAAGTTGCAAATAGTACTGTTCCACCCGCTTCGGAGTGGCTTCCTTCCTAGTTTCTCAAACAGAAGAGTTCATTCGAGAATAATAAATGGAAGTGCCTTTGCACATGTGTAAAGTGTGTAACTGAGTTCTGCTACGTTTTGTATTTTAGTCTGCATCTGCCTAAAATATTACTCAAAAACATACGGCGCTTCTAATACACTTGGGCAATTATTCAGCAGGCCTCTTTTCAGAATACTCCATGTTTCACCACAAGTTGACATGCTTGATCTAGTAGTTGGACCTGTTTGCCCTTGGTCTTTTTCTTTGCCGCCTTGTGCATCACTGTTTTTGAAACCTTATTACGTATGAAAACAGCAGTTTGTTATTTAATCCTGTAGGGAGCAGCAGCCTACCTGTATTCAAGTAGGCACATGCCATGTTACATAAGCATCACATATTACTGTGTATTATGGCCTACATGATTTACTTTTATGTATCTATACTAAGCCAGAATATAAATAATGTAATGCTTATATAGGAATGATAGATGTCTAGGTCCAGGAGACTTTATTCATGTCAGTGTTTTTCCTTCCAGGAAATTGCTGAAAGAATCTGGGTAAGATTAAATAGAGTTAAAAAGAACACTGATATAATTGTGAGAGATTTCTACACTATGCCTGAAATGTATTTCTAAATTAACTTACCAAGTTCTCAAGAGTGCATGATAAGACTTCAGTTATTGTGTTTATCTCCTGGAAAGCTGAGTCACATGTCCAACGGATATCCCTTTTGCTGGTATTTGCATTTTGTAAAAAGTTGAAGAAAAAACAAGAAGGTCCCTAGTCTGGTCCAATACTGACTAATGATGTGGAATTGATTGAAGAAATGACAGTGTCAATACCTGTGAAGAAAGTAACTAAGGGGGAAGGGAAGAGTTGAAAGTATGTGCCTATATACCTTGGGCTTCAGGAAGGTAGATTTTAGTACACAATGTGTCATGACGTGAAATGATAAAGACTAAACTAGTTGAAGAGGGGAGGGAGATCCTAAAAAATGAGGTAGGAAAAAATACTGGCAGTGACAATCCCCTTAAAGGCCTTTATGGGTGAACAAGACAATCAGTTTGTGTAGTAGTTAAGGCAGGGGTCCCCAACCCCTGGGCTGCAGACCAGTACCAGTCCATGCAAAACCATACCCTCATGGTCAGTAGAAAAATCACCCTTCACGGAACTGGTCCCTGGCTCCCAAAAGGATGGGAGCCACTGAGTTAAGGCCTCAGGCTGCAAACTGGGAGAGAGTGAATTCTAGTTTCACCTTAGGCACAGAGAGAGATCTTGGGTTAGTCACTTTCTCTCATCCCTAGGAAGGAGGCAATGGCAGACTTGAAAAACCTTGCCAAGAATACTGCAGGGATACGTCCTAGCAGTCTCTGAGACAGGATTGAATGGAAGAGGGGGGAAAAATGGATGAACAAAGGGTCAGTTTGATATAATGATTAAAAGTGCCAAGACAGAAACCAGAAGACTAAGTTTTAATCCTGCCTTAGGCACGAATGACAAAACTTCCAAAACTCTTACCCTGAGAACTGTGTGGACTTCTCCAGGCAGTAGTCAGGAGTCAAGATTGACTTGAAACCACAATCTCTGTCCATTTGTCTGCCTGCCTATGAATGAACTGAAAAAAGTAGAAGCAAAAAAAGAGAGAGAGATAAAAAATGGAAGTGATCTAACTTACTAAAAGGGAATCCTAACTGGTAACTAAAGACTGTAAGGATGGCAAGAAACCAAACATTCAGAATGAGGTTAAACTAGCAAAGTATGCAAAAAATTCAATAGAAGAGAATATATATAGCTCAGATTTGAACTGGGAGTTCTTGGTGCTCTCCGAATTTGGTTGTTTGCTTGCAAACATTTCATTACCCAACTAGAGAACATCATCAGTGCTAGTCTGTGTAGGGTTTGCTTCCTGTTTATTTAAAGTAGCTTGCCCTGTCAGAGTTGATGAGGGTGTGGTTTTCTCCATGGTAGTTTCTTGATTACGATATTGCTTTGTCCTTGATTGTTTGTGTGCTGTTGATTTCTGCTTATATGGGTATTGGCTGCTTGAGAGAATGTGTTCTGGTCTTTTTGTTTCCTTCTAAGCTTTTTATTGTCTCTTTTGAATAGTGTGCAAATGTAGCATATCCTTATGTGTCTATCACTGGCACTGATGTTACCTAGTTGGGTAAGGAAACATTTGCAAGCAAGTAACGAAGCTCAGCACCAAGGACTCCATAATTGAAGAAATGTGTATGTCTAAAATAAAACTCAGGGAAACTATTAGTCTGTTGCTCAACGCAGGCCAGGAAATAATGACAACAAATGAGATGGTGGAATTGCTTAACACTTTCTTTGTATCTATTTTCTTCCAGAAAGGGGAGAAAGCCTTTTGAAACATGACTGAGCAAATGGGAGGACAAAGCTCAGGATTGATAAAAGTGTGATAAGAACCTGCTACCTTAAAATGAATTCAAATCTGCAGGGCCAAATGACTTACTATGTGAGATCCGTGGCTATAGAAATGAGATAACTAAGTAACTTGTGGCTATTTATATACTAATTAAATTTCTATAGCTGCCAGCAAACAACAAGAAGCTGTGCAAAGGCTCTCCTAGCCACAACTGCCACTTGCTATCAAGCAGGTATTGTGAATCTAGAAGGAGCCCCAGATTGCACACTGTGGTCTGTCTGGGACAGTGCATCTCCATCCAGCATTAAAGATAGCATAGTCCTGGAACCAGTGAGGCTCCAAATCCAAAGCCATTCAGTGTTGTCAGGGTCCAGCTGAACCCTTGTTCCTCATCCAGACCTCTACCCTTCTAATACCAGGATATGGTGTTCAACTTGATTTGCTAAGTGTGAGGAGGTGAAGAGGTATCATACTGATGATACCTTTCCCCATGGCAGTGGATAAGTTCACCCAACAGTCTCATGTATAGTAGATGTTAAAAAAGGAGAGGAGAAAGAACCGAACCCCATGGTACCTCACAAGGTAGGAGTGGAGGGAAGGACCTCTCCTCCCTAATCATCACTGACTGGAATCATCCCTGAAAGAAGGAAGTGAACTAGCACAATACCATGCCACTCATCCCCAATGCTCTGAGCTGATCCAGTGGATAATTTCACTAAAAAAAATCCCATAGAAATCAAGGGCATTATTTGACTATGACAAAGGAGACACTGAAATGTTCCCCAATTTCATATCACACTGCCACTACTCCAACAGAAACCCCAAATCCAGAGTGTGACCACTGTCCCAAGTTAAGCTCTGGGTGACCTGGGCTGTCACGGAAGCCATGTGCTTTTTGAGCTACCTCAGATCCCATCTTAGGGAAGGCAGATTGAAATCTCCCAAAATCATACATCCAGGTATCTCCACTGCCAACGCAGAAATGGAGTCAAGGAGCTCATGTAGGGAGGTTGTTATGCAGCAGGGTAGCTGGTACAACAACAACAGTCCCAACTGATGCTTGGAGACCAATTTAATGAACAGGGTCTCACAGCTGGGGACTCATGGAGCAGGGACCCTGAAAGCTGTAAGAGTCCTGGGTGACAATTGCCATTGACTTCTTATTTGAATAGGGTGGTAGTAAGAGGATGTATAAGATCACAAAAATATACTTTAGAAAATGCAAAGGGTTATGTGATTCTTTGAAAAATTAAAGATAAATTGTATTTGTATTGCCTAAAACAAGCACATTATAAATATAGAAAGGCCTCAGTTTAATAGAACAGTCAAAGGGATTGGTAGAGGTAGTCCAAACACAAAATTCCTTTTTTTTCTACTTTTTCTCTTTTAAGAGAAGAGTAAATGAGCTTCTATCTGAATTTCCCCTTCCTTTTCCCAAAGGTACATATACCCCTCAGATTGCTAATTGGGGAAAAAAAAACATTCTCAACATTAAGAGGACACCGAGATTCTTTTCAACATGTTTTTGCTTCCATTACATAACACTTTAGGCAAGCGCATTCTGGAAGCTCAATTTACCATATACAATGCTAATTTGGATGGAGGGGGGAAACCATTGGAAACTATTGCAGATATAGATTCTCTTCGGGCGTGAGGCTCCTACTGGATCCAAAGTTCCACCTTTCCTGAAAGACTGCAGAGCTAGTGACAGTACAGTATACTATAGGTCCTCTCATTTATTTTGAGAGAGGGAGGGAGAGAGTAAAAATGTCATAAAGTAAGTTGTACCAAGCTAAAACGCCCAGAGAAATTATCCCATTTGTTGCCATGGCTAGAAGAGTTGGTATTCCAACTGAAAGTAATGTTTTAACAATTTCAACATATAAAAGTGTTTTTTCCGATGGATGATTTTGCATAATCAGAAACTGAAATGGTCCCCAGACACTTCACTGTGCCAAAAATTAAAGCTTTTAATAATCTTATTAAATATAACCCATTTTTAAGGAGCATTCCTATGTAAACATTATACATTGTTATTACTGTATGTAATTGTTATAGGAAAATATACAGAATTGGATAAAAGAAATCTGAGTGGGGATACAATAACATTTTCCAAATATCTGAACAGCTCTAATAGAAATGGCACAAAGACTAGCTTTCTGCTGCCCCAAAGAACAACCAATAAATACATTACAGAGATAGGATACAATGTTTTTCTAGATGTTGCTGAATGCAGTTCTCATAATCCTGACAGAAATTGTTGTCCAATACCAGTTTAAAATGACAGATTTACTACTCCAGTTATACTCACTCCCAAATAATTTATTAGTAGAATAACAAGGACAAACATGCGCACGCACACACACACACAAATAGACATATTGGTTGGAGTTGTTATTGTTATATTATTATAAAACTTTTATTCATAAAACATGAAACTCAGTCAACTGAACACTCAAATTGACTGGCACTAATAGTTGACATGGGCTGCTGCTAGCATCCTAGGTGTCAACCAGGTATCTCCTTAAAATGTAAGATGTTCTGAGTAGCGCAGTTTTTTGTAGCTTTGCTGGAGTTATTGCAGGAAGCTGCAATTTCTTGATGTGTTTTGCAAAGTTTTTGGACATAGTTCCCCGATGACAATAGGTATCACTGTTACACGCTTCATCCATAATTGCACAGTTTCGATGGCCAGGTCGCGGTATTTCGTAATTTTTCCCAGTTCTTTTTCTTCGATCTGGCATCTCCTGGTACAGCGAAATCAATCAGTTGTATGCTTCGGTTCTCTACAACTGTGATATCTGGCATGTTGTGTTCCAAATGGTGATCTGTCTGTATTCGGAAGACCCACAAGATTTTCACCCTCTCATTCTTGACAACTATTTCCACCCTATGTTCCCACGACTTATTGTTATTGTTGTTATATTATTATCATTATCATTATTATTATTATTATTGGAGGGGACCTTGGAGGTCTTTTAGTCCAACCCCCTCCTCAGGCAGGAAACCCTATACCATTTCAGACAAATGGTTGTCCAGTCTCCTCTTAAAAAGTTTCAGTGTTGGAGTATTCACAACTTCTGGAGGCAGGTTTTAATTGATTAATTGTTCTGTCAGGAAATTTCTCCTACAATAAGGCTAGATCTCTGACACAACATGGACTATAATTTTCAGTTCTCCATAGATGAGGGGAAATAGTAAGCAAATCAAAAAGGAAAGTAAGATTGGCTGGTATTCATGCCATTTATTTACTGGTAGCCTTCCTTATCTGATTCCCAAGAGAGATAATAGACTGCAAATTCCACTGCTCCTACCCATCACATATACTGATTTAAGGGGAGGGATTGATTCGACAAAAAGAGCCTCAGAGCACAAAGATGTCTTCTGTAGTATCCTTCCACTTAAAGCAGTTGCAACTTTTCTCAAAACCAGTCAGCAACTGTAGACAGCAATTATGCGTGGCCAGGAAAAGATGCATTTTGCTTTAAAGATTTGGAGGTTGGTGCATGTTTATTCTGTCATGCACTGTGAAACACTTTTTGGTACCAAATATAAAACATTGCACAGTGGGCACTGGTGGATGTAGTCCAATATATCCATAGGGAATCAAGCTGAGTTACACCCCTAACATAGAAATGTCAGAATAGTGTTCAGATACCAATCGGGCTTCAGGCCCGGACACAGCACGGAGACGGCATTGGTCGCGCTGGTGAATGATCTCTGGAGGGCTAGGGACAGGGGTTGCTCCTCTGTCCTGGTCCTATTAGATCTCTCAGCGGCGTTCGATACCATCGACCATGGTATCCTACTGCGGCGTCTCAGGGGGTTGGGAGTGGGAGGCACCGTTCTACGGTGGTTCTCCTCCTACCTCCAGGGCCGCTCGCAGTCGGTGTTGACAGGAGGGCAGAGATCCGCCCCGAGGTCTCTCATTTGTGGAGTTCCTCAGGGGTCGGTTCTCTCGCCTCTCCTGTTCAACATCTATATGAGGCCGCTGGGCGAGATCATTCTTGGTTTTGGGGTGGGGTATCATCAGTACGCTGATGATACCCAACTTTTTCTTTCCACCCCGAACCAACCCAGTGATGCCCTCTCCGTGATGTCCCGGTGCCTGGAGGCGGTTCAGGTCTGGATGGGGAGAAACAGGCTTCGTCTCAATCCCGCCAAGACTGAGTGGCTGTGCATATCGGCATCTCGGGTTAACCAAGTTATTCCATCCTTAATGATGGGGGGTGAGGTGTTACCCCCCGTCGATAGGGCTCGCAACTTGGGCGTCCTCCTGGATTCACGGCTCAATTTCGAAGACCATATAGGAGCTGTGACCAGGGGGGCTTTTGCTCAGGTTCGCCTGGTGCGCCAGTTGCGTCCCTATCTGGACCGAGATGCCCTACGCACAGTTACTCACGCGCTTGTGACCTCCCGTCTGGACTACTGTAACGCTCTCTACATGGGGCTGCCCTTGAAGACCACTCGGAGGCTTCAACTGGTGCAGAATGCGGCCGCGCGAGTTGTAATGGGGGTTTCCCGATACTCCCATGTAACACCTCTACTCCGTGAGCTGCATTGGCTTCCGGTTGCCCTCCGGGTGAAATTCAAGGTGCTGGTTATCACCTATAAAGCCCTACATGGCCTGGGTCCGGGATATCTGAGGGAACACCTGCTGCCGGCATCAAACGCCCTTCGCCCAGTGCGCTCCCACAGGGAGGGTCTGCTCAGGGTCCCGCCGGTAAGAGATTGCCGGCGGGTGACACCCAGGGATAGGGCCTTCTCGGTGGGAGCGCCTGCCCTCTGGAACCAGCTGCCGGTGGAGCTGAGAACTGCCCCCGACCTCCGATCATTCCGCCGGGGCCTGAAGACCTGGCTCTTCGAGCTCTCGGGCCCAGACTGAGGAGAAATTTTTAATTTGGGGTTCTTTTTAATTGAGTACAGGGTCAATTTAATATTTTTAATTTGGTTCTTAATTTTTGTATTTTGGATTTTTAATTCCCTGTAAACCGCCCTGAGTCCTCAGGGAATAGGGCGGTATATAAATATAACTAAATAAATAAATAAATAAATATTCAAATTAGGTTCTGTTGTCTAATCTATAAAGTCTTTTATGGTATAGGGTCCAGTATAGGGACCATCTCTAGCTCATTGTCCCATAAGATCCAACAGGACCGGTGTATTTTAGTCCACCTAGTAAACAATGCCATAGTGGATCCAGGAAGTGTGCATTCTGTGTCCTTTGGAACATCAACAACTTCTGAAGCATGGATAGCTCCAATTTTTTCAGGCCTTCAAGAGAGCTCTGAAGACCTTGCTGTTCCCCCATGCTCCTAGGTAGACGATGGTTTGCATTCACTGTTGAAAATATATGTTATGTGTGCTTTCAAGAGTTTTTCTTCACCTGTCTTCTATTAGTGTATTCATTTTTAACCATCTACTGCAGACATGTCAAACACAAGGCCCGGGGGCCAGATCCGGCCCGCGAAGTGGTTTCATGTGGCCTGTGAAGCCATCCTGGAAACAGTAAGGGAACGGTCCCCACTGCCTTGGCCCTGGCCCAGAGACCCTCCTTCTGTCAAAGACCCTCAGATCTGTCCCACTCCCGCCCAGGCCCCCATAGGCACCCTTGATGCGAACGATGTAGAGCTGGCCACGCCCACCCAGTAGGTCATATGCACTCTAGTCACGCCCACCCAGTAGGCCACGCCCACCCTGGCCATACCCACCCGGCCCCTTAAGGGCAACTGCAATACTGATGCGGCCCTCAATAAATTGAGTTTGACACCCCTGATCTACTGTATATTGTGGGACATAATATAACTCGACTTTATTTATTTATTTTTTTTATTTTAATTCCATTTATATCCCGCCCTTCTCCGAAGACTCAGGGCGGCTTACAAGCTTAGCAGTAGCCTTCATTCTATGTATATGCCTGCTTATTAGGGCTTTCACCCCCCCCCCAAGCGGCATTATTACAAAGTCAGCTTATTGCCCCCAACAATCTGGGTCCTCATTTTACCTACCTCGGAAGGATGGAAGGCTGAGTCAACCTTGAGCCTGGTGGGACTCGAACCTGCACTAATTGCAGGCAGCTGGTGTTACTTAAGGAGGCATTAGCCCACTGCTCCACCAAGGATCTCTTGAGGCTTCCTTGCTTGTTTCTTACAACATTTTAGAAGATGGCTCAAAAACTTTTAACTCAGTTGTTTTTATTTTTATTTTTCAACTGCAAATAGTATTACAATGCAATTTTATGTATGTCATATTAGAAACTCAAGGTGGAGACAAGTGCAGCACCCTGGTCCTTTCCGTCTTTCTTCCCAGTGAAGCAAAATGGCTGTGCACACACAAACATAGGAAGACAGCTGGAAGCAGCTTATGAAGCAATGGTGCGAATCTAAAAAAAAAAAGAAAAAGTCACAGCTCCTTTATTTATTCAGAATTTGCTTTGGACACATCCCCCTGTATTGCAAAACACCTTTTTCAAAGCGTGTGCACTGTCTTAATTCTCTACAAAATACCTCAATAGGCTCTTCAACAAACTCCAAAATTAGTTAATATACTCTTCCTGTTATAGACTTCATACATCCGTTCTTTAAGCATGAGCCAGATGCTGATGCTGATTACTGGTACTATTTAATAGTACTGGTACTATTTTGATATATTTTTACTTCATCACATCAGAAGCTCAGGGTAGTCTGCTTGGCTTTCTCTAGTTTACCCTGATAAAACAAAACCCTATTAGGTGGGTTAGGCTGAGAGACAGTAATTAGTTTAAAGTTATCTCAAACAGCGCAAGCCTCAAGTTCTTAATTCAATTCACCCAGTTTAATCCAACATACTAACTATTACTTTCCACACTGAGTCCCGATGACTCAAAGTAGTTATCAAAGCCTTCTGACCTTATTTTGGTCATATAAATCTAGAGGAGGTGGTTTACTGAGTCAATTCACTAACAATAGACATAGAGTTTAAAATATGTATCTATGCTGAAATACTTTACCCTCTTTTGCAACCACTTCCCTTGTGGGATGAAACTGTAAAGTTACATCAGAACATGTGCCCGTTATATGAACATTATATGCACATCCAATTCTTTTTCTCCACAAGTATCTACTCCTCACAAACAGTAGAAACCAATTACCATGTTCTGGAGGAGTCTTATTGTATAGGGAGCTTTGAGTAGAATGGGAAAATCTGCATTATGATGTCACCATAGTTTGTTATGAATGCTACTGAATAGCAGGCAATCAGCTACAACAACTGCATGGTTGTAACATTTCAGTTATCCTACAAATCTCATTTCTCTTTGTAGTGTCTTTTTAGAAGGATTGCAAAATGCTTTTCCGTCTTATGGATTTCAGTTATGATTAGTTCATTTGTCTGATGCTTTCTATTTTATACAATTAAATATTTGTATGCTGCCTTGCACTTACTAAAGGCAATTAATCCAAAGGTAGATAACTCATCTCTAAACTGACAGTCAGTTGGTAATCAGGAGATACGGCAGCTACTTTACTTGGAGAAAAATGGCAATGAGAATCTGCAGGAAAGTAACCCATGGAAGAATGGAATGTTTTGCCTATCCTTTTTTTAATATCAACTTCTATGGGATTAGGACAGTGTCATGCTTAAATTTAATAGAAGTGTTGCCTTGGTCCTGATATTTAAAGCATTAAATAGTTAGATGTGAAGGTAAGCTGTAGTTCTGGATGTTTTTAGAAGTCTTAATTAAAAATTTCAAAAGGACATTTCAAAAGAATGTCCCATTCATAGGTGAGCAACTGTTTGTACATCCACTTCCCCTTTTATAAGTAAAATACAGCTGTAGCTGTTTTAAAAGTTGCAAAACCTAAACAAACCAGCTCCTTGAAGCATTGAGCATCTTTTTCAATCTCACGTGGAAGATAACCTTCTTTAATCAATAGTAGAGGTGCTGTGTCACATGAAATCCATCTGAACATCTTATTCATTTTCCAAGGATACTCAGTCTTACTAGCTACGAATATATGGAATAATTTACAACAGCAATCTTAAAAGAAGCAGTACATCAGAAGTAATATAGTGCAGGGCTTTTCAACCTTTTCACCCATTGTACCACTTTTAGGATATGGCAACATCCGAGTACCACCAGTTGCCTAGCAAGGTGTAAAAAAGTTGATGACCAAAAAAAAGGAAAAAAGTGATGAAGTACAAGTAGTTCTCGACTTACAACAGTTCGTTTGGTGACTGTTCAAAGTTACAATAGCACTGAAAAATGTGCCCTCCAAGCCACAGCCGAGCAAGACACCTGCCTGTCGGCCTGGCGGCACTCTTCCTCCTGTCCGAGGTTTTCATTGTTGTGAGCATTTCTGTTGAGGATTGGCAGCGGGGGTGGGGTGGGGGGGTGTTTGGTTTTTATTTGCCTCCCTCTACTGGGTGGTTGCAACAGGTTTTGGTCACTTCACATGACCAAATCAATTGCCAGGCATCTGAATGTAAATCACAAGACCCTGGGATGCTGCAACATTCCAGCTGATCGGCGCTTCTTTTGGGCTCAGCAGAAGCGCCAGGATCAGCGCTGAGCTCCAGGTGGAGCCTGGCGCTGATCCTGGCTCTTCCACTGAGCCCTGACAGCCCCGAAGAAGTACTGATCCTGGCACCTCCACTGAGCCCTGACAGCCTTGCAGCTCCAGCCGTCTCTCGCTCAGGCTTGTGCGGTGCTGCCACTGGTTCAGTTCATTCCCCTCCCCACTACCACTTTTCTAGGATGGTCGCGTACCACCTGCCAGGTGCCAATGTACCACAGGTGGTACCCGTACCACTGGTTGAAAAGCCCTGATATAGTGAATCACCTAGTCAAGAAGTGCACAATTTTTGAAATAAAGGGGCCTATCTCTTAATCTGCTGAATTGCTGGAGAATGCCACCCACTGACATGGTGACATGGCTGAAACAATGTTTTGTACCTTATTTTTCAAGAAAAAAAAAGAATTAGTATGGGAATTGAACTTGGAGGTCTTTAATGTTAGGTTCTCCTGATAGGGACATAGCATAACTGCAAACTTTACTCACTCTGTCAAGTGTTTTGAGTATCTTCTGCTTGAATTTGAAACTACTCAAAAACTTGACAGACTATGGCTTGATAAGAATGCCATCCCACCTCTACAGAAAGGAAGAATCTTCCACAATTTTTTAAAAGCTAACATTTTTTAAAAGAAATACAAAGTTACAGAAATCTCAGCAACTGGATAATTTTGTTTAGAAAATTCTTTAGAATTCAGTTCATCACCCAGACTTCTAAGGCTTTCTTATTCATTCCTCCTGTGTAGGAGAGGCTCTTCTATAAACAGATAACAGACGAATGTCCAGATGGTTAAAATGTGAACTTCTCTCAGTTAGAAACATATACTACACTTTTTTTTTTACTGTTGTGGGATCGTCATGATTATGTCTATAGAATGAAAGGCTGGAAGTCTCAAACCCTGTCCCCCAGAGACCTTTTGAGACTCTACACCACGGGTGTCAAACTCAATTTCATTGAGGGCCGCATCAGCATTGCGGTTGCCCTCAAGGGGCCAGGTGGGTATGGCCAGGGTGGGCATGGCCTACTGGGTGGGCGTGGCTAGAGTGCATATGGCCTACTGGGTGGGCGTGGCCAGCTCTACATCGTTCGCATCAAGGGTGCCTATGGGGGCCTGGGCAAGAGTGGGACAGATCTGAGGGTCTCTGGGCCAGGGCCAAGACAGTGGGGGCCGTTCCCTCACTGTTTCCAGGATGGCTTCGCGGGCCACATGAAACCACTTCGCGGGCCGGATCTGGCCCCCGGGCCTTGTGTTTGACATGTCTGCTCTACACCTAGCTCCATTTCCTCTTGCTGTATAGCTTGGAAATTACTGCTGCCATCTCATTTTTCAAGTGGATACCTCTACCTGGTGTAATTCTACCAAACTTGCATATGAAAAAGACAGGATTTCCAGTCTAAATACATTGGCAAGAGAAAAAAAATGAAAAAGGAAATCAGTTCTAAAGCATGACCTCCTGCTCCTGCAATCTTGAAGTGCGTGACTAGGCAAATCAGCCCATCCTCCTTTGTGGGGAGGTAGACCAATTTCACAAGAGATAAGTAGAATTCAAATTCTTTCTTTAAAAAGAAGAAAAAGAGAGTATATACATTTATTTTTAACTTTAGATATTATCATACCGAATCATCAACTGGTAGAGGAGACAAAGATATATTTCTTTTCAAATCACTGACAAATATCTTAAAAGAAACTTCAATAGAGAAATATACAGGAAAAGATAAGCCTCTAAATAGATACGAACTTGATGCTGATCTTCTCCTATGTGGAAGCAATTCTGATGTAAAGAGATGCCAGTATGCATAAAACATGCAAAATCTGAGAGTATAAAGATACAATAACTACAAATGTTAAACTTAAAAACAGAAAAATGTTAGCACTTTTTTTCCTATTCCTCTAAACCAGACATGTCAAACACAAGGCCCGGGGGCCGGATCCGGCCCGCGAAGTGGTTTCAAGTGGCCCGCGAAGCCATCCTGGAAACAGTGAGGGAACGGCCCCCACTGCCTTGGCCCTGGCCCAGAGACCCTCCTTCTGCCAGAGACCCTCAGATCTGTCCCACTCCTGCCCAGGCCCCCATAGGCACCCTTGATGCGAACGATGTAGAGCTGGCCATGCCCACCCAGTAGGCCACGCCCACCCAGTAGGCCACGCCCACCCTGGCCATGCCCACCCGGCCCCCTGAGGGCAACCGCAATGCTGATGCGGCCCTCAATGAAATTGAGTTTGACACCCCTAATACCTAGAACAAAAGTTTCCTTTGTTTAATGTGTTACCTAGAGTATTTTTTTCTTGCTACAAATTCCAACTTTAATAAAAACTCAGGTAGAATATTAGTTTTCTCTTCCTCCTTCTCCTGTCTGCAGCACACAACTTCTCACTTACCTCACTTGTCTTCTACCAGAAACTATACAAAACTCTAAAACATCTTTTGCGTACTACTGAAAGGTTTTGGAATATCTTCTATATAATTTTAGCTCGTTTGTATTCAGTCAATGAATATGAAGATATAGAGAGATTATATAGTATATATTAACAAACTTGAATTCTAGTAGATGAGGCTGTGCACACAACAACAAAAAATGCAATGCTGCAACAGAAACCAAGAATTAAATTTTATATGGAATTAAAAAGTAAAATGAAAGTTAGTATTACTGCAATTGTACACCTGAGTTATGAAGAATTGGAATATACAGTTTTGAAGAATCAATGGATACAGGTGTTAAGAAATATAAAATTTGTTATGATTTAAACATTAATTCATCCTTAAATATTATTTTGTTAATTGCACCTCTTGAAGAAAATTTAAAAAGGGATGGAGATTGAATTGTTCATGTTAGCATTTTAAAAAATGCTAATATTAATATTGATATGGTCTTATCTAACTATAGCTTTGTTTTGGTTTTAAATTACCCCATATGTCAATATTTTGACCAGAAATATACTTAAGGATTTCAGTATGTGTCACTCCTTCAAGATAGGCCAGACTAGGAAACCAAAGTTACACATGCTAATACTACTTTCATTATAAAGATATAGTAACAAAATCTTCCAAGCCTGAATGTACACTCCCCTCCCCTCTTTTATGTCTGTGAGAATAAGGAGAGTCTTGTCTGAGATGGTTATTTTCAGGTTACAGTTCTGGCCTGGATTTTTTTTTATCTGAACACTGTCTTGGTTGTGTCTACTCCTCATGTTTCTTGAGGTTATTCCTTCTGCCTATTACTATACAGTATGATGAACTATATTCTGAAAACATGGAAATTGTCATCTCATCAAGAATTTTGAATGTATCTAGCTGGAGGCACAGAAAAGAAGACAGATTTATATAATTGGAAATAAACTTACTGTCCTAATGTTACTGCATGCATTGACGTTATGCATTTGTTATCTGTTTTAAAAAAGTTTCTGTCTTTCATAAAATTGAGAAGATGATCCAATATGTTGTGATATAGACTAGATTTACTGTATTGATAACCTTAAGGACTGAATTAACTTTATATTGTTATAGTGTTTGACCTGGATTTTTCCCCCTTTATTTCTTTGGTCACATTTAAAATAAATGATTGTAAGACTTTCCAGATAGTCCAGGTCAAAGAGCAGATGCTACTGTATTTTCATAAATGCTACTTTATTGTTGTAGCATCTTTTAACAGAATCTTGAAAGTGTGTTTAAAACCTTCACTAATTCCTTTTTGAGGTCAACATGTTCAAGTTGAGGCTGTCCTAGTCCTTTTTCTCATATTTCCCAGAAGTTAATAACCATTTTGCACCTCCTATTTTCTTTCTAAGGCCATGTTACAGTTCTCTACCATCACTATAATAATATAGCCCACAGTTATATTATAAACTATGGTGCAGTCTTTCATTCCAAATCTGAAACTTTACACATCCCTAGTTATTCCATTATTCTTTTATCAGGTGCAAGGGGGGGCATATAAATGAGTATATCACAATATTCCAATCAGTTAAGCCCAGAGTTACCCTGCCTTCTGAAGTATTGGACATTTCCTGCTTTATTTAAGTGAAAAGTAGTGGAAGAGAGCTGTATAAGGAGGGCATTTTATTAGCAATTGCAGCTGGAATGCATGCACACACAAAATTATACAAAGCAGCAAGTTTTCTTCTCTTTCCTGCTGCTTGGGTTCTCCCTATCTCAGGTGATGAGTTTGTACCAAATTTCTTGAGTGAGCTATAAACTAAACAAAGTGGTATTAAATAGTTTAAAGAAGCCAGGGAAAAATTATGTATCTGTTGTATATCCTGCCTTTCTCTCAAATAATAATCAAGAATACAATTATTCTAAACTCTTTTCCTGACTGAGAACACCTTTGGTTTAATTTGAATCAAGTATCAATTTGCCTTCCTTTATCAAGTCCATAACTGATATCAGCAATTGTTTTAAGACTTGAACATCTTCCTTGGATGTCAGCCTTTGATAATCAATAACATTGTCTAAATCTCCTATTTCCTACTGGGTCTTCTTGGAAAACATGACTGAGTCAACTATGACAATTAACTCACTTTAAAGCCAAACAGAAAGTGCAACAACTATTTTTAAAGTCCTCCAGTCACCATGGAGTATATTTGAACTTTTCCACCCCTTGTTAACATTGACAAAACTCTTCAGTATGCCGGTTGAAGTCAGAAACATTAAGTACATAATCAGAAAGAATCACCGCCAACCTTTTCCCATAGAGGTAAGGAAAGTAGAAAAAAAGTAATAGAGATGGAAAACTTAGGAAAGCTACAAATTTGCAAGACTGTCTTAGCCCTTGTCACTGTTTGAAGAGATAACTGAGGATAGAGAGACCATCTTCTGGGTTATTGGAACAGGTTATGGTGTTTGCACAACAACCTCCATCCCAAGGGTTATTTGAGGAGTGTTTTGTGAGCAGATCCACAGCAAAAAATTTATCCCAGCTGCCAATTTCTCATAATCAGGGCTATATGCTTTGATGGACCACTTGCCCAATATAGCCAGCCACAGGGAACTGTATGCAGGGAAGTGACCTGCCATAGGGACTGATGGGTCTTCAGCATTCAGTACAAAAGTTTTAACATAGTATTAAGCAAGGGAAGTCCAAGGCTGGGGGTTTCCTCCTTCCCCCTCCTGTACTAGCTCAAGTCAAACTAATACAATCTTATGCAGGCAAGGAACTTAGGAGTTTATTTTCAAAGGCTGTTGTAAAACATCCCATGAAAAGACGTTTTACTGGTAGCTAATATTTAAGTAAGCAGTGCAGGCACACACACTTGGAATTAGATCCAAGTTACCCCTAATTCTGTTCAAATTCTAAAGCAGTTGGATCCACCCAGTAGTGATGAAACGAGCTAAACACACCACAGAGTTGTCATATTTCAACATATGAACAGCAAATTCGGTGCTTTCGACAAGTCACCCGACACGTAGAAATTAATTCTTCGGGCTACTAAAATGGCACTTATTCTGCTGTGAAATTAAAGCACGGGAATCTTACGAGGAAGGGGGGGGGGGGTGGTGGAAAAAAGCACAGCACGTCTGAAAAACCAGTGGCATCGAAAGCTTTCAGTTCCACTCTTATCTTACCACGTTTAGCGAGAAGTGGGCTTCTGTTTTAGAGCAACTTGGCGGGCGAACACACACACCCCCCCCCCGAGAAAGGCGATTGGCTATAATTAATACAACTTTTCTTTCGGTGCGTTTGAGAAGGGCTGTGGGGCGGGGGGTGGTGGTGAAGAGAGAGACTGGCAAACCGGGAAACGCAGCGCCCACTACAAGCCGGCTGGGGGCGCTCGCAGGAGCGGTCCCAGCTATTTCACTCCCCCTCCTCCTTTCCACGCGTTTTGCAGTCATGGCGTTGTGGAAAGAAAGAAAGAGAGAAAGAAAGAAAAAAACAAAACCCGTACAGCGCAGTACAGCAGCCTCCATAGGCTCAGACGTTACGGGGCGAAAGGGAAAAACGAAGAACACCCGCGTCGGCCTTTCCGTGTTTGATTTGAATTACGTTTACTAGCGAGTAAAGCTTCGGCGTAATCTACGGGACTTACTTTCAGGTGCCCGGAGATCCTCCAGCCCAGTTTGTGGTGCATTGTGGGGAGAAAAGGTTCCTTCTTTTATTTTCCTTTTTTGCTGCAGTCACAGATAAATTCATCCGAGACTGCGCCCTGTGCAGCACGGACGGGGGGTTTACTTTCGAGTAACGCGTACAGGATAACACCGGGGACCTACTCAAATCCCCCCGCCCCGCCCCCCCCGGCATGTGCTTTAGCCCTTTACATGAAAGCAACCCCAGCCAGTCGGATGCAAGAAAAGCTCAAGGGCCCCTCTAAAATCTAGTTACGAGCTGCCAAAGGAGGAAGCGGCGCGACATCCACGCAGTTCGTTTTGACTCTTGCGAGCCCGGAATGAGCCTGAGACCGTTCTCGGTGTAGCAAGCCGAGCTGGGGGCCGCTTACAGTTGGAGAGCGCCAGTAAACAGGCTTAATTTCGTGTGGTGGATCTACAGCTTTTTAGGAGAGACCGAGATATGGGGTAACCGAACCGCACCCCTAATCCTTTAGGATTATCAATGCGATTAACTGGTAAGGGACTCTACCCTAGAAGCTACCTAGTACTGTATCCTGTAATAGTTTCCACAGGAAATTGCACCTTACATGGGATACAGTACTCCACCGAGGGGGTTCCAAGGTGTATTATTATTACTAAGCTATTACTACAGCAGCAACTGCTGCTGATACCTTACTTCCGGGTTTGCAAACTCAGGACCAGACCCATCTCGGCGGAGGGATCCAATTTTCTCTTCTAGCCTCCTCCCACTTTTTTTTTTTTTTTTGCTTCTGCTCTCTCTCTCCCCCCCCCTTTTTTTTTCTTTGCACGAAAATAATTTGACAGCGTTTTGCTGACACTGGAATTTTGTACCCGGGATGGGGGGGGAGGGGGCAGAGCTCCATTATACGAAGCACGCATGGAATTTCTTGAAAAGGTAAGTCCAACTCCCTTGAGTTTCTCCCCCCCCCCGCGTGATCTTGCAATTAGTTATTCCACCTTCCCCAATGCAATCGCCAAGGGGAGGGTACATCACGCGCAGCTTGTGGAGGGAAGAAGCGAAGGGGGAGAGGCGAGTATATTTCCTGGCGGAGCGATATTTGTTTACAGGATGAGCTGTAATGTAAGCAAACTAGGACCCCCCAGTAAATAGCACTGTAGCAAATTAAAATTGCAATTGCCTTATCGGTGCAAAACAAATTAAGAAAAGAAAAAAATGCGCCTACAGTGATCTTGGACCTGCATGCACTTGTTGCAGAGTTGCACCAGGTAGGCAAACGCTTAAGAACTTCCATGCTTTCATTAACCTACAAGCTCAACTTTTTTTTTTTAAGTTTGCAGTTTAGTCACTTTCGGTATGTACGGTTAAGTAGGCGAGGCCCACCCTTCCTCTTCCTCCTCCTCCTCCTCCTCTTTGCTGCAAGATATCCCAGTAGGAAAAGAGCAGAGCACTGAGGTTGGCCGGGGTTTTTTTTTTTTTTTGGATGTCCCTTATTGCTTAGAATTTCCTTTGGGCGGTTAGTTGCTTAAAACTGAAATCGTGTGCAGGCGAATGCCTCGAAGGACGGCAATTAAAACTGAAAAGACGGTGTGTCATATTTTAAATATAGTGCGTGTCTATTGCATGTGCAAGCTCTTAAGTTTGTGTGCGGGCTGGCAAGGTACCATCTGCGATCTGACACTTGATAACGCGCTGCTGTACCTGCTTGCAATCGGTGGGAAATTGGAAAGCTGGAGATTTGCATCTTGGCCACTCCCTAACTCCGTACACCCATGCTTGTTTTCCCTATGGCGTCTGCTGCTTCGTATTCGACCAAGCAGACACACTTAAAGTAAGATGGATGCACTTTTTTTTTTCGCAGACATGAGTCAGATTCAGTCCCTGAAAATTGAGAAGATAATATGGTTGAGAGTTGGTTTTTTTTTAAAAAGGAATATGAAATGTCAGCCCCCAGGCTACAATATGCCTTGTTTCGAGAGACTGGGAAGTTTGATTCAAGAACGTTCTGTGCGTGGCATCAATAGACTCAAAGTGTGTGTGTAGTTCTGATTATTGTAATGCAATGATTCCCAGCATGCTATCTAGAGGTTATGTTTTCTGCAACTTTTGGTTGATAATTGCTGAAAAGTATTGTGTGAAGTCACAGAATTCTTAATTGTGCCACTGGTGTTTTTTTTTTTTTTGTAAAACAGTTATAAACATGTGGCAGCTGGCCTCCTTCCTTTTGGTTTTTTTTTTTGCACAGAAGCCTCCCCCCAATGCTTTCCTTTAGGAACATTTTATTTCCATGCATTGATCAGTTTAATAAATTCATCATAGATAATCTCAGATTTCTCTGGAAGCCCCTGCCCCATATTAAATACTAGTGAGCTAAATCTAGACTTTGATTTTACCATACCTAAACTATTACAGTAGTCATGACTAGTTTGTCTTACTGATTTGAATAATTATAGCTAAATTATGACAGTGTCTAATTGATATAAAAACAATATGCTGTAATACTAATATGCTGAAACAATCCATGGTGACTGGAGAAATTGGTATCCTTTCTACTTAAACAACCATTCTGGGAGTTGATGTCCACAAGTCATAAAAGAGCCAAGGTTGTCTACCCTGATATAGATCATTCTTGAGGCTGTATATGCAATTCCCAAGAATTGCTGTTTTGGAGCCCATCCCCCTGTTGCTGGCTGGGGTATTCTGGAACTTAAGGTTCATACTTAAAAAAAATTCTGAGGTTGAAAAACATTGCTCTGGGCCATACTTCTTTAGGCCAGCTCTGGAGATGACAGCAACTGTTATCTTCTGCTTATAAACTTCCTAGAGTAGGGATCCCCAATCCCCGCTCCATGGATCAGTACCGGGCTGCAGCATGCCAGCAAAGCCCCATCCAGTACACAAAACCACACCCACTCCAGTCCTTGGGGAAAAAAACCTCTCCACGGAATGGGTCCCTGGTGCCCAAAAGGTTGAGGACCTCTGTCCTAGAGGCCCTGTGTTAGTCATTACAGGTCATCCTTGACTTAACATTCAGTGACAGTTCAAAGGTACAACTGCCTGAAAAAAGTGGCTAATGACAGTTTTTTGCATTTAGGATCGTTACAGCATCCATGATCAAAATTCAGATTCTTGGCAACTGGTTCATATTTATAACAGTTTTAGTATCCTGGGATCATGTGATCAGATTTTCAACCTCTGACAAGCAAAGACAATGAGGAAGCCAGATTAACTTAAAAACCATGTTACTAACTTAACAGCTGAAGTTATTCACTTAACAACTGGGGAAAGAAAAGTCAAAATGGAGCACAACTCACTTAACAATTGTCTCACTTAGCAACAGAAATTTTGTGCTCAATCATGATCATAGATCAAGGATTACCTGTAAGTGAAGAAGGAAGCTAGAGTAGATACACCTTTTTTTAAAAAAAATCTGAACCAGTTTTTCTCAGCCTGGTAACCTTTGAATGTATTCACCTGCAGTTTACGCTGTCCCTAGCCAGAGTTGGGGAAAGTTAATTTCAACAATCAGGACTCAAGGGAAGTAGCCAGAAGGTGTACGTAAATGCATTTTGCATATACAGCCTCAAGAATGATCTATATCAGGAGTAGGCAACCTCGGCTCTTTTATGACTCGTGGACGTCAACTCCCAGAATTCCTGAGCCAGCTGGCTCAGGAATTCTGGGAGTTGACGTCCACGAGTCATAAAAGAGCCGAGGTTGCCTACCCTTGATCTATGTAGTATGGCCCCAGTTTGGATGCTCCTCAGCTATTTCTGTGTGTGCTCCTGCATATATGTATGCATATACAGCAGCAGATCACAGTGGCTATTTTAACATCTGCTAAGGCCCAATTATGCAAAATATGTTCTATAATTATAATAGTATAAGCATCATGATAATCATAATGAATTGGTAGTGTAGACATTGTGCTAAACCATAATTTTATTTGATTTATGAATTCATAAAACCCAGCCAGAATGGATTGTCACAGAAGATTTTCTTCACATTGACAGATGCTCTCTACTGCAATATCTCACATCTGAAGACAAAGGCTACATGAATAGATTTTAAATGACCTTTTTGTGGTAACTGTACCAGTTGCTTTTAAATGAATACTAATTTAAAAGTAATTAACATGTATTAAATTGCATTTTGCTTGCTTGATTACCAAAGCCTTTTGAATTTCCTGATAATGCAAACCTATATATATGTCTGTTCACATGGGAGTCAAGATCAATGGTGCTTCCTTTCCAGGTAAGCCTCAGTGTGGGATTGTTGCACTCTTATATCTGTGAATAAGCTCTGCTGATTTGGAAACAGACCTGCACATGACCCTCAAAGATTGCAGTCCTGTTTAAATCTAATATCTATATGGGACTCATTTGTAATTCATTAACTCAGAATTTTGGTCTGACTGTTCGTAATTGACTAGAAACCATTTTTAGTGATACAGCCAGTTAGCATTAATAAGGTTTTAATGTGTTTTTACAAATGTACCCATGGCTTTCTCCCTCTCTTCCTCAGAAAATGACTTTTTCAGTTCCTTGTTATTTTTAGGTTCATGTATTACATGGAGATGCGGCTTTTTTATTTCCATTTTTAAAGAAAGCTTTGTAAAATTTATAGAATATACACTTATACATCTATATGTACATGTATGTTTGAATACAGTGTTGTCTGTGATGATTTTGGTTTATGAATTTTGGTTTGTGATGAGAAAAAGCTTATAAATAATCATATCGTTACTAGGGCCTTTAAAAGGAATTTGTCATGAGCCAGAGTTTCACTTTTAAATCAGACAAGAGTGAAGTGCTTGATTTTATGAAATCCTGTGCTTTTGACAGAATCACAGACTCCCTTTTATCTTTATATATATATATATATATATATATATATATATATATATATATATATATATATATATATATATATATATATATATGTATATATATATGTATATGTATATATGTGTGTGTGTGTGTGTGTGTGTATGTATGTATGTATGTATGTATTTTTAATGCATTTTGACAAGTTAAAGCAAATTTGGGAGCTGATTTCAGTTGTGTGAATTCCCAAGCTAATAAGACTAAAAAAAAATGATTGGTCGTTGCAAGTTATCTCCACATAATGTAAAGAAGCCATTGTATGCTTAAGCCTGAGTTATTTAATAAATCACAACTGAGTTTGCACAGCATGCTTAGTCATAAAACCATGGTTTACAAACTAACTGCATGGTTAATGCCATAGCTAAATCAACTGCATTATTGTGACATGATGCTTGTACTAGATCTTTAACAAAGATATATTGTAGAACAGGGATGTCAAACTCGTGATGTCATTCCTGGCAATGGGGTGGGTGCGGTATTGGGATGATGCGCCCGGCCCACGGGCCAGCAGTTTGACATGCCTGCTGTAGAAGAACTGGAATAGGTCTGGAAGAGAGCAGTGGAAATATATCCTATAATAGATGGCTGACAAAAATAGCCTAAAATGAATATGGTAACACCTTTCAACTATGAGATAGTTTTCTCATAGAAGAACAGATTTGTTCTTTACCTTTTGAAAAGCAGGATTTAATATAATAGTTTTAAGAGACAAGTCCTGTGGGTCTCCCTCATTGAAAGATTTCAAACAGAGATTGGATAGTTATACAGTATTTTGGAGATAAAGTAGCTTTGAATACAACGTGTCAAGCAGAATGACAGACTGGATAGGCTTTAAGGCCCTCTTGTCAGAAAAGTTACTGCCATAAAAAATTGTTTGTTAGCAACCTAAAATGCATATCAAATGGAAGATGGCCAAGTGCTGTTTTGTATTGTCCAAGGTGGAGGAGAATCCATGTCGTGTTAAGTTTCAGGAAGATACATTTCTGTTGAACATTAAGAAAAATGGCCTAGTGGTAGGAGCAGTTTAACAGGACGACCAGTTATCTAGAGCAGTGGTCTTCAACCCTCTATCAGGAAACTGGGGGAAGCGGGGGGCATGCATCCCAAAATATTTTAGCAATTGATTGATTGGTTTGTTTTAACTTGTTTATGTATTTAGTATATGCGTGTGCTCTTATATGATTATACACATTATGAAACCTACTCCAAAACAGAAATATAAAAATAATGAGATAAAGGTAAAATAAACAGTATTCTTAATATTTTCTTCCTGTGCCCCAGTGGGTTCTTTTTGTGCATCCCTAGAGGGTGCGTGCTCCTCCCTTTGGGGACGATGGATCTAGGACAGAGTTGTGCTCCCTAAAATAGGTTCAAGCAGCAGCTGGACAACCATCTGTCAGATGTTTTAAAATGGAGCTCTGCAATGCTCAGCAACTTGGACTCAATGACTTAGTTATTTCCAATTCTATGATTCTGCCATTGTGCCTCATACTTCATTTATTTTACAGCGCTGAATTATACAGACTATTTCAAAGCAAATCATTGCTTTGGCTCAGCTTCAGTGTGTGAAGACTGAGACCTGTTCCAGTAATATTAAAAACACAGTTTTTAAAATTGTGCAGGTGTGTTGTGTGTTGTGATGGTATTTTTGTTGGCTTCTTGATACATTAAATTTCAGTCTCGATGATTCAGTTCAGTGGATTCAGTCTCATGAGGATCAGAGGTGACTACCATAGGCATATTGTCTTTGAGTTTACGTAAGCATAGGCAAAAGTATCTATTTATGAAATTACAAAATAACTAGGTTTTATATATGAAAAATGCAACTATACATGATGCAGTTTCAATTTTAGCCTAAAGGATTTATTAATAGAATGGATACATGTTCATTGTAGGAAGATATTGTTACTGTTCATTAGCGTGTTCTTTTCAAATGCATGAGGATTTAAAATAGTTCCATTGATCATATTAAAATCAACAGGAAGGGTCTCTTAAGAAGAAAGGAATGGCTGAATTTTATCAACTGTGGTAGTATTGTCAGCTCTTAACTCTTTGCCAGATTTGGAAGATACAAAATGTGAACAAAACCAGCCAGTTCATCTTTCACTGTTAGCCTGCATGCATATCAGTAGCCTGATCTATATGTAGTGTAATGTTCTGGCATTACAGCAGCACCTGTTAGATTCATAGATGCTCTTAACAGACCATTTCAGAGCAAACCATTGTTTTTGCTCAGCTTCAGTGTGAGGACTATTCTGGTAATATTAAAACCATAGTTTAGCTTTGTATTTGAACCATACAATGGTATATACATGCTAGGAATGCACAAAACTCAAAACAGTTCAGAAATTGAACGTTCTGGAGAACTTCAAAATACTCCCCCCCCCAAGCCTATGCCAAATCATCTTCTGGATCCTGCCTTTCTGGAGACCATTTCTGGAAAAATACTTTCAGTTTGGAATATTTATTATGTGAATAAATCATTGAACTGTTCTCAGATTGCCATGGGCCAAGAGAAGGTTGATGTGATCTGGAATGGGAACAGACTATTCCAGAATTCTTCAGAACATCCATTTCTGAATTGATGATATTCACGTTGCTTATATATGCATGTTGGGATAAGCTGCCTGTATATTCATTAAGGTTATAGCATTGTAGACAATTTTCATTAAGTGAGATTTACTGTACTTAAGTTTTTAGCACCTAAGAACTTTGTCTTTCCTGTTCAGCTTAAAAGTATATCTGTCCTTCCTGTTACTAAAATAGGAATTTTAGGAAGTCTATATGGTTAGATAAAGTAATACTAAAAATACTCTGTTCCTAACTCTTGTTTTGAAGGGCTTTTTAAATTCATTTCTAAACTCTGGCAAGTTGGTTCACAAGGGTAACTAGTGGTTTAGTGCTTGTTCACACATTCACTCACACACCCCTCAAATAATATAAATATATAAATACAACGTTACCTTATTTTATCACAATGACTTACAGCAAATATGCTGACTTGGTAGAAATCTATTGAATTTTGAGTTTTGTATAACAATCTGAAAATTTGTTTCTGGTACACAGCCTTGTGTCCTAGCATGGTCTGAAATACTTGTTTTGGTTTTGAATCAGGAGCGCTGTATAGTTTTATTCTGTATTATACTTTGACAGTTTAAAAGAAACATTTCCTTTTGTTGAGCTGCACAGAGTTTACCCTTATGAAGAATGGTGCTGTTGTTTTTTTGCAACAGTATTGAGTTCCAAAAGATCTGAAGCTGAAATAAAAGTCAGTTGTACTTTGCAGCAGTGACACCTAAGCTGTTATTTACTGAGGTTCAAACTGCAACTGATTAATTATTAGTTGACATTCAACTCATAAAAATATTCAGTATCATTGCTTGGAATAGAAGAAATTCCAAAGGTTATTGTTGTGTGATGAACAATTTATCTACCAGGGTAGAAAAACCCATTAGCATTTCTCCATGAGAGGAATAATGCAACAGTAATGAATTAAACATTAAGAGTTTGAACCAGTTTCATGACACCCTAAGCACCCAAAGTTCGGTGTTGAGGATAACTCCTTTAAACTGCTTACTAATTGGGCCGGCTGCATCATCTCTTATTATCTTAATATCTTACAAACAAAGCGGTTTGCTTCTTTTCCTACCCCCTCCAACTATTGTTTAAAAGTAAGTATCAGTTCTGAACTCTAATTAGAGTTGAAGTACACTTTTTCAAAGCAATTGGACTGAAGCTTGATGGAATAGGGCAGAATAGTATAGGATCGATATTGAAATTAAAACATATTTACTCTTAAGTAGGGCAATATAAATTGCAACCCTAAATAATTGTGACGTCTAATCTTTGGTGGACCTCCTTACCCAAGTTTCATACAGTATAGTTATGATACCAGCTCTGATCTGCCAATGGAGTTTCATCTTTAATGGAAATGAAGTTGTCTTAGCATCCAAAGAACTAATTGGTTATAAGGAAAAATTAAAGGGTGAAATTACATTTTTTTATTTTAGTTAAAAAGGTAAAGGTAAAGGTTCCCCCGCACATGCGTGCTAGTCATTTCCGACTCTAGGGGCCGGTGCTCATCTCCGTTTCATAGCCGAAGAGCCAGCGCTTGTCCGAGGACGTCTCCGTGGTCATGTGGCCGGCATGACTAGACGCCAAAGGCGCACGGAACGCTGTTACCTTCCCACCGTAGTGGTCCCTATTTTTCTACTTGCATTTTTACGTGCTTTCGAACTGCTAGGTGGGCAGAAGCTGGGACGAGTAACAGGCGCTCACTCTGTTACGCGGCACTCGGGATTCGACCCGCCAAACTGCCGACCTTCCAATCGACAAGTTCAGCGTCCTAACCCACTGAGCCACCGCGTTATTTTAGTTAGTTTCAGTCAAATTTTTAAAATGACTATGATTTTTGTAAAGCTTGGTGATGAGTTCTCTTCAGGTGTTAAAGTCTTGTATATGTGAAGAGTGGATGGGATTGTGAACTTTGTTGTAAGTTCTCTAGTCCTCTAATACATCTGGCTGAGTACATTTATGATAGGGTGTTGTTGTTTTGTCAAATAGAGATACAGTGTCATTCTGTTAATATAGGGAGATAGGAGTGGAAGAAGAAACTGGAACACATGAGTATACTTTTAAAAATATTGAAGAGGATTATAGGGTAGTGACTGGCATGGTCACCTGAGAGGTTTATGGCAGAATGGGGATTTCCAACTGGATGCCCTAGTTTTAGCTTGATTTTCTTGAGCAAGGTTTCTATATGTTATCCGCTTAATTATAAAGCCCTACAAAAAGAGGTTAAAATACTCATAATACTGAGTTTTTAATGTTCCTTACATGCACTCAGCAAGGACAACTATTAATAGGAAACTTGGTAAACTTGGCAATAAAATAACTACACTTCATAAATGAAAGACTGTACAGACATGGAGGTTACTAACTTTGTAGGTTTTTGTGAAAGTGCCTTTTTTGGTGACAAAACATAACAGCTGAACTGATACAGTTTTTTCAAAGTAATGGTTGGATAGTTGATGTTCAGATTGCCCCAGGAAGAACTTCAGAGAGACCCTGCTTGCTTCAGTTGCTATAAAACAATTACAATTCACATTTTACATTAGACATAATTTATTTATTTATTTATTTATTTATTTATTAGTTTTTATAATACGACAGTCTGTATTGTTGAAAAATCACAATTTGCTGAATTCATATGACAACGCGTTGTAACGAGGTGGGTGGCAAATTTAATAAATAAACATTCCAAATCCATACCTAGCCATATTGGAGATTGGATAATATATGAATTTCCCTATCCCCCCCCTTGGACAACTTGCTTGAAAATTGACTGGCAGCCTTTGATTGGAAGAGATTCTTATTTTTTCTATAAGTGGTTAACCCGGCTAATAGACAATCATTACTTTGTGATTTCAGTATTTTGTTCTCTCTGCCTTATTACTTTATTTGCCTCCTGAATCCAGTACAGAGTAAACTACTGTATATGCCTTTCTTGACAGCTTGAGATTCTGAGGGATGTTGCTATATATTCCTTACTGCAGGAAGGTTTTACAGGTTTTCTTGAACTGTAGGTAAATGGGAAAAAAGATTTTTTTTCTCTCTCTCTCAGGCTTGTGAGAGAAGGCAGAGTGACGTTAGCTTTATTGCAAAGTTTGTGTTCTGATTAAGGTTGCAGTACGAGTTTCATTTGTGTTCTCTGTGCATGTTCCCTGTATCATAGACATTTAATTCATACACTCTAATAATAAAGCTCCTTGGAAATATATTAAGATTTTGCTTCAACTTAAAAAAAAAGACCATGAAGTTATCTAGTGTTCGTTGCACTATCAGATTATTTTTCTTTTATAAATATTTCTTTTATTTTCTTGTTAAGACATTTTTATATCAACAGAATGGTTAAAACACTGATATTTCACATTTTTATTGCCTATTTGTTGTCTTGCTTATGTTTCTCAACATATTTTTATTTAGCTTTTCATTTCTGAATATTATTGATGAAACATGTTTAGTCTTACATTTTTTTTAAAAAAATGTCCATATTTTTATGTGTTTGCAAACTTAAGTGCATTTTTCTGAGAACTCTGGTTACTGTAGAAAATTTGAGTTAGTATCTGTGTATACAGGTTTTAACATTCCTAATATTTTGGATCTGCTGTATAAAACAGATGCAACTCAGATTTATGATTTACTAGGGTTTATTTTTTTTCTTTTCTCCCCGCCCACCCCCCCCAAAAAAAATTCTGCAAGTGATCACTGCAAACGCTCTTCTAAAGAGGATCGGTAATGATTCCCCAAGGATCATGAGTAGTGTTCTTCATCCTATAAGTAGATAGCATGAACAAAAAAATTGATCTGAGCTTTCTAAGACAATAGTTTTTCTGTGCACTAAATTCACTGATAAATGTTGCAATAGATTGAAGATACTTCCCAAGGTTTTCAGGTAATACTTTTGTTGCAGTATTTTTGTTATGATAAAAATGTTTTTTGTTTTGCTATGATAACAAACCTGTCTGTTGTGATGCCGATTTTTTTTAATTTAATTCATTTTAGCAACCTAGAATAGTATTGTGACTCCAACCTTCTTTTTTGAACAGGCTGGCCTGGTCTGACGGGATGGGGTTGGGTTTTTTATAATTAGTTTTAATTTTTAATATGTATTAATTATTACGGGCATATTGGTTTAATCACTTTTTAATTTTTGTATTCTGTTTTTTATTATGTATTGCCCTGTTCACCGCCCTGAGTCCTTCGGGAGAAGGGCGGTATACAAATTAAATTATTATTATTATTATTATTATTTATTATTGCATATTAAAAAGACAGAATTATCTGAATATGTGATTGTTAAGTAGGTATACAATGTTTATTTCCCTAAGGGCCTCCTGTGCTGTTAACCCTGTCCTCTGGAATATCCCTCCACCCAGGTGAAACCCCCCCCCCCCCCCGCCACTCTTCTGGCCTTTTGGAAGGGTGTGAAGACCTGGCTATGCCAAAGGCTCACAGAATGAGAATGTGCTAAAGGGCCTATAGAATAGAATTCAACCTTGGGGATAGTTAGTGCCTTGAAATTGCTCTCCTCACCTTTTAATTTTTAACCTATTCTATCTTTGTTTTCTATTTGACTCCCATTTTACTGATGTATTATATTTTTATAGACAGCACCTAAATTGGATTTAGGGGATGGCACAGTGCTTAGAATGCAGTATTGCAGGCTAACTCTGCCCATAGCCAAGAGTTTGATCCTGACCAGTTCACTCAGCCTTCCATCCTTCTGAGGTCGGTAAAATGAGGACCCAGATAGTTGGGGGCAATGCTGTAAACCACTCAGACAATGCTGTAAACCACTATGGAGCAATATATAAGTCTAAATGCTATTCCTATTGCTATAAATAAATAAAATTTGGGAATTGGTGTATAACATAACTATATTTCAAATTTATCATTTCTGTATTTGTGACCTTACATTAAAGTCTGTGAGTGTCCTTACAAACTATATTTAAATGACAGTGCATTTTAAGGGCATAGATCTGCAGCATGTTGTTCCTAACTTAGAATTCTTGGAGCTGTGTTTTTGACATGGTTATTGCACAGATTTTTTTCTCTGATTTGCAGGAGATATCTTCTGATTGAGGCTTTCTCTCTCTCACACTTTTAATATCAAACATGTAAATCAAGTCACATGAATAGTACTGTAGGCCATGAATTAGCTAGTGCAGGTGGTATTATCAAAACCAAAATAAAATAATTTGTATGTTTTCCTTCAGCATGATTTTCTTGTATTTCCATACATGTCGCAGTATTAAATTTGTAGAGATGAGATTGTAAAGAAGGTTATTGTGTGGCCAAAGGTTAAAAGTTTGCAGAATTATCTGCATATTCCAGATCTATTATTATATAAGAAAATAATTAGAATTGTGATTTCTTTATCTAGAGAAGAAATAACATTCACTTTGTAATTAAGTGTGCAAGTACATTGTAATTTGCCAAGAACAATTGTCAGCAGTAAGCTTTGTGCCTTATTTAACCATAGTAGCTTTTGTTGCATATCAAATTAAATTTCTATATACTTTCAGAGATCCTTCCAATTCTAATCCTTTAAGTCACAAGAAATGAAAAACCAGACAAAGAACATATGCAATTAATTTTAGGGATTGTGAAATGCAAATCAGTATATGCATGGTTTAATAGTTGAAAATTCACTTGCATGGAATATATTTATTCTATGACTAAGATTAGTTTAAAACTAAAACTCCAAGACTCTCGTGCTTAATCGTTCTTGAGCAATAATGGTGTAAATAGCCAAGGGCGCTCTCTCTCTCCCTCCCCTCTCCTCTCCCTCTCTCCCCCCCTCTCTCTCACACACACACACACAATTTTGCAGCCCTTTGGACCTCTTCTGATGAAGATTATTGAAAACTGCCACTTAGAGATTCCAAACATATGAAAATCCAAGCCTTAAAAACGCTGCCCTTTCCAATTTCAGCCCCTCAAGCCTTCCCCTCCAGTCCTTGGCCATCAAAAGTTTGCTCGTGTTTGGTACAAATTACGAAAGGTCTGACTTTTTTTGGCCATTTCTGAATGCAGACCTTTGTTATCTGAGAAGATGGTTGAGAGCACCTGTAGCACTGTTGAACCTACATTCTGGATAAGATTGAAGCCAGAAAAGGATACCTCAGAGAACTTCATTATAAGTTATTTAACAGTGCTCAGAAGAAGGAGATATAAGGCTGTATCATACGTTGTACAGTATATCTTTTGACTTACAACAGTACATTTAGTTACTTTTCGAAGTTACAACGGCACTGAAAAAAGTGACTTATGACCGCTTTTCACATTTTTGACTGTTGCAGCAACCCCACGGTCACGTGATCAAAATTCAGAAGCTTGGCATGTATTTATGATGTTTGCAGTTTACTGGGGTATTATGATCACTTCTGCAACCTTCTGACAAGCAAAGTCAATGTGGAAGCCAGATTCATTTAACAGCCGTGTTACTAACTTAACAATTGCAATGATTCACTTACGGTAACTGTGGCAAGAAAGATTGTAACGGGGCAGAATTCATTTAACAAATGTCTCATTTAGCAACAGAAATTTTGGGCTCAATTGTGGTCATAAGTTTATTTATTTATTTATTTTATTTTAATTCCATTTATATCCCGCCCTTCTCCGAAGACTCAGGGCGGCTTACAAGCTTAGCAGTAGCCTTCATTCTATGTATATGCCTGCTTATTAGGGCTTTCACAACACACCCCAAGCAGCATTATTACAAAGTCAGCTTATTGCCCCCAACAATCTGGGTCCTCATTTTACCTACCTCGGAAGGATGGAAGGCTGAGTCAACCTTGAGCCTGGTGGGATGCGAACCTGCACTAATTGCAGGCAGCTGGTGTTACTTAAGGAGGCATTAGCCCACTGCTCCACCAAGGCTGAGTTGACTACTTGTATATCTTTGATTTGCCATGGAGAATATATTTAACGAATAACTACCAAACGGTTACTCCAAAGTGAATGTATTATTTTATGAGAGGGTAAATAAGGAGGCCTCCTCAGGGGCCATTTCAGTCATCTGAGACTGCTTTTTTCTGCAATCTCTTGATATTTATAATTTTAAAAAAATCTGCAGTGTAGGTTCTAGGTAAATTTTGGAAGGAAAGTAAAAAATGTGTTAACATTTATTATGGATTTAATGTGATTTTAAAAGTTGGGGAAAAATAGTCTAAAAATTACCATTTGTAATAACAGCAGTATATCATAATTCCCTAAATAATAATTTAAAAAGTACAATCTGTTCCTTTTTCTGTTTTTACTATTCATATTTCAAAAGGAATTGTCATGTTTATGTGCCCATTTCAATCCATACTGTGTACACGCATAATGTGCATCTACGAATGTATATGTGAAATGTTGCACAGTCTTTTACAGCAATACAGGGGGAAGCCAAACAGAGAACATGCATCATATTTTTCTGATTAGTTAGGATAAAAATTCAATTATAGTTTCTTCTACATTGTTGAAATAAAAATGCATAAGTTTGGAGTTGAGCACATTATTTTGTCTGAATGAATTACGGTATGCTTTTTATCTGAGTTGCTGGCACATCACTCTGAATGTTGTAAATTGCTCATCATTTACTGTAAATCTTTACGATGCTTGGCAGACATATGGCTCAATCAAACTATATGGTTATGCATTCTGGGAAGCAATTTATTGTAACTTTCTACGATGACTCAAAATTGGAAGAATGTTGAGACATACAGACTTCTAAAGACAAGAGAATAGATGAAAACATGCATCTGTCTTATGTTGTGGCTAGTTATTTTAACTTACAATGATTCAGAGAAATTATTATTGTGTTTGGTTGTACTTTATTAAAAGTTGAAGAGAGAGAGAAGATAATATAATGGCTATTCTGTTCCCAATAGCTCCTATAAATGGGAGAATAGAACCAAGATGTTGACGGGAATAGCTCTAAATTTTAACTTGTCAGTCCTCTTTTCCTTTTTATTTGGTTTTGAAAGAATTATTTAACATCAACCTCCTTTATGTTTTATCTTTTATGTATTTAAATATCTGTCCTAAGTGTATTTATTTTGAAAACAGCATACACAACTTGCAAATTAAATGTTTACCCTATCTTTCTTAAAACTTATTTTAATATAGAACTCACACATGAGGCAGAGGTGGAAAATAATTCTGCCCTTTTTGAAGGAAAAATTGCACAGGCTCTATACTTGTGGAAACTTTTTTGTGATGATTTTTGTCGAAGAATACAGACAAATGGCTTAATAAGTAGCTCTGTAATGTAAGTGCAAAAAATTGATTGGCAAGCAGTTGGCATGGCATAATGGAGTTAGAATGCCCATTGGTGACATATGTAGTTACATGATGGACTGAACGAAGAACAGAAGAAATTATTAAATATCTCATTACAATCTATGTTTGAGGGCTTTCTTTAAAGATAGAAAATGAGATGCAAATGTAAAAGGAAGACCATTAAGTGTGTTTATTAGATCTTGTTCTTTCTGATAACCCTTAATGGACTTTGATTAGGATAGAATGATCAGGCTGTAATTTATAGAGAATAGGGTGGGATATGAGATGAAGATATAGTTTCTATACTTTAAGAGATAGTGATAAGTTGTTAAAGTTATCTCTACTTGCTGGGAAGGGGAGGTTATTCTTTGTTTTTCTGCATTTTTTATTTTTCCATATTATCTTTTGCAGTCTGTATTTTATCTGCATAATCTTATCTTTAATAAAATTAGTTTAAAACATATCTTGATGAAACAATAGTGGGAGAAAAGCATGTTTGAAATTAAGAACTGTTAAGAAAGGGAGGCATATAGTGGTTTGTGTAAGGTAGAGAAAAAGGAGATTAAAAATAACCAGTAATAAAATCTGGAGTTAGCAGATTAAATTGAGAGGTAGGAACTAAAGGATGGACAAAATGAAGTTTTTCATTAGTGAATTGTGATGATTGCCAAGGGATTTGAACAAGTTAATGTTGCATAGCACTGTGGATGGATTGATTGATTCACTGTGGGCCATCAAGTTGTTTTCAACTCCTGGCAACCAGAGAAATAGATTTTCTCCATGTTGGCCTTTCAGGTCTTCCAATAGAGCATTCATTGTCACTGTAACATGAGTCCATCTACCTTGCTATTGGTTGTCCTCTTCTGCTGTTTTCATCTACCTTGCCTAGCATTACAGCCTTCTCCAAACAGCCAGGTCTTTGCACAAAGGTGACCGAAGTAGGATAATTTGAGCTGGCCTTAAGTGAGAGCTCTGGATCGGTTTGTTCAGTGATCTGTTTATCTGTCCGCAGTATTTTCAGAAGTCTGGTATTTTCAGAAGTTTTCTCTTAACACCAAATTTCAAAAGTGTCAATACTCTATAATGGCTATAAATTGTCTCCAATGTTGAATTTATTTATTTATTGAATTTCTATACCGCCCTTCTCCCGAAGGACTCAGGGCGGTGTACAGGGTAATTAAAATACAACATACAAAAGTTAAAAGTAAAATTAAATTAATTTAGCCCTAACAATAAATAGTTAAAAATAAACCCCTGTTCAAACAACCAGGTTTTCAGGTCACGGCGGAAAGAGCGAAGGTCGGGAGCCATCCGGAGCTCAACAGGCAATTGATTCCAGAGGGCAGGCGCGCCCACAGAGAATGCTCTCCCCCTGGGGGCCGCCAGCCGGCACTCCCTGACCGACGGCACCCTGAGGAGGCCCTCTCTGTGGGAGCGCACAGGACGAAGGGAAGTTGACGCAGTGATAACTGTAGTCACTTTCTCATCACCTCATTTATATACACATTACCTATGCTTTCACTGATCTTTCGTACCCCAGTTTTCTCATTCCCATTTTCTTCTTCTGCCAGATGGGTAAACCCTACACCAGAAGAACGCATATTTATAACTAAGGGATTATTATTATCCTTGTTGTTTATTTGTGGGTTTCCATGTACATCTAGTTGCCCACTATGCTGATCATAGAATATTTTTCTCATGTTACTGAGAAAGAAGACAAACATTAGAAGATTAAACATACAATATACAGGTTATATATTGCATTCTTGAGTCTTGATACATATATCAAGAGGTCCCCAGCCTTTTGGGCACCAGGGACCAGTTACATGGAGCAAGGTTTTTCCGCAGACCGGGGAGGGGGATGGTTTTGTGTGCTATCTGCATCCCACAGGTGGGGCTTTGCTTGTTTGTGCGGACCAGTTGCTGGCATGCCGCATACCGGTCCATGGACCAGGAGTTGGGGACCCCTGATGTATATGGCTGCTATGGAAAGAAGACATGTCTGAGCTAGAAGTCAAAGAAGGTTTTGATGTTGTTATTCTGGACAGAATTTTAAAGCATAACATTATTTGAGAAGGAGAGTTAATTTCAGTAAGCTTTGTTGTTTATTGTAATTTAAGTGATCTAGAAGATAAATAACAATGTTGCATAAATAGATAATGTATGGTTTTCTTTCCCACTAGTCAAAGAGGTAGACTATTTAGGAATAATGGTAGAAAAAATTAGTGATGCTAGAAATACAAACAAATTACATAACTTTGTGGGTTGAAAGTAGGTATATCACATGCATGTCTGATTATATAGAGAGTGCTTTCATATTATTGCTTCTTTTGCCACCTCTTTTCTAAAGAAAAATTAGAAGCTAACATCAGATAGAATTAATAGTCAAGGAAATGGGTTTATGCTGCTTTTTCTTGTGTTATTATGCTATCACTTTGAGCTGAAGTATGAACTCAATCTGAAGAGTATGAATAAGGTGGAGCTCATGTAATAATGCTATTTTCGGAAATATATTTGCAACTATTTTTACAACACCAACTTCTCTTTAAGTGTGGAGGAACTGACATCCTCATCTCTGAATTTTTGTCTTCCACCTCACCAGGGCATAAAATGAATTGAAAAGTGTATGGATTCAATCGCATACTTAGCATTTATTCATTTTTAAAAAAAAAATATTATAAACCTCAAACGTGCAATAATGAGAATGGGAAGACATGTAGGTATGGGTAATGCATAAAGATATTAACAACAAGAAAATAAAACTAATAAGAGTGAGTGTGGTTTCAACCTTGCCTACAATTATCTTAATTGTATCAAGAATATAAAACACTCTTTTACTATCAGTTCTGAAATGTTGTTTTGGTCTACATTCTTTGCCTCTTTTGTAACAATGCAGACACCAGAAAGGCTCACAGTTACTCACCAGCCTGGCAATTTAGTTTCTCTATGACTGGATGAAAACCAGAGACTTCAGTTTATATAATCAGGTCTGGTTTCAGTGACAGGTTTGGCATCTTTAAGAAACCTTATTTTATGTACATGTCAACCAGGTGTGTGGTGCTGGTGTGCATATTGACCTCACGCCTAGGGAACATAGGAAGCTTGAATGCTCGCACTGCATATGTGGATACCACAAGCAATTTGCATAATACCTAGGAACTGTACTTTTATCAGGTTTTTTAAAAATGTGTAGGGGACAGAATTCATGGCAAGTAACATTTACAAAGTACATTGAACTGCGTTTAGCTACTAAGCTTATTTTCTTTTTAAAAAGCCTTAGGGAATGATGCAGCGCATTGCTTAGTGTTTTACTTGGCGGCACAGAAGCTTTTTATTTAATGTGTGCTTATTTTAATTTAAAAAATGTAAGTCAGTTTTTGGGTAAGAAGCTCAATAGATGCTAAAGAAAGGAATCCTGAAGGGTGCTGGTGCATAAAGTGCCGTGTTCAAGTTGCTTAGCATCATATTTAAAGCAGATTGAAGTGTTAAAATCAACTGTGATGCCACCGTGAATTCACTAGTAACTAGTTAACTTTAGGCGAATTAGTCCGCACCTCCCTCTGCAGTTTTGTGTGTGTGTGTGTGTGTGTGTGTGTGTGTGTGAAGTACACACACACACACACACACACACACTAACTGGTGGTGTAATGGTTAAGGTGTTAGAAAAGAAATGGGAAGAAGCAAGTCCTATTCCACTCTCAGCCACAGAAGCTCACTTTGAGCCAACCACTCCCTCTTGGCCTAATCTGCTTCCCAGGATTATTGTTTTTGGGAAAATAGGAGCATTGTATATGCTTATGTGCAAAAAAAGCAATATATAAATGAGATGAAATGAAATACAATAAAATAGAAATGAATCTAAATTAGCAATTTAACCTATATTTAAAAAACGAAACTGAATGTTTGTAGATAACAGATTTAAAGTATAAGGATAACAATCAACCGGTGGCAATCAAATGTTGTATTGGCCTTCTGAAAAGTTTGTCTCCACTAACAGTGCCATCCTTTGTCTGTCCACACTTAAAAAATAAATAAATTATTGAATCTTTTCAATAAATATGAGTGAGAAAGACTTTATAAAATTCCTTATTTAGTGGCCCATAAAGGAATCGTGGTACTTTGTGAAAGAACTGGAGAGAAAAAGAGTTCTGTTTTAGCTTTTCTCCAGTGTTGTACAAAAAATATAAACAAAAATGCCTTATTTGCCCCTTTTAACTTCTAGAATTGAGCCTTTCTGAAATTCTGTACAGAACTGAAATTGAAATGTATCTCTTTCGTAGTCACACTAAATAATAAGAAAAAGAAGGAAGAAAATGGGTGGAATCTGGCAGCTACATGGCTGTATTTTTACAGTTGGAAGATCTCACTGTGAAAGCAACCACTGTTATCTGAACATAGTAGAATAACTTTGGTTTGGAAATGATACAGTATTTCAGTAGATCAGATTATACGTATGATACTATGTAGCTTACTGATTTTTGCTTCTTCACGTACATCCTATACTATTGAAGGTAAAAATTGATTCTTGATTAATTATGTGCCATAAATGAGTGTTGACCCCTAGCAACCATAGATCAGTGGCTTTCAACCATTCATCTCAATTCACACATCACAGGCAGGAAGGACTTCTAGGTTTTGAAACCAGAAGTCCCATAATGTCACACGTTGCTAGGATGTGGGAGAAGAAATTGACGCAGTCACCCCTTGGTAACGTCACTGAAGTAGGGTTTTGACCAGGGGTCTTCAAACTTGGCCCTTTTATGACTTGTGAACTTCAACTCCCAGAATTCCTCAGTCAGCGATGCTGGCTGAGGAATTCTGGGAGTTGAAATCCACAAGTCATAAAAGGGCCAAGTTTGAAGACCCCTGGTTTGGACTGTGTAGCATTTCCGGACATTTACTTTGGCTCACTGCTGCAGTGCACCTGCAGACCTTTTGCAGCACACAAATGTGTTGATGTGAGTCAACAATTGATAACTGCTGCAATTACCTGTAGATCGAATTTGTCCATGACAATCTCTCCCTAACTTGGTCTTCCAATAATGAAAGGAAGGAAGACTAAGCTAACTATTCTGCTTTCATTTTTTTTAAAATGTTATTTTATTTATATTAAAAAAAACCTTTCAAAAGCAATAGCAACTTTATATGCGACTGTCAGTCTTATTAACTTAGTTTTAATACTGCTCACGTTTCTACCGTAAATATTTGTTATTCTTATTATTTTAAATCCTGCCTTTATTGTTCTTATAAATAGCTCAAGGCAGTGAATGTATCTAATACTCCTTCCTCCTCCTATTTTCCTCACAATAACAACTATGTGAGTTGAGTTGGGCTAAGAGAAAGAGTGACTGGCTTAAAGTCATCCATCTGGCTTGTGTCTAAGGCAGGGCTAGAATTTAGAGTTTCCTGATTTCTAGCCTGGTGCTTTAAGCAAGCAGTTGACCTAATATGCTCATTCTCTAAGACTTTAAACATATATTACACATACTGATTATGTTCTTTCCACTTAGCTGAGTACTTTCTTTAGAAAGTACTTTTAACTTTAAAAATAAGATCTTTCTCAGAAAGTTACGGCTTATGCTGTGGCATGTTAATTGCCACAGAAAGAGTAGACAAACTTGGGTTTCAAATGATCTGTACATTCTTCTGAAGTGTTTCCTGAAGACGACAACTAATAGTACAAGAAATAATGTAAAACACATAATTAAACATAACTAACACAAACCCAAATATTGAAAAGCATTAAACACAACTGAATCATTTATAAGACATAGGGGGGAAAAAGGTGGGAAGCAAAATAAGAGAGTGAGGTTACATTACTAATATTAGAATACCTGAATTTTGATCTGCTAATTTTTCCCTAAAATTTGTTCCAGTTTTGATAACGGCGGCAGAAATCTATATTGGTTTACAAATTGGATATGTGTTTTTATTCTCAGAAACTCCAAGGACGACTAAATTTCCTCTTTAGTCACAGCTTTATTTGCTATAAAGTTATTTTAAGAAGAGTAGGCTTTTCTGTAAGTGAGTCTATAAAAAGACTCAAAGCCCAAGCTCAGTTTATCATTATAAATGTTGAGAAAAATTGTAATACAACATGTCTACTTTCAAGTGGCGTCCATAGTTGGAGGTCAGCTGTCAAGATTCTTGAAAATGTGGAAGATTCCACCATAGATTGTTATTTCCTGAAGACAGTTGAATGAATGAAGATATACCCTGGATTGTAGGAGATTCTTAGAGACAGATCCTCCTATTCCATTCCAACCCATCAGAGGATCTGCAGAAATTTGGGCCTTCTTTCTGCTTTCCCACAGGAAATATGTCCCCAGAACTGTGTACCTTAGTAGTTTGCAGGTGGAACTTGCAACCATCACAGTATCCCCATGGTCATACAATCAACATGTGGATACTTGGTAACTAGCATATATTTATGATGGTTGCAGTGCCCTGGGGTCATGCGATTTGCAATCTTGTCAGCAGGCCTCTGACAATGGGGGAAACCAGATTCACTTAACGACCCCATAATTCACTTAGCAACCGGGCAGTGATTCACTTAACCATGGCACAATGACTCACATAACACCCACCTTGCTTACAAGTTGAAATTCTGATCCCAATTGTGTTTGTAAGTCAGGGACTGCTTGTAGAATCCTTGGGTTTGGCCTGGTTCTAGAACCAGCTCTTATTCATGTATCATTCATGATAACTCCTGGTTGCAAATAGACTTATTACAAGCTATTTCAGAATGAAAATCAGTTTCTGAAAATAGAACTTATTTCTTACGCTTGACCAACAGAAAGCTGTATATTGGTGATTAATATTTCAAGATTATAAAATGAAAGTAGAAGTAAGTGTGCTGAATCAGCATGTGATTTGGTTTGAAAATGCATGGATAGAGGAAGTGAATCTGTCGCCAATATGCAGGAAAACACACTATTTCATGCATGCCTTCTAACGAAGGCTTAGCTAGCATGGAGAAAGATCAAAATTTGGATTTATGTCTTTACCAGAAATTGTATTGTTGAAAATAATGATATAATAATATCATTAGATATGATATTGTTTCCAGTTATGATATTGTTGCCATGACGGAACCTTGGTGGGGTGAAACCTCCAAATGGAATATTCAGCTACAGGGATTTAAATTATTTAAAAGAAACAGACCAAATAAAAGAGGAGGTAGAGTTGCACTGTATATAAGAAATAACTACATCTGAAAACTTATCTTGAATGCATTTGGGTCAATTTAAAAGGGGAAAAAATGACATTACCATAGGTGTATACTATAGGAAATAGATGAACTTTTTGCTACTCAGTTAACTAAGGTTTGTAGGAAGCATATCACAATGGTAATGGGGGACTTTAACTACCCTGGCGTCAACTGGGAGACAAACTGCACCAAGTGGAAGATCAAACAGGTTCCTGACAAACTTAGCCAATAACTTTGTCTCCCAAAAAGTAGAGAAAAGAACAAGGGGATCAGCCATATTGGACTTAATTCTCACTAACAGAGATGAAATGATAGAAGGTGTTGAAGGTACAGGAATCTTGGGCAGGAGTGATCATGGAGTATTGGAATTCAACATTATGCAAGCACAAACGATAGAACATAATCAAACTAGAGCACGGGTTGGCAACCTGTGGCTCTGGAGCTGCATGCGGCTCTTTCAGCCTTCTCCTGCGGCTCCCTTGCAGAGAGAGAGAGAGAGAGACAGAGAGAGGCACTTGCACTTCCTTTCTCTCTCTCTGTCTCTCTCTCTCTTGCTGTCGCGCTGTGTGTGTGTGTGTGTGTGTGTGTGTGTGTGTGTGTAAAAAAGAGAGTGGCCTCAAGCTGTTCTCTGAGAAGCTGACAAGCTTATTGGGCGGGGCTCCTGCCTTTGCTGCATCTCCACAGGAAGCAGGAAGTAGCAGGAGAGCTAGCCCAATAAAAATGTGTGTTAGCTTGTCCGAGAACAGTGTGAAGCCAGCTTGCCAGGTGAGCAGAAGTTCGGAGAGAGGGGGGGAGAGAGAGAGGGAGGGAGAGAGAGAGAACTCATGCACAGGAGCCTCTACTTCTTTTCAATTAAACTCTTCAATCAAGCTCCTCCCCTTGTGTGCGTGTGTGTGCACGCGCGAGAGAGTTTTGCGGCTCCCAGTGTGTTTTTTCTCTGGGAAACAGGTCCAAGTGGCTCTTTGAGTGTTTACGGTTGCTGACTCCTGAACTAGAGTCTTGGACTTTAAAAGAGCTAATTCTAATAAACTTAGAGCTTGGGAAGGATTCCATGGATGAGAATCCTTAAGGGAAGGCATGTCAAACTCATGATGTCGTGTGATGTCATGTGATGTATCACGACTTTTTCTCCATTGCAGGCAATGGGGTGGGTGTGGTTTTGGCGTGATGCATCCAGCCCATGGGCTGGCAGTTTGACATGTCTGCTCAAGGGGGAAACAACCCAAGAAGCTTGGGAATCTTTGAAAAGTGAGATTATAAAAGTCCAGTCTAGCACAATACCAATAAAGAAAAAGAACAGCTCTCAAAAGAAACCAGCATGGCTGCATAAAGAACTGTCTGATAAATTAAAAGACAAAAAGGACAAGTATAAAAAGTGGAAAGAGGGGCACATAACTAAGGCAGAATATCAGCAAATAGCCCAAAGACTTCAAAGATCAAGTGAGGAAAGCTAAGGCTCAAAATGAACTTCAAAATGAAATTCAATAGTGAGAAAAGTAAGGTTCTACATTTAGGCAAGAAAATGCACATGTATAGTATAGGTGGTACCTTGTCAATATTAGTAACTGTGAGAGGGATCTCAGAGTCCTAGTGGACAATCACTTAAATATGAGCCAGCAGTGTGCTACAGCTGCCAAAGAAGCTAACACAGTTGTAGGGATAGAATCAAGATCACGTGAAGTATTGATACCATTTTATAGTGCCTTGGTAAAGCCACACTTGGAATACTGCATCCAGTTTTGGTTGCTACGATGTAAAAAAAGATGTTGAGACTCTAGGAAGAATGCAGAGAAGAGTAACAAAGATGATTAGGGGAGAGGAGGCTAAACTATATAAAGAACGGTTGCTGGAATGGGCTATGTTGGAGTTGTGAATGCTCCAACACTGGAAGTTTTTAAGAGGACATTCGGCAGCCATTTGTCTGAAATATAGGGTTTCCTGCCTGAGCAGAGGGTTGGACTAGAAGACCTCCAAACCTTCCAACTCTGGTATTCTGTTGTTAATGTTTATGAAGGCATTTTTCCACTCCAAACCAATACTGAATTGCCATAGAGTGTCCCTGTTTGTGAGACCCTTAATAAATAGTTAATGTGACCGTTTTTTCAGTGGGTAAGGCACAGATTTTGTCTTCCTTTCAACATTGTCCTGCGGCCTAACACCCTTTTCTGTAGTCATTCATTTAAATATGTAAAATGTTATTTATTCTTATTGCTTTTGGAAAGCCTCAGCAGGCTCTTGTATCCCATGTTTCATGATTAATTGGATGACACTTTGGGTCTAGTTTTTGTGATGTGTTGCATTTTGAATGATTCAACTGCTCTAATGTACTGTATAATATGTAATATATAGTAACAGTTAAGGGCCATAACTCCTATATCATCTAATCTAATAGTTTTCAATATTCCAATATGAATACAGTTGAATGTTTTCAAAGACATTTAATAATAAGTAAATAAATATTTTAATATAGCAATAGACCATTAGAGCACTTGATACTTTTTAATCTTACAAATCAAAGTATATACAGTTAAGAAGCATTGTTTTAGTGCCAAAGTCATCACTGTAATTTAAGAATATTTTTTTTAAAAAATAAAATTAATAGTTTTACAAATAAGTAAAATTAGGGGGAAAAATAAGAAATTGGTACAGAAATATATACATAAAGTGTTTTATTGAGTTTATACGAATGATCAAAATTATACAGTTCCTGCTCAATACTTATGTTGGATGGAACGCATGATGTTAGGACATTTCCATTCATACTACATGCACCACATAAATACAGATCAGAATTTCATTAGAGTAGACATTGAAACTATTTCTATTAACTTTAACCTTGATATGACAGTCTAACAATAATTCCAAGATATGACTTTTTCCTAGGAGATGACCTGATTTATCTGAGTTTTCTAGGATAACAATCTGGAATACCTCTGAAGGAGAAACAATTTCTTTTCCTTCAGACAATGCTTGATGGATTTCACACATCAATCAGATTCTTTTTGATTTTATCTGTCCATGATTAGGATCCTCTGTTAAGTGTATGATGAAAAGTGTTTGAAGTATTTTTCTTTTTATAGTTTGAAAAACAGGATTATTCAATTGGCTTTGAGTCTTCATATTTTTTGTTATTAAAAACTCACATATTTCTAAATAGACAGATGGTAAGCAGGTTTTAAGTCTGATGTCTATTTCTGACTTTTTTTAAACAGGGAACAGATAAATTTATAGTTTATTAAATTATTAGACAATAGCAATATGTAAAATGAGATTAATTTGCAAGAATATATATTACAATGTCCTAATTTAAAATTTGGTATCTTGAGTTACATAGCACAAATGAAAAGGAGGAATTTTCGTTATTTCCAAAAAGATGCAAATGGTTTCTTTTGAAACCATTAGCTTATATATATTATATATGTTAAAGCCTATTTTCCAGGTGCTTATAGGTTGAAGAAACTTCCATTCACTTACACAGGATGGTTTTTTTTCTCTCCTGTTCTGATCAGAGAGAAATAACTGACCTTTTTCAATGTATAAAGTCTTCTATGGCTTTGACACTAAGTTGTCTGCAAGGCTCCTTTCTCCAACTACAATTGGTTTGACCTGCAGGTTCTTTCCTGGGTAGAAAATGCAGGTCTTTTGTAATAATTTCCTGATTGAAATTAGGATGTCTTCCTGTCTTCTACGAACAGTTAAAAACAGATCTGCCAGAGCATTTGGGGACTACCACCTTATTGTTTTCTTGTTGTTTTCTATGTTTTATTTCTAAATTTTCCATTTTTACTGTGGACATTTTAGCTGTATAGGTCTGTGTCTGAACTTCTGAGAGTCTTTACTTGGATTGCAGTGGGATATCAATATAACAGATAAGGGAGCAAAATCTACACCTGCCATTAAATATATGCTTCACAGGGAGTCTGTGTACCTTAGCTCTGCTACATTTTCATATTGTCATGGGTCAGTCTTGTATTTTGACATATACATAGTTTGAATCTTCTTTTCCTCCAGTCTCAAAATTCACCAAATGTGTAAGGGAACATCTTAAGCCAGTGGTTATTTATCCTACAGTTTATTAGTAAGAATATAATGCAACCAGTGCCACATTTTAACCTTTGGTGACTCCTGGTGCAACATAAAAAATCTCTTAAAACTCTTCCCCACAGAAAAAGGAAATGTTTATGCTATAAAATTTCTCGCATCCATATTTGTCAGTATTTTTATGCCTTTGAGGATTTGCTAAAAAAAAAGTCTGAAAGATCTCTATATTTGTTTTATATGCCAACTTTCTATATTGACAAGTATTCTTAAGTGGCTAACAAAATTCAGCAACAAAAATTAAGTTTAAAACACAGATTAAAATAAAAAATAAAACGGATACTAAAATCATTTAACAATTGAAACCTTGGCAAAAAAGACACCTCTAGATTTTATGAATACTAAGGAAATGTAAGCCCCCTACCATTCTTTTCATAGACTGGGTTACCAGAGGAGGAGGCTACACAAGTAAGAACAATTGTAAACAAATACACGTTGTTGTTGTTAGCTGTGAAGTCGTGTCCGACCCATCGCGACACTATGGACAACGTTCCTCCAGGCCTTCCTATCCTCTACCATCTTCTGGAGTCCATTTAAGCTCACACCTACTGCTTCGGTGACTCCATCCAGCCACCTCATTCTCTGTCGTCCCCTTCTTCTGTTGCCCACAATCTTTCCCAGCATGAGGCTCTTCTCCAGTGAGTCCTTCCTTCTCATTAGGTAGCCAAAGTATTTGAGTTTTAGCTTCAGGATCTGGCCTTCTAAAGAGCAATCAGGGTTGATTTCCTCTAGGACTGATTGGTTTGATCGCCTTGCAGTCCAAGGGATTTGCAGGAGTCTTCTCCAACACCATAGTTCAAAGGCCTCAGTTCTTTGGCAGTCAGCCTTTCTTATGGTCCAACTTTCACTTGCATACATTGCAACTGGGAAGACCATAACCTTGACTATACGCACTTTTTTTGACAGGGTGATGTCTCTGCTTTTTAGTGTGCTGTCTAGATTTGCCATGGCTTTCCTCCTCAGGAGCAAGCGTCTTTTAATTTCTTGGCTACAGTCCCCATCTGCAGTGATCTTGGAGCCAAGGAAAATAAAATCTGTCACTACCTCCATTTCTTCCCCATCTATTTGTCAGGAATTGAGAGGGCCAGATGCCATGATCTTGGTTTTCTTAATACTAAGTTTCAACCCAACTTTTGCACTCTCCTTCTTCACTCGCAACAAGAGGCTCTTTAGTTCTTCTTCACTTTCTGCCATTAGAGTGGTATCATCTGCATATCTTATGTTGTTGATATTTCTTCCGGCAATCTTAATTCCAAATTTTGATTTATCTAGCCCTGCCTTTCTCATGATGTGCTCTGCATATAAGTTAAACAGGCAGGGTGACAGTATACAGCCTTGCTGGACTCCTTTCCCAATTTTGAACCATTCAGTGGTTCCGTGTCCAGTTCTCACTGTTGCCTCTTGGCCCACATATAGGTTTCTCAAGAGACAAATAAGGTGGTCTGGTATACCCATCTCTTTAAGGACTTGCCACAGTTTGTTATGATCCACACAATCAAAAGCTTTAGCATAGTCAATGAAGCAGAAGTAGATGTTTTTCTGGAACTCTCTAGCTTTCTCCATGATCCAGCGTATGTTGGCAAGTACACATTAGAGTAGTGAAATACTTTGAAGACTCCCCAGCCATTTTGCAGCTCAGTGGGTTAGGACGCTGAGCTTGTCGATCAGAAGTTCGGCAGTTCGGTGGGTCGAATCCCGAGTGCCGCATAGCAGAGTGAGCGCCTGTTGCTCGTCCCAGCTTCTGCCAACTTAGCAGTTCGAAAGCACGTAAAAATGCAAGTAGAAAAATACGGACCACTATGGTGGGAAGGTAACAGCGTTCCGTGCGCCTTTGGCATCTAGTCATGCCGGCCACATGACCACAGAGACGTCCTTGGACAAGCGCTGGCTCTTCGGCTTTGAAATGGAGATGAGCACCGGCCCCTAGAGTTGGAAACAACTAGCACGCATGTGCGGGGGAACCTTTACTTTTTTTTTTAAAATCCCATTTATATCCCGCCCTTCTCCGAAGACTCAGGGCGGCTTACAATGTAAAGTACAAATCAATGTGCTTAGCAGTAGCCTTCATTTTATGTATATGCCTGCTTATTAGGGCTTTCACCCCCCCCTCCAAGCGGCATTATTACAAAGTCAGCTTAATTGCCCCCAACAATCTGGGTCCTCATTTTACCTACCTCGGAAGGATGGAAGGCTGAGTCAACCTTGAGCTTGGTGGGATGTGAACCTGCACTAATTGCAGGCAGCTGGTGTTACTTAAGGAGGCATTAGCTCACTGCTCCACCAAGGCTCTTTTTACTGTGTTGCATTTAAAAGCCCTTCTGAAATGTGAAGGCTAAATGCTTGTGTCTTGCCTTGATAACTTTGAGTAGTAAAGAGTTAAACTCTAGAAAACAGATGCTGGACATTTGAAAGAAGAGAGAGAATCCCAAAGATGTTTTTTCATAAGGCAACTAGACTTTCCTGTTTTTCTTTGAAGCCATTTCACTTCTCATCTAAGAAGCTTCTTCAACTCTGACTGGATGGTGGGGAATGGAAAGATTTATACTCCTTGCAGATGGCTGGTCATTTGCATTCTTTTAGCGAGTTGTTAGTGCTACCTGGAGACTTATCTGTGTCTTCTTTGAGTAGTGCAGTTGTGTGTGGAGCCTTCTTGGAACTGTTGAAAGGACTGTGTTGTATACTGGAGATAGATGATGTCGTATCCCTCTCCCTCTGTTGAGAGAGTGCTGTTCAATTTTGACATAGATGGCCTCTTTGACCCCTCTTTCAAACCAGCGGTCCTCTTTGTCCAAAATGTGGACCTTGCTGTCTTCGAAAGGGTGGCCTTGGTGTTTTAAATGCAGGTGGTCTGATGAATCTTGTCCTGATGGGTTTGCTCTCCTATGTTGTGCCATATGTTTATGAAATTGTTGTTTTGTTTCCCCAATGTTCAGATCTGCACATGGCTCACTGCATTGTATTGCATATACCACTTTGCTCAGTTTGTGGGTGTTTTATCCTTGGAGTGGACAAGCTTCTGCCTTGGTGTATTCTTGGGTTTGAAGTGTACACATATGTTGTGTTGGCTGATGATTCTCCTGAGCTTTTCTGATACTCCTGCAATGTAGGAAATAACTACATTGCTTCATTTATTATTTTCTTTGTCTCTTATGGAGGAGCTCTTGCTGGTTCTTTTTTGAGATTTGATGAAGACCCACTTGGGATAGCCACAAGTTCTGAGGGCTTCCTTGATATGTTTTAGTTCTTTTTCTTTTCCATCTTTGCTGGTAGGCAGGCCTTCAGCTCTGGTGTAGGGTTCTGATAACTCCCATTTTATGCTCCAGTGGCTGGTGTGAATCAAAATCTAAATATTGATCTGTGGGTGGCAGTTTCCTGTAAAATTCAGTGTTACGGTTTCTGTCTGTCTTAATGTATACAGCACAGTCCAGGAAGGCTATACTATCTTCCTTAACATCTTCACGTGTGAATTTGATGTATCTGTCCACCAAGTTGATATGTTTGGTGAATGCGTCCAATTCCTGTGTTTTGATCTTGACCCAAGTATCATCCACATATCTATACAAGTGAGTGGGTGGAATTCTTGTGAAGTAGTTTAGGGCTTTGGTTACTACCTCTTCCATGTAGAGATTGGCCACAATGGGGGACACAGGTGAACCCATGGCAGGAAGTAGGAAGAAGTAGGCAGAAGTCCAGCATGGAATATATGTGATCTGGACTGAAGTTGGTTCTGTCACCTAGGTGCTGACTTGTAGCAGATGTTTTTTTCACTACTGTGACAGCTTCAGTTGTTGAACAGCCCTCTCTCAACAAAGGGGAAAGGATACAAGGACATTTATCTCCAGTCTATATCAAAGTCCTTTCAACAGTTCCAAGAAGGCTCCACACACATTTGCATTACTGAGGTGACCCAGATAAACTTCCAGGTAGCACTAACAATTCACTAAAAGATTGCAAATGACCAGCTGTCTACAAGGAGTATAAATCTTTCCATTCCCCATCATCCAGTCAGAACTGAAACAGCTTCTTGAATGAGAAGCAAAATGTCTTCAAAGAAAAACAAGGAAGTCCAGTTGCCTCATGAAAAGCATCTTTGGGATAACTATGATCTGGATGACTGAGAATCTCCATAGACAAGAGAGAGAATCATGGCTGGTTTGAACAGTGAATTAGGAAGTAAAACACAAACTCCTGCCTGCTCATGGCTGGTCACAAGGTTTGAAGAAATGCAGCAATTCAGTTTAGGTTTTTAAATTTGGCAGTTTAAAATAAATCAGACCAGGGTTGAAAATCAGCTTGGCTTCTCTGAAGACAGGTATATTATGAAATGTGGTCATTCAGTCACTAATATTGAAAGAAGAGGAAAATGATTAAATCCACCTTTCTAAATAGGTTTTTGTGGCATTCACAGTTGTTATATATCTATACATAGAGTAATTTTCAACTTATATCAGAATACAATAGAATATGGAAGTTGGAAGAGACTTTGGAGAACAGGAGGAGAGCAGGAGAACATATACCATTCCGGACAAATGGCTGCTCAGTCTCTTCTTAAAAATCTCCAGTGATGAAGTACCTACAACTTCTGGAGGCAAATTGTTGTACTAATTAATTGTTTTTACTGTCAGGAAATTTCTCATTAGTTCTAAGTTGGATGTCTCCTTGATAAGTTTCAAACTGTAACTTCTTGTCCTGCCTTCAGGTGCTTTGGAGGATAGGTTGACCCCCTTTTCTGTGAAACAGCCTCTCAAATATTGGAATCCCAGTCCTTCCCTTTGTTAAGACTAATCATACCCAGTTCGTGCAACTGTTCATCATATGATTTAGCCTCCAGTCCCCTAATCATCTTTGTTACTCTTCTCTGCACTCTTTCTACAGTCTCAACACTTTTTTTTTGTTTTGTGGTGACCAAAACTGGATTCAGTTTTTCCAAGTGTGGTTTTACCAAAGCAGTATAAAGCGGTACTAACACTTCACCTGATCTTGATGCTATGCATCTGTTAATGCAGCCTAGGACTGTGTTGGCTTTTCTGGCATCTGCAGTACACTGTTGAGTGCCTCTTCTGTCCCCTCATCTAAATCATTTATGAAGATGTTGAAGAGTGTTGGGCCTAAGACAGAACCTTGGGATACCCCACTGCTTCCTTCTCTCCATGTAGATATAGTTGCATTAAGGACTACATGTTGAGTGCGGTTTGTCAGCCAGTTATGAATCCTTCTACTGTCTGTCCCACATTTTTCTATCTTACCAAGAAGTGAGCTTTTTTCTTGTTTTTTACATGTTGAATCATATGGGATAATTTTCTGTGCTTCTTAATTTTAGAAGAAGTTTCTAAAATTCATATTTAGCTTCTCACACATATCTTATCTCAATCTCTCTACACACACATCCATACACAAACACATATATACCGTGTCCATAACTCAACATGCACTTTTTTTCCTGCTTTCTCATGTGTCTGGCCAGACTTGGCTAACAAGGCAAAAACACAGCAATATATTTCCCAGAATATAAGCTCAGATGAGATTTATTGCAACAATGATATAAAACCTTTATCAAAAAAAATACTTGCAGTTATTGTATATTAAATGTAAGCTCTCTTTATCAGATTTCTTGCACCTCTCCCATCTAAAAAGCTAGAAGAAGAAAAATCTTTGGGATGGAAGATAACAGTTACCTTCTGTTTCTTATTTTGATAGTGGCCAGTTCTGAGTTTAAATGGTTTGCTTTTGTGAACATCTATAAGTATTAATACTATTCCTTTGTATTGGTATTCCATTTGGAACAATCTTGTATTAAAATGATTATATATCTGAAGTGTTTTGAGTACTTCATATTCTTTTGGTGTGTATCTAAGAACATATAATCCTTTGAAAATAAAGAATGGTATATATAGGAAATATATAGGGAGGACAGGTCACAAAATACAGTGCAGAAAAGTAACTAAAAACTATAGAACTGATACGTGGAAATTCAGAATAAGCTGAAGTCAGTGAAAGATGCTAAGAATATCAGAAAGAATTTATTTAGATATGTTCAAAATAAAAGTAAATGAAAAGAATCAGTAAACCATATGCTCCGTGAAGACAGCAACGCATTAGCAGATAACAAAAATAAAAGCTGCTTGGTTCCTATTTTGGTCCAATCATCTACAACAGAAAGGGTCTTATGAAAGACATTTGTGAAAAACCAGATTAAGGAACAAGATTGAAATTTGAGATTGATAGAAATATAATCAGACAACGTCTCCTTATTTGAATGAGTTGAAATCTCCAGGACCAAATTAATTGTTTCCTAGGATATTACATGATGGATTTCGGCTTTGTTGGGTGGCCATGGGACTTTTTTTACCATCGTTTGGTCCCCATCCAGTCAGTTGAACTATCGGTGGAACGTTAGCACCCTCCCCCGTCGGGATATGCCTGGAAATGGCAGAGGACAGAGGAGGAGAAGCCATCCATCCAAACACACACACTGGTGAGAAGACGCCGGCGACTGGGCAGGGCCAACCGACTCGACTGTTCTTTTGCTGAGCCAAGTCAAACGGAGTTGAGTTGAATGAACTGGAACCAGAGCCAAACGCTGCTTGTACGTTTTGTTATGGTACCTGGGCTGTGGCGGGGGGGGGGGTCGGGAAAAGGGGCTTTTGATATTGTGGTTCCCCCCCTCTGCCACTCGGCGAGCTTGGCTCTACGGACTCAGTGGACCTGGTGGCGCTATTGCTGCGGCTATGGTGCCTGCTGTTGCTGTTGCCATGGTGCTTGCTGTTGCTGTTGCCATGGTGCCTGCTGTTGTGCTTGCCTCTCCCCCCCCCCTTTTTTGCCGCCATGGAGGCTGCAGCTGTTCTTGCCGTCGTGACTGAACCCGTTGTTTTGGGTCCGCCACGATGGGCTGCCGTTATTGTCATCGGGCTGCCCCCTGGCCACCTTTATTATGGCTTCCACTGTCGCCGTCGTCGATCATTACCATGATTTTGGCTTTGGGATCTGCCACAGGCTGACTGAACTTTTTATTGATTCCATCTGCTGTTTCCCTTTTGTATACCAGCATACACTGCAGTAGAACTTTACTTTACTCGCTGCAAGATTCCCCCCTCTCGCAGGAGCATCCATCTGTTTTACGAAAGATCTTCCTCGACGACGGGTTGTGGGACCCCGAGAGATGGCATGCCGCAAAGAGGAACCTGAGGGGATTTTTACTAAGATTTTTAAACAACATTTTAAGGGGATCCGGGAGGGGGGAGGTCCAAGGGATCCGGAATGAACTTGGGGGAGTTCGACCCAGACAACAGTCCAGACCATCAGATGGTTGCGGGTGGGGAGTAGGGGTTTGGGAATGGATGCAGCTCCGAGTGAGGAGGGTCTTTCTATCCCGACAATGATTGGGTGGGGCAGAGAGTGTGGGAGCAGAGGGCTTTATCGTAATTGGGGAATGGGCCACTGCTGTCTTCAAGCGGTGGCCTGTTCCCACCCTCTTTGCTCTTCTCGCTCCCCCGGGGGGCATAGGATTACAGGAACCTGGGCTCACGCAACCTTGGCTCTTTTATGACTCATGGACTTCAACTCCCAGAATTCCTGAGCCAGCATGGCTGGCTCAGGAATTCTGGGAGTTGAAGTCCACAAGTTATAAAAGAGCCAAGGTTGCCTACGCCTGGTCTATATCAATGCCAGGTCCGTGGTGAACAAGGCTCCCCTCATACAGAATCTTATTGAGGAGGAGAACGCGGACCTGGCTTGCATCACAGAGACCTGGTTGGGCCAAGAGGGGGGTGTCCCACTCTCGGAATTATGCCCACCAGGTTTCCGGGTGCTTCACCAGCCGCAGGCCCAGGGCAGGGGCGGGGGGATGGCGGTTATTATTAGGGAGAGTCTTTGTCCGCGAGTGGCCACTGTCCCTCAGATAGGCGGGTGTGAGTCTCTCCTTTTGAAGTGGGGTCCTGGAGTTCAGTTGGGCCTATTGATTACGTACCTGTCACCGGTCCTGCCCAAGCTTCTCGACATCTTGTCTGGGTTGGCGATTGAGTTCCCCAGGCTTATAGTTCTGGGGGATTTCAATCTGCCTTCCATGGGTGAGGCGTCTGAGTTGGCCCGGGAGTTCATGGCTTCCATGATGGTCATGGACCTGACTCAAATAATTCAGGACACGACCCATAATGGAGGGCACACACTCGACCTGGTTTTTATCTCTGGGCAGTGGATTAATGATCTGGGTAGGGGGGATTTAATCATCCAACCCCTGTCATGGTCCGATCATTTTCTTCTCCGGCTAGACTTTCAGTACACCACCCCCTGCCGCTGGGAGGCGGAACCGACCAGGTGGTTCCGCCCCAGGTGCCTGATGGACCCTGAGAGGTTCCAGACGGAGCTTGGGACATTTCCTGCTTCCCTTGCCCATGACTCTGCCGAGGCCCTAGTAGAGCCTGGGAGAGGGCAGCTGCTGGGGCCTTGGATCGAGTTGTGCCTTTGCGGCCTCTGACCCGGCGCAGACCCCGGGTGGCCCCCTGGTTTACCGAGGAGCTCTGGGAGATGAAGCGCCGGAAAAGACGCCTAGAGAGCTGTTGGAGGTCCAGCAGATCCGAATCTGATCGAACACAGCTAAGAACTTATCTTAAGTCTTACATAGTGGCGATGGAAGCAGCAAAGCGTGTTTACTTTTCCGTTCTCATTGCGTCTGCAGATAACCGCCCAGCCACCCTGTTTAGAGTGACCCGCTCCCTGTTTAACCAGGGACCGAGGGATGACCCCTTGCAGGGTAGGGCTGAGGAATTTGTACAGTATCTGCAGGACAAAATTGCTCAGATCCGGACTGGCTTGGACTCCGACTGGGCGGAATCTGGCGGAGTGGAGAGGGCAGGTCTTGATCATACCGTTTGGGGTGAATTTAACCCTGTGACTCTGGATGATGTGGACAGGATCATGCGTAGACTGAGCACTCCAACTTGTTTACTGGACCCATGTCCCTCCTGGCTGGTTTTGGCTGATTCATTGCCTCTGTTTATATAACCAAGGATTGTATTAGCTTTTTTTGACTGCTGCCGCACACTGCTGGCTCATATTTAATATTAAATCTTTGGGTATTCCATTGTTCAGTAGTATGAATGATTTAGATAGATAGGTTGAGAGAATACTTACCATATAGATTATTTATTTGTTACGTTTATATCCCATCTTTCATTCAGGAGCAAATGTTGGCATGCATAGTTGTTCTCCTTTCTGTTTTACTCCATATGAATCCTATGTGGTAGGTTGGATTGTGAGAAGCAACTAGGATGATCGCCCCATGAAGCTTCTGTGGCTGAGGATGGACTTGAAGTTTGGTCTGTCTGGAATAGCTAATATTCTAGAAAATGGAAATGCTATTAAAACAACATGGCATTCATAAACAGAGCACACATTAAAACAATATAATGATAAATACAATTAAGTACAGAAGAGCGGAGGGTTAGAATTATAAGAAAACGAAAAACATTAGCAAAGCAAGCAAATCATTGCATAACTTTCGCGAGCTTGGAAAAGTGCAGCCATGATAGCTGGAATAAAAGGGGGAGGAAGAACCTGATTCTGTCCCTCCATCTTCTAAAGGTGAGAATCAATCAATCAATCAATCAATCAATCAATCCCAACCCCATGCATATCATTCCAGAGGTCTAGGCTGTTTCATCAGGACCCTCGCTATTTAATTGTATAGAAAGGCTCCAATAAAGATTTATCAGTAGTAGTAGTAGTACTTAAATCACTACTATATCATCATGTTTCTCAATAATCTCTTACTTCTAAATCCAAAAGTGCCTTGTACTCCTTTAATTAAAGTTTGTATTTAAATCTTCTCTGGTTAGCTTATTTTCCAATGTTTGTCTGCTGTACCTTCAAGCATTTTTGTTAGGTATTTGCTCAGATATAATGTCAGGCCTATTCTTTTACAGGAAGCAAGTACATCTATGTACATGGAATAAATGACCTGAGTATTCTTAAAGTTAAATTTTAGGGGCTGAATGGGAGGCTTATAAAATTAGGACATCTTTTGCAATTAACTTTCGTTAAAGTGAAGGAAAGTTGATTGTAATATATCCTTTTTTATTTACATGCAAATGAAGGAAGAAGACTAGGAAAGTACCCATAGCTTGCATGAAAGCCCAAAGAACGTTTTTCTTGTAATGTTGATGTGCCACTAGTGATATGTCTAGCCAGAATCAGTATGTGTTCAGACACTATTCAATGACTGCCAAGCAACAGTGAGCAAGACATCACACAAGTGGCAAACTTAATTTTCTGAGATATTTAAAAATTATTTTTTTGTTCTTGCCCCTTCCTTTAAGTATACTAAGCCTATCCGTAGGTTGCATTATGATGGAAAATGTTAGGAATGTTTACATTCAAACTGTTCTCTGTTGATCAACAACAAAACAATGAACATTTTTTTAAAAAATAGCTGACCAACAAATAGGATTACTTGGAAAATTTTAAAGGTTTCATAAAGGCAATATTATGGCATATTCTTGGAAGAAGAATAGGAAATAACTTTATCATAATAATTTGGAAAAGGATGCAAAAGAAACTTTGAATATATGTGCTGGTAATCGTATTTTGGAATTTCAGACCTGATTGATTGGCAGTTGATGGTTTGTTTGCTTTGAGTATGGATATTTATTAAAGTATATTAATATAGTAATTAAGGAGGAGAGCCTTTTGTGTTGCAGGACCTGCCTTTTGAAATGATTCGCCTTTTTAAAGGCTCCTGATACGTCCTTCTCTGTTCAAGCCTGTTGATTGGTTACGTGGAATGTCCAAGTTGACTTTCTGATATATATTTTTTGTTTTGGCTGCTATTGGTTTTATATTTTTGAATATATTTTTATTATTTTAAATCAGAGTCACATGTGAAATGGGCAATTAAATGAATTGATTAAATATATACCTAAAATATAAATAAATATGCAGACAAAATGGAGACAATGGGGAAAACCAGGTTAATCATTGGGTTCTCAATTGAAACAGTTGAAATGGTATAATATAATTTCATAATACAAGATTCATAAGGGAAATAATTTCTGATTTTTATCAAATTTGCATAGTACTAGTATGATATCTATCTAGCAGCTGAATAAATTTTCAAAAGAAGTAAACGTTTCTCATCTTCATTCAAAGTATTTAACTGTGCTTCTAATCCTGAGGGAAATTGGATACAATTAAATCTGGGCCGTAGGCCATAAAATACTATAAAAAACATAAAGAGGTCTTGACTCCTACAATACTATTTAGAGATATAGGATAAGCGTTCTGAAAAAAGACTCTTGCCTTATCAGTCTGTGAAGCATTGATTGATTGAATATATGTCATTAAGCTGGTGCTGACTCTTAGCAACCACATAGATTTTCTCCATGACTGTGAAGCATATATATAATGGTTGTACAGTAATGGGAAAGAATCCAACAAATTGTGCACCTTATCATCTGGTTATCTGTATTAAACGTAGATGCATATATTCTGACTACAATCTGGCAGAAAGATTTCCAGAGATATTACCATCAATAATTTACCCTGCAGTCTGGTTTCATGGAAAGAAAACTGACTTCCTGTTAATATTAGATTATTGTTAGATAATTTGACAAGCGTATTTAGAGAATTATGAAACATCTCGACTGGCTGCATAAAAAGGGAAAAAGCCTTTGACAAGTTATAAAAATGGATCTCCGTAAAATTCTATTTTTTAGATTCAAATGTATCAGTCTAGGTTTTCAGTTCAAGTGCTCGTGCTTGCTGGGGAATTCTGGGATTTTAGAGCAACTTAAAAGAGTTGCTACAGTTGAGAATACTGCTCCAGGAGGAGTATAGTTTTAACAACTCAGCAGCAGCAGTGAGGCCTGGTTGATTTGGCTGCACTGACAAGGGCACAGAGGCTTCTCAGGCTGAACGGCACTGCTTTTACAGGGTTGCCACCTAGCTTGTGACAGGTGCCACTTCTGAATAAGCCTTTCTGAATAGGGTCTTTGGGGAATGGAGCCTTGACTGGGAAGCTGGTGCTCTCCAAGGAAGAAAAGGAAGCAGCAACCAAGGGGGACCAGGATTGGCCATCTCTCTCTATCAGGCGAGGATGGGAAAGATGACAAGCAAGCCACAGAATCATAGAATCATAGAACTGGAAGGGATTTTGATGATGATAACTTTATTGTCACTTTGAATGTACACCAATTAGCATACATCAAAATGAAATTTCGTTGCATACAGCTCTCAAAGGGTCACCACCTCCGATATATACTCCTTGTTCGGGCCCCGCTCAAATTTCACATTGTCCATTTTAGTCTCTAGGGAGTGAACGATGGCAAACAGGACAGATGGAAATGCGGCTCCATGTGGATTAGCCCTCAAATTCGCTTGTATTCTGACAACCTCGCCTTCTTTCCTTTTTCTGATCCTGACTCTTCCACCCTTTCCTTAAAGAGGCCTTGCTTCTTTTCGACCCTGGAGCACGCTGCTGCTGCCGCCACCAACTCCTCCAAAAGTCTCTCTCTCTTCCTCTGGGCCTGCTGACAGCCTCATCCAGTTCCTTCGCTCCATAAGCTCCAGGTCCTCTCCTCCTCTGCCTCCTCTGGAAACAGCCCTGATTTGCAGTAGAATCCATCACTGGGCCAGCAGTCAGATCTTGCTGCTGGCAGAACAAATTCAAACAGCGCCAACGACTTTTAATGGTCTCACCAACAGTTCCAAAACAACTAGAAACTCGCCAGGCCAGCAAAGATTGTCGGTCGTATGTCATATGTTACCTTAGTTCCACCATGTTGCTCAAACATGTTAAAATCTTCCTGATCATGTGGCCTATAGCCACATAGATTTTGGAGGCGTTCTAGTTGAATCTTCTGGCTGGGGCAGGAATCCTCACACTGTCTCAAGACAAATTGCTGTCCATCGTCTCCAGTGATGGAGCTCTCACAGTTTCAGTATTTAACTACTATCATGTTTCTCCTTAGCCTTCTATTTTTTAAACCAAACATACCTAGTTCCATTCGCTGTACTTCATAGGATTTAGTTCAAGCTCCTCTTCTCTGGAGTTTTTTGTTGTTGTTTTTTAATTCCTCAGCATCCTTCTTATATTGGGGCAACCAGAACCTGACACATTATTCCAGGTCGGTCTGATCAGTGCAGTATAATGTGGAACTGTCACTTCCTGTGATTTTGACCTATACTGATGCATTAACTGTTTAGCCAGCTGTAGCATACTACTGGCTCATGATTAATCCGTAGCCTATAGATTACAGAGAAAGATCTAGGAATCTTACTTCTGTGCTACTATTGAGCCAGGCATCATCTATCTCATAATGATGCATCCAGGTTGTTTCTCAACCTAAATGCAGAATCTCAAACTCTACATTTCTTACCGTTAAACAATCTGTGAATTCTGTCAAGATCCTCTTGTACTTTCTTCTTGCCTGTCTTCAGCAGTGTTAGCAAACCCCCCACCCACCCACACCCCTTTTCTGTCATTTGGAAGCTGGGTGATCATCCTTCATATCCCGTTACCTGTCTTTCATGAAGATGTTGAGCAATGGGCTTTGAGGTATATCTTCTGACTCCTCCATGTTGATATAGAACTGTTAAGGATCCCATATTGGGTATAGTTGGCCAACTACCTGTAAACCCATTTGATGGTGGAACTATGCATCCCACATTGTTGCATTTTATCAAAAAGAAGGCAGTGGTCAACTTTATAGAACTTTATAGAACGCCTTGTGGTTAAATTCACCACATCCACAATCTTCCATTGATCTACTAAATCTAATAATTTTATCCAAAAAGCAGTATGTAGCTGTCATGCCTTTTCTAACAAAATGCTAACTTCTAACAGTTAATCTTGTTCTAAATGCTTCATGACATTGTCTGGAATTTTCCTAATTAAATAGGAAAGATTGAACCAAGCAAGGAAAGAGAAGAATAGGCAAGTGAACAAAAAATACCAAAAGGAAAAAAAAATTATTTGCTCAAGGAGAGAGAAGAAAAGGAAAAGTGGGAATCTGACAGATCTTAATGAGATGGATCTCATCATTCCAGATGAGATCATGAAAGATAAGATCATCCCATTAATAAACATGAATACTGCTACTCTGGTTAATGGAAAGGCTGCAGGCTAAAAAGTGAAAAGGAAATGGCTGTTTTACAGCTCTCATTTGTTTAATAATAAAGTGTATTTATCTATTTATGTTTAATGGCATACTGTGGTATTGTCCATTTGTTCATATTCATTTTATGCTCACTTTTGTATCTGTGTAGAGTTGGAAAGACCAGTGAGACCTGCCATTTGCAGTATGCAGAAAAACCATTAAACTGTCTTGAGATATGGTTATCTAACCTCTTATTAAAATGCTCCAAAGAATCCACAAACTGCATAGGTAGATTTTTCCACTGATGTACAGATCTTACTGTCAGAATTTTTTGTTAAATAAATCTAGTAGTTTTTATCCTAGTTTCTGTAACCATGGAAATAGTTCATGATCACCTTTCCTGTACTGTCCTTTTAAGTACCTGAAGACAAGTTGCCTTTTCTTCAAACTGAACATCCCAACTTCTGTTGACTATCCTTTTAAGAAATGTCCCTATATAATTTTTGTTGACTTCAGTTGGTCTCTTCAGTATGTCTCTGTCAATGCAGGTAATCCCTGAGTTAGCAAACGTTCGAAGTTACGTGATAAGCGCCCCCTAGTGTTTACAAAAAACTCCCAAAATTAGGAATGTTTCTGCACCATGGCAGTCATTTACCCTTATGAATGACCACAGTGGCACTGCAGCATTCACCCTGGCTATTCCCTCCCCCTCGTCCATCTCCTTAGTCACTAGGCCTGTGGATACTCACCTTGCGAAGATTGAAAGATCCTTTGCTTTCTTGGCTGCTCCAGGTCTTTGGTGCATTTGCAGAGAATGGAGACCTAAAGTACCCCAAGATCACGTGAGATCAGTGGTGCAAGATCTCATGCTACTAATCTCAAATGATCTTACGGTTCTTTAGGCTGTTCTCTGCAAACGGAGGCCTGGTGGAGAACTGCGGCAAAAGGCTTTGCAAATGCAGGTAAGGGCTGAAACTTCGAGGCCTTCCCTCTCTTTGCAAAGCCTTTTGCAGTCTTTGCAAAAAGGCTTTCCTTCTGATAACGGAGGCTGAGAGGGACACATGCATGCCTCCAGGTCTCCATTTACGGCTGCAAAGCTTTTTCTTAAAACATTTGCTGAAGAGAATGGAGTCCCTGGAGGGAGCGTGTGTCGCTTGGGGACTCTGTTTTCATTGGCAAAGGCTTCCAGGCTACTGCCGTCCAGAATGGAGGCCGTGGGAGGCTTCCGCATGCTTCCGGATGCTTCTGGAGGCCTGATAAGGGGCGCACTTCCGCTGACCTCCAGAGGCCCAACTTGAGCGTTGGAGGCCTTTTGCAGGCCTCTGCCACCCAAATGGAGGTCTGGGGCAGCGGCCACGTGGCTCCAGAGTTGGGGGGAGCAGGAGACAGGCACTGCAAGCACCACAACAGTTCAGGCACCTATTGTCTGCAAAAGAGGATGGGTGCCTGAACTCGCATAATATTACAGCACGCAGAAACTTCCATCAACTATTCTCTGCCCAAAAGCAGGAACTGCGGCAGAGAGAAGACGGATCTTTTCAAGTTAAGTGAATCTGGCGTGGCAGGAAGGGAGGGGGAAGCATGAAATATCTTAGTGGGACAGGGAGGCCTTGGGGACCTGTTCCCCACCTGAGATACATCCTGCACTTACGAACCGCGCTTTCGCCCACGCATTTCATTAGCAAAGGGCAAAAGCAGGGAGTGATCTCGTTCGAGGTACGAGATTCATTCCCACGAATTTTTGGGTTACGAATGGAATGGGCAGGCTCTATTACATTCGTTACTCAAGGACTACCTGTATGCTTCTGGAAATGGGGTGCTCAGACTATTACAGTAATCTAGGAGCGGTCTTATTAGCGTCAAGTAGAAAGGAATACAGCAATGACTTCACATGTTTTTGATACTGTGTTGCTTCCTCTGCAGCCCAGAATTGTGTTCTGGTTTTAATTACTCTCTCTCATTTTTGACTAATCTTCACCTTGTTCTTAATGGTCATATCTATATCCTTCAGCTGGTGTTTCTAAGCCATTTTGTCTATGCATCTTAACTTTTTTATGCCTAAACGTAGTAACCTTACATTTTCCCCTTTCAAATGATACTCATATTCCTCTCAGACAGTCTTCCAACCTGCCCAGGCTCTGTCATTCTGGGTGTTGCCAAGACTTCCGGATGCCAAAAACAATAGGAAAATTGCAATCTGCTGAGGTTCAATGGTGAGAAAAGGCAGGATCGGTCTCCCAACCTGATCATAAGGAAACGTTATAGTATAAAGATATTATGTGAACTAATTTGCTTTTCATTAGAAGTAACTACAAATAAGAAATGAGGCATGACACAAAGAAATTGATTTTGATGATCCTGTTTATTTATTTTGTCTTGCTTGCATACAACAGTTTCTTTATGGAGAGGGTGTTAAAATGTACAGTCTGTTATATCCTTTTGATGTTGATTTCTTCTTGTCCTTCTGCATTTTTAGACCAGATAGAGACAGAGACAGCATGCTATCTACTCTCAGTAGTGTACTGTTTGGCATATATTCTCATTAATTTCTAAAACAGAAACTTTGTTACATACTAACCACAACAGATTAGCTGGTGGGTGGCTTGGGGTGGCTGCTTCTCCTGAAATCCATATGGGCACAGCTGCATACAGAAACGGTTCTTCACATCATGACGTTTTTGAGTCATGTCTCTGCTGTCTTCCTTTTTTTTGAAGCTGAGATAGCCAATCATAAATGAAAAGCTTCCAGAGAGTACATCATACATAAACAGGAAGTTTGTGAGAGACAGTTCCAAATGTTGCTACAGTTGCCGTAGTGCATGGAAAGAAAAGATTTCCCTCATGTAGTGTAATGTTTCTTTCTGTCCTGGGGGTCACAGAACATCACACCACATCACCTCTTGTAATAGAAATTTACTGTAGCCCATCTTCAACAAGTAGATTCTAGATAGCATGAACGTTACTAAGGGCTCCATTGGGATGCTTACACAGGCTCTATCCCAGCCTCTATGGTCATTTTCAGAGGCCAGAATGAGTCTTGCCATATTGCCACTGACTGTGAGATCTGGGAGATTGCGTTTGGAAGAGAATGCTCTGGAATCAGTCTTACAAGACTATTTGGATGGAGTAGGCTGTAATATTAGGCTCATCTGGAAGAAAGTTCTATTGAACTCAGTGGGACTTGATTTTTAGGAGACATATAGGACTGCAGCCCATTTTTCCCAAAACACCATAAACTAGTTTGAGACCCTTCCATCAATCATCCTGGGGCACCTTGAATGAAAAATGGCTATGACTTCTAAATAAAGGCCAAATATGAGACCAAAGGGATGCGGTGGCTCAGTGGGTTAGAATGCTGAGCTTGTCGATCAGAAGTTCGGCAGTTCGGCGGGTCGAATCCCGAGTGCCGCATAGCAGAATGAACGCCTGTTACTCGTCCCAGCTTCTGCCAACCTAACAGTTTGAAAGCACGTAAAAATGCAAGTAGAAAAATAGGGACCACTACGGTGGGAAGGTAACAGCGTTCCGTGCGCCTTTGGCGTCTAGTCATGCTGGCCACATGACCACAGAGACGTCCTTGGACAAGCACTGGCTCTTCGGCTGTGAAACGGAGATGAGCACCGGCCCCTAGAGTCGGAAACGACTAGCACACATGTGCAGGGGAACCTTTACCTTTACCTTTATGAGACCAAACTATAAATTGATTTAACTCAACCTTGCAAGCAAGTTAGTCATGTTAATAATTTATGGTGTTGAAAAACAAGTTTTTACAAACTCCTTTGCCTACTTACTGGAAGGTAATTCTTATTTGTCACAAATGATTGAGACAGAAGCATACATGAAAAAATGGAAGTTGGATCTATGTAGCATGGGATGTGGCTGAGGCTACTCCTTCAGCAAGTTATTATTTTTCAGCCTTAATTTTTGAATCTAAACTGGAAATATAAGCTGCCTGTCTAATGAGACTTTTGTTAGCATTTTGACCACTAAGAGTTCTACTAGTAAAATGATTTTCTTGCTTGAGTAGTAATGCTAAACAGGAAGTGTGATTATTTTTTTAATCGTTAAGATAATGTTACATGAAGAAACAAAATAGAATATTACATCACCAGCGATGCTGCTACTAAAAATTTCTGAAGAAACTATAGCTAGTTGGAACTGCTTGTAATCATCTTCTGAAATAGGAAATATAAGAAACCACAAAGAACAGTGTCTCAGTAATACTGAAGCCTGGCTAAAACTCAAAAATTGAATGACTTTTGTTAACTTACTCAACTTCAACAGAATTAGATGAACTATCTGAAGACAAACTATTAATGCTTTTTAACTAAAACAGCTGAACAAAGCATCCAGATTCACATACAGCTTATTTTTCGATAAAATCAGAAAATGTCAAGTCTTTGATTTTAGGAAATTTGTAAACAGCGACACATTAAGTCATCAAGAATGCATATATCAATTATGATTGAATTTCCATACAAGGCTACATAATATTGTAGAGCTGGAGAGGTCAGGGACCACACCTGGGATCAGAGGCCTGCAAAGTAAGTGAAGCCATATCACAGCAGTGGAAGACTAATGATTTGAAGTTTATTTTGTGATTTTTGAACTATTACACGCCTGATTTGGGGCTCACTCTTAATTGTTTTGAATTTCAAAACTGAGAACTGTGTAGTCAGTTTTCTGCAAACGTGAGTTCCTAGGATTGAAATAAAGGGCATTTGAGAGTTGCAGTCTGTTCCTTATTTTTTAGAGTTAAAAATTACTGTTTATTCATTCCACTTCTACAATCTTGCAACCCTCAACTGTTACAAGGTCACATCAGAATTAAAATAACTTTAAGCCAAGTTGCAAAAACAAAACTAAAGTAGGAGGTAAAAACAGTGAGAAAAGCAAGGCCGATATTACAGAAAGTCTTTTTAAAAAAGCTTTATTTTTTAATAACTTCCTAAAAGCTTCCAAGGGCAATGTAAGGGGGGGGGAGCTCATTCTACAGAGAAACAGCTTCAGCTCCCCTGACATCCTGTTAGTGTGGGACAGTGAGGAGTCCTCCCTACATCCAACAGGCTGGACCATCTAACAGAGGAGGTGGTCTTTATAGGTTGTATCTATATTGATTCACGTTGTAAGCAGCCCATAGTTTCATAACTGAGGAATATAAATTTATAAATATATAAATAAATACAAATAAATCACTTTACTTTCAATTCAGAACGAAACCAATCAGCTGTGCAGGACCCATAGTATAGTTTTAATGTATTCCTTGTTTCAAGAACTGGTTAAGACATGAGTTGCTGTAATTTACAGATAGCCTTTAAAGGCAGCATCATACAAAACACATTGCAGTAGTCTATCTGGGCAACGATGCAAATATCAGTTAGTGTGGTTAGATCCTCCTGCACCAGATAAAGGTACGGTTTAGTGTCCTAACCAAAGCTGGGCAGATGTCCTCCTAATCGCAGCCTCTACCTGCTGTTCAAGAAGGACCCCTAAATTACAAACCTGTGCCTGGACAGGTTGTCCCTGCCATCCAGGAAGAACTCCTATGTATAACCAGCAAATGTGTTTTCCTTGGATTAGACTTGAGCCTGTTCATTTCCATCATTCCTCACCGCCTCTGAGGACCAGGATACAACATCAACAGCATCTTCTCCACGACCTGGGATAGTGCTATATAGTTGGGTACCATCAGTATATTGATGATACCATATCTTAATTCTCAATTGACCTCCCCCAGAGGGTTCATACAGGTGTTAAAAAAACAGAACGCCATGAACTGATCCTTGGGAATTCCATAAATGAGGGACTAGTGGGTTTATCTTTTCTTTCCCACTATAAGACTAAAATTATCTACAAAAGAACAAGTGGAACCACCCCACAACCCAGGATAGCAGTATATAGTTGAATATCATCAGTATATTTATGGTTCCATACATTGAATTCTCAGTTGACAATGTCACCCCTGAGTTAGTAACCTCAAATAATAGTCCACTAATGTAATATGAGAAATAATTTCATTCATCTTTCTTTCTGCCATGAAGCAGGCTCATACATAGTCATGTACCTTGTAGATTTTAAACCTGAACTTTTTAAAATTAGGTATAATCCCAGAAAAGACTGAGAAACAAAGAATATATTTGATTTTACATGTAATAACCTGCAAGAATTATATTTGCACAATACTGGAAAAAGAAGAAATACCATCAGATGAAGAAATAATTTTAAAAATATTAGAATGTGTGGAGATGGACAGACTTACTTTGAGGTTGAAAGAAAGAAGAAACAGAATATTATCAAACTTGGGACTTATTTTATTAATGGCTAGAGGAAAAGAATAAAGGATTAGAAATTAAATTTGTATTAGTGAACGTAAAACTCAGACAACACATTCGTTGAACAAGTACTACTGAATGTATGAAAAAATCAATAGAAATTTTATTTAAAAACATAGTCATGTATCTGAACTCGGTCAAATTTGCTTTTCATCTTTGTCTACCAGCAGTCCAGGCACACATCTGGCACTTCATTTCCCAGGGAAATGATAGAGAGCAACCGAGTCATATGCCTCATTCACCTGCCAGTGCCACTGGTCTGTCAAATAACACTTGAGTAGAGAAATCAAAGCATCCTCTCCAATAAATTGGGAAATGCTATCACTAGGAACCTGGTGGGATGAGGGACTACTACAACGTCATGTGAAACTCTTTCAGGGATCCTATGACATAGTTTAAAAGAGACTAATAGGACCTTTACAGATTCAGATATCTGGGTTTGTTTGTTACCTGACCTGGTTCCTTATTTTATCATAGTTGTTCCATTTGTTCTTGTGAGAGTCTGGTTCAGATTGGATGGTTTATGCAAGTATGGACTTTTCACCCTCTGCCTAAGAAAGTTCAGCATCATTATTCAGTATATGTTGTAATTTATTAGTGATGTTTGAGTGAAATGAGTTGTGAACTGCAGGTGACAGCCAATTTTTTTCTGTTTTGTTTTTGTGGTCTGTCTTTTAACAGATGCTCCTTGGGAATTGATTTAGTTCTATTGATTTTTCTATTGGTAGTAGCTTTTGAGAGAAAATCAAAATGATAATAGTTTTGGATTACTTTTTTCCATTTATAATTGAAATAAAATACACTTTCCTAGTGCTGAACATCACTAGCTCATTTATGTATGCATTTTCACATTACATGTATGTTAATATTTGTTGGGGATTTGTGTATCTCCAGTAGAAGAGAACATATATAACTCAGGGTTAAACTGTGAAGTCCTTGGTGCTCTTTGAGCTTGGTTGTTTGCTTGCATCCAACTAGGAAATATGATGGTGATATTACTGCAAACAACCAATCCCAGAGACACCATGGACTCCATATTTATTTGTCTGTATTGTTGCAAGAGAGAACAGGATACTAAAGGTTAAGAAGAGGGGCTGAATGCCAATCCTGTACAGCTCTAGACCTTGCTTCCCAAAGAGAAGTGATAGAAATTGAAAATTGGGTTACATTTTAGCCTGTGGATTCCTTTGAAACATGTCCGTGCACGTAGTCCTGATGTGTAGAACAGGGCTTTTCAATCTTTTCACCCATTGTACCGCTTTTAGGATATGGCGACATCCGAGTACCACCAATCACCAAGCAAGCTGTCAAAAACGTGACCAAAAAAAGAAAGAAAGAAAAAAGTGATGAAGTACAGGTAGTCCTCGACTTACAACAGTTTGCTTAGTGACTGTTTGAAGTTACAATGGCACTGAAAAAAAGTTCCCCCCAAGCCACAGCCAAGCAAGATGCCTGCCTGCCCGGTGGCGCTCTTCCTCCTGTCCGAGGTTTTCATTGTTGTGAGCATTTCTGTTGAGGATTGGCAGCGGGGGTAGGGTGGGGGGTGTTTGGTTTTTATCCCCCCATCTGGGTGCTTGCAGCAGGTTTTGGTCACTTCACATGACCCTGGGACACTGTGACCATCATAAATATGAATCAGTTGCCAAGCATCTGAATGTAAATCACAAGACCCTGGAGATGCTGTGACATTCCAGCTGATCAGCGCTTCTGGGCTCAGCAGAAGCACCAGGATCAACGCTGAGCTCCAGCTGGAGCTTGACGCTTCTGCTCAGCCCTGCAGCTCCAGCCATCTCTTGCTCAGGCTTGTGCGGTGCTGCCACTGGTTCAACTCATTCCCCTCCCCCACTACCACTTTTCTAGGATGGTCGCGTACCACCTGCCAGGTGCCAATGTACCACAGGTGGTACCCGTACCATGGTTGAAAAGCACTGGTGTAGAAGGATAGAAAACATGCTTTCAAATAATCTGGAATTCTAGTAAAAAACAGTATTGGACAAACATCCTCAATAAAACCACACTGTTCCTTTCTGAAAGAGGAAGAACATTTCTGGAGAATAAGGAGAAGACAAGCATGCCTTTATTTTAAAGACACTTCTTTGGAAAAATTACATCTTGAAGTTGTATGATCAGCCTGTTTTTTAAAACAACAACCTTTTATTTCCAATAAAAGCTAATAGGGCAGAGGACCCCAACCAGGGACCGATTATGTGGGGAGAGGTTTTTCCACAAACCGGAGGGGGCATGGTTTTGTGTGTTGCCTGCATCTTGTGGATGGGTTTTTCCTTGTTTGTGCAGACCAGTTGCTGGCATGCCGCAAACCAGTACTGGTCCATGGACCAGAGGTTGGGGACCCCTGTAATAGGGAAAATGGAGCATTTTCTCCAGGTATAAAGCATTTAGAAATGTATAGAGTAGGCTTTTTGAATGTAGCATTCTCCATTCTCCATGTTGGACTCTTATCCCAAGCAGCATGGCCAAGGCTAAAGTGGTGAGGGTTCTTCTGTAATATATCTAGAAAATGTTAGATTGGAGAAGGTTGATCTGGGGAGTTGTGAGCAGCTACAATAAACAATACTTTTTATTTGGGCTTTGAAACATATCTAGCTCTTATCTGCCCTTCACATTTTGTTGGGTCCAGGAATAATATATGAATTAATGTCTTGATTAACCTTTTTGTTAATTTAACCAAACTATAATGACAATTATTCTTTGCCTGTTTTATTCCCATTACTCAGGCTTAAAGTCCCTATTTATTGCATTTGTGTATGCTGATAAAATGCTTTATACTGACTGATTGTGCATAGTTGCCCAAAATTATCCCATTCTTCAGTTTTAATACAATTTAGGCTGGAATAGCATTTTCTTCTCAGTGGAAAATAATACACAGATTAGAATCTGGAGTACATCATTCAAAACAATATATTCTAGAGACTTAGGGTGGCAATGTCATGTTGGGGAGAGATTGTAGGAAAATCTAGATTTTTGCTGCTCAGTCTAGGTAAAGGTGGATGACCTATGAACCGCTAGAAAGCCTACTGTGTGCTTGATTTCAATCTTTTTTAATTAAAGTTTTACAAATACATTTTAAACATAAAAACCCATCCCCCCACTCCCACCCAATTCCCCCTCCCTCTCCCTCCCCCCCCGACTTCCCAGAGCAAATACAGGGTATTGACCCTAACAATCTTAAACTATAATATGCAAACTAATTATAATAACACTTTGAGTCCTATCGTACTTTAACTCTCCTTAAAAATAACTAAATAATAACAAATCTTCTAAATCTAATACTCATTCAAATGCTAAATGAAACTTTTTGGTCCCATATTTATTCTGGATATAATCAATCCATCTTCTCCATTCCAAAATATATCTTTGTTGTGAATGGTCTTTCAAATATGCTGAGATTTTTGCCATTTCTGCCAGGTTTGAAACTTTTAAAGTCCATTCTTCTATAGTAGGCAAATCCTCCTTCTTCCAATATCGCGCAACCAAAAGTCTTGCTGCCATTATTAAATTCAGCATCAATTTAGTTTCTATAACAGTAGAGTCAATACAGGGAGTGCAGAATTATTAGGCAAGTTGTATTTTTGAGGATTAATTTTATTATTGAACAACAACCATGTTCTCAATGAACCCAAAAAACTCATTAATATCAAAGCTGAATATTTTTGGAAGTAGTTTTTAGTTTGTTTTTAGTTATAGCTATTTTAGGGGGATATCTGTGTGTGCAGGTGACTATTACTGTGCATAATTATTAGGCAACTTAACAAAAAACAAATATATACCCATTTCAATTATTTATTTTTACCAGTGAAACCAATATAACATCTCAACATTCACAAATATACATTTCTGACATTCAAAAACATAACAAAAACAAATCAGTGACCAATATAGCCACCTTTCTTTGCAAGGACACTCAAAAGCCTGCCATCCATGGATTCTGTCAGTGTTTTGATCTGTTCACCATCAACATTGCGTGCAGCAGCAACCACAGCCTCCCAGACACTGTTCAGAGAGGTGTACTGTTTTCCCTCCTTGTAAATCTCACATTTGATGATGGACCACAGGTTCTCAATGGGGTTCAGATCAGGTGAACAAGGAGGCCATGTCATTAGATTTCCTTCTTTTATACCCTTTCTTGCCAGCCACGCTGTGGAGTACTTGGACGCGTGTGATGGAGCATTGTCCTGCATGAAAATCATGTTTTTCTTGAAGGATGCAGACTTCTTCCTGTACCACTGCTTGAAGAAGGTGACTTCCAGAAACTGGCAGTAGGACTGGGAGTTGAGCTTGACTCCATCCTCAACCCGAAAAGGCCCCACAAGCTCATCTTTGATGATACCAACCCAAACCAGTACTCCACCTCCACCTTGCTGGCGTCTGAGTCGGACTGGAGCTCTCTGCCCTTTACCAATCCAGCCACGGGCCCATCCATCTGGCCCATCAAGACTCACTCTCATTTCATCAGTCCATAAAACCTTAGAAAAATCAGTCTTGAGATATTTCTTGGCCCAGTCTTGACGTTTCAGCTTGTGTGTCTTGTTCAGTGGTGGTCGTCTTTCAGCCTTTCTTACCTTGGCCATGTCTCTGAGTATTGCACACCTTGTGCTTTTGGGCACTCCAGTGATGTTGCAGCTCTGAAATATGGCCAAACTGGTGGCAAGTGGCATCTTGGCAGCTGCACGCTTGACTTTTCTCAGTTCATGGGCAGTTATTTTGCGCCTTTGTTTCTCCACACGCTTCTTGCGACCCTGTTGACTATTTTGAATGAAACACTTGATTGTTCGATGATCACGCTTCAGAAGCTTTGCAATTTTAAGAGTGCTGCATCCCTCTGCAAGATATCTCACTATTTTTGACTTTTCTGAGCCTGTCAAGTCCTTCTTTTGACCCATTTTGCCAAAGGAAAGGAAGTTGCCTAATAATTATGCACACCTGATACAGGGTGTTGATGTCATTAGACCACACCCCTTCTCATTACAGAGATGCACATCACCTAATATGCTTAATTGGTAGTAGGCTTTCGAGCCTATACAGCTTGGAGTCAGACAACATGCATAAAGAGGATGATGTGGTCGAAATACTCATTTGCCTAATAATTCTGCACTCCCTGTAGTAATTTCAATCTTTTAAATGCCTGAGCATTGTATACTTGGTTGGTTGCATTGGTTTTAATAATTTCCTCTGCTTGTAAATGATACAAGGCTTTAAGCTCATTTTTCTTGTGTTTTAGTACATACTGTTAACTATTTTTATTTTTGTAGTCTGTTCAAGAATAGAAACACAGTATGTAAAAGTCTTCAAAGAAGTACACATATCTTGTGTATAATTCGATCAAACCTAACTGTGAAACGAGATTAGCCTGCTTTTTTTTAAATGGGACTTTCAGTTCAAGAAGCCCAATACACAATTATATCTTGTATTTTTGATATAGTGAATTGATTCAGATGTTTAAGAAACATGCATAGACATCAGTGTCAAACATGCAACATTTTTTTTTAGTTTTGCTTCACATTTAACTAGATTCTGCAGATTGCCTTTTCTTGCAGGGTTAGGGTTTTAAGTATTACAGATAGTCCTTGGCTTACGACCACAGCTGAGCCCAGAATTTTCATTGTTAGGCAAGGCAATTAGAGTTTTGCCTCATTTTGCGACCTTCTTTGCCAGAGTTGTTAAGTGAATCATCCAGTCATTAAGTGCATCTGGATTCCCCCCCCATTGACTCTGCTTGTCGGAAGCCAGCTGGAAGGTTACAAATGGTGATCATGTGATCCTGAGACAATGCAACCATCATAAATACATGCCAGTTGGCATGTACTTGAATTTTGATCATGGGGGATGTAGAGAGGCTGGTAAGTGAAAACTGGTCATAAGTTACTTTTTTTCAGTGCCGTTGTAACTTTCACCAGTCACTGAACAACTGGTTTTTATTTCTGCAGATGATAGTTGAAGGTCTAATAGCTTGCAAGAGTGTCCCTTGAGTCAGATGATGAGTGTATTAGAGTCTTTTCCAAGAGGTTTGGAAATAGCATTCTAAATCAGAAAACTGGACATCCAAAGTTCACGGTTTCAAGAGAGAATTGGATCCCCCTGTTCATTGTCACCTGACACGAGAAGTAAAATCAAAGCTATTATTGCAGAAAAGCTGGGTTTGATAGCTCTAAACTCCTGCAACATGAAATATTAGAGAGATTATAGCTTCATGGCAGAAATCATTTTTTTAAAAAAATTAAGGATGCCAGAGTATCACTTTAAGTTTATCTCTTTTAATGTACCATTCCTAGCAATGAGAGTTATTTGAAGTGTCTTTGAGTGACTTTGGGTTTTGCCCTCCAACCAGGTTGAGTGAATTGTCATCTTTGACTCTTAATAGGGTGCCACTCTCCCTGTCAGAATTGGTGCGTAATTTAGGCACCATGACTCCTGGAATCATGACTCCTTCTCAAAGTCCAGGTGGTAGCTGTGCCTGGAGGAGCCATTGCACATGTTCACCTTGTATACCAGTTGTGTACGTTACTTAACTAGGAGGCCTTGCTAACTTGCAATGATGCCTTAGTCACCTCATGATTGGATTACCATAATGTGCTCTACGTGGGACTGTCCTTGAAGACCACTCAGAAGCATGCACTGGTACATGCTTCAAGTTTTTCCAGTGTTTAACTGCTCTTGCACTGGCTCCCAGTTGCTTTATTCAAGGTGCCAGTCATCACTTTTAAAGCCCTAAATGGCATGAGATCAAATTATAAGATCACTTCTTCCTGAGGATATCTGCCTATTCTATTAAGTTAGATAGACTGGGTACGCTCCAAGTCCCTTCCCTTAAATGTTGCAACTTGGTGGGACCTCAGAGATAGATGTTTTTCTGTGATTGCTCCAGCTCCTTGAAACCCCACCTGCCAAGATTTAGAGGGTCCCAAGCTCTAAAGAGTAAAGGTGCCAACTAATGAAGCCACATAAAGCAGAACTCCGAGGCTTGACGTTTCCTCAAGACACATGTTTATTGGATAAATAATATTGGCACAGTCAAAAGTGAAACCAACTCTGAAATTTCCCTAGAGATTCAATGTAACTAAAAGTAATACTTTCCTCCCCTCTGCCCAATAAAAGCAATTGGGCTTCTCAATTCGCTTGGTTCCCATGGGACTGCTCTGTGTTTTGTCTAGCAATACAAACAGCAACACTACTCCCCCTCTTTCCCCCCTCCTCTGTGTGGCAACTTAGGACGAAAAAGATGGCTTCGGCCAGGTTCATTTCAGAAGTTGACCCCTAGCTCTTCGCTGAGGTGTTGGGCTATTGCACAAGTGATTACAGAAATGTAAAGTAGAATTAGTGGAATGTTCTGTTTTTATTGAAAGTCATGGCAAACTGTTTAGCATTGCCATATACAAAGTAAATGGCCATATAAGCCGTCTAAATAAAATAAAGTAACTTAGCTAAAAGATAATAGCTGGCATTTACAAAAGTGATTCTTCATTTAGGTGGGAATAATTATGACTGCAGGACAGTCTGTATTTCCACTAAATTGAATAAATAAATCAATATAATTAGTTATAAATTAATATAGTCTCCCTGTTTTATAATAATGGTGAAGTTTTTTGGGGGAAAAAGATCCTTACACTTAATACTGAACTGCAAAGAATCTGATAACATGCTAATTTCCTCTTTATATCCCTCCCCCTCCCCCTCCCTCATACTGAACAGACTAGAGTAATAGGGACCCTGGAGGTCTTCTAGTCCAACCCCCTGTTCAGGCAGGAAACCCTATACTATTTCAAACAAATGGTTGTCCAATCTCCAGTGTTGGAGCATTCACAACTTCTGGAGGCAAGTTGTTCCTCTGATTAATTGTTTTGTCAGGAAATATTATTCTTAAATTTTGGCACTAAAACAATGCTTCTTAATTGTATATGCTTTGATTTGTAAAATTAAAAAGTGTCATGCTCTAATGGTCTATCACTATGTTAAAATATTTATTTACATTCAACAGCATTCATATCTGAATATTGAAAACTATTGGATTAGATGATACAGGAATTATGGCCCTTAACTATTACTACATATTACATACAGCAGTTGTACCATTCAAAATGAAACTCATCACAAAAACTAGACCCAAAGTGTCATTAAATTAATCATAAAACGTGGGATAAAATAGCCTGCTGAGGCTTTCAAAAAGCAACAAAAATAAATAACATTTTACATACTTAAATGAATAACTAGGTAAGGTAAAGGTCCCCCTGCACATGCGTGCTAGTCGTTTCCAACTCTAGGGGCCGGTGCTCATCTCCGTTTCAAAGCCAAAGAGCCAGCACTTGTCCGAGGACGTCTTCGTGGTCCTGTGGCCGGCATGACTAGATGCCAAAGGTGCACAGAACGCTGTTACCTTCCCACCATAGTGGTCCCTATTTTTCTACTTGCATTTTTTTACGTGTTTTCGAACTGCTAGGTTGGCAGAAGCTGGGACGAGTAACAGGCACTAACTCTGTTACGTGGCACTCGGGATTCGACCCACCAAACTGCCAACCTTCTGATCGACAAGCTCAGCGTTCTAACCCACTGAGCCACTGTGTCCCTTAATGAATAACTACAGAAGTGAAAAGGGTGTTAGGTCTCAGGACAATGCTGAAAAGAAGACAAAATCTGTGTCTTACCGATTGAAAAAACAATCACATTAACTATTTATTAAGGTTCTCACAAAATGAGACATTCTTTATGGCAATTCAGTCTCTGAGTGGTTTGGAGGGGGAAAAAACTTTTACTGACTTCATAAACATTGACTTATCCAATTTCTGCAACTGTTCTTTATATATTTTAGCCTCCAGACCCCTAATCATCTTTGTTGCTCTTCTTTTCACTCTTGATTCTGCTGTGGTGATGAACAGCTAATCCTCAAAAATGTTAATAAGTAGAAATGGTGTTTAAAATCCTTTCTTGTCTTTAGATCTTTTTGTACTTCTCTAAACCAATCACATATTGAATGTTGTTACTCTTTTTAATAAAAGGTTTTCAAGTTTCTTACATTGATTTTTCTTTAGGCAACAATTATTGTTATGGTTCATTGCATAGTCAGCCAGATGTTCAGACTGAATTTGGCATTTTTGTCCACTTATCAAGTCTTTCTCAATGACCTGGGGTAGGCAAAAATGGATATTTGATGGTGGTAGAGATATCATCACAGGATGTAAGCTGTTCTGACTAAAGCTGCCTTTTGCAATTGACTGATGGTGAAATTACAATAAAATCAATAAAAAGTACAGATAAATGATGTCAAGAATGTTGAAGCAAGACATCTCAATCTTCCTTACCAAAGGCCTAGGTAAAATACATGTTTTAAGCTCCACCTTTTATTATTTCCTTGATGCCTGTTTTTAAAATCAGTTTAAGAATAGCCTAGAGACCCTGAATGGGAAAACCATTGATTGCTTAGCTGACACTGGATTCACATAGTGCAGCTATGGCAAGGAGTGTTTTCATACAGTTGCTTCTGGAGTGCTTGCTCTGTTTCTTCTTGATCTACTCAGATTTGATGATAATTATCCACCCCTTACCAACGTCCTATTCTGATGATTACAACACTGTATAGAGCTGTCCTTGAAAAAAAGAATCTCTTGAATATGAACTTGCTATAAAATGTTGCAATTCAGAGTGTTAACTTTGGCTGGGTACATGGATCATATGATGCCTGAAAGAGATACTGAAAGTTCTGTATAGGTTGCCAATTGTTTACCAAGACCAATTCAAGATATTGTATTTAAGGCTTTGAATGCTTAAGGCCTGGGGGTCTTAGGGATAATCTGTTCTGGTTGCAAATCCATAAGGTTCTTAAGATTAGCAGCAGAAACCTTTCTGAATATATCAAAGACCATCTTTTGGCAAGCTGGCGAGGATCTTCTCCTGTATAATTCCTAGACTAGAAAACATTTTCTTGGAAATTGTACGTGGCGCCCCCATTCTCCCAGTATGTAGGAAACCTTTTAACATATATTTTTTTCACCAGATTTAAGTCTGAATCTATTTATTTATATATTTATTATGTTTCAATTTACTTATATCCTGCATTTTCTCTGTATGACTAAAAGGCAGTATACATAGCGATCCTTCCTGTTTTCCCAACGACAAGAACCCAGTGTGGTGGGTTGGGCTGAGAGATAGTGAGAGAGAATCCACCACCTCTTTGTCCTGATCCTGCTTACACATGCACACGTCACAGGTGGGGTAAAGATCTTATTTGAGGCTTTCCATAGCCCAGAAACCCCCATGCCAACAACCACGCAACCTCCCAAGAGTTCACAGTTCAGTCTAGGAACAAACCCAACACGAATCCACAGGGCAAGACAAGTCCACAAGGCAGAGGCAAGGCAAGTCTGTGAAGCTAAACACAAGTCTGTAAGGCACAGGCAAAATCTGTGAAATCCAGAGGTCAAGGCATGAGCCAAGGTCCAAGGTACATAGCCCGAGTCAAGATTCACAGCTAGAAGCACAGAGGTTGATGAATCAAGGCAAGGAAACAGACATGTTGTTCCCAGTATCGTTTCACTCCACTTGCTGAGCTAAATAGCCACTCCCTGGTGCAGTCCATCAAGAGGGGTGAGGCTGCTGCCTCACAAGCAGCTGTCATGGCCCTGTCAGATTCCAGTTTGGAGGAGGAGGAGGAAGAGTTGGAGTTGGAACCGGGATGATCTGATGGATAAGGCACATCTCCCCTGGAACGTCCAAAAAGTCCAGGGCTGAGGATGATGCTGATCCAGGCCCCTCCGGCATTGGGGGAAGTGGTCAGCCAGAGAGGCAGAGGCCTGCCTTCACGAACTCGGGAGGATTGGCTGCAGACAGACAGTGGCAATGAGACAACGGATCCCCTCTGTCAAGGAACAGCTGCTCTTGTATTGCTAGGTTTTGGGTTTGGGTTTTTTTGTAACATTCAAATTGGAATTTACTTCTCTTTAACTTAAATGTTATTAATCAACATCCTTTACCCTGAAATGATGGGAAACAAACCTTGACCTTGTTCTGTGTGATATTCTTTCAAATATTTGAAGAGTACTGTCATGGCCACCCAGATCTCCTCAAGGCTAAATGTTTCTAGGTCCTTTGATCTGTCTTGATTTTTGAATTGTCAGACTCTGCAGAAACTACTTGGACATGGTTAAATAAGGATCTGTATTACTGAGTAGATTGAAGTTGCTTAGATAGCTTCAAACTGAGAGCATGATCTATTTTTTTTACTCACTGTCTTCCTGTTTTTTCTTACAACATTTTAGACCTTGCTTTGCAGGTTTGGGACTTGGTACTGAGATGGCAGTTGGTAGTTGGCATTCTTTAGCTCCCCCCATCTTGAATTTCTTCCTTTTTCGATTAAAGGGCCAAGAGCCACCAAGCCGGTGTGCTATCTGACAATGATGGGGGAATCTTTCTTGAAGTAATAAGCATCAGAGCATATAGGGGGTTTTGACACAATCTGACTCTTCTGAAGGAGGCTTCTGAAGCAAAAATGGTAAGAGATGTTGGGAGTCAGGTGACATACAAACTGGATGGATGGATGGAGTGAGTTTTAAAGGGTGGCAGTTGCAGAGAGTGAAGAAGACGACTTTGACAAATAAACATGCACCTGATGCCAAGGCAACAAAAGCTAAAACATTTTTTAAGTCCAGAATGTCCAGATAATGTTTGTAAGCAGCTCAGTCATCTCCCTAATTCACAGAATTACAAGAAGGAGGAAAATCAGACTCAAAAGATTCTGTAATAATAATCAGTTTCAATAAAAGTATTTGTAGACATCTTTCAGAGTTGATTTCTTGGTCTGGTCTACCTAGTACTGCTCACAAAGCTAAACTAGGGTATCAACAAAGTGGTTATGAGCAAATTCTGCCACAGATATAGTTAACCTTGAGGTTAACAGAGAAATGAAAAAATTCTTATGATGGCATTTTTTCTTTCAATCAATTGAGGATCCAATCAACTGTGGATGATGGGTTGAGAACAGGTGCAGTCTAATATCTAGCAGTTGGAATAGGGCATCAGAAAGCTGATATTGGCCCACATCCCTGTTGAGAAAAGGTAATACCAATACTTCTCATTGAGAATCATCGGAGAGCACTTTTGCCTAATATGTAATCTGAATATTGGATTTAACCAATACCTGGGAACATGTTTATAGTTCCACCACATTTAATGATACCTGGACCTGGAGTTGTTTCGTACTATTAGTACAAAGCAAGGTTGACTCAGTCTTCCACAAGGTTGACTCGGCCTTCTATCCTTCCGAGGTCAATAAAATGATTGTTGGGGGCAATATGCTGACTTTCTAAATCACTTAGAGAGGGCTGTAAAGCACTGTGAAGCGGTATATAAGTCTAAGTACTATTGCTGTTGGTAGCCTTTTTGTCTGTTACACCAGAGTCTGAATTCACCAACAGCAGAAGCAAGGCAAGTATGGTATATATTATAGGAGGTCCAGGAGGGTGGCTGCTAGGATTAAGCCTGGCTTTAGTTTGGATTTGTTCCTGTCTGACATTGTTAGGGGAAGTTTTTGTTCCGACTTGCCTGCTTTAGAGGCAAATTAGAGGAACCTGTTATCCAGTTCCTGGATTGGGACAATGTGACTGCTAGAATATATTTGCACTGATTTCCTAAGAAGCTGTCCATCCCCACTCTCACACCAGAGTCTGAAGATATCATCAAGTTGGGATATGGGGTAGGGAAGGGAGCCTGAACTATTACCTAGGTGAGAGCTAGGTTTGGACTTTCATCTCTCCCGTGTTTCTAGTGAAGATGGGTTGGGGGAGGCATGGATAATTGAGATAGAAGGTCAGGTGCATATGGTGTGCAGCATGAAAGATGACTTTGTGTTGATGGAGTAATTGAATCTTGCCTGAAGTTAGCTAGTTGAAGATTTCCTATATTGGATGGTTAAGGATTTTCCTGGCTGGGAAGGAGGTACAGGCTGAGAGTGCGAAGGGAATTTCATGGAAAGAGGTTGTGACTGTAGGGGATTAGGAGGATGACCTCTTCGCCATTCCTGGTCTTGAAAGCCAAATATCGAGGTAATCATGGAAACCTATAGAGGAGTAAGAAAGTTCTTCATCAAAGGTAGTGCAAGAGAACATTCTCTTGGATGTTCTTTTATTTACTTTTATTAACTATTGTCTTCAGCAAGCTGAACAGTGCAATTGAACCATTAAGCCCTCTTAGGTTTGATATATTAATTTTATGAAGTGGCTTATAGTTGCTTTAATGTTGTATACATTAAAGCAACTATAAGACCAATCAGCAATTATAAGACCAATCAGCAAAAGAACACTAAGTATTTAATAATAAAACATTAATGTACTGTATAAAGAGCAGTATAAAATATCAGTAGTTCAAAGCAATAAATTAAGTCAACCTGTTGAAAGCCTGTAAAATTAAAAGTTCTCTGAAGTTCTTGGTGCTCTCTGAGCTTGGTGGTTTGCTTGCAGACATTTCATTATCCCACTAGGTAACATCATCGGTGCTAATGGATGCGGGGTTTTCGCCCTGTCCATATACAATATCTTGGCCTGCCAGTGTTGATGGGTGTGTGATTTTCTCCTTGGTTTTTCTTTGATGAGGATATTGTTTTCTGTTTGATTATCTGAAATTAATCCCTTTTTATCTGGCTGTTGGCTGCTGGAGAAGATATGTTCTCTTCTTGTGATTTCTCCCTTAGCTTATACATCCTTAACTCTTTAGAATAGTGTGTAAATATGGTGTATCTCTGTGTGTCTTTGCCTAGCATGGTACAGACAACAAAGTGCCAGCTAATCCTCCCTCTGGTAGAGCATCCCATAAAATTATGCTTCTGTAAATGAGAGTGTTCTTTCCATGTGGGCTATTCTCGGAACAGAGATAGGAATGCTTCTCAAGATACAATACATGTATAGAGACTTCTGTTGAGGAATTGGGTCCTAAGCAGTGTAACACTAACACTTTGAAATGTGCTACCAAATAGATAGCCAATATATCCAGGTTTAATCACAGGCAGCTTTCTGGCTAATACTGAACATTCAGCTCAGTGTGGGTAAACATGGTGTGCATATATATTAAACAAGTAAGGACTGCAGTGACTGATCAGCATTTTTTCCATTTGGTGGCAGGAGGCGCATCATTTTTCCAAAGAAGGCTGATGCATTGTTTCCTTCTTTGTTCTCTCTTCCCCCCCCCCAAATCAATAAGAAATTGATCCGCTGTTTCTTGAAGTTTGCCCTCAAGATTTTGGGCCTTGGCTTCTAAGGATTATAAAGAAGTCTGCATTGGGGCTATGATCTGTGAATTGCCAAGTCCTCCATGAGCATAGGCTTCATGCTGTTAAAGCCATTTAAACCTCCAGAAACAAAGGTATACCTAGGAACACTGTAAAGTATGAATTTATTCTTTTGAATGGGTGTGTGTGTAACATCATCTATAGATTTTATATAACTCCAGTCTCTCTCTTATATTCACCAGAGCACCTAGAAATTGCAGTGACAAACTACTAAACACTAAATTTTTTCAGTAGGGAACATCGTGAAGTTGAAATTTAGGGCTTAAGAAAAATGTAAAAACAAGATATTTCCATCCTTTAAATAATAAAAAGAAACACCTCACCTGCCAGAGTCTTTGTCCTCATTGGTCACGTGACAAACCTTTCACTGGATACTACAACCCAGCACTTCCAAATAGGAATAAAGTTTTGAATAGTTGTGTTTGAGGGAATATAGAACGGCTGTAGTTACTTTCCTTTCCTTTTCTTTTACAGGTGACTAAAGCACAACAAATACTTTGTTTTCAGTAAAGGCTTTTTTTTCCAGGCTGAAGTGGAATTCACCATCCATAAAAAATTTAGTTCTGCCGAACAAGTGGTCAAAAGAATAAAATAGGCTTGTAATGTTTTATTTTTAAGTTCTCTCAGGATTACAGTGTTTTGATTGTGTTTTAAATGGTTCTTGCTGAGAGAAAAAGTGCTGAAAATGGGGGATCAGCAGACGTATAAAACAAACCATATAGTTAACAACAGCGAAAATGTGTATTACCATCACTTGAGTCCTCTGTCATCTGCAAACCACAGCTATGGAGCATCAGCCATTCATACATCTCCAGAGTCTCCCCTCTCTCCGTCATTCCCCCATGATGCCAGGGAAAACATAACCTTGAATGTTGGGTCCAAAGGCCTTGGATTAATGGATTCTCCTAGGCAAGCAGACTGGGCCCATTTGGCATCTGGAAACCACCTCCCAGTAAGAAACAGTCAGCATGTCATGTGGAACCCAATGGCTCAAAGCGAACCGGTTGATGGTTTTGACCATCTCTGTTCCCAAAGCAATGACCTCAGATCACAAAAAATTACCAGTGGAGTTTTGCATAAATTAGACTCTTTTGCCCAGGTGTTTGCTAGCCAAAACTTAAGAATCCAAGTGAACAATGTGTCTCAGCATATTCAGTCGCAACCTCCAGTGATGGAGAATGCTGGAGATAGTGCACTTCGACAATTGCTGTCTCAGAAACCTGCTGTGGAGCAACAACTTGTGCCGAGATACCAGCAGATGTCACAGCAAGTCCATCCTGGCTTTGGAAGTGCACAGCAGAAGCAACAGATGCAGTTAATGCAACACCAGTCTTCTCTTTATTATGACAATCAGCAACATGTTGCCCATATTCCAATGCACTCTGCCATGCATCAGGGACAGGCCCACTTGCAGCAAATGCATTCTCAACATTTGTTGCCACCACAGCTACAGCAAGACCAATACTATCTGCAGCAGCAGCCCCATCAAGGACAGCACAGGCTCTTGGTACATGAAATGCAGCCTCAGCAGCAGCAACAGAGGCAGTGCCCCATGCAAACAGCTCAGTATTATCCAATACAGCCTATGATGCAACAATTACAACAGCAGCAGCAGCAGCAGATACAAACACAACTTCCTCCCTATCACAGGGACACTAACCAGAAGCCTCTGCACGAACCTCAGCAATATTCCCAAGACAGAGGTAATTCCATGCAGCTTATACAGCTAGGAGCAGTCCCTCCATATTTCTATCAAGATCAGCAGCAGTCATTCAAACATTTGTATCCACAAAGTGTTCTGCAGCAGCAACAGCCACCTGGTGATGCCAGTCAGCCCGATCATTATCAGACTGATGGTGACACTCAGGCATTGATGGATGAGCACCTGGGACTCCCTGTGGCAGAGGGGACTGAAGTTCCAGCACCACAGGGCCTGAATTCTGGGGAGACCGCAATCCCTCAACAATCCCTTAGACCTACAACAAGTGTTCAGATGAATAACAAAAGACCTCAGCAGTTGTCTCCCAGTGCAGTATGGCCACAGGTATGTAAAATTTTATATCTAGCTTTCTGTTAAGTAAGCTTACAAAAAAAGCTGTATTGTCTTATTCATAACATAGAGCAGGCACGCATGATTGTTGGTGAAATGTATAATTGGATTTCAATAATAGGCTGGGACAACACCCCAGAAAATTAAGTGGAGCCAGAACAAAAGCTTCATTCAGTATCATTCCCATTGAAATTAAATGTAAAAATATGTTTGCAAAAATTAATACTTTCCCTTTTCTTGTATTAAAACTGATAATTCAATAGCAGATTTTGAAAGGCTTTGGGATAGGTGCCCTTCAGGCCTAGGGTTTCAGTCTTTGCATTTTATCAATGGTAGTTGTCCAGTGAAAGAGAAGCCGTTTATGTTCTTTGAAACCATGGAGACAAATAGATACTTCTGTTGGCAGAGCCATTTTATGAATCAGTAATATTTAGCATTTATTCCAATTGTCCATCTATGATGAGCCAGTGAAACTAGGTTAGATGCTTCTAGATATGATGGTTAAAGAGTGTGTGCTAGTGGGAATCTGTATAAATGTAGAGATTCTATTGGAAATTTTAAAATGACTCTTGTGCATTGGGCATTCTTAGAAGCCTTGTCTCCCATGGAATCTGTTGGGTAAGGCCTCACCATCCATTTGACTAAGAAACACAATCAGGCTTTTTTTGTTTTTTCTCCAAGAGTTCTATATTGTTTCCTGTTCAGATCTGAACTATATAGGGTAGCAGATGCGTTTAATGCCTTCCCCAAGATTTCCAATATTTTAGACCAGGATTTTTCAGACTGTGTTTTGGTCGGATTCCATGAGAAACAAGTAAGGACCATTAAAAAAAAACCTCAGTCACTTGATTGTAATTAATTTCTTATCACTAGAGCTTTGCCTCTTCATCAAGGTATATGTGTATATATATTTGAAGGGTACCTAGACTAGGAAAAGTAGAGCAAACTATAATTAAACAACTTATTGGTTTACTTAAATTTCTCCCATCTTTTTAATTGCAGATTCAGTTACTTGATGGAAGACTTTCATCAGTTTCTCCTGAACAAAGGTATAGTTGTGATTAATTACTGGATGTCTTCTAAAAATCCAAATAGTGGCCTACAAATCTAAAATAGTGTACAAATAATCAACCATCTTGTAAACAATCCTTTTGCTGTGTTGCAATAGAGCAATAATTTTGGTGGCAGTTATATCAATCTGTGTTAGAAGACCATATGACACGATGGAACATTCCATACTTGTTAAAAATATAAAACTTACCGTAACCCTCAGGCATATGAGTTAGGTTTGTTCTATATCTAGTCATTTAAGTATTGTAGGTCAAAGCCTATTTGGCACCTTTCACAGAAGCCACCTAAAGATCACGAGTGATTTTAGATTCAGGAGGGAAATTCCATTTACCTCCAGTCATCTTAGTTGTGACCGTTCTTCGTCCCCTTTCTGTTCAGAAGCTATGCCTTCAGCCTTTTCCTTCAACTGTAGGAACTGTACCATGGATAGGTGTGGACAAAGTTTGAGGAGCCAGTGGCCTCAAGCATGACCATCTGTAGAATTGCAAGAGGCTTTCTGATGATGCTGCGACATCACTGGAAATGGTGATCCAATTTAAGCCATGCTATAATTTTGTTTTCCTTGAATGTTTTTAAAAAGTAGAACTGAAGGCATCTTGTTCATGTCTCCAAGTTAAAAACCCCTCCCATTATATCAAAATCGCTTCAAACTGAATAGAACAATTCAGTGGGTTTTGTGATGGGGAGGTCACATCAGGTGAGGATCACATCAGGGATTTCCCTTCTGATGTGATCTTGCATCACAAGGCCCACTGATCACCCGAAGCCCTTATAAGCAGAAGAACAGAGACGCTGATATACCTTAAATTCCGCTGAAGATGTTACCTAGCCTGGTAACAAAATGTTCAGTAACCATCCCACAAGCTTGGAGAACAAGCCTCCACCCTCATCCTATGCCCAACCTACAGATATTCATCACTATCAATGGTGCATTCCTTAGGGTGGCCATTGCCATTTCTTTAGCTGGCAAGAACATATGTCCTCTGTCTCTTCATAACCCATGGCTAGAATACCATGATCCAAAACATCTTCTATTGATGTGTGTTTATTCTACTAAAGAACATCATCTTTAACATCTTTGCTCAAAATAAAACTGGTTTCAAATATTTACACTATGCTATGGGTATTGACAGCACCAAAGAAACTTTTGTGGACAGTCTAGTTCAGTGGATTATGTTTTGTGATGCATTTCTGTCTGTCATATCCAGGAAAGATAATTAAAGTGAAAATTCAAGTTGTACCTATGCAGATGCACAACCTATCCATGTTGCTCATGTAATAAAAAATTATATAGGAAAAAGCTTACCATAAAATATTATTATTATTATTTTAATCCCATTTATATCCCGCCCTTCTCCGAAGACTCAGGGCGGCTTACAATTTAAGCACAAACCAATGTGCTTAGCAATAGCCTTCATTCTATGTATATGCCTGCTTATTAGGGCTTTCGCCCCCCCAGCTTATTGCCCCCAACAATCTGGGTCCTCATTTTACCTACCTCGGAAGGATGGAAGGCTGAGTCAACCTTGAGCCTGGTGGGACGCGAACCTGCACTAATTGCAGGCAGCTGGTGTTACTTTAAGGAGGCATTAGCCCACTGCTCCACCAAGGCTGCTTTGATGGTGCATTATGCACCATCAGTTGGTGTGGAATTTAATTGAGTCATTGCATAGAGCAAAGAATTACAGAAAAAGTTTATTGCTAATTTAATGTTTCAGATTTGGTGAACTGATGAAGCCCTTTATAAATAAAATGTAAATATCTGCATGTTTTTGCATTTAGACCTTACATTTTTATTGTTTGTTTTTGTTAAATAGGACTTACAGTTGCTTCAAGTATCTGATTAAACAAATTTCCCATTCTTTATTATGGTCATGACTTTCAAGTTACTTATCAGATCTTACTTGCTCGTTACATAATCAGTATAATCAGTAAAATTGTTTCATTCTTGACATTGACTAATTAACTTATCAATGTTACCAGTTTTAATAAATGTTGCCTATTGTTCAAAAGAAAAGTAAAGCTAGGGAACAGCAAGTAATTTAAAACAGTCCTGAAACCATTACAAATTAAATATGTTATTTATATAAACAAGTAATTCGAATGATGGCTTTCATCTATTTTCTTTTATTATATACAGAACTGAGATTGCTGCATTATTGTAATTATTGCAACACTAATTTCTGTTCCTTTTTAAATATTCTTATTTACAACATTTGAACTCTACAATATTGTTGCCATGTGTGAATATTGTCTGCTTTGAGCTTGGTCACAATGTTAACATCCCACTGGCAGTTCTTACAGTCTTCAATATCCAAGTACTGATTCTTACTAAGATTAACATAAGGGCATAAACTCATAGCTGTGTTTAAATATAACTTCTAGGCTTTTTCAATACCTGTTGTATTACATGGTTCCAATCATTGTTACATTTCAGTTGCATTTAGATGTATTTGGTTAAAACAGTTTCTCTTAAAGCATTTAGATGAGTACACAAATACAGTACATTGCTAGTATAGGCCCTGACATCAAGTATGCCACTTGTCATGGATGCCAACCTGTTGGAATAAAAGACTGCACTATCAAAATATATACTGAGGCTTCCATCTGTAATCAAGTCTGCCACTCATGTGGTCTTCATAGGCTTTTACATCTGCAGCAGTGTTGATTGAAAGATGGGGCAGTGGTAGGTCATCTAATGCAGCGTTTCCCAACCTTAGGAACTTGAAGATGCGTGGACTTCAACTCCCAGAATTCCCCAGCCAGCATAGCTGGTGGGGAATTCTGGGAGTTGAAGTCCACGCATCTTCAAGTTCCTAAGGTTGGGAAACGCTGATCTAATGGACTGAGTAATACATGAGGAGTGTTCCTATATTTTCAGTATGATCCTGTTTATAATTAGTCCAGTATCTCTCTTAGTGGGAATTACTTCCCAAGGATAAAACTTTAATCTTGTTGTGTCTTCTCTGCATTTTGAGAACATTGCTGTGAATATTTATGCTGTGATATTCTTTCAATATTTATGCCTGTCATAAATTTAAGTCCTGTTTGTATATCCATTCACCTTAACTTTGGTTTTGTCAACTTTTCAGCAAAGGCAGTAGTACATTTCTGCAGAAGTGAAACTTGATCTTCTTAATGGTTATTGAGCCCTTCCAGAAAATACCTCCAATAATGGTTTTAGTATAATCTGTGACAGCAAGAACTGTAAGAATTAGGGGATGGCTGAATGAATTCTGATTATTTTGTTTTGGTGTTTTATTGGATTCAACCGTTTGATCATGCATCAAATGCTGCTGAGGTTTCAGAGTTTCTCCCCCCAAAAATTGTTGTGTGTATATTAATTATAATGTATCTAGGAGCATTCTTTCTAAATCAGCATCTTGTTCTCTGTCTCTTCTAACAGCAATGCCTGTGATAAAGAAACATACATTGAAAGACCTGAATCAAAGAGCAAACTGACGTGCACTGTATGTTTCAAAGAGTTTAAAAGTTTACCAGCTCTAAATGGTCACATGAGGTCTCATGGAGGGATACGGGCATCTCCTATCTTCAGACAGGTATCTCTGCTTGTGTATTTCTTTTTGAATATTTGGTCATCCCCTTTTGTAAAATTTGCTGCTTGCTTAACTATGTCTTTCTTTAAAAAAATATTCTGGAGCTTGCTCTTGTAAAAAAAAAAGTCTTTTTCCAGCTTTGTTCCAAGTATATTAATTCTCCATTGTTGTTGATCTGTTAACTGATGTTATATATAAGAAAAGAACTACATCTGGGCATAGGCTTTGGCTGACCTCCAGTTGAACAGGGTTCCTCACTGAGTATACTTCAGTATCCTCTTTATTGGTTGAACAGTTTTAAGTACAAGAAACTCTTCAATACAACTTCGTTGTTTTTCTGTTTATTTCTGTCCAGTTTTCTTGTGTTCCTTTTGGACACAGGTTTCCAGTGAGGATATGTTTTCTAAAGGAGGAATCATGTTCAATTTTTTTGCAGCAACAATACTTGAGACTGACTCATTTATTCCAAGGTAGCAGGAAATTGCTCTAATCCCTTATAATAGATCTTTTTAAAATGGGTCTTTTAAAATGCCCTAACATTCCCCAATGTTCATGCTACCTATAAGTATTCTAGTGATCCATCCAGGCGTTTGAAGTTGTGGGTGAAAGCCTTTAATTGTCTGTACAGGAGGATGGGGAGAACCTGCCACAGCATCACCAGCAGGAACAGCTGCCCTCTGAAGTGGATAGCTTTGCGCCTATCGTCATGCCTGTGTCTGTCCCTGTAAAGGTTCTGTCGCCTGAGCCCAGCAAGCAGGCCAGAGATGGCTGTGCCCTGGTCAAAGACAAGCCTGTCTCAGATGATGAGATGCCTGTCCTTGTGAGGATGACCTGTTCTCCTGCACATTCCCCTAATGCCATCAGCCCGTGTACCTCTTCTGTGAGTGTTCTCTTCTTGCCACTAACTGTGCCATAGGAGCCTAATAAATCCCTTTGCGTTGCACCAATGCTTGAGGACTTCTCCAGTTATTTCAATGCCAGTGTTAATTATTTGTCTATAATGGTCCAAATTTTTCAAACACAATAGAAAACAACAAAGGGATTTGTTATCTTTAATGTTCTTTGTGCTTGCTTATTTTACTGTTGCAGCTGGCTGAGAGCCAGTTTGTTTTCTTCTTGAAATTGGTCTACTTGTGTGTTTGTGTGCATGCCCCTGTGCCCGTGCATTTTGCCAGAGATTGTTTCCAGAGAATAAGTATTGTAAAAGGCTTGAGACTAATGCTTTCTTTTCCTCAGATAAGCATCACTTTTTCTTCAGTAAATTACAGTTATAACTGTCTGCTGTCTTAAGCTTAAAATTTGTGTCATGTAGCATGCAAGTCCACCATTTGCTACTGAAGATGGTGAAACTTAAGCAGCCCTGACCTTTGCCTTGGATCTCCCATGCCAGTCAGCTGCCAGTTTAAAATTTCCAGTTAGGTACTCTGGGAAAATTCATATTAGTAATTGCCCATGAAGGGCTTATCTTTATTAGTAAAGGCCCTCTTGTGCATGGACTTGGTTCTGATATCACCCAAGTTTATCCAGAATTACATCATTCATTTCATCCTGCTTTAAGCATAGTCTTGTTCTAGATTAGAAAGCAATACAGTTTTATTGTATCTAGAGGAACAATTAAATAATCTCACAGAAGCAGAAATAATAATGCATGATCTTGTCTACCACTTTTGTTTTTCATATTTCTTTGGGAAACCGACGGGGAAGTGCAGTCTGAAACACTAGGAACAGACAGCCGATGGTCTTTAAAATCTCTGCCCTTCCTAGAAGTGTTTAACCTGGGGAGTGTTTAACAGATCTCCAGTGCATTGGCCGTTTCCTTTTTTGTTATTTAATTGAATAGCAGCTTCAGACAGTAGTTTGGAAAGAAACCTGCAAGGGGAAGGTCCTTTTGCATTACTTTCCTAAGAAAATTGAGCATCCACTCCAGGAAAGGACAGTTATGGGGAATGATCTGAGAAGCAGCAACTCCACAGTATTAGATTCCATTAGGCCACAGGTCTGCAACCCGTGGCTCCGGAGCCGCATGTTGCTCTTTCAGCCGTCTCCTGCGGCTCCCAGTACTCTGCCATGTGCAGTCCAAAAAAAAAGTGGGACTAAAAAAGTTCAACCAATCAATTCAAATATGCAGGGTAGGTGCATATCTCGCCTTGGCTCCACTCTTCAGTCAAACCCTGTTCTGCGCATGTGCGCATGTATGCGCATGTGCACACATTTTTTGCGGCTCCCAGTTTTTCCTTTTGTGAGGGAACCGGTTCAGAGTGGCTCTTTCACTGTTTCAGGTTGCTGACCCCTGCATTAGGCCAATATCTGACTTCCTAATGCAACTGCTTTTAAAATTGTAGGACAACTTTTAAACAGATTTTCTGGATCATACTTCACTTAAATAATGATTGATCATTATTTCTTGAAAATTAAATGGTGCCTTTGTCCAATCTCCCTGTAAATTTGTTGTTTTAATTTTTTTATACGTAAAGAGCTTTATGAAATACAATATCACAAGAACTAAAATTATGGGCAGCCGTAAAAATAATTACAGTCTATTAACAAAATAAACAGGAAGCAAAATCTGCAGCACTTATTTTTAAAAAGTGACATAAATGTAAATACAGGAAGTCATGCATCAGTAAGAAAGGCCTGACTACTTTTAATAATGAAAGTTTATTACAAAAAACGAGGGGATGAAGCTGTACAAGTTTAATAATAGTTTTATATTTTTCAGGCTGTGCTGATGTACCCAAAGAGTGGATCCCAGGTCAGCAGAAAGGTCTCTGGTTTACCACTGTCCATGCTAAGTTTAATTTAGTGAATGTGTCTCACCAACTGAAAAATCACTCTCTTAATATATCATGAAAAAACTAGGACAAGATGGGAGGAATATTATTATATTTTATTCATTTACTACTGTTGTACGCTGCCTTCTGCTAAGACGTAGGATCACTCCTTATTTTATCTTTGTAATCTTATGTGCTAGTTGGGTCTGAGAGAAAGAGATTGCCTTAAAGCATCCATAGTTAGGTCGGGATGTAGATTTCTAATCCAAAATTATTAAAAGTTTTCACGGTGGATTCATTAAAAGGAGGGGCCAGGATTAAAATGCAGCAGTGAAAATAAATAAATGCTACATTCCTATCAATGCCTCCCCTTAGTTAAATAGCAACTTAAGGACGGCTATTTAAAAGTTAGGCAGTCTAGTCTCCTGAGTCAGGGAAGTTCCATCATGAAGATAAAGCCATTCTTGAAGGTCTTTGTTCCCGTCACGGGTCTTCACTACAGTTCTGGCATAAAAAAAGTCCTCTCCAAAGGATCTTAAAATGCTGGCAGACTGTCATGAGAGGAATTAGTTTAATTCCCAAATTCCACTTTAAGCCTGATTCCCAATAGTAAAACAAGAGTAGATGTATTGCTCTGTTGAAGTCAGAATACAGCACCTGTAAGTTGAACCATGAAGGATCCGTTGTTTGTTCCACGTTTTCACGTTTTGCTGAAAAATTGTATGATTGAGTACACTCACTATTACAATAACAACTTTTGCATTTTCAGGATCCCAATAGAAAGCACCACCAAAGCATCACCAACTCTGAAGAAAATATCAAATCTTTTCAAGACAAGAAAAAATACCGTCACAGACCCGAACCACTCTTCATACCACCTCCCTCCTTCAATCTCAGTGCATCTCTCTTAGGGGCTACTCTGTACCAAAGCCAACTGCGCTCTCCTCGTGTCTTAGGAGACCATCTAATTGACAGGACTCATAATCCCCCACCTTATACACCACCTCCCATGCTTAGCCCCATACGGCAAGGATCTGGACTCTTCAGCAGTGTCATTATATCTTCTCATGGTATATCTCATCCCCAGCTGCCCCTTACACCTCTGACACCCACTCCCCGGATTCTCCTCTGTCAATCTAGTAAGTATGTTGTAGTATAGATGTTGCTCACATAAGAACTAACAGTTTTATTCACTCGTGAATGATGATAATGTTGGCTTAAATTTATTCCATTTGTACTTCTTATGTGTTCCTGCACATCTAGATGTAATTACTTTGTTTCAGATGGGTTCAAGAAGAAATGCAGAGAATCAACATATGCTGATTTGAGCTATTTCCTGTATCTCTAAAATGTGGCCCAGAAATTCCAGTTATAGCAGTCCTTGTTTAGTGACCACAATTTAGTCATTAAGAAAGGGGTTGCTTAGTGAAACTGTGACTGTACTTATAATCTTACTTTAGCTTTGCTTTGCTTTACAGACCTGTGAAGGTCATAAATGGAATGGTAGGTAATTAAGTTACTTTTTCAACACCGTGGACTTTCCATTTTTACTGGAATCTGTTGATGCAAAGAACCATGTCCTTGAAACTAGCAACTTTGACAGCATTGCTACACCACATGGAAACATTTTTTTAAAAAAATTCATCACTACAGATACAAAAAAATTGCTTGCAGTCTTGAATAATTGTCTTGGGAGTATAAAAGCAGAAAGTCTTACAAAGTAGCATACCATGCAAGGATCCCATTAGTAATTGTTTTCAGAACAGTGTGGAATGCATTTATAAAGGTACAATTAAATGTAAAAAGTAGATTTTATGTGATCTGTTGGTCTGTTTAATAAGATAGTCTTTTTGGAATGGTACTGGCTCTCCAGAGTGACCTTCCAAACTCCCAACCCTTTCCAGCTAGGGAGGAAAAGTCACAGCATCCCTAGCCAGGCCTTGACTCCACATATTTGGAGGGCATTTGATTGACAAATACCTTCATTAGAGCAGTTTTCTTATTGACCTGATGACTCTTCTTTCAAAACGGTGCAGAAAGGTCAACGGTATATAAATGGGTGCTCTATTATTAGGTTGGGACACGGTGGCTCAGTGGGTTAGGACGCTGAGCTTGTCGATCAGATGGTCAGCAGTTTGGCGGGTCGAGTACCACGTAACAGAGTGAGCGCCTGTTACTCGTCCCAGCTTCTGCCAACCTAGAAGTCCGAAAGGACGTAAAAATGCAAGTAGAAAAACAGGGACCACTACGGTGGAAAGGTAACAGTGTTCCGTGCGCCTTTGGCATCTAGTCATGCTGGCCACATGACCACGGAGACGTCCTCGGACAAGCGCTGGCTCTTTGGCTTTGAAACAGAGATGAGCACCGGCCCCTAGATTTGGAAACGACTAGCACGCATGTGCGGGGGAACCTTTACCTTTACCTATTATTAGGTTGAGAAATATTCCTTATTTAGATATAATGTTGTTTTCTGTAAAGAAAGAAGGCTGACTTCAGAAACCTGGTTAGTTAGCAAAGACAAAAAAGGAAACCTGCTGAAAATTACAATATCGTTCTTCTTGCAGATAGTATTGCTGGAAACAGTGTTCCTGTGACCCCAAGACCCGGAGAACAGACTATTGATATTGAACCGTAAGTCTTTTGTAGAGAGATGCAATATCCATGCAACACAATTTTTTTGGTTGGGGAGGGGGAGACTGTGTTTCTTTTTAAAAAACGTTTGAGATATAAATCATTCCTGTGAGTCTTTCAGGTATTCCTGCATGTGCATCAAGACCTCTTTCTTATCTTATTTTGTTTATGCTCAACTTGTTACATTGGTAGCACTTTTAAGTGGTTTTCAGAGCAGCATATTTAAGTATTATAAAACTGCAGTCCTGAGTTAAACCATGAAGTATGACCTCAGATGTTGGCCATCAGTGTCATATTGGGAAATGAGAGCTCAACCTGGGTCTTCATTTTACTGACCTCGGAAGGATGGAAGGCTGACTCAACCTTGAGCCTGTCAGGATCGAACTCTTGGCAGTGGGCAGAGTCAGCCTGCAATACTGCATTTTAACCACTGTGACACTATAGCAATTAGTTTTTCTAGAGGGCAGATACCATGGCAAACAGCCTCATCTCTTAGGACCTGGCAGATGGAACTCTTTTTGCCCATGGGACCTGCAACGTGTCTCCTGCCAGACTTAATGGGGCAGGTAAATGTAATCAGGAAAAGGTGGTCCTTCAAATAAGTCACACTGTTCATTCACGATCAGAAGGTGATGCCCTTGACAGACTGTTTTCCTGGATTCTTTTTGGATGGTTTTGATGAAGAACACAGTGTGTCGTCTATTCAGCTTGATTCTGTAAGGAAACAAACCACTTTATATGAAGTTTCTGCTTCATTAGTTTTATCTTTGTCACTTCTGCTTTCTGCCTTAATGTGTTTTTTGCTATACAAGTGATATTTTTTCCCTGCCATTATTTTCTTCCTAAGTCATTCTCTTTAGGCTCCTCTGAGGAGAAAGACTTAGGAAGACTCTGTAGTAGACTTCCATTTTTAATGCTTTAAATATTTTTATTTCTTTGAGGTGTATCAACATTGGCTCAAGATTCCAGGCAAATATCCCTGAACTTAAAGATATAGCATTGGTGGAGAAGGAGGATCACAAGGCAACTTTAGTTTGGAAACCATGGCCAGAACTGGAGGACAAAACTTTTGAACAAAGAGGTACTATATTTTTATACTACCTAAAAGAGCGAATTTTTGCTTTGCTATGTTTTATGTATACCTCCACCGACTCATCAAGATTACTTTGGGTAGTTAATAGGGATTAATCCAAACTCATAGTTTGAAATTAAAAAATGAGTGTTTTCAGAATTGCTGTCTCTTAGTTTTAAAAATTTAGATTTTTAGATTTCCTTGGTACTTTTCTGGGTACTTCACTGCAAAAAACAGACTTGAATCAAGTCTATGTTCAGTAGATTCTACTGTTAAAGAATGGGAGAAGATAATAGTTTACTCTGATCTCCTTCTACACCCATAATTTCTGGAGGTTAATGTCAGACACCAGAGGAGGAAAGAGAACCAAGAAACAGTGGTTTATCCATTTGCTTTAGAAGCAAGTTTCCGTTAGATACATCTCAAACAGAAAAGACCCTTGGATACTTGGACCTGACACATAATATAACATAAAAATCTCCATTGTACATTGAACCCTACATTGTTTGTGTAAATTCTTCATTGGGCTGTCCTTGTACTCCCTAAATTTGTTTTCTTCAAAAGACTCTATTCATTAAGAAATAAGTTTTGTGGAATAATTTCTATACAGTTTTCTTGAAGTCTTTACATCTACATCCCTTGCAATATTTTGTGATGGGGATTAACACTCATTTTCACACATGCTGTTGTGTACATATTCATACATACAGAGAAATAAATAGGAATAAATAAAAAGAGAGTACAAAAAGAAAACAGATCTCTTACAGATCTCTTGAAGTGGTATAATCACAAAAATGTTACTTCCCCCTTTAGCCTGTTTTAAGAACTGTGTGAGAAAACAACAGGCTTTTGGTTTATCATTGACTGATTTGTAGTGTGACAATTAATTGCTTTCTTAAACTGGTACTTAATGTTAAAATCATACTATATAAGAAGGCAGCTGAGAATCATCAGTCCTCAGTGCAGAAATCCAACACCAGAACATCCCTGACAGATGACCATTCATCTTCTGTTGAAACATCTCCAACAAAGGAGACTTCATAATTTCAATGAGGAATGTGTTTCATATCCAGCATAAGTCTGAAAACTCAGAAGACTAAACCTCTGGTCCCGGTGACCAACCCAGATTGGTTCTTGATCTTTCCATCCATCTAAAATTCAAAATGCCTGTGCTGCCCAGTCATAACTGCAGTCATAACTGCACTAACCATTAGGAAATATTTTCTGATTCTTGCCAAAATCTGCCTCCTTGTAATCCTTTGGGATTTTCTGTCCTATCTTCTGGAACCATTCTGAACCATTCTGTCTGCCTCCTACATGACAGCCAACAGTTGAAACTAGCTGCCCTACCTCCCCATTTTTTTTCCAACTGGGTGTCTTTCCAACCTTATGTTACCTTTACTTAATTGCCTTTTGCTGCAAGTTGGGAAACACCGGTGTAAACAAGGAACTTATAACATCTTTTACATCCTGTTCAGTCTTCTGCTACTTTGATACTTGATCTATTTCACCATTATCTGATTTTGTTATTTTTAAAATGTAATATTTTCCACATATGTTCATCTACCCCTTTTAAGCCAATTAATGCTGTTCCAAGGATGTGTATTTCTGCATTTGAGGTGATTAAGTGGAGTGTGTGAATATTTTGGCTTTCCATGCTTACGTTAAATCCAGGGGGCAACGTTCAAAGGGAACCGTGCCCATTTTCAGAGTGCAATGCATGGACAACCTGTAAACTTCAGAGTGATGTTCAATGGAAAAGTGTCCTTCACGCACCTCCCCCACTCCAACAACAAAGCAAGCTAAAAACTACCACAGGGAAAATTTCAAAAGAATAGAAAAACAATCACATCTGGAGGAGGAGAAATCTCAGCAAGTAATTAAAATAAACTACCTCCTATTGTGCCCCAGCTGTATTAAAATAGGAACTCATACTTGTTAGAATTAGTCTTTACATGGGCTTTATGCATTTTTCTTAATGTTGCTGCATTCAGCAGCTGAATTGTTTGACAAAATTAATTTTGTTTTCTTATTACAGTGACCAATCTCTTAAATATGTGCTGCTCGAGCATATTAACTGGTGGAGGAACCAACATAGAATATGGTTTGCATTCTCTCTTTGAAGCTAAAGGGAATATTATGGTAGGTTACAGAACATGTTAAAAATAGTAACAGATTTCGTGAAGTAATTGGACAGAAAGAAAATGTTTGAATAACTAATTGTGAAATAGTCTCCCTTGCCATTAATGAGATTTTTCTTTCTTTAGTGCAACTTCTGAACAATTTCTAATAGGGTGCTTTATTTAAAAAACCCACATCCAGTTTTTCTTTAAGAAAAGTCTGTGGCTGCAAATGTCTAGTAACTAATACAATATCTAGTGTTTTATGTTCACTCAGAAATAAATTCCAGTTCCATTCCATTCCAGCTGTTCATAGGACTGCAACTTAAGCAAAAAACAACCTAGGTCAGGCATGTCAAACTGCTGGCCTGCAGGCTGAATGCATCATACTAAAACCGCGCCCACCCCATTGCCGGCAATGGGGAAAAAGTCGCGATACGTCACACGACGTCACATGACGTGAGTTTGACATGCCTGACCTAGGTCAACAAGTGTTCTGTTCCAGCCTACGACCGGCCCTGTTTGAATGTCAGGGACAAACCCTTTTTATAGTCAACAGGCTGGAAAAAATCCAACCAAATTTATTTACAAAGAAATAAAAAAGTTCAAACAAGAGTTAAACCAAAAGTTCAAACAAGAGTTAAACAGGAATAACAGACCAGGACTCTAGCAGAAGATCTTCAAACGGTTGCCTTCAGCAACCAGCACCTCCCACACCTTCCCCTTTTATCAGCAGTCCCAAGGCGTGGCTTCTCATTGCCTTCTCCTCCTCTCACCGAGTTGCCTCATTGCCTTTCTCTGTTCTACTCTGCTGGATTGCTTCCTGCTCCTAGCATCCCTGAATAGATCCAGCTGTGAATCATCTACGTCCAATACCTCGTGCTCACATGGCTGAGTCTGATGAGGAGCATGACGGGAGGGGCCAGGCTGAGAGTCCTGCAGTGCATCAGAGCCTCCCTCTGACACCAAAGGCTCTCCAAACCCCTCCTTCTCCTCCTCCTCCTCTTCAGAATCATCAGACTCAGCTGCCAGTATCACAGGCTGACGCTGAATCACAAGAAGTCACTGCATAAATGAGTCCAGCAAGGGCTCTGCAGTCTTAAAATGCAGTGTATCGCAGGCAAAGTACATTGGAAAATTGAAAATGTATTAACTCTTATTAAAAGAATAGGTATAATTCTAATAATTGCAAACCAGATACAATCCTAGTTTGCTTTGTCTCTGTTAATATTGCAGGCTGCTCTGGAGATGCTGCTTCTTTTGAAGCCAAAAAGAGGAAAATCACATCCTCTAGCCAATTATCATTATGCCGGTAAGTTCTAAAACAGGTTTGTAAAGAGAGCCTGTCAGTTCCACATGGGAGCTTTTATCAGGGCAGGTGTTATTGGCTGAGCACTGAGAAAGAAAGTCACTCATTTGACAGTAAAAATGTAATGCTTCTCACCTGTTCCATTTACTTCAGGTTCAGACCAGTGGACACCATTTGAAAGAAAATTGTTCAGTAAAGCACTGGCAACATATGGCAAAGATTTCATTTTTGTACAGAAAATGGTGAGCTGTTCCTCTCTCGTTTTCATGGTATTTCTGATCTTCAGGATACCACTTATTTATCCGCTAGAACAGCGGGCCCCAACCTTTTGGGCACCAGGGACCACTTCCATGGAGAAAGGTTTTTCCTTGGACCAGAGGGGGCATGGTTTTGCATGCTGCCTGCTTCCCGTGGATGCGGCTTTGCTTGTTTGCGCGGCCCAATTGCTGGCATGCCACGGACCAGTGCCAGTCCATGGACCAGAGGTTGGGGACCTCTGCATTAGACTAATTCCAGCAGACATGGTTTATAAATGAAAGTCTGTATGCTTAAACTTAGGTGAGGTCCCATCTGCAAGAATTTGTTCTTATTTTTAAAACACCTGACAATTTGACCATAAATTACTTCTATGAATTGGAGTGAAATATATTATCAGATTGCGAAGACTGGGTTCTAGTCACCTGCTCATCTTTGAAGTTCATTGTTTGATTTTCAACAATTTACTCTCTGTCAGAGTTTAAAGCTTAATCTGTTTCAAAAGAGGAATTCACCCGAGTTTAAAATGATTTAACCCTCACGCATCTTAGTAAGATCCAAAACCAAGTTCACATTTTTGGCACTGCTTCAAAGTTTTGATATTGTGATAAAGTATACAGTATTAATGAATATATCTTGAGAATTTTTTGTAGTGAGTGTGCTGCATATTAATGTTGTACGTTAGCTGATAATGTGTTGATGCAGAGTCTGAATTATTGTATGATTATAGGTGAAGTCTAAGACAGTCGCACAGTGTGTTGAATACTATTATACGTGGAAGAAAATCATGCATTTAGGACGACGGCACAGAAATCGGCAGGCAGAAGTAAAAACTGAATTCCCAGTAAGCCTCACTTCCTTTAGTTTTGAAGTACATAAAATTGCGTTCTCCATATATTGATACTAATATATTTGATTATTACTTCTCTCACTTGTGAGAAGAAGCATTTCAATAAGACAGTTATATATATGCTGTAACCTGGTCCATGCTACAGGAATGTAGGTTATTTTATTCTAAAATATTGGTTGCAGTTCTTAGCAAGCACCACAGTAGTATAGAGCAGACATGTCAAACTCGTGACATTGCGCAATGTATTGGGATGGTTTTGCCACTGCCGGCAACAGGATGGGCGCAGCTTCCGGATGATGCGTCCGGCCCGCGGGCTGGCAGTTTGACACCCCTGGATAGAGCTTCTCTGTGTATAAAAATTAGTGTTACTGCTTCTAGTTTCTAAATTCCCAACATTTTCTTGGGAGAGCCATACTTGCATGATAGACTGCCTTATATATCCAGAAGAAATCTCTAGTTTTATAGAATCAGGGAGCAACCGATATGAAATAATTCTATTTAAGAGCCATTGCCAATTGGAATAGTATTAAAATATATGAATAAGAAATTGAACTTCCTATAAAACAGCTTACCTTGATTCTTCCAGTACAGAGAAGTTGCCTTTCTATATAACATTGAACAGTTTTAGAGCAATAAGAGGAACTTGAAAGTACCTCTTAAGTAAGTAATTATTCTGAATAATACGTTCTGTAAGGAATAATGATGTCAATTAATTTTCTCTCTAATTAAATATAGTTTTGGAACCTGTCTCACACCTCCAAAACAGATTTTAAAAAATCAGAGCTGGAGAAGATTTGTCTTTATTTAGTAATGAATAATATTTAATCTAACTATTGGACTTGAAACAAAGTACAGGTGGTTCTTGACTCCAGGTCCACAACTGAGCCCAAATTTTATGTTGCTAAACAAGACAGTTGTTAAGTGAGTTTTGCCCCATTTTATAACTTTTCTTGCCACACTTGTTAAGTGAATCACTGCAATTACTAAGTTAGTAACACAATTGTTAAATGAATCTTTTTATTTTATTTATTTTATTTTAATTCCATTTATATCCCGCCCTTCTCCGAAGACTCAGGGCGGCGAATCTGGCTTCCCTATTGATTTAGCTTGTCAGAAGGTTGCAAAAGGGGATCACATGAACCTGGGACACGGCAACCATCATAAATATGAGTCAGTTGCCAAGCATATGAAGTTTGATCACATGGCCTTGGGGATGCTACAAAGGTCATAAGTGTGAAAAGTGGCCACATGTCACTTAATTTTGAACAGTCGCTAAAACAAACTGCTGTAAGTCGAGATTACCTGTAGGTACATGTGAGCTACTTCAATCCTTTAAAATTTCCCTATATAGGCAGAGTTTCTTATACAGTTATTCCACTATCACCTAGCATGTCTTTGAATTTTAGACAAGTGGTGAAGACGAGGAAATGGAAGGTGAAGAGCAAACTGAGGAAGAAAAAGCATCTGTAAAAGAAGAGGATCCAGAAATTCAGAATTCCCCTGACCCACCGTCTATTGCTGTTGCATCACCCCTTAACTCACCCTCTCTGCAAAGCCTTGGGCTACCTGCGACCTCTTTTATCTGTGAAATGTCAGACTGTGGTGCTGTAAGTGCAATTTTAATACATCAGTGCAGACCTGTAAATAGAAATGAATCAACTGTGGCTAAAGAAAACAGGGATAGCACAAATAGTAATAGGTGCCTTGGATGCAATCCCAAAACATCTGGAGTACCAGTCGAACACCGTAGGCATTGACAAAAATCACCATCAGTCAATTAACATAAGGCAGCTTTTCTTGGAGCAGCTTACATTCTGCAGTGATAAAATTTAATGCCATGAAACAACAACATCTGCCTATCCCGGGTCCTTGGGAAAGGCTTGATAAATGGATAAAATTGCCAAATCCGGACTAAACATTTGGTTGACTGCAACTAATCATACTAATATGTTAATACACACATGCAGAAGTGTGTGGATACAGAGGCAGCTAGACTGTGCAGTTCTGTGACTTCACAATACGCCTTCAGTAATTGATACTGGATGCAAAATCTCTTAACCCTGATGCCTAGAGTGGCAAAGGCCTTAAGATATCAGATGTAGGACACAAGAGAGCTAGGTGCAAGTCCACCCTCACCCAAGGAAACATACTGGGAGTCTTTGAGCCAGTCACACACAGGGTCCAACCTTTATCAGAGGGGTGTATGAAATAAAGTAAAGGAAGATCCCTATATAAGCCACTCTGAACTCTTAGGAAAATGTGATGTATAACTTTCAACAAAGAAAAGAACTTGTACTGGTTCTAGAAGAGAAATAAAATTATTTTTAATAATGTTTTAAATTAATTCATGTTCAACCAATATGGTACTTTAACTATATGGTTCCTAGGTTTCTGTTGCTCTTTAATTAGGCTGTATTTAGGGCTTCTAAATTCCATTTTTCTGTCCTCCAAAATTCATCTATCTACACAACAAAATTTCAACAGCAGGAGACACTTCTGCTGTTTGGCAATAGAAACATTTTAAATCGTTACATTCATCCTATACTATTATTCACATAGAGCTGCAAATAAGAAAAATGAGATACAAAACAAAATTAGAATAAACCAATCCTCACCAAATCCCCCAAAGCTGGACCTGCCCATTCCCTAGTCTTCCCTACTTAGCTTATGATCCCCATCTACTGCTCTGTTCTTCCTTCTTTCCTCCAAAATTGAATGTGGCTCCAAGTGACTAAAAAAGCCGCTTATGATTGGTTTAGCCTAGCCCAGGGGTTGGCAACCTCGGCTCTTTTATGACTCGTGGACTTCAACTCCCAGAATTCCTGAGCTAGCATAGCTGGCTCAGGAATTCTGGGAGTTGAAGTCCACGAGTCATAAAAGAGCCGAGGTTGCCGACCCCTGGCCTAGCCTATGCCTGAGATTAACCTTACAAATAATAAAAGTCAAGTATAACTTGGATATTTTCCGTCATGGATATTAGTTTAGAAATTTTCACAAATATGTTATTGAAGCCCAAGGGTGATTGTAAATACATTGTTGGTCATTTGGCTTGACGAAGATGTGAATGGATGATCTCTGTAGGCATGTGGTTTTGATCATAGCTGTTAGCCAAGATAGCTAAATGACCATCTGTTCAAAAGCTGTGCTGAGGATGCATGGTGAAGCCGTCTTCCTGCATATAACTGGCCAGTCAGAAATAAAAAGTTCAGAACAAATGTTTAAATTATCTTGCAGAGTCAGATTAAGAAAACAGGCAAGATACCATTTGAGGAACTCAATATCATTGTTACACCTTTTTTTTAAAAAAAACTTTAATTCAGAAAATGTATTTTTGACTTATTTGCCCTCTAGGTCTTCACTTCCAGACAAGCCCTGAATGGCCATGCACGTATTCACGGTGGTACAAATCCTGTGGTCAAAACCCGCTGTGGGGGCCCTGGCACTAAACACAAGTCGAATTCTCAGAATGACTACTGCTCTGTCAAGAGTTCCCCAGCTCATAGCACAACAAGTGGTGAGACAGATCCGCCTACAGTTTTCCCCTGTAAAGAATGTGGCAAGTAAGTAAAGCTATCTACACACAAACTAGAATCTGTGATGCTCTGTGTAGAAAACTCGATGAAAATCACTCCCCAACAAAGTAAGGAAGTTGCCTTAATGAATAAGAGTAATTCTAATGTAGCCTTAATGAGTGTGGTACCCAGTCATGCTTGCTGGGAACTCTGGGAATTGTACTCCTGAAGTATCCAGAGGGCAACAGGATGCAGAAGACTTTCCAAATCACTATTATAGAGTGGTAAAATATAACGTGTACAATTTAGACAGTATTAAGATGTCATAAACCAAACCTTAACCCTCTTTTGGCTTGAGGGAGAGGTGGAATTCGTACTGTATATCCTGTGGTTTCTTTCTGTTTTAGCTTAATGTGACATGTCAATCCAGCCAATGCTATTTACAAACCACAATTTTTATTTACTGCCTACCACAGGATTGCTCAGGATTATGCTCCCTTACCTGAGATCTGCATCTTTAGCTGATTGCATCACTTAAGGAAGCTGAGCAAGAGACACTTGTTTACAGACCTACCGAATTATTGGGTGATATAGTAGAAAACTCGTTAGCATTGTTTTTAAAGGTATAAAATAGAAATGAAGTTTGCTCTTGAAGGTTTTTAGCCTCACAGACTTCAGTTGTGTAGGATCTCCCTATTTGGGCAAAGGGATTAGAATTAAGAAAATGTATCTGAGTATATGCTTAGCCAGGAATTTCCTGTTTATGCCAGTACCACATCCTTTCACTTTAAATGTATGTATGTATGTTCCCCCAAATAATAATTCCCATAGTTTAATTGGGGGAAGGAATGTGGTTTTTAAAAGTGAGTTGAAATTCTTGCAAAATCCCCAGGGAAATACTACAAGCTTCTGATTAGGGATGTACATGGAACAAGTGTTTTGAAGTTGAACAAGATGGCCCATGTGTTCTTGCTGATGGCAACTGTAACATCTCAATAACGTGTGTCTCTGCCACCTGATTAAGTCATTCTCTGTAACCTCTGATCAGCAGTGAACAGTCAGCCCCTTCTTCCGCACAGGAAGCATAATTCATGGAGAAAATGTAATATACCTCTGTAATTTATACAGATTCCTTTTTCTTCCTTCCTTTTCATATTGTATTAGGATGTTTTTCAAAATCAAAAGTCGCAATGCTCATATGAAGACCCACCGCCAGCAGGAAGAACAACAGAGGCAGAAAGCCCAGAAGGCTGCTGTTGCAGCCGAAATGGCAGCTACAATAGCAAGGACTACTGGATCACCAAGGCACAGCTTGATTCCCCTGGATCATTTAGACTTAATAAAGCAAGTTGAACAGGGAGATGACCTTGGCAGCGATGTTGTAAAGGAACTGGGAGAAGTAATTGACAATGCTGAAGTGATAAACCCCAGCCTCTTACTGGATGAAGAAGAATCAGAGTTGCTTCAGGATGAGGTTGAGCTGTAGACAAAATGAGCCACATCTGTAACATTACAGATGCCAGTTGGAAATCAGTTTCCTCCAGTGAACAGACTATATTTCTTACTTCCCTTTTATTTTAAACTCTATAGCTAGATTCGTTTAAATCCAGAATTGGATTTAAACACATCTGTCTTGTGATGTTCTTCCTTTCTTTTCTTTTTTTAAAAAGTGGAAGGGAATTGTTGTTTTCTAAAGGAATCTTGTGTAATATATTGGAATCAAATATTCTGAAAAGTTCATATATCTTAAAACTTTAAAAGAAACATCATGTTATTCCTCAGGATACTTTCTTTTGTTCACCTCTGTTAATTCTGGCTTCAAAAAAGCCTGCAATAGGACTGTGAGATAGCAAAAATAAGTCAGTGATACCCTGTTGTTAGTATCTGGCAATTTTGGACCAGGGCAAACTAATATGGTCCTTCTGCTTGGGCCTGTAACCCAGCTAATTCAATGATTTCCTTGACACCAAATGAAAATTCTGAAGAGATCTTGATTGTCTTTCCTAACAAGATTTAAATGGATGTTCTGTTTGGTTGAGCACAGATAGATTGATGGCAATGTGTCCTGTTCTGCTTTACTTGTATGTGGAAGGAAGAAACAACCATGAAAGCAGAAGGAATGACTAGATCAGGGGTGTCAAACTGCTGGCCCACGGGCCGGAGCATCACGGAGAAAGCACGCCCATCCCATTGCCGGCAATGGGAAAAAGTTCCGATATGTCGTGCGACGTCACGTGACGTCGCGAGTTTGACATGTCTGGACTAGATCATTCCTCCAAGTAAAAGTTTTTATTATCACCAAATCTACTCTGTATAAAACTCTTTTCTTTTCAAGAGTTTGCATAGTCATAATACATACTTCAGTGCTTTCAGTTTAGGAGATTCAGAAGGAACCGGGCCAGTGTATGAAGGAATATCTGGAAGATTGTAGCTAGACTTTTGATTTTACAGTGACAGAATAGCTGAAGCAAACTCACCACCTTTTCATAGAAGATTCCTGGATTGCATGTAAATTAATTTAATTTAATTTAATTTAATAATTTGATTTCTATACCGCCCTTCTCCCGAAGGACTCAGGGCGGTGAACAGGGCAATACACAATAAAAATCGAATACAAAAATTAAAAAAACATAATGATTTATGTAGTGAAGTATTGCCAATCTGTACAATAAGTCAATTACTAAAAAGTTGTCTTTGAAAGTATAGGTACAGTATGCTACCTTTAGCTTCGCAGCAGTGTTTTCCTGAAAAGGTGCAAGTCCCATTTTTTTCTCACATAAAGAAGAGGAGGGGGAAAGGCCCTTCTTCAGATAAATTTGCTTATATATATTTGTTAAAATTCATCCAGATAGAAAAGAATAGTTTTGCACTTTGTCTCTGATCATAAATTCTATGTGGCTAATGTATCTCAGTGGCTCCAAAATGCACATGTATTTGGTACAGAATGCGCCCAGACCTTGGTGCAGTTCCATTCACTTTTGTAAACTGAATTATATATCATCATGAAAATGTGTGCTGAACCTAGATGAAACCATGCAGGTTTTGGTCATTGCCAAAGAGTTTAAAAACTGCCAAGTGTATAATTTGTTGATGAGGTTAGTGTAAATGTATTGAACATTGTACTTTTTATGCTTGCCAAATTGATTTTTATAGACTCACAGGTTTGAAACTTAAGCCGAATAACATTACACAGGTTTGGGAGACCTACGTTATGTTTACATGTTAAGCTTCTCATTTTAATTATAAAACCAAAATGCAGAGCCACAATTAATGTTGACTTTGATAACTATTTTGAAATTCAGATTTCCTTCCATTTTGTTTTTATGTTGCTATTTTTAGCAACAACGTGCTGCAAAATTTAATCTCATCCAGTACAGTAATTATGGTTGTTTCTTCCTTTTCCTGATTTTGTTATATTAGTTTTAATATACACAGAGTAGTGTTTTATGATAATCTTGTGCTAAACCAATAACGATCAAAATTTTCCCCATCTCTTCCTCTTTAATTATGATTGAGAATGATCACATGGGTCAACATGGTCAAATCTGGAATATCTTAGCTAAGCAACTCTTTCAACATCAGGGAGTGGGTTCGGTTTTTAATATAATTCTCTAGCATAACTTATCAGTGAACAAAGAGTTCACTGTTATGCGACGGAATAAAATAATTCTGTTTGCAGTCATGGACATTTTCATGAGAGCCAGATCTTAGTATTTGATAATCTAATAGTCTTAAAAGATATTTTTGTAAAAAATCACTTACACAGCCAAATCCTAAAATTTCTACTCTTTCAAAGCTTTGCTAGCCATGGCCACCAATGATAATTGTTGTAAATGTGGTAATTACTGTGTTCAAATCAGGTCTGTGCCCAATTACAGATCACAAGCACCACATGAAAAGTAGCCAAGTTCAAATTATACCAAAGGCTTTCTTTCACTAGTCAGTAGGTGGTAAAGTGCAAGCTGTCTGATGCATTTTTTCTTCTGATGTGTATGAGTTCTTTAACAAAGAAATGGAAGAGAGTTGATTATTATGGTTCATTGCTCAGTCAGCTAGATGCTTAAACTGAATTTGGCTTTTCCTCCTCTCCCCCCCCCTTGTTCCTTTCCCATGGATCCCTGGGGCAGGCAGATGTGGATGTTGGAGGGTGATAAAGATATTGTTGCAGGATGTAAGCTGTCCTGAGTAAAGCTACCTTTTGCAATTTGTCAATGCTGTTCAAGTGGTGCGCCAGATTTTTTCCCCCCTTGATCGCACCCAAAGAGCCTATTGCTACTGGAACTGCTTCTGCTTTCTTCTGTCACAGTCGTTCTATTTCTATCTGCAGGTCTTTGTGTTTTATTGTCTTCCCCAAACTTCCTCTTGTTTTCTGTTGTGTCCAGGTACTGCCACATCCATTATCCAGACTTTTTTGTCTGTCTTACTGACAGTTGTTATGTCTGGGATGTGGCAGTTTTGAAACTAAAAATAACCTCCCAAATATTAGCCACGTTTGGGAGACCTACATTGTGTTTATGTGCTAAATTTCTCATTTTAATTATACAACCAAAATCCAAGCCATAATTAGTGTTTTAACAGCTTTCACCTTGATAATATTGAAATTCAGTTTACTTCTATTACTTCCTCTCTTTTACGGTCCCATCAGTTCTTGCTCGCAGGCAAGCAAGCAAGCAAATAGCACTTTTTGCAGATTGTCAAAGGCACCCTTGTTGCTACTTTGTCATGAAGTTGTTTGTAGTCAGCCTGTGTGAACTTCTTGCAGCAGCTAACCAGGTGACCCACTGTTTCTTCAGTTTCTTTGCAGAGGCAAGATTTACTTGCTGTTACTGTCTTCTATTATTATCAAATTTACTTGCAACCCATCTTGCAGTTCAGGGCAACTCTGAGTGGCTTACAGTAAGATAAAATATACAAATATCTGACACTTAGCAGATTAAAATTACATACATTAAAACAAACTAAAAAAACATGAGTTTGGAGGAGAGAGGTGGGCTGGCTTTCCTGTTGGTGCATCAACCGCCTCCAGCTGGTCCTTCAGGACCTCTTGCCAGCCAGCATAGCCAGGTTTTAAGGCTTTTCCTAACGGCTTAAAGAGAATGGGCAGATCTTATTTCCTGTGGCAAGATGTTCCAAAACGCAGAGGCCATGACAGATCTGGATCCCACCAGCTGAAATTCATTGACTGATGGGATCTGCCCTAGACCCCAGCACGAGTGGGGTAGACCAATCCCACTGGGCAAAAATGGTTCTGCTGTCTTTGATAAAAGGGTAAAGCTCACAATAAATCATCCCAAGCTGATCTATATTATTTTCATGTAAAACTAGTAAGGCAGATTTTTTTTACCTTCATTAAGCATCAGGCCATTATTCATCTAAATAACATTAGGTTTTAGTGTTCCTCAAACTACATCCATCAGATGAGTTGAGACTGGGACTCAACAATTTTATCCAGTGTGGTCCATAGCTGAAAATTATAGCTCAACATACTTGGAGGCTCCTTCAGGATATCATATATTTCTATGTTTCCTTAGAATAAGTCTCTAATATAACATTGTTCCTGGTTATGTCTTTAGATTTATAACCACAGCATTAGTGCCAATGAATTGCATTCTTACAATGTACTGTAAGGTATTGGTAAAATTGACAGCATTGCAATTGATCGTTGGACTAATTCATAATGAACCTGATAATGCATGGTTTCATTTTAAATTATGTAAAACAATTATTCTATATCCTATCCAGTATACTCTGGATATACAGAGATGTCATTAAACAGAACTGCAAAAGAAAGAATATTGGTACTTCCATAAAAATGTTGTTGTTGAAATATGCTTCAATATTTTGCCAGAAAACTTGTGTGGGGAAGGTTCTATTTACCGAAGTTTTGTGTTTGTCACAGTTATTTCAGTAACGAATTAATTAAAAATTGTACATAACCTAAGAAAAAAGGAAAATATATTTTAATGGAGAAATCTTATTTTCAGAAGTATTTAACTGCTGATTGATTGTTACAAAAAAGTTGTACATTTCTGAGGTATAGTGTAGTGTAAAAATATTTGGTTTAAAAACATTTAGCATCATTTTTATTTTATTTTATAATAAATGTTTGCCTGTTACGGCTTAATTACACCTGAATTGCATGTGATTTAATTTCAGGATGTAATTGGTCAAGTTTGCACTAAATGCTTAGTTTCATAATATATTACATGGGAGGGGGCAATTTTTTCTTCTTTTTTTGATGAGGTAAAATGAGGCATGCATTGTACCTGGTACATAATTAAAAGCAAGTACTGTGTATAGATTATACAGCTTTTTCTTGACAAGCAATTGTAAAATCAAAGGGATTCTGTAAGAGTTTGCAGGGAGAAACAGTATTTTATACTTTTGATAAGATATACTTTGTTTAAAAAATTGTTCATGTGATGGAAAAAATCTTTTAAATAAATGAATCAGCATTTTATTTTTTGGTTTCATATTTTCAGTAGCAGAATGAAAGGAGTCAACGTGGTACTTTTCTGAACCCAAACAGGACCAAATTTTGATACAAATGTGGGCAGACTGTCCCCTGCCAGAAAGAGAGTTTGAAGTTAGCTAGAAAAAGTCTGTATTGCATCTTTATGGAAGAGAGTTGGAAATTAGCTAGAGGCTGCAGAGGAAAAATTCCCTATTACATCCTTAGGGAAGAGACAATAGGGCCGAAACTCAGAAAATTATTAACTACTGTATTCCAATCTAAGCCCTCTTCTCTCCCAGTCATGTGATCCAAATTCCAACGAACACATACTTATGGCCATTGTTGGTAAAGCAAGCAAAAAGGATTCAGGAATCTATTTACATTTTGCATTTTGCCAACAGAACTCTCACGCTTCATTTCCTATAGCTTCTCGGAGAACCAAAGGTACAGTGTTCAGTGAAAAGCCCTACAATTACAATTTGATTCAAGGCCCCCATAATTTGCCTATTCCAGACTTAAAACCACACCCAAATAACCCAGTAGATCTTCAGGGAAAATTCCAAACTTAGTCTTTGGTGTGATCAAGTCTAAAGGGCCTACTTTCCTGGTGAAGAGTAACACCAACAAGACAAAAATCAGCCTTTCCTATAGTAGTCTGTCACCTCCACATTTCATAATAAATAAATAAACCTTTATTGTCAAAGTACAACATGGGTACATTGAGATTAGCTCAGCCTCCCCCCCGTGCTCTCTCCCCCCAACACGGTGACAACAAACCCTCCATCCTACCACACCATGTGAACCAACTACACCACACACCGGCCTCCCAAGTCAATTCTGCATAAGTTCACAGAGATTATATCCCATTTAAAAGCCTAACAGCCCACGGATAAAAGCTATTTTTCAGCCTGTTGGTACGGCTGGCTATACTCCTATATCTCCTACCGGACGGTAGGAGAGTAAAGAGATACCGTCCAGGGTGTGAGTCATCCCTGAGAATCTTCCTCACTCTTCCAAGGCAGCGAGCCCTGGCAATGTCATCCAGTGGTGTCAGGGAACAGCCCACAATGTCTTGTGCTGTGCTCACTACCCTCTGTAATATCTGCCTATCCACGGCTGTCAGGCCAGCATACCAAACCACAATACAGTGCGAGAGGATGCTCTCTATAGTAGACCGGTAAAAGAGGGTCATTGGCCATTGTTCAAACAACTGTCCAAACAAAATATAGATCTAATGTGTAACCTTATGTGTTGTGCCTTCAATGATTGGGTCAGGTTAAAAGTGGCCACGAATTCCTGAGCTACTACTGATTTCAGGTCACTTGAGAGGGAGTTCAAGTATCCACGCACTAACAGCTTGGGATTTCACTGCTAAGATCAGGTTGGAGCGCAGTGGATTGGACAGGGATGCTGCTGGACAGGAGGGAGGGCAGTGCAGCAACTCGAACAGTTCCCTTGTACCCAGTTTCAGCCAAAAAGGTCTCTCGTCCAATTGCCTGTGAAGCAGAGTCCTTAAAAGCCATTGAGATCTTCCAGATTACAAGCATCTCATTTCCCCCTTTGCTAATCACTGGTGGCAGTCATGAAACCCAAGTGAATACATACCCCCTCCCCTTTGGCCCACTAGGTCTCAGTGTACCCAACAAGTCAACTGTCTCGTCCATTATTAGACCCTGTGTATGGATCAGGTTTATTACAACCAAACTTGTGTTCAGAAGCAGCAGTAGAAACCCAGGGTTACCAGCTACCCAGTGATCTGGTTTCATGGCAAATACAAAGGACTGCCCTCTTTCCATCCCCCCCTTCCATCTATCCTCAAACTTCCAAGGCCAAGGAACCCATACATTCTGTCACAAAACACTCATCCCTCATAATCCACTTTACCAATTGCTTTCAATTGTAGACATATCAACGTAGGACTGTAACAGTTTTGGCCTGGAGTCATACAACCCATTCTGTGCACCTCAAAAAGCTTTGTATGTATTGAGATTGTGTCAGGACCCACCTCAAACCACGTCTTAGGAAGACAAACCTCTTGGAGCCAAATCTAGTCCAAAAAGAATCTTTACTATGACATGCTTGGTTGTAGGAATACAAGACAGGACTTAATATTGTTCCACGAACTAAACCCTTATAAAGAGTTCCTGGTTTAACCCCCCTTAACCCCATTTGGTCAGTCCCCCATCATTTACCTCATGTATCATCCCTCTCGTGGGGAAAAAAGGAACTTAGGACCTTTTATGTTTATTGCTCTCTTCCGTGACACAAGCCAGATGCTAGCCCCCCCTTTTGTTTCCCCAGTTCAAAAGGCTTCTCTTTTCCTTTGAAATGCCTAATACCAGTTCCGAGAGATGGCAGAATCCATGGAATAATGTTTTAAACATACATTTATGAATATGATATGGATGTATATGTATTACATAGAGCTTAATAAGGGGGCTGGTTAATTGAAAAATTAAGAAACAAAAGTATTTTTAATGAATTAAAATATAAAGAAGGTCCTCATGAATAGCTGAATAAGGAACCCATGCTAAGTGACTTGGTGTAGCTCAGTGTTTCTCAAACCTGGCAACTTTTAAGAGGTGTAGACTTCAACTCCCAGAATATGGCTGGGGAATTCTAGAAAGTGAGTTCACACATCTTAAAGTTGCTAAGTCTGAGAAAGATTTTTTTTCTAAAGTTCCTGGAAGGCTTCCATAAACGCAGCTGGCGGCTTTCCGCTCCACCTTCTTCCGGTGTCTTGTGCTCGAACTCCACGTGGGCAAAAAAGATAGTTTATCAAGTTTTATGATTTACTGATTATTTTGGATGTCCGCGTTCACACGATTAAAACCGATCTCCGCACAAAGCGTTGGTCGCGTCGCCCAACTGAACGAAGTACAGTGAATTCAAGCGTTACCAACGGCAAGAGGTAGATTGAGGCAAGCAGGCCGTAAAAGCGCCAGTTTTCTTTTTTTTTACGCTGCAACCTGAATGTTAAGCTTTGGGTTCAAAACTGGGCGGAAATGCAAAGGCAAATGCAGATGTTTCCCGGTAGAAACATTTCACCAATCACGGTCGATTACGGGATAATTTAGCCCTTTTATTAAGGTGTTGGCATCAGCGACCGATCTGAAATTTGAGTACGACGGTACAAGGTGATTTCACTATGGGGATGTTCACACGAGACCTTAGGCTACACCATTAACCTACCGCAGGGGTAGGCAACCTCGGCTCTTTTATGACTCATGGACTTCAACTCCCAGAATTCCTGAGCCAGCTTGGGATTTGGCTGGCTGGCTCAGGAATTCTGGGAGTTGAAGTCCATGAGTCATAAAAGAGCCGAGGTTGCCTACCCCTGACCTAGCGGGATCAGAAACGACAGGGAGCCTCGTCCTCGCCCCGCAGTCGCGGCCTTGGGACACGTAACCGCATGAGCTGCCCTACCACGGCGTAGTAGGGCACGCATTTGATCTCTGCGTGCGCCACGGAGGTAAAATGGGGACCCCGCGATCACCATTCCTTTTAGCATCCCCTTTTCGGACAGATTCGTTGGAATTATGTTCCAGGACTTGAGGTTTTGAGTAGCGCTGCCCCGCTCGCTACGGTATAGGCCAGGGGTAGGCAACCTCGGCTCTTTTATGACTCATGGACTTCAACTCCCAGAATTCCTGAGCCAGCTATGCTGGCTCAGGAATTCTGGGAGTTGAAGTCCATGAGTCATAAAAGAGCCGAGGTTGCCTACCCCTGGTATAGGCGACAGCGGCTCAACCTTGTCCCCGTGTGCTGCGTCTCTCAGCCTCGCCCAATCCCAGGAAGGTTTGTGTAGACTGTCCAATGCAATGCAGGTTTATTTCTCCGAGAAGCGTTTGCAAAAGAATTTCAAGAATAGTCCCCCACACGCTTTGGAAAGTACATTCAATGGGGGGGCTCTTTGCGTCAACGGATCATCTTTTTACACCGTCTTTTCTCGAAAGGGATGATCTCGTAAAATAGTTTAGGAAAAAAAAATATCTTTCTGGGAGACCAGGAAGACTTAACCGCCCCCTACTTTCATTTTTGTATGTAGGGCGATTCCCGCCGTCGGAAAACGACGCTGTCTAGCGCAAAAATGCCGCTCAGGCTGTCTTGAGTACGGAAACTCGATGGTATTTTAGCAAGAGGAAGTTGTATGTAGAAGGTGCCGGCAAAATGGCGGCGCGAGCGGTTGTGACCCTTTTAAGCCGGCTATGGCAGGTAATTTTGGCGTTTGGGTGGTTTCCGGGGGTGAGAGCAAATTATACACCAGACTTTGCCGGCTACGCGGTTTATATTAATCAACCGGCTGGGAAGGTTAGTTGTAGTTCGGCACGAGGTTGGGGAAGAGTGGTCGGGTAGTTGACCCTGCTTCTCCACAAAAAGTAGGACGCCAAAGGGAGTGTTTATATTTCAAATAAGCAGTTGCAATGTGCTGGCACTTAAATAACTTTAAATAATACCTCTTTGGTACTGTTTATGGGCAAATTTGGCCTAAGTGAACTTAGATTTGTTCTAAAAGGCACATTAGCAAAGGGAAACCTTGCATGCTGCTTTAATAAGTCAAGGTGGTGCAGTACGGTAGTTACACTGCTAGACAAACATCTAGCAGGATTTGGTTTACTCAGACAAGGAAGGTGACTTGGGCTTGTCTCCCTCTTTCACCCCAGTTCACTCTCAGGGGGGTGATTGTGGGAAAAAGTGGAGGAAGATGTGCAATATACACATCACCTTGAACCCCTATAAATCTGACAATAATAATGAAAGGGACTCATGGATTTGAATCTTCAATTGAAATGTTTCAACCTTTTGTTGCAATTACTGTAGATTTCTAAACTTGCCAATGTTTAGACTGATTTTAACCATGGTTTATATTTATTTGAATTGAATTGGATTAGATGAGATTACATTAGATTGCAAAATAGTCTAAAGGAATAAAGGGGCCATTCTTTCAGTGGTCCCTAGATTCCTTTAGACTATTTTGCAATCCAATTTAACACAATCAAACTGAGCATAGCTGTATGTTTTTAGAAAATATGCACACATGCATAATTACTGCTCTATCATCCTTTTACCAGCAGTTTAGTGTGGCTTTCATCAGCCCTGTGTGAGATTTGCCTGAAAACAGGCATTAGGCTGACTTTTTTTTAATCTGTTTATTGAAAATTTGTTTATGCATTTAAAAGCTATACAATAACACACTCCATATCATGATATCACTTCTGTAAATGACTACTGAAAGACTGACATATGAATAGAACTATAAACTTTTAAACTATTCTTGCTGTTTTGTGAGTGAAATAATAACAGTTTCATCTCCCAATGAAAAATTCTGTTACTGTAGAAAGCACTAAGCACACATGGATGCCAAATCATCTAATCCTGAAAAAGCAAAAAATTTAGTCTGAATGGATGGTGAGAGACTTCAGACTTGTTTATTCATTTATTCATCACATTTTTACACCACCCATCTCAACTAAGAAACTCTTGTTGAAGCAGTAGTGTGGACTATGAACAAAATATATTAAAGATTCTGCAATCAAGTGAAGAGGCAATTTGTAGATATGTATTGGCTCTAATAACAATAATTTAATCCTGTTTCCCTTTTCCATCTTAGTCTTTTTTTAAAAGTCTGTAGTTTGAGATCAAATTCTGGAAAAATACCAATGACAGATACACTTAATATTATATTAACTATGTACTTTTTATTTTTTTTTAGGGGCCAGAAAATTTTCTTGTAGCAGGCAGAGTTCCATTAAAGCAACATAATTTTCTTAAGTAAGTTTGCTACATTGAATTAATGCTATATTAAAACTGTGACTTTTTAGTTTTTATGACCAATGTCAGCTCCAAGCTAATTCAAACTGATTCCTCTTTTACTTTTCAGAAATAATCACTTGATGTGGATTCAGTCTTCAAGGGCCAACAATAATACTCAACAGCCCGCAAAGAATCCATTGGTATGTGTGATGATTTTCAGTGTGTGCTTTTCCAGCAACTAAGAAAAGGTTTGGAAGAAATAATTAAGTTATGATCTAAGTTATACTTGTATGAATTGAAAAAAGTGAGAGAATAATGATTAATTTTAACATGTACTGGATAATTTATACTTAAATCATAATAACTGTATTCAGGTTGACATCTTTAGAATGCTAATGCTAAATTATTTCTCTCTGCTTCCAAACTAGGTATCTGTTTCTGATGAGCCAGATATATTATATAAAAGACTGGCTATTTTAGTTAAAGGGCATGATAGGGCTGTGCTGGACAGTTACGAATATTTCATGGTGCTAGCTGCAAAAGAACTTGGTCTCTCTATTGAAAAAATGTAAGTACTGTTGATCTTTATAGTTACTTAGTCTTTGTAGAGTTTTATTCTCAAGTAGACTAACTCACTGCAATATGTACTCTCAAACTTTATAGTTACACCAATTGTCCAAAAAATAAAAATCAAATTGGAAATACACCGTTATAAAGGACCATTTAGGCCATTACTCCATGTTCAGTAGGAGATTCCCAAATTAAAGAATACTGACATGATTTACTAGCCACCATTTAAGTATATCCAATGAAGGACGGCCTGCCACCTGTCAATGTAATTGGTTCCAGAATCAGCTTGGGGCAAACTGCTTCTGTGAGTTACTTTTTATTTCATATTTATATCCCTCTTCATTCCTAGTAGGCTGTAGGCAGATACAAGGTCAAAGCAGTAACCAAAATTAAAATATTTTTTAAAGAATCAATAAGCATCATGGACACCTGTAAAAATAAACATAAGGTGAAACATAGACTAGAAAAAGATTGGTTTGCTTGAGAAATACCTTTAAATTCAGGGCTATGTGTATCTCTGGGGGAAAGCTATTCAATAAAATGAGAGCAGCCACTGACAAAGTCTGCTGTCTAACCATGCATCATGAAATTTGGAAGGAAAGTGGCTTCAGAATAGGGTTTTTCCCCCAGTGTAATTGGTTTGTTTTAACAGCTGCCTTTTGTATTAATTATAGCATCTGTGTCATCTCCAAGGGTAGCCACATAGACCCTATTACAGTAATCCAACCAATGGTGATCAGGGCATGGTTTATTGTTACTGGGACACCTTGGAGCTCAATGAAAGCTGCCTTGACTACATTTCTTACCTGCTATATAGACAGGAGCTGAAAGTCCAGGGGAACCTCACCTGCTGAGCCAGTGCTATTAAGTTATCTAGATGTCTATGGACAACTAGTAAATTTGACTTGGTGGGATTTAGTCTCAGCTTGTTTTCTTCTTGTTCAGATCCTTCAGGTATCAATTTAGGGCTTTTATAATACCTCCAGTTTAGGTTAGAGTAGGAATGTATAATTAGCAATAACACTTAGACTTATATACTGCTCCATAGTGTTTTACAGTATTCTCTGAATGGTTTACAATGTCAGCATATTACCCCTCCCCCCCAACAATCTGGGTCCTCATTTTATCGGCCTTGGAAGAATGGAAAGTCAATCTTGAGCTCATCAGGATTGAACCCCAGACTGTGTGCATAATTAGGTGTCATTTATATATTGATGACATTTCAATTCAAACCACTAGCAATTTCATATAGATGTTTAATAATATATGGGGAAAGTCCCATGTCCTGAGGTACCCCATATTACTGTTCCTAGGAACCTGAATCGTAACCGTAATAGAAATCAGTTGCTTAAACAGGAATGGAATTATCACAGAATAATGCGCTCAACTCTCAGTTCCTACAATCAGTAAGAAAGGTATAATGATTGAGTATATTAAACGTTGTGAGATCTAATAGGACCAAAGGGGGACATTCCCCCCATTTAGGTCCCTACAGAGGTCATTGACCAGAGCAACCAATGCTGTTGTAGAGCCAATTTGAACTCTCTTAAGTCTTAGGAAAGAGTGAGTCTTGGAAAGACTAATTAAGCTATGTGAATTTTTGTTAGCAGGCTTATAAACTAAAAGAAAACAACTCTTGATGTTATACCGGTATAGCCTGTTTGAACAATTGTTTCAAAATAAGCTTTAAGCAAAGTCACTTTTCATTCTATCACAATTGAGCTAAATAGAATTTTATATATAATAAAATTGATGTCAGCCCAGATATCTTTACATAACTGGTGGTCCTCAGCTTATACCCTGTCCTTAATGTTATGGCTGCTGCATCACCCCAGTGATTACATTCACATTTACATTCAGTTGCAGTGTGCCACAATCACATGGTCACATTTTGTGACTTTTTTGCTGTTTTCCGCCCATTTGATTCACTTAACTACTACGGTGACTTGCTTAATGACCATCATAAAAACGATTGTATCATTGACTCCAGTCATAGGGTGACTCAATTTATGGTCACAATGACTTAAGACCAAAATTCTGGGCTCAGTTGTGGCCATAAATCAAAGACTACCTGTGTTTGAAGTTTTATCTCTTCATTTATGTGCATTGTCAGTTGCCTACTTCTGAGATCTGTACTTCAAAACATTAGATAAAATAGATTCCAAATTATATAATTTAACACCTATATAGCCTGATCAGGAAAGCAGACATCCCCTCCCGATGCTCAACTTAGTTTGTCCTTTTGCTTTTCCCGGCTTTCTATTGCTGTTATTTATATTGTTCGCTGTAATTTCAGAAATAGATTATGTCTACATGATTAAAATGTTATGTTTTAGAGAGAAGCCTCCTAGAAAGATAGAAAGATTCACGCTCCTGAAATCAATACACATTTATAAGAAGCACAGAGTTCAGTATGAAATGAGAACACATTATCAGTATATAGAGGTAAGTAAAGAGCTGCATGTTGAACCAAAAAATAATAGGTACATAGAATACACAGAAAACTGTGTTTTGGAAAAGAGCATATACCTTCTCTCAACAAGTTAGGTGTTTGTTAACTTATGATAGGGAATTATAGCCGTATTCAGGCTTTATATTTTGATACTATGGAATTAAGTGAACATAAAGAAAATGCAAGGTGATTCAGGCTAGGAGAAATCTCTTAGTAAGTCAGACACTATTTACAATTGCTCTAATGCTCCTGTACATGCAGGATTTTTTTTCAGATTATTGTTATCCGAAAAGTATAAGAATGCATTCTGTTTCAGTTAAAGAATTTAACTGGTAGCACAGCCAATGTTTACTTGGAATACATTCAGCGAAATCTACCAGAAGGGGTTGCCATGGAAGTCAAGAAGGTATTGCTAATTTTGTTCTGTTTATAGAGGTGTGCAAAATGTTTCATGCACAAACTTTTCTATGCATGGAGCAGTTATTTTGGAGTGGCCTGGACTCAAACCAAAACATGCCTATTCCGAGTGTTTTCCTTCATGCATATAGTCGCTCACTTTTGTGATGTAAGCACCATGCACATAATAAGACAGCTGTTTTATTTCAGGCAAAAATGGTGGTGGGGAGGAATACAAGATTGTCAGTAGCTGAGGCAGGGGATGGAAGAGCAGTGGGAGAATGCCACACTGAGACAACAGCAGAAAAAAGGGGGCCAGGAAAATGGTGGGAAGATTGGGAGATTGATGAGCTACATTAGACTAGGAGCTGCAGTGGGAGGGGTAATGCATATAAGCAGTCCTCTATTTATGACCATTGATTTAACATGGTTCAAAATTACAGTGGCCTTGTAAAAAGTGACTAGTGACCTATATTCGCACTTACAACCACTGTGGTCATGTGATCACAAATTCGAGTGCCTGATAACTGACTTGCATTTACAATCTATTGCAGCATCCTGTGGTCATATGATTGCAGTTTGCAAGCCTTTTTTTTCAATTTCTGGGGGAAAATGTCCATTGGGGAAGCTGGATTCCCTTAAAAATCATTGTAAAAATGGGATCTGACTTGACTTACAGTCACAGTAACTTATGACAGAAATTCCAGTCCAAATTGTGGACTAGATAGTTGACTATCAATTTCTAGAACATGATGATTTGCTTTGGGTTTGGAAACAAAACCTTCCCATTGTTTATATAATATAAAAATATGTTGAACTCTTACATTTTAATATTAATCAGATAGCTACTAAAGCCGAAAGTTTTTTGCTATCTTCTTCACACATTGTTGGATTTTAAAAAAATACCTACAGAATTTAACTAGAGAACCTATGAACTATTCCAACATAAGCATTTATCTATATATTTCGCATTGTTTTTAGACCAAATTAGAGAAACTTCCTGATCATATTCAGAAACCTGTTTGGGATGTCCTGCCTGAAGCTGAAGAAACCACAATTACATCATAAATACCTGGACTCTTGTTTTTTTTAAATTTCCCTATGGATTAATTAGGAATCAATATGAAATACTGTTGTTTTATAAAATTTACACTGATTTTGAAAGAGCCCTGTATCAGGGTACTTACAGGGAGTCTTATTACTTGACCAAAACAAGCATTTGGAACTTTAGAACAAAAGCTTATCGGTTCAGAAGCGATTAAAGAAAAAAAAAACATGAGGATTTCATCTGCACCATATTTTAGCTGAAGGTCTTGAAAATGATAGTGTCCTTGTATATTAATAAAACAAATGTTATACCAAATTGTTTATCAACATTCATTATTTGAAATGGTAATTTGCTCCAGTTGTTTCCTATATAGATGCCTTGAGGCCTTTTGTAATATTTGTTGTTTCCTATATAGATGCCTTTTGTAATATTCTATCACTGATTCTATAAACACTGAAATATTTTTACGTAATATTTTTGAAAACGTTTAGAGCGTTTTCAATAGGGAATTATACGATTTGCTTACACTGTTAGGAAACTTAAGATTGAAGTATATATGTTCGACATGTTGAATCATTTAAATTCTGCTGAAAGGAACAGTCATATTCTTTCTGTACCTGTAATTATATTCATTAAACCTCTATATTCAGCCATTAAAAGCCAGAAAATCTGGGGTTTTATACAAATATTTAATTTGCTACTTAGTTTCCAAGTATGTTATTCTGAATGTTTTTGTATGATTAATTGTATCATAATATTGTAAAGGTATTTTAAGTGGTATTAATCAAGACAATATTGAAATTTAGTAAAAAAAAATGTACACCCATCTTTACACATACAAGAACTAGGAAGTAAATTTTGGAAGCAGAACATAAAGCACATTTAGAATAGCCATGATAGAAAGTGGATAGATTTCTCTTGAGATCTAAATTCAACTAATAGAATAAATCGTAGTCTAGCGTATAGTGTCAGAACTTTCAGATAGCATATTTGAACCCATCTTTATTCTACTCTGATATTATCTTTTGAGCCCTGGATTAGAAATGCTGTTAATGTCTTATTCCAGTACTTGGAAACTGTCAAGTCTGGTGGGGACAGGACAGATTGACATTGGAACCAAGCAAGATGGAGGTGCTGCTTATCCATCAAAGTTCTCTGTCAGTGTTGGTGCTGTCTCTTAATATACTTTGGAGAGTCTGGACTCCCAGCTCTTGTTCAGAGCAACAAGTGGAATCTGTGGCCAGGATGGCCTTTGTCAAGCTTTGGCTGGTGCACAAGTTATTGACCTAACAGCAAATGTAACATGATCTAGCAATTCATGGCCTTGTTACGAGCCAGTTAGGACAATAGTGATGCACTCTATGTTGGGCTGCCTTTGAACACTACACAAAAGCTACCATTGATCCAGAATGCAAAAAGCCATGTGTTAACTGACATGAGATGTTGAGGTGTGCCTTGGACCCTGTACTGGCTTCCAGTCAGCTGGTTTAGCTCCACAAAACATTTTAGGTGCAACATAAAAAGTCATCCCAGGAAAATCAACTCATACTCCTTCATATCCAGCAACTAAAGGGGGAACAAAACTAGAAGCACTGCTGGCCTTTGGGAACATTCCTCCAATGAGATCAGATTACAATAGTTCCCTGATCACATTTAGGGAAATGATGTAAACTTAGTTTTTTTGCAGAGTATATATAATTCAAAATTAGCCCTTGATGTATGTTTGTGTGTTTTATGATATATCAATGGTACTTTTTAATTAGATATAGCATGGATATTTTTTCTATATAGTAAATCTCCAATAGTGATTTTAATTGCAATAGGATATACTGTAAAGACAGTTCAATAAAAAAAATGTATGGTAAAATATCAGAAAAGGATACTTAGTTTAAAGGATCTGTTTGTCAGCAAAATAATTCCTATCTTATAAGCTTTAAGCCATAGGCAGCAAACAAATACAAAAGAATAAAAATGACAGAAAACCAGTCAGTCTATATTGGCCAAAGAAGACAACGCACTACCAGAAATGATATGCCAACAAGTGGGAGGAAAAAGCAAACTTCCTGTCTTGCAGTTCAGCTTACAAGCCAAACTCCAAAATGGTGCTTGATCTCTGAAAGTACATCAATTCCAGAAAGAGGGTGGGACTTAGATTGGTCATCCACCACTATTGTCCTCTGCAGGACACTTGGCTTTCCTATCCTTGGATTGCTATTTCCCTGGCATTTTGTGAATGCCAGAAGGATCCTTAAATTTGTTTTAGAATTTAAAGGATCTTAATTATTCTGCCTGATCTGATGCCCTTCAGATCATTGAAATACAATTATAATTCAAGGGCAGCAAGTTTTACTATTACACTGGTTAGAATTATGGAAATTGTTCAACAACTTGCAAGACCTGAGGCTGGATAACATTGTCCTATGCTATCTTTGAAGTCCACTTCTAGTTAACTTTCTTTTGTTTGTAATATACAGAATAACAGTTGGAAGGAACCTTAGTGGTCTTCTAGTCTAACCCCCTGCCCAAGCAGGAAACCCAGACAAATGACAGCAATCTCTTCTTAAAAACCTCTAGTGTTGGAGTACCCACTTCTGGAGGCAAGCTGCTCCACTGATTGTTCTAATTGTCAAGAAAATTCTGGGTTCATCTCTCTTTGATATGTTCCATCTGCTACTTATCTTCCCCTCAAGTGCTTTGGAGAATAGGTTGTTCCCCTCTTTGTCACAGCGTCTCAAATATTGGAATACTACTACCATGTCAACACTAGTCCTTCTCTTCCTTACACTTGACATATCAGTTCCTGCAACCATCATACCATCATATAAGATAGTACTCACTATTCCAAAAATATATTAGCTTCTAGATAGCTTCTTGGACAAGCTTTGCTCACCTTCCGTGATAACCTGATGATCAGATATGCTCCCATGCTTATCTAAAAATTCGAGCCTTCTCCCTCCTCACAGACCTGTTAATCAACCAGTAATATATTCTGCCCACACAGAACATCTATAGCTTCGTAATAAGATAGCCAGCATTCCCTAAAATATTCAGCTTTTTCACTTTAGTCTCAGAGCTCCATTGGGTCGGACCAGATACCCACTTACAACACAATCTTGTACATGCTTTTCCATATGTGTGTATATACATATTACAGGTGAGATTTGTTCATGAAGTTTCAATATAAAAAGTGAGTTATGCAGCAACACTGGCATAGAAGAATAGAATAGAACAGAATAGAACAGAATAGAATAGAATAGAATAGAATAGAATAGAATAGAATAGAATAGAATAGAATAGAATAGAATAGAATAGAATAGAATAGAATAGAACAGAACCTTGGAGGTCTTCTAGTCCAGCCCCATGCTCAAGCAGGAGAATCTATACCATCTCAGACAGGTGATTGTCTAGTCTTTTCTTAAAAAACCTCTAGTGATGGAGCACCCACAATTTCTGGGGCCAAGCTGTTCTACTGGTTGATTGTCCTCACTGTCAGGAAGTTTATCCTTAATACCAGGTTGCTTCTCTCTTTGATCAGTTTCCAGCCATTGTTTCTCATCCTTCCCTCTGGTGCTCTGGTGAACAAAGATACTGGAATACTGCTATCATGTCTCCCCTATTTCTTCTTTTCTTCAGACTAGCCATTTATTATTAAATATTAAAAGGGCTTAATAAAAGTCACAGCATTTTGAAAAGAAAACCCAATCCTTGTTGGAGAAAGACCCAAATGAAACTCCGCCCACTGTCGTAGTTGGAGGAGGAGAGTCGGTGTTTCTCAACCTTAACGATTTGAAAAATGCGTGGACTTCAACTCCCAGAATGCCCCAGCAAGCAAAAAAAAAAAAGTTCTTTGCGGCAACCAAATCTCAGGAGGAGTCTGTCGCAAGAGGACGTGACTCTGCGTGGCTAGGGCCGTAAAAGGCTCGAGAACGGGAACCACGTGGGAGCCGGAGTAGGAAGTTTGCAGAGATGGGGAAGAGGAAAGCTCGCCAGCAGCGCCAGCAGCTGATCAGCCACTTAAGTAAGAAGCAAAAGAAGCACCTCAAAGATTTTGGGGAGGAGCACCCTTTTTATGATCGGTAAGCGGGGTTCTAAAATAGCCTCTGAGCTGAGAGCTGACGGCGCCCATTACCTCATTTCCCCGAGTCTTTATTTGTGCCGGGTAAGACACGTTCCCGTTCTCCATTCCGCATCTTTCTCTGTCAAAGAAGCAGGCAGGTTTTGCGTCAGTCTCTTCCGAGTAGCAAGGAATTCAGTACGTGTCAGGACGAGGACACTCTTCCTTCTCTGTTTTATTGTCTGTCCTTATTGCTTCTTTCCCTCTTGTATTTATATTCCTGCGACTCACTGTCAGCAGAAGTCTCTGCTAGTTGTGGACCTATAAATGGCTTAGTTCAGGTAGGCACAGTGCTAGCACATTGTGTAGGTTAACGAAAACATAACTGCACTCTATAACCCAAAGAGCCCTTGGGCTCTTTATTTAATGTATTTGTTTACAAAACAATAACCTTTACCCCTTTTATTATTGAATGGTATTTGTAAGTATACTCTAAATAAAGCTTGTGATATTTATGATGGAAAAAAATTGAGAATACTATTCTATGAAATAAAGGCCAAGATATCATTACTTTCATAGATTACTCACCCACTGCACTCCAATAATGAGGTACACCTCCCTTTCTCTGCCCCAAAGCCAACTGCATTGGCAGTTGAATCTTATCTCTTTATCACCAGACTGCAGCAAGCTACTAAGAAACCATATAATCCTGACCATGTAAACCTGGTTTCCCAGGGTCTCAGCTTGTGCACTTGAAGGTAGTTGAGAAGGTTGGCAAGTAGTGGTTCATCTTCATAGAAGTAGATTGAAAGTGTATGATCCAAGCATTGGTTCTTTATTATAGGGTATTCATTCCACGATCATTTTGTTCAGGCATTTTGCGCTTTTCTAATAAGATAAACTATGTTTATTGCCAGGAGTTCTTGCCATGAAATAAAACATATAAAGCTCACTGACACTGATGAGATAACCATAGAGGTGCAATGCCCAGGAACTGGGTTGTTTTAAGTATTGTAGACTGCCCAGAATCACATTCATATTCTATATAAATATAATAAATTGGATGGTAAGGGATGGTGCACTTGGGAGTCAGCACGTTGCCAACCCTGACCATGACTTCCTGAGGGTCCTTTTCCATGTGCCATGCATTGTTTGCTTGAGATGGTTTTTGTCACTTTCATACCAGAACATGTGAGGCCAATATCAGACTGCTTCAGCAATCTTGGTGGTAATACTGTGATATGTCTTTTTGAAATGGTTAGTAGGTCATCTTTGTTCCATAGCAAGCAGCATGTATGAATGAGCCATATAGTGGAATTCCATAAAGTAGACTTGTGCAAAGAGCAAATAGGGCCTCACGTATTTTGGAGGCCTTTGTAGTTCAATCAGAATATAAAACCATATGATACAGCATTATGCATTTCAGTGGTATGGATTTGCTAAATTACACATTCTTTTTCTTATTTCGATTATTATGACCTGTGATATTTTTAGGTTTGTCAGATAGAGAAATGGAAGTAATTTAAATTATTTCTTTTCAGGGTTTCTGGGAAAGAAAGACCAACTCAGATTTGTGAACTGGTAGGAATATTGCTATCTTGTATCATATTTCCCTGTTTTATTATATTACTAATGAATAAAATTAATGAGAAACTTATAATGCATACTAATTCTGTAAAAGAGATTTGCAATTAATGAAGTAAAAGGTTCCCAGTGCTTTCTTTACTTTTGTTGCTTTCATGCCAGATGGCAAAATCTTTTCTTGGTGTACGTACTGGAATATGTTTCCATTTCCATTATTAGAATGAAAATTCTGAGCAGTCCAGCTCAGAAAATGATGCAGAGAGTGATTCAGAACAAATCCCAGTGTATCACAAACTACTGGCCACATTAAGAACATCTGTCTGTTCAGACAATGAGGATGAAGATGAATCAGAAGATAGTTCCCAAGAAGATACAGAAGTGGACAGTGACGAGCTTGGGGATGAGAAAGAAACAGAGGATGACGACAATGAAATAAAAGTGCCTCACCAAGAATCAGGTAATCCTGTTTGTTTTGTTATATGTGTTAGTTTCTAAGGGATTCCAAATGGATGCATAAGAACACTTTCTGTTTTAACACTTATTTCTGTAAAGGGATTAACCATCCCAGAGGGGGCAGATCAATGTATTCCAAAATAAAAATGAAATATTGCAAGAAACAGGAAAGTTCTGGATTTGCTTCCAGCTAATTATATGAAAATCCATGGAACAGGGAGCAATGAAATATCCTAGATTTCTTATTATTGTATTGTTATTTTTTTCCAGATAAATCAACTATTAAATCTCACAAAAGGGCATTTTTCTTCATTTCAATAATAGACAATTATTTTCAAGAAATTCCAATAGTCAGTCAAGAATTGGCTGATTCCTATCAATATTCCAATTGGAGGATTGAAAATTGAAAGTAGTATTTTAAGACAAGCATTGCAATATAGTGCATATTTATATATAAATTGCACTATTTTCAGCAGGGCTTGCTTTTTAATATTTGTGCCTAACACTAAAATAGTTTGAAAGCGAGAAACTGGGTAAATTATTTAGGAGGTAGATACAATAATAGGACTGTGAGATCTGTGGTACAAAAATATGGATGACTGTTAGTTGATACAAAGATGTTCTTAGTATTTGTGACTCCTGTATAATAATCACTGGATAAGTAAAGGTCCCTTGCACATGCGTGCTAGTCGTTTCCAACTCTAGCGGTGCTCATCTCCGTTTCAAAGCTGAAGAGCCAGTGCTTGTCCGAGGACGTCTCCGTGGTCATGTGGCCAGCATGACTAGATGCCAAAGGCGCACGGAACGCTGTTACCTTCCCACCAGAGTGGTCCCTATTTTTCTACTTGCATTTTTACGTGCTTTCGAACTGCTAGGTTGGCAGAAGCTGGGACGACTAACAGGTGCTCACTCTGTTACGCGGCACTCGGGATTTGACCCGCCACACTGCTGATCTTCTGATTGACAAGCTCAACGTCCTAACTCACTGAGCCACCACGTCCCTCTAATCACTGGATAGCCCTATATAATAATAAAACATATTCAGTCAGTTTAGTTCTAGTTGTTAGGGCTTTAAAATCCATTAGATGGCAGCCAAGGCATACAGAAAACTTTAACTCTTTCATCCCATGCAGTGATTAGTTGGACTTTTGCATCTCAAGTCTGGTAAGCCAAAGGTGCTGTTTCAAAGGCAACTGGACTTTCTTTGTTTTTTTCCTGTTTCCTTTTGAAAAAGCACCTTTGGAACAATCATGATCTGGGTGATTGAGAATCTCCTTGGAGAAGTCTTGATCACATTAGTTAATCTGAAGGTGATCTGTATAGCTTGGTTCTTTGTGTTGGAGTATCTTCCAGCCTATAAGGGAAATACTTACAATACTTACAGTGCTTGGAATGCTGGGAGATGTAGTTCAACTCATCTTTCATCTCTGCATTAATGAGCTTTGATCTAAAGGGAAGAAGGCAGAAAACAAGGAGGGAGATAATTTCTTAGAGGAAAAAGCTCCTAAGAATTATCACTGTTGTATTAATCGATTGTAATTGGCTCCCAACTAGTAATTTAAGATTAAATGGAAACTTACACTTACATTCTAAAACAGGGGTGTCAAACTCAATTTCATTGAGGGCCGCATCAGCATTGCGGTTGCCCTCAGGGGGCCGGGTGGGTATGGCCAGGGTAGGCGTGGCTAGAGTGCGTATGGCCTACTGGGTGGGCATGGCCAGCTCTACATCGTTCGCATCAAGGGTACCTATGGGGGCCTGGGCAGGAGTGGGACAGATCTGAGGGTCTCTGGCAGAAGGAGGGTCTCTGGGCCAGGGCCAAGGCAGTGGGGGCCGTTCCCTCACTGTTTTTAGGATGGCTTCACGGGCCACATGAAACCACGGGCCGGATCCGGGCCCCGGGCCTTGTGTTTGACATGTCTGTTCTAAAAGGAACCTCAAGTTGCTGATCTCAAACCATTCATAGACATTGGCTCTTGAACAAATGCAACCTGTTTCTCTTTTTCTTTTTGTTTGCTCTAAATAAAAAAACATCCCTAGTGGAAAATAGTGAAACAGAGCCTACAGGTTCGGATGCTCTCCATGATTTACAGTGTGAAGCTGCTGAAGAATGTACAGATGTCCAACTTGAACTTGAGTTTAATCTGGAAACCAATTTTATAGATGAAGAATGTGGTGATCCCACTACAGACTTAAAAGACAGAACACCTGCAAAAGTAACAGATGGTAATGTCATAGTTGTTTTTGATTTTTTTTAAAAAAAATAACACAAACGGAAGGAAGACCATTTGTAAATTGACTTGTGTATTTCTTAAACCAGGATTCTGCAATTTATAAATTGGAGTTTAAACATTTACTAAGTGGTCTGGTCCTTGAGACCCAAACTTGTTCATAGAAGCCGTAACAATCTCTTTATTACCTTGGGTTAGTGTTTTTGTCAGTTTGTCTGCTTATTTCTGTCAAAATTATCTTCTAGCAGTGGGTCCACCTCTTCCTTCATTTACCACTTATATAGCCAATAAGCCTTTTTTTTGTTGCTTTTAGCTTCACTTGAGAGCCTAAACTCCCTTTGTATGTTGGTCTTTCCAATATTCTCTCTTTTATTATTTATTTATTTATTTATTTATTTATTTATTTATTCGTTTTATATACCGCCCTTCTCCCGGAGGACTCAGGGCGGTGTACAGAGCAAAGTAAGTATACAATAAACCAACAATAAAACAAATAAAACCCCAGATCTACAAATAAAACCCCAAATCTATCAGGCCAGGCCGGCTTGCTGGAATTAGCTATTTACTGAGACACTGTTACACCCAAGAAACCAGAATCACTCGTGGATAGGCCCAAAACTGCTATTGTTGATCATCTATATTATAAGAATCTTGCCAGATCTTCTGCCTTTCCTTGAGAAATGGCAGATATTGTTCTGTTCCCCTTTCCGGAGTACAAACAAACAGACAAGCAGGCACGACTAGCAAGAGTTAATTCTACAGGCTGTAGTTAATTGCCTTTAGATAAGGCCTTGGCAGCAAAATAGGCTCCTTCCCTCAAGCATCCGCTGGAATGAGATAACGTCCAAACAAACAGTTCAGAAGCAGATGTACAGAAGTGTTGCCAAGAATTCAGACCAGGGTTTCAAACAAGAAGCAGAGTTCCGAAGATGTGACCAGAAGTTGTTTAAACTATTGTTCATCACAAAGTTCTGAGAGCAGCCACACCCCCTTTTGTACCTAGTGGGGTGTGGCTCAATGACTCAGCTAATCCCTGGCCCTCCTACTCTTCCTACGCTGCTGTAAACGCTTGGCCCTGCATCTTTCTCGGGGGTCTAGCCATGAGTCATCTTCGCTAGACTGTATCTGCTGCAGCTGCTCGAGCTCCGTCCCAGCCTGGCTACTCCCAGGCTGCTCCTGTTGGCCTTCAGATGGAGACGGAGGCCTTGCCAGAGAGGAGGGCCCTGGAGAAGGAGGCCTTGCCAGAGGGGAGGGAGGGAGAGGGAGGCCTTGCCAGTTCCTCCCCATCATCCTCAGAGTCCTCTTCCTCGGGTAGGACAGGCTCGTGGGTCGGGGCCACAACAAATATAGACAGAAGGGTTTGATCTCAGACATTTCCTCCCCCAAACAGCTCTAAGTTGGAATGTCTCTTTATTCACCCTGGTGGGCCCTCTCCCCTTCAGCTGGTGTTTCTACCCACAATCACCTTGATAATTATCCCCTGTTTTATATACATATCCCTTTTAACTCTTAGCTCAGTTGAAAATCTCATACACAACCACAAGGTTTGTTAAACTGCCACTTGTTCATTTGTTTTCCGCTTTGGACTGGTGTATAATTATAATTCAGTATCTTGTTTTGAAAAATTATCAACTCTCTTGTGTTCCCCTTCAATTTGAGAATTTCTGTCCAAGGGATCCCACCCAATACTTCTTCAAGTTAAGGGTTTACTGCCTGTTTATAAACAATAGTCTGCCTTGCCAGTGTATGTGTGTGTGTTGGGGGAAGGGTTACCACACACTTGCATTGATGGTGTTACCTATTTGGATAATGTAATGTCTGCAAGCAAACAACCAAGTTCAGAGAACACCTAGGACTCCACAGTTCAACCCTCAGCCATATACTGTATATCTCTTCTATTGGATAGTTTGGAATAACTGATAGAAACATCTAATCATCTTTTTTCACCTTCTTTTGAGTGCTTGCAAACTAAACCCTAATTTCAGTTTCTGAAACAGTCAGTCAGAATCATATGTTTGTTTCTTGACACAGATCCATTTAAATGCCACATGGATGAAGAGCTGGAAGAAAAACAAATGGATAAAAGTGTTGTGTGCTCAAAATTGACCAGCCAAGTTGAGGTAATGTATCCATGAGCCATCTCAAAATCAGGAAAGCGTCTGTAGTTGTTGTTTGAGTAGCTGCTGAAGTTGGTTCCAGAAAAATAGATGTGTCAGGACGGGGGATGTATTAACTACAACTATTCTGATTGCCCTTGTTATTCGTAAATGTCCTTGGTCTGCCACATTAATGTTATAACATGGCATCCTGTTCTGAATATCTTTTGCAGCCTTGTGTCTCAGATTGTGTACTCTTATATTTTGAGACAAGCAGGAGGTTGCAGGGAGAGGAATGGGTTCAGGAGTGTCTTACAGGGAAGGGGTCCAAAACAACACCCTTTTTACATATATTGTAGGGCTTTGGTTGCTTGGTTGTGGATGCCATGTTGACACCCTTGACGTCTTGGACCACTCCCTGTCAATACCCTATACAGCTCAGGGTTTCATCATTCAGGGGAGGCTGAGCCAAAGTTCTGTGGCCTTATTTATGTATTTATTTTCTTTTTCTTCTGTCAGTGGCCAGTACTGGGACAATTAGTTTTTTCTTCCAAGTCGGAGAAATTTGGAGTGATTAATCCAAGTAAAGAAGTTGATCTGGAACACCTTCATCTTTGCAAGCCTCTGAAGTCAACTTGGCCCAAAGTGAACAGACAGTTGCTTTCTGCCCAGACAAAATCAAAAGACCAGCTATTTAGCCCACTACAGCAAGAGCTCTTCCAGATAATGAATTCATACAAAGATTTGTTTTATCCCGGAAGGACTGCTTTAAAAAATGGGGAAGAAGTGCGGCATGTCTACTGCCTGCATGCCCTGAACCATGTCTTGAAGGCTAACACACAGGTGCTTGGCAACAATGCCAAGCGACGGGACCAAGAAGCTGGAATGGATGAGGATGCTTTCAGGGATCAAGGTCTCACTAGACCAAAGGTAAAAATATATGTTCATTGTCTGGAAATCATACCTTTATCAATGTCTTAAAATGAGTCTCCAATGCAGATAGCTGAAAATGTAGCCAACTAAATAGACTTGCACACTAAATAAGAATATAGCACTTTTTAAAAATGAAAGTGATAGATAAGAATTTTTAGTTTTCCCCTAGCTGCCCCTGCCCTCAAAAGTTAGGAAAATATTGTGCATTTAAATAATAGAATAATTGAATTTGCATTTTCCTGATAAGGTGTTGATGGTGGTACCCTTCAGAGAATCTGCTTTACGTGTAATCCATATTTTAATTGCCCTCCTTGAATCGGCAAGTCAAAAGAAAATTGATGTAAGTAATAAAAAACGGTTTAAAGGGGAATTTGGTTCAGACCCAGAAGAGAAGCCACCAAATCTGAAAAGGCCTGAAGATTATGAAGCCATCTTTTCTGGAAACATTGATGACCATTTCAGGATAGGTAACATTTAATATTTTTATACCTCTTCATACTGCTGTGGTTTCAGTTTTATAGTTTGTACTCTGATTTAAGAATTGTTTCTACTTTGTATTCTGTTTGTAGGGTACAGTAATAGAAGTTATAGTTAAAATGAAATCTGGGTAAATGTAAATAAATACATAATACATAAACCAGGATTCGTAGGTAATTTTGAACAAGAAATCTGGTCTCTGATCTCAGGTTCAAATAACTGAGTTAATCTACCTTCATAGTAGAAGGAATGACTGACGTGCACCAGCCTCTTTTATTATAGTTTAAAATAATATACATCCAGTTTTTGTTTTTTCTTTTGTTGGGTTTTTCTGAGGGACCAATCTTAGTGAATCCAGGTTTTTTTGTCATTCTTAAAAGGGCTTTATTATAACTTTCATTTTAACATTTTGCCTTAAGAATGGCTCATCTACTGTAAAATTCCTAAAGGGCGATTGGGTAAATCAGTAGCTTCTTTTTTTTTTAATTGAAAAGTTTTAACATACAGTTTATCTTTAACAGTCCCCCCTCCCCTCTCCCTCCCTCCCTACCCCTCCCCCCCTCCCCCCCCCCGACTTCCCAGAGCTAAATACAAGGTATAAAAAAAAATCATAAACAACCATATACTAACAACCATAAACTCTAAAATCCATCACTCTCTAGCTTATATAGGATAATACAAACCTTAATAATATTAAATATATATAGAAAAGAATAAAGAAAGAAGAAAAAAAGGGAAATAAAGAAAGAAAAAAAGAAGGAAGACTTATTCAAATGCTACATGAAACTTCTTAACCCTATATTTGTTCTGGATATACTCAACCCATTTTCTCCATTCCATAATATAACGTTCTTGCGAGTGATCTTTCAAGTAAGCCGAAATCTTTGCCATCTCTGCCAGGTCGGAAACCTTTAAAGTCCATTCTTCTATGGTCGGCAGTTCCTCTTTCTTCCAATACTGACCTATTAAAAGTCTTGCTGCCGTAATTAAGTTCAACATCAACTTAGTGTCCACAACCGTAGCATCTGTGATTATTCCCAACAAGAAGAGTTGCGGACAAAACTTTATCCTTTGCTTGAAAATCTTCTGCATATTCCACCAAATTTTTATCCAAAAGGCCTTAACCTTTTTACAAGTCCACCATACGTGAAAATATGTTGCATCTTCATCACCACACCTCCAACATTTTGGTTGATAATTCGGATACATACTTGCAAGCTTTTTAGGATCTAAATGCCATCTATAAAACATTTTATAAAAGTTCTCTCTTAGATTTTGAGCTTGTGTAAATTTTACGTTCCTCACCCAAATCTTTTCCCACGTGTCCATTGTAATAACTTCTTGAATATTTTGGGCCCATTTTATCATACAATCCTTAACAAGTTCTGTTTCTGAGTCAATCTCTATCAATGCAAGATATATCCGTTTAATATGTGCTGGTCCCTGATTTCTGATTTGCTTTATCAGATTTTCATCAGTCATTGTAAAACCATTTTTCTCATCTTCTTTCCACCTGGCCCGTAGCTGAGTATATTGAAACCAATTTTGAACAATCTTCTCATCTCACAAGAGACTATATGATTTCAAACACCAGACATTTCTTTCCAAGCTCAGAATCTCCTTGTACGTAGTCACATCATGTTTGAAACCAGCATGTATATTTTCTATTCCGTGTTTTGGAATTGTCCACAATGGTATCTTACAATCTAGCTTATGTCTGTACTTCTTCCAAACCCTCAGCAATGCCTGTCTTAAAATATGCACTCTAAACACATTATCTACCTTCTTATCATATAACAAATATGCATGCCAGCCAAACAACAAGTCGTGGCCCTCAAGATTTAATAATCTCTCTTGTGTCAAATTAATCCAATCACTTATTCCTACTAACGCAGCAGCTTCATAATATAGTTTAAGATTGGGCATTTTAAGACCACCTCTCTCACGAGTATCCTGCATAATCTTAAGTTTAACTCGTGGCCTTTTCCCTGCCCAAACAAATTTATTGATACCTCTCTGCCATTCCTCCAAATTAGAATCTTTCTTAAGAACCGGTATCATTTGAAATAAAAATAAGAATTTAGGCAGGACATTCATTTTTACTGCTGCGATCCGTCCCAACAAAGACAATTGCAATTTTTCCCAACTCTCCATTTCTTTTTGGATTTTTCCCCAAAATTTTTCATAATTATTTTTGTATAATTTTGTATTAGAGGGCGACAGAAGCACCCCCAAATATTTGACCCTTTTAACAATCTCAAATCCAGTTAATCCTTCTAAAAGAGCCTTTTGCGAAGCTGTCATATTTTTGGCCAGAATCTTAGTTTTTTGTATATTAACCTTAAATCCAGAAACCTTCCCATATTGTATTATTATCTCCATCAGGTCCACAACAGAGTTCTCCGGCTGGGTCACTGTAACAACCAGATCATCTGCGAACGCTCTCAATCTATAATCCTGATCTCTAATCTGTATACCCTTAATTTTTTCCGAATTCCGTATTTTAACCAATAATATCTCCAATGTTAACACAAATAACAAGGGCGATAACGGACACCCTTGCCTTGTGCCCTTCTCAATATTACATGCTTCTGTCAGGCTATTAACTATTATTCAGGCAGTTTGTTTTTGATATAATGCCCTAATTGGTTGCAAAATTTTTTCCCCAAAATTCATTTTATCTAGAACTTTCATCAAAAATTGCCAATTCAATTGATCAAAAGCTTTTTCAGCATCTAAAAAAATTAGCGCCGCAGGGATCTGGTTGTTCCTTTCCAAAAATTCCAACACATCAACTATATGCCTTACGTTATTTTTCATTTGCCTACCACTAATAAACCCAGTTTGATCCCCATGAATCACCCGTTGCAGAACCCTCATCAATCTATTAGCCAGCACCTTAGCAAATATCTTGTAGTCTGTATTTAATAGTGATATCGGTCTATAGTTTTTTACTTGAGTAGCATCTTGGTCTTCCTTCGGAATCAAAGAGATAAAAGCAGTTCTCCAAGATGGAGGCACCTTTCCCCCTCTCTGGATTATCTGGAACAATTCCTTTAACGGTTTAACCATCTCTATTTGTAAGTTTTTGTAGTAGGCCGCAGTCAAACCATCTGTACCTGGCGCTTTGTCAACCTTCAACTCCTTAATTGCTGTAAATATTTCTTCTTCCGTAATCAATTGATTAATCTCCTCTTTTTGTACTTGCGTAAGAACCGGGATGCTAGCATTCTCCAAATATTCATCAATGTCTTTTTCATTAATCTTCTCCTTGGCATATAATTTAGAATAAAAATCCACAAAGGCTTCCTTAATAAAATCCTGTTGAAACACTACTTTCCCCTTATGTTCAATTTTGTCTATATTAGAAGCCCTCTGCTTTTTCCTTAGTCTATAAGCTAGCCATCTACCTGGCTTATTAGCATGGCAAAAAGTATTATGCCTGGCAAACCTCAAGTTGGTTGCCACTTGGTCAGCCATTAATTTATCAAATTGTCCTCTTAATAGCTTGATAGCCTCCTTAGTCTTCACATCCAATGGATTCAAAATCAAAGCATTCTCTTTTTCCTTAATTTCATTCTCCAATTCTTTCCTTCTAGCTTCCAAAGTACGTCTATGTTTATTGTTCATATATATCAACACTCCTCTCATATAGGCCTTGCTAGCATCCCAAACCATATCCATAGAAGTATCCTTATTCATATTAATTTCAAAAAAGTCCTTCATTCGCTGTTTACACTCTTCCACATTTTTCTGGTTTCTAAACAAATTCTCATTTACGCGCCACGAGCGCCTATCTCTATTGTTCTTATTAATCTCTAACCATACTGGGCTATGGTCAGAAATAGCTCTTGCACAAATCTTTACCTTCTTAATCCTAGAAAAAAAAATCATTAGTCAGCAAAATAAAGTCAATCCTAGAAAAAGATTGATGTCTATCAGAAAAAAAAGTATAATCCTTTTCATGCGGGTGTGTGTCACGCCAAATGTCTCGCAATTCCAAATCATCCTTCATTTCGAAAAAAGACTTAGGCAGTCTGGCATGACACGGAATACGCTTAAAAAAACCAGCCTTATCCATCTGCACGTCCAAAACGCCATTCCAATCCCCCATAAAAATAAACGATTTGTAATCCAACTGAGTAAGCTTTGTATGAAGTAAACTAAAAAAGTCAGCCTGTTGTTGTTGTTGATTAGGAGCATACAGTCCAACTAAAAGCGTTTTTTGCCTTCTAGCAACAAGTCTATCATTATGTATCTTCCATGCTTATCTGCTTCAATTAAGTCCGCTGTTATAGCACTTTTAACATAAACAACCACTCCGTTTTTCTTATTCATTGCAGAGGCAACAAATTGCGTACCCAGTCTTGAATTCAGTAAAAACTTTTGGTCCATAGCCCTAATATGCGTTTCTTGCAAGCATATAACATCAGTCTTAAATTGTTTTAAATATAAAAAAACTTTCAGTAGCTTCTTGAGGGCTGTGTTCACATGACGCCTGTAGTCCCAGGGTACCAACCTACTATCCTCCAAATATTTTGCATACTTTCCTCAATTCATTAGGCCATTCTGACCAGAGTAGATGGGAATTGCTCCAGAACATTTGGAAGGCCTCAGATGGCCTGTTCCTTTGGGAGCCTCTTGGAGTCCCTTTTGCCCATCACAAATTGCAGAAATTTCCCTTGACTCTTATGGGATATTGTAAGCAAAATCCTATGGTTAAATATATAATCAGAGACTGGCTGATATGTGTGTATTGCATCTGGACAGGTGTTGCGATTCTTCAGAAGAGCATGCGGTTGTATGCCCCGTTTTACTCCTCGGACATTATCATTGCCTCTCCCCTTGGCCTGAGAACTGTGATAGGAGCTGAAGGGGAGAACAAGCGAGACTATGATTTCCTCTCCTCAATAGAAATTCTTATAATTGATGAAGCTGACATTTACCTGATGCAAAACTGGGAGCATATTTTGGTAATCCCTTTTCACTTTTTTTCCCACCAGAATATGCTGTGTAACTATAACAACCAGATGTGAAATGCCTCACACGGAGGCTACATTGTAGATCTTTTAACTGTTTTTTGTTTGAATAAATGTTACATAATGTTTTCTGAAAATGTATATAATTTTAATGATAAGTATTGCTGAAGGCTTCTGTGCTAGAAAATTATAGGGAGTGCTTTTGTGGGGGACTGAGAGGAGGTCTGCACTATACTGCTGAAAATTATAGGAAATATGGGGGGGAAAAATGGAAAAAGCTTTTTACTTTCCCAGTGGTCTAGATTGTTTTTTGTTGATTGGTTGAGGATCAACAGCACCAGCTAAAATATTTTTTGTTACACGTCCCAAAACTGCATTAAACATAAATCATGTTTCTGTAGACCAATATCTCTAGCTATCTGAGGAATTCTGGAAGTTGAAATCCACATATCTTAAAATTGCCAAGGTTGTGAAACACTGCTATGGACAATGAGACACTAGGATATTTTGTAGCAATAGATGTCTTTAATCTTTTGGATGCTGTCTTCAGTGTTGATTAAGTGAGGTCTGAGGGGAAAAAATTAAAACTCTTTGCAGTAGCGGGTGACATCTATACCATCAAAGCAGTTGGTGTCCTTATCTAATTTAATGTGCCAAATAACCATTCAGATTATTTTTCTCTTCTTTCATGCAATACATGGACTTGGGGAGAGGTTCTTTGTTTTCCTTTGTCTGTACACTGAAATACAGTGATATGTTCTTACTATGTTTTAACCATTATTCTGCCTGCAGCACCTGGTTAATCATATTAATCTATTACCTTTGGAATCTCATGGGGTGGATTTTTCACGAGTACGAATGTCCAGTCTGAATAACTGGTCCAAGCATTATCGGCAAACACTTCTCTTCAGTGCCCTCCATCATCCTCAGATCAGTTCTATCTTCAATAAGCATTGCTTCAATTACAGGGGGCAGGTTAGTTCACAGATATAACAGTAACCACTGAAATGTTTGGAAGAGTATATGTTGGGCTCTCATCATAACCATCAAGTATTATTAAAAGTGGGAAGTAGTAATAAGAAATGTTCAGGCAGGTATATAACTGTCTGAAACCTTGTTTGGTGTAGTGGATAAAAAACACCAGGCTAGAAATAGATATTCCGTGAGTTCTAGTCCCACCATAAGGACAAAACCAGTTGGATGATTTTGGGCCAGTCACACACACTCAGCCTAGGAAGAAAACAATGGCAAACCACTTCTGAAAACTTGCCAAGAAGACTGCAGAGACATGTGTGTGTTATATTTCACCTGGTTTAATGTTCCCAAACAATCTGAACTTTCTGTCAGTTGCTACTTTTATCTTGTGTTGTTAAAATGATACTGAATTTCGGGATATTTATGATTTACCATCTATAAAAGATATATTGTACGTAGGTTTTATGTATCCTCTCTTAGCACAAATATTCTGGTTCAACACCCCAACTTTCTTGCATAAAGCAAACCTTTGTGTAAAATGATCACAAGTAGTGCCCTTGAGATCAATTAATTATTCTACAAGGACGACCATATTTACACTTTTCCACCTAAATTTGGTAAATGGAGAGAACAAAAGTATCTGTGGAGAGGGAAGCAGTTCTGAGAGGTGGCAGCAGCTCACTGTGGGAGACTGGGAAGAGCCTTTCCATTGAATCTCTGTATCCCATAATGGTAACTCATGTACATCCAGCCATATCACACATCCCTACGTCTGAAATTTAACACATGCCACTGTGCTGATTGATGATATACAGTAGATCATTTCTTCCTGATTTGATCAGAACTCTTTTAACACCAACTAAATTGATTTCTGTCATCGCATCTGAGAACAATAAATTCCATTTACATGTTGCATAAAGTAACTTACTTGGCATCTTCTCACAGTGGAAAAATAGCTGCGTAAATAGGGATGTAAAACTTTAACTACTATAATATTTCAAGTAGTTTAGTACTACAAGCAAAATAGAAATGTTTGCAAAGAAAATTTTCTGCTTATCTTGGGAGGGAGAAGTAATGAAATTTGAAGCCATGCCTACTAGTGAGGATTATGTAAAGCAGGATTATGTTTCCTCCCTCATGCCCTTCAGATGTGCAGGGCATCAGTTCCTACAGTTCCCACCTGTTAGATAATTATTGATTGATTTTTTAAATGCTATCCTTCACCATGAAATTATAAACTCTAGTTGAAAAGGTTGTAAAGAGATTTGGCAAATTCTCAGAGAATTATAAAGAATTAGTAATTAATATTCATGGCAGTTCAGTAAAGACCCCCATGTTCATAAGCAGTAGCAATTCTGAATAGCAGATAATTGGCTATCATCCTTACCATATCGTCCTGGCTTGCTTCTTAGAGAACTAACAAGTCATTGTTAGATGCCAGTTTCTAGATGAGATTATTGTGGTTCATCAAACCATTTCTTATATTCTTGACCGAATATTTGGATGTAACACTCCAATCAAATGTTAATTTTATCTCACAGAGTTTCAATTGTATCTTGCAGGTAGCTGTAAGGAATGTACCCTTGACAGGGTCAATTAGTCATGTTGTAGTACAGCTTCCTCATGTTTTTCGGAAACTAGAAGCTGACAGCTCTGTTTCTGTAATAGATGCAAGGTATGTACTTCTTTAATGCTCTGAGCTATGGATGGCAGCTACACATTTGCTGGAGTGTACTGTGCAAGAAAATATTGGTTTTAAAATATAATTGTGATGTTGTATAATATAAAGGCCTGGATCAGTTGCATTGAATTCTGCTGTGCTATATGATAATAAATTGTTCTGTATAGGAAGAACAGTTTCTAACACAAAAAATATGCCATTCACACATTGAAGAGTGAGGGTGTTAGCAGGTATAGAGGGGGTTACATTTTGCAGTAGTAAAATTTTTTTTTTAAAAAAAAATTGTAAAGCGTCATCCCCTCCCTTCAGTAACTCGTGAAGATGGAGCTTGCTTAGTGGGCAGTCAATGCCAACTGATGGAATTTGGGTGATGGGAGGAAACCTGAACAGAACTCCCCCATAGCATTGTTTCTTCCCAGTTATTTTTGAAGTTTTAATTTCCTGATTCTGGCTGACAAAATATATGTAGTGGCACTGCATTTGAGGAAAGTGAAAGACCTGATGTATATGAATTGGTGGAGATTAAAATGTTTGGCATTTGTTCTATATATGGTCTGTAGAAATTAAATTTTGAAACCAAACGGCTTATCATTTGTATTTCTAAACCAGGTTTAACTTTTTCATTGACAAAGTGTTACCTGAGTACCGGGATGCAATCATGACACACACACTTATCTATGTTCCATCCTATTTTGATTATGTGCGGCTTCGGAATTATTTCAAGAAGGAAGAACTCAATTTTGCACACATTTGTGAATACTCCAGTAAATCTGGCATTTGTAGGGCAAGACATTTATTCCTGAGTGGAGAAAAACAATTCCTAATTATCACAGAGCGATTCCATTTTTATAAAAGGTGAGTTGGGTTGGCATAGAGTCCATTCTTTCAAACTAAGAGGAAAATGGGAAATTGTAATTAGAGTTATTTTAAATAAATTGTCATATTATTTCTTACTATCTATATGGCATTTTATAAAAAAGAGACAAGTTCCCAAAGACTATACATTTAATTACAGATAAGTTCCTATAGGCGATAGTTTCAATTCTGAATATATTAAAAGCTAATATTTCTTAGATGTAAATCTTCCTTTTTTCTTTCCAGTACTAAACAAAATATAGTCTAGAAATTATTGCCCAGTGATGAAAATACGATATGTGATTCATTTTTATGTCTTGAACCAAAATTATAAATTAGAAGGATGGCAGCTTGCTAAGGAAGTTTGTGAATCATAAAGATGATAAGTGATTATTCTGTGATTATAGGAATGATGTGACATATTTATCACTTTCTGACACAGTCTGCTGAAAATGGCAGAGCATGTGGACAGTATGTTTGAAACTAATTAAATCCTGGGGATTTCTCAGTTCTAAGTTCTCTAGTAACAAGCATATGATGATAAGTTGAGAATTTTTTTTCTTTCCTAAATGGAAATGAAAGCTTATAATTCGACCACATGCATAACTGTATCATAGCAGAACAAGTATTAGTTTGTTTGTTTAATATATTTATAGGATCACCCATCTCATATGCATGTCTCTAGGCAGCTAATAAAACAAAATAAAAACATAACCAATGATTAAAACAAATAACATATCACAGCATAAAATAACAGCTGAGAATAATCAAACACTGCACAATCAGTATAACCAGACAGCAGGCTCACCCACTCTATTAGGACTTCACACGTGATAGTAAAGGCAAATTTTATGATCTTGTGATCAATGGGGGGGGGGGAGGAGATATTCTAAAGAGTGGGCTCCATGGCAGAAAAGCACCTCCTACTGGTTCCTGATAGATGGTACTCTCTTATGGACGAGACCTAGAGATGACTCTCTTCCTGGATCTAACAGGATGGGCAATTGAGGAAGCTATGCATACCAATAGATTTGGATGGAAGAGAAGAAACTGATGCTTATATAAGCCTATCTTACAGTTATATAGACATCAGTTCTGGCATGCAGTAAATTACATGGCAAAGATGAGAACTACATGGGGCCAAAAACTTGCTGAGGTAGCAATAGCTATAGGAACTATAAGAAATTGTAGCATCTCTGCAGAAAGCAAGGGTAAATTTGATTATTTTGAATATGTAAAATGAACCCTAGTGGAGACTTACAGTAGTTATTTAGCTTTTATTTTGGAAAAAGATGAAGCCAAAAATTGACAATATTTTAGTGTATTTGGGTAGCAGGATTCATCTGGGGAAGAAGACAAGAGTTTCACAGTCTCCTGCTAATATTTAGAGTGTAGTTCTATTTCTTGGTGTTGTATCTTTAACTTTCTTAATGCTAAAATGGGTTGTAAATATACATTAGCTAGGAATGAGGAGGGAGGGAGTTTGTGTTGTTTGAAATTGCTGGATCTGGCATTGTGACCTCTGATCTTTTTAATTTAAGGTGCAGTTAATTTTAAATTCTAGAAAATACTGCTTATATTTTTGAAGAATCATGTATTAATTATGTTATTTTTTTTATTCAGGTATTCCATTAGAGGCATCAGGAACCTTATTTTTTATGAACTGCCAACCTATCCACATTTCTATAGTGAGATCTGCAATATGGTAAAATTAGCAGGCATGGAAGGAGAGGCTACCTTGACCTGTACTGCATTTTACTCCAAATATGATGCCCAGAGGTTGGCTGCTGTGGTGGGTGTTGAGCGGGCAGCCCAAATGCTTCAGTCGTCCAAGAATGTGCACCTTTTTGTCACCGGAGGAACAGAATAAAATAAGCAATGAATCCAATTCAAGTGATTTATGATCTGTTTAATAATCTGGCTGCATTCCTTTAAAATAGCTATTGAAAGGGGGGAATTATGAATAAGTTTCTTTTGTTTTTAAAGAGCATATGAAAAAAATGACCACAGTACTACAGGTCACACAACCAAGCAGAGGAAATAGATGAACTTTTTGTAAATCAGCTGCATCCAGGAAAAAACAGTATAGTAATGGACTTTAACTACTCTGATATCAATTAGGAAATGAACTCTGCAACAAGTGGGAGATTGAACAGCTTACTGACAACTTGTTCCCTCCTCCACCTTTGGATAATAAACGTTGTTAGCTGTTCATGTTAGGAACCTTCCGTTCCCTTCAATATCCTGAGGTACAAACCATCCAGCCCAGGAGATTTGAACTCATTCAGAGCAACCTCTGTACACCGCCCCGAGTCCCTCGGGAGAAGGGCGGTTTATAAAAACTAATAAATAAATAAATAAATAAACTAGGAATTCTCTAACCAATTCCTTACCTGTCTTAACCTGCATTCCTCTTCTGTCTCCCACAGTGCTGCTTTTGACAGATTGGACTATTTGTTTTTTTAAAAAAAATTAAAAGAGAGCTGCAAAAAAGGAATCGAGTAATTCCACTTCCTCCCTACTGGCTGTCACCTTCTTTCCATCTTCCCTCATTACTGAACCAACTATTTGACTTTCCTTTTGCTCCACAAAAGAAACTTTTTTGGTTATTTTCTGGCAGATTCCATAGAAACCTTCCTTTTTCTCTCTCAAATTTGTGAGCGTCAGCTCTCCTAAAATCTAGAACAATAGTCTTTATTCAGTTACCCTTGCCTGCATTATGGTGAATCCAACTATGATATGGTCATAGGAACTCTCAAAGTTCCTACAATTTTCATTAATAAGCATGAAATACAGAATAGCTGACACTGGTGAGGCCACATTTGGAATACTATGTGGTGGTCTGGTCACCACAATACAAAAAAAAAAGATCCTAGAAAATATGCAGAGAAGAGCAACAAAGATTATAAGGTGTCTGGAGACTAAATCCAATAAAGAATGGCTAAAGGTCATGTTTAGCTTAATGGAGAGAAAATGAAGGGAAACATGATAGCAATCTTTCAAAACTTGAAGGGCTGCCATAGGGAGGAGGTCATTAATTTATTCAACATACCACCTGAGGTAGGACAAGAAGCAAATTTCCTGACAGGACAATTAAACAGTGAATACTGACAGGTTTTCAAGAAATGATTGGATAACCAATCATGGTATGCTTTGGGTAGCGGGTTGGACTAGAAGACCTCGAAGTTCCCTTCCAACCCTATGACTGAAATCTTTAGCATTATTTTTCTCACGTGATAAGTGCAATTGTTTGGAAGTCTGAACTCCTTTAGTATGGCGTTCCCTTAGTCACTGCTGTGTTTTCCATAACCGCTTACAAACCATGGTAACCAATTGTGTTACCTTACAAGGCTTTAAGCTGCTGGCATTTCATCAATTCCTGCAATATAATTTGTTGCAATATTTCCACAGTAGTCCTCCTCCCACAGCTCTCACCCACTGGCTTGCTTGCCTGGGACTCTGGCATTTCCCATTTAATGATCTGCAGAGTCCTGGAGTTATGACAGCAACCAGGACTGTGGGGATTGTTGTTGCTAAGCAACGTGGTCACATGACACTGCTTTATGACTGTATCACTTAGTGACAGAAATTCTGGTCCTAGCTGCTAGCTGTAACTCAAGAATTACCTGTGCAGTTATTCCATATATTTGTACCATCACTTTATATTTTTCCCATTAAATTTTTGCTTTTACTTTTTTTCTACCCATCCCTCATTTCTAAATAAATATCTTGTGATCTCCAATTTCTTTGAACTGCTTTTTTAAATATAAATCCTTGTCTCTATCCTCTGCAGCATTAAGATGAAAAAAATTCATCTCTTGCTATTTTGCTTTCTTCCTTCTTAAGCATGTCAGCAGATAGACATTTTTGTCTTTTATTGCTTTGGATTTTTTTTTATTCATGTGTCATAGCATCACAAATTTTACTCCAGATGTCTGTTTATCCAATCTAAGCCATTACACTTACTCTCTTTAGCTTTACTGCATAATCACAAGGAGTATTGCTGAGATAAAAAAAATCAGGAAATTATTCTCCTGTGAACTACAAAGGGTATTGCCATATTGGAAGAAATGCACAGGAGGGAGACCAACTATCTTTAAAGTTATCAAATCTAACATCATTAAGTCTAACAGTAATCTAAGAGCAGAGAGAAAAGCTACTTAACAGCTTGAGACATATTAATGTCATTCATATCTGAGTGAATATTACACATCCCACTTGAGGTTTTGGGATCACCTAAAATGAAGATAAATTCTCTTTTATTATATTCACCATAAAAAAAACACAATCAAAATTCATACTTTATAAGGTTACCTGAAGTGGATAAAATCCGGGCAAGGATTCAGGTTTCAGGAACTGTGTTTCAGGATTTGGCTTCAAATGATGTTGGAGCCAGATCGGTAGTAGATGTATAGTAGTGACAGGAAATGTTCTATACTGTTAGGTGCAGTGTAATGCATTTGTGATGAATCACTTATGGAGAAGTGGTAAGGGAAAATTGCTATGTAGTAAAAATATAAATTCCAGCTGTTAAACATCTCCATCCTATTGAATTATGGAATGTTTTGCAAAAACGGAGTTGAATGTTGAAATGCAGTATGACCTATATGCATTGGAAGTACAGGACTTGTGAAAAGAAATATGGTCAAATGTATTGTAGGGAAGAGCCCAAGAGTGAGCCACGAATAAACCAAAGGTGCATGAAGTCCCTTTGCTTGTTTAAGGTATTTATGGATAAACATACAGCATGTGGGATGCTTGCAGTGATAGTGATATGTAGGTTGGGATATAAATGTACCTGTACTTTGTATGCAGCTGATGCCATCTGTTGGCTGAGAAATTAAATAATCTCCAGGAAATGTTAAACTGTATGATGCAACAAGGCACATGGGCCTGAAAATTAATGTGTCAAACACCAGTAATTGTGTTTGACAATGGAAATGCAGTAAGTGATTGCAGGTCATACGAAAAATGAAAAATTAGAACAAATGGATGAATTAATGTATATACTTTAGTAGAATGTTGATTAAAGATGAGAAAATAGCTAGAGGCATTTTAAAATGGTGCAGTTGCTCAGAGAAAGAGAAAGTGGGTGGCATGGGGTCTGTTATGAGAAATGTTTCTCAAAAGAAATACAAAAGGCTAAACACAAAGAGTGTATTATTACCAACTTGGTACATTAAAGTAAGGGATGGGTATGTTCCCATGAAATGAAGCAAGCTGTATGCAGCAGGGATGAGCCACTTAAGAAATGTGTGTGATAAACAAGAATTTGGATTAAGAATGAATGGATGGTGAATGTACGTGAATTAAATACAAAAATGAGTATCAGTATCAGAAAAGGAGCACATAGAATGAATGAGGATAAAATTGCAGAATAAATATATGAAGAAAGATTAAATGATCAAGAGGAAGGGAAGACCAAGGAAGTTGTGATTGGATGAAATTATCCCATCCTCAAAAAGAGAGAAATGCGAAATTAAAAGACCAGATGGCAAAATATCAAGTAGTGTATGCATACCATACAGATAGTCCTCAACTTACAGCCATTTGTTTAGCAATCATTTGAAGTTAAAATGACACTGAAAAAATGAGTTATGACCATTTACATCTTACAACCATCACAGCATCCCCAAAGTCACATGATCAAAACTCAGGCTTTGGCAACCGGCATGTGTTTCCAACAGGCACAGCATTCTGGAGTCATGTGGTCACTATTTGTGACCTTCCCAGTTGGGGTTCCGACAAAGAAAGGGGGAAGAGGGATTAGCTTAATAATTACATGATTCACTGAACAACTGCAGTGACTCACTTAACAACCATGGCAAAAAAGGAGGTAAAATTGGGTACAATTCACTTAACAACTTAGCAAAGGAAATTCTTGTCTCAGCTGTGGTCACAAGCCGAGGACTACCTATAATTTCTGAATGTCAGATTGCAAGAATGTATTGGCAACATTTACATACTGACATTCTGCACATATGTAATTAGCATTATCACGGTTTGCCATGGATGCTGCTGACTAGGGTGATGCAAACAAGGATTGGTTGGTAAGGCTTGCAAGGTATGTTGTTTTCTTTTTCTTCTTGATTGTGCTTTGAAATGTTTGGTGATATTAAATAGAAAAAAAACATTCCCATCCTTTTATTTATTTGGCTTACTGTGTTCTTTTCTGTGCTTTGCCTAATGTTATTAGTTCCAAAAGGTAGTAGCATGATGGGGAATATTGTAAGAATATTGCTTCCATTTTTAGTAACTATTAGCTGTCTGACATGGTTTTAAAAGGAAAAAAGTGGGATATAAATCTCATAACTAAATTAACCAATACCATTAATAAAACAGAGTATTTTTCTTATGCTACCTGCAAACATTTATCAAGCATCTCTACACTCACCAGAGGAAGAACACAGATTTGCCACAGAATGGGCCAGTAGAGAAAACATTTCTTATCTTACAATCTTTAGGGCAATGAATTGTCTGCCATTATCACTGACCAATCAGTCAATCGCCATATGTTGTGGAAGAGTTCCAGAAATAAATTCGACCTATTTTGCTTTGAATCTGCTATGCTTCTCTGTTTTCCTGGGAGAGGCAGCAATTTGATCGAGAGGTTTTGTTTCTGTGGTCCTTGCCAGCTGCTCAGTTGCTTGGCAGCCAAAAAAGGAAAGATATTCCAGATGCTTTCATTTGGTTTCAAAATGAATGGATCAATTAATCACAGATAAGTTGACAGATGATGAAAAGCTAAGTCAACCCATTTTTTGGTTTTGTTTGGCTGCAATTTTTAGGGGGGAAAATGATTCTAAAAATAGTCACAGAGCTTGTGTGACTATTGATACTTTTCACATTGTTATTATGGTTGGTTGTACCTCCAGCCATATGTTTAGACTGGATTTTGCATTTTCATCCATATTAATTCCTTCCCAAGGACCTGGAATAGATAGATGTTGTTTGATGTTGTCAGGTTGGTCTTCCTTCTCTTGCAGTTTTCCAAAGTCATTTGTCTATTATGACTGAATCTTTGTTCCCTTGCTGTTTGGGCAGTTCCCTTTCTGCTCAGGTGGAAAAAGTTTTAACTAGATGCTGTTGGACTGCATCAGCTATTACACCAGTTAACAATCTGAAAGTAGTTGGCAAGCAGGAATTATTATGTGTGGGTAATCTATGGTTAGATTCACAGTCTAACTGGAGGAAACTTAATAATTCAAGCTCTAACCAAGGACCTAAGCATTATTAAGAAAGCCTCTAAGAATTTAGACAGTTCCAAGCAGGATGGATTATTTTTGAAAAATTAGGATGTTTGGATCTGATAAAGTCAGTATTTCCAGATATCAAGAAAGTCCTTTAGACATCACTCCAAGGGCTCCAATCACAATTGATATAACAATGAATTTCTTTTTCCATAAGTGTTCAATTTTGATCTGCAATTCCCAATACTTCAGGGGTCCTCAAACTGCAGACGGCTACTCAGTACCAGGCCACGGCCCATTCAGAACCAGGCTATGGAAGCAGTGGGCAAGCATGTGCACAGAGCTCCATCTGGATGAGCAAATGGAGCAAATGGAGCTGCGCGCATGCATTCATCTGCCACTCACACACAACCATCCCCTTCCCCCACCGGAAAGGTTGGGGAACGCTGCAACTTCATTTATTTTTTTATCATTTCTCCTCAATCACCCAGGATCACCCAGAATAACAGCATCAATGAATCAGACTTCCTTCCTTTCAATAACTATTATATCAGGCATGTTACAAACAAGAACACTGTTTGAATCTTTTGAAACCTTCTCAACTTAATTGTCCCAGTAGTTTTTGCTACATTCAAATCCAAAACTCTGGCAAAGTTTCCAGTTCAAGTAACTTGGCCATGATGCCACTTGTAGTCAATTTGTGAAAATTTATTGAAGCTACTAATCAAATGGTTAATTGTTTCATCCTTTTTCTACAAAAGCAACATTTGTTGTTTGTTACATGTTGAATTAATTGGCAAAACTTGTCTCTGAGAGCTAAAATAAAGCCTTCAGTTTCTTTCTTTAACACTCCAGATCTTAATCAACTCTGCGTGAGGTTTTTATCAGCTTTTCCTTGTATATCCTTCAAATATTAATCATGTATTGGCTTAATCTTCCAATTAACAAATCAATTTTCAATTGTTTCTTTTCTATATTCAGACTTCACCATTTTTGTTTTGAAGAGCTTTCCTTGATTGACTTCCTTCTGCAAGGTTCTTGGCTTGTTCACTTTCTCATGATCAACAGAGTTAAATTGTTCTCAGATGATTGGGTAAGTCCATTCCCCAGGTATCTCCAAAGGACTTTCATCATGCTTGGCATCCAACTCAGAATGAATCCAGCCAGTTTTATCTTCTGGATGCACAGAAAATTCCTTTGTTCAGCCCTAGGCCTCCAGACTCCCAAGAAAGTCTGGGTAACCTTAAACAGGGTCACTGGTCAGTATTCTGCAGACACAATAGTAGAAAATTATTGGTGCGTGCTACTCTTATATCCACAAAGTAGGCCTTGCTAGTGGCTCTAGCTCACGATAGGTCAGATTTGTTTTTCTCCAGCAGTATTCTAGGTATCTCTTGATACTTTTGAGTGAACCATGGGGAGTAATGAGAGCTATGGGCCAAGAGAGGTCACATGGGTGTGATCCTGTCCAAGGCTCTAGCTGCCCTCATATTTGACTCTGAAGGACCATGCAGCAGAACAACATGTCTTTCCTTCACTTCCCTTTGAAACCCAGTTAGGTGCATCAATCACCAGGGACAGACCAGTTGAATGGGCCCAGCCTCTCTATGGAGGGAGTTAGCACAAAGAATCTCAAGGCACTACAGCATGATCTGACCATGACAGAGGGGCCAATAAAAGCTCCTCTCTCCGATCACATTTCCACTGCTTCAACAAGAAAACCACATACACTGTGTGACCACTGTCCTGAGTCAGGCCATGGATGACCTGGGTGAGGCCCATGGCTATCATGGAGGCCATGAAGTTCTGAGCTGTTTCAGAGTCCTGTCCCAGGGACAGTAAGTTGAAATACCCCAGGACCAGAAGTCTGGGGAACTCCATAGCCAACCCTGAGATTGCTACATGGCAGGGAGGCTGGTACAGCAGCAACAATCAAACTGCTGCTGTGAGGTAACTCCAGGAACAGGTTCTCACAACCGGATGCAACTTGTGGACTAATGCCCCTGACATGTACCAGACCCAGATGACAGTTGCTATCCTCCTTACCTGCCCTGGGGTCCTGATTGGTGCCAAACTCTAAATCCATTTGGGCACATTTTAAAAGGACAATTCTCCTGCACCCCTCTCCCACCTCACCAGGTCTTGGTGATATCTGTCAGTTACATATTACATGTGAGGTAGATTACAATTACTAAATCAATTAACAATTGTGTTAAACACTCGTGTTTGTTGAAACTTTTTGAATGGGCTAAAACAATTAGATATATACAAATTCAGTAGTCTCTTAATTAGGCAGGTAAAAGGTTTTTTTTTGTTCCAAAATAGCTGCTTTGAAATCTGTAATAAGATATCCTGGGAGGCTAATATGTTTTGATATTACTTTGACCTTGTTTTGAGTCCTGATGTGAAACTTGTGTTCATTACTTATTTTTCACAAGGCTTGTGAAAAGCGATGTTGTTGGCAGATTATGGTATGGGTCACATTAGAGAAAGAGCATCTAATATGTGAAGTTGTTGGTTCCTGTGATGGTGCCGATAGTTAAATGTGGGGATAAATTAGACATCTGAGTTTGTTGAGAGTCAGTTTGCATATTAGGCTCATTATTTGGTTGTTTTTTGTTACATGTGAGGATCTGCTTTTAAATGATTAAACTAATGTTTTTTTCAGCATAATTCAGACGATATCAGGTTCTATACTCGTGGTTGGAAGGAAGGATTGGTTCATCTTTGTTACTGTTTTTAAGCCTATACTTTCCATCACTTCTGGAATACAAAATTTGGAATCTAGACTATAATATGCGAATTGTGAATTAGCTGGAGAAAATTATGAATATCAACCAGTCAGATGATAATACAATTGACAATGTTAGCTTTTTAGAGCTAAATTCAGTGCTTGCTTGGTTTATTTTTACATGACCTCAAATATTTCTGGATTTTCCTTTCTTCAGCTGACTTTGCAATTCTAATTAACGTGGGCTCAGCTTCAGCACTTTTGGATAACAAAGCCAAGTACAATCTGTAATCAGCTCTTCCATAGTGCTGGCACAACTTAATTAGTAGCACCGTGTTAAACTTAATTAGAGGAATAATGAGATTTCAAAACCGAATATAAAAGCTCAAAGTGCCATTTCACAAGGTTTGACAAAATGAATTGGATATTTGCCTGAATAAAGTTACCAGTTCTGATTTTGTGCTAAGACTGTATGCGAAGTAACCATATGTGAAAGTTACAATTCAGCAATTGTGTACTGTGTCACAGATATTAATGTTGGATGCTGTTGAGAGAGTTCATTAATTTCTTCACAGATGACTAAATTAGTACCAGTGCTTTGTAATATCCATGAGATTTTTTAAAATAATATCTAAGAAAACAAAGATGTTGAATTTCCCTTTAGGAGACTCTTTGAATTGATGACATTATTGCCAAAAAGCTTTCAAAATAGGCCAGCTATAAATAAGTTATGTGAAACCCTAGCTTTTTAAAAATATACCGCTAACTGTGAAAGGTCCAAAAAAAAAGTGTAATGTAGTAAAATGAATAAATTCGTTATGCTGTTAAATAAAATGTTGCACTCATCATCGCTTTCAATATGTCCATTTATGGGTTGTTCCGTTGTGTTTCCTTTTCTTTATCAGCATTAGAGCCTTTTCCAGAAAATTGGATCTTTGCATGGTATGTCCAAAGTAGGATAATTTGAGCTTCAACACTTGTGCCTTTAATGAGAATTCTGGATTGATTTTCTTCAGTGATGTATTTGTTTTCTCAGCTGTCCATGGTATTCTCAGGGCTTTTCTCCAACAATAAAGTTCAAAACTTTTGAACTCTTCCTATCCTGCTTCCTCAAAGTCCAACATCTACTTCCATACAGTGTCATAAGCTATACCATCGCTGGCACTATTCTGATCCTTTTAGGTATAGGAACATCCTGGCATCTTAGTATCTTTTCCAAGGCCTTCACAGCTGCTCTACCATGTGCTAGTTGATGATTTATTACTTATTATTGATTTTTCTTCATCCTAGCATTTTCCCCTAGGTGCAGGGTCTGCTTTTTCCCCCAATGAATGCCACACGATCAAATGCAGGAACTGGGTCCACCTGGATGATTATCATGTCCACAATAATTATGTCCTGCCATCTTTGGTTTTCCATGCAGGCGTTTACTATCAATATAAAAGTGGTAGGCGGTATATAGGCAACTGTGTGGAGTGCTGCTCGTAGAACAATGGAGATACCATTGTAGGTGTTTTTTCTGAACTTCCTCTGTTATTGGTGCAATCCCCATGTGCTGCTGGACTGTATCTTTGCTGATGTGGTCAAAAGGGAAACACCTAATGACCAAAATTATTGCACTATTGCAGACCACTCGAGTGATCTCCTTCCACCGCAACCGTGTTGCATTTACCCTTTTGCTCGCTACCTCATTATTGCTGCCGTATCATCATTTAGGACCATATTTCTTTTATTTGGGCCCTTAACTATCCAGGTAGGATTAATTATAATATTGGTTTCCTTGGATATCTCCAGAATAGCATTATATGCAGCATGAAATGCACAGAGATGGCAGCACAATAGTGCTTTGCCTGCTCCATGTAAGTGCAGCACCTTCCTGCCGTTCATTAAACCAGCTCAATATTTCAGCCTTCAGAGGAACTAAGCAAAAGTGCTGCTACTTTATGAATAACATTAATTTTAATAGGCCATTTCTTTTCTTTCCTTTCTTGCTCTCCTTGCCTGTAATATTTTCAGCTGTAGCACAAATAACTTGAAAGAGCTTTTTAAATGATGCCAGACAAATATCCAGTAAGATATGGACACTGTTTATAGTAATCCATAAGCTGCATATTTTTCCTACCTAAGATATTATTTATTTATTGGACTATAGTGGCTTGCTAAGACTGAATATTTATATTCACACATATTAAACTCTCTTCCCTTTCTCCTCTCCCCTTCCCCCCCTTTTATGCTATATGTGTGTGTTTATAACGCACCTGAGAAAATGAGCATTATATAACATTCAGAGTTTATTGTTTTTTAAAAATATATATCTACCTTGAGGCACCTTTTATTTTGACACAATTCATGTCATTACTTTGCTTATAGGATGACATAATTTAGATGAAGTGTTCTGTGTGATATTCTATCTTGAATTCTCCAAATTGTATTAGCTTCACCCAACAAAATAGCCTTTTTGTCTTTCAGAGAAAATTATAAGTCCTACTGATTTATTGTATCAGTACATTAAAACTTTCTTTTCCCATAAACTATGAAATACTTTGAAAAGTAGAGCATGTACCTTAGGGGAAAAGTAACTGCTCCATTGGACTTTTAATATAATAATTTCTTTAACAGCTTTTATTCTTTTAACTAAATCTGGTACGTATTCTTTTAATTAAACCTGGTGCAAATATCAAATTGTTTAGAATAAAATGAAGAAAGGATATTGAAGAACAATTATTATATCTGTTTTGGCAACTTAAATATGAGCCAATGTGCTGCAGCTGCCAAAAAAAGCCAACACAATATTTTTTCAAAGCACCTGAAGGCAGGACAAGGAGCAATGGATGGAAACTAATCAACGAGAGAAGCAACCTAGAACTAAGGAGAAATTTCCTGACAGTTAGAACAATTGATCAGTGGAACAACCTGCCTCCAGAAGCTGTGAATTGCTCCAACACTGGAAATTTTTAAGAAGAGACCGGACAGCCATTTGCCCGAAATGGTATAGGGTTTCCTGCCTGAACAGGGGAATTGGACTAGAAGACCTTCAAGGTCCCTTCCAACTCTGTCATTCTATTCTATTCTGTTCTGTTCTATTCTATTCACTTGCATTGTTTAGGATCACTTTATTGAAATGCAGTTTTAATAATGATTCCTCTGCTGTCTTGGAACCATCAGTTTAAAGGCTGAAAAATTGAGTGTATTTTTGTTGATTTAAAAATAGTGCTTTTCTTTGCATGCTGATTAAACAATTCTACTTTTCTTTACATGCTCAGTGGGATGTAAAGACAAAACTCCTCTTACTAATATTTAATACTTTTTCTTATCTATGCTTAAATAAAGTTATAGTGGGATGGAAATAGAGCCCCACAGTGAGCCTTTAATTTTAGGCATCATAATCCCTTCCCTATAGAGCTACAATAATATGTTTCCTCCCACAACTACTGCATGGCACTTAAATGCCATGAGAAATTCTCTATAAAAGCTGGAGAAATATGTGAATATATTCACTCACCCACAAACAAGCACACCTTATATTGTAAAGATTGGAAAATGTTGAGTTCAGCTATTTTTTTCTTTTTGGTTATTGAAAGGAGAATATTTAAGTGTAAAGGAAAATCTTTTTAAAAGGACAAACTCCTTAATAGAAGAATTTTCAAAGGTTGAAAACAATAATTACTTTTTGGGAAAAACAAAAGACTTGTTTGTGAGCCCAGCTGTCAATACCACCCTAGTTGTCTTCTAGAAAATAAATATAGTGCAAAAAGGCAAAAAAGATTATAAATAATAAATAATAATATACTTTCTAGGTAACTAATGGAATGAAAAGATGCCTTACAAGATATACTGTAACATTCTTAAATGTTAAAGTTTTTTTAGGGTCAAGTTCTTGAGTACCAGGTTTTAAGAATTATTAGAAAAAATGCTTCTTTCAAAAAATATATATTTGTGAATCCAGTTTTGCAATAAATTGCAATATTTATTTTTTTGTTCTTATACTATTAGACTAATAATTTCTGAGCAAGATTTTGGAGAGGTTTTTAAATCAGATTTTAAACACAAATTTTATCACAATACATTTGACTTAGCTTCTCAGTGAGATTGCTTAATACTATCTTTAAATTCAAAATACTGCTTTAAATTATCAGTAACAGAATTTCACTTTTAATGTGTGCTCACAGTAAAAAATGACAATGTATCTTATTTACAAAAATGCTCATGTTAACAGACAGAGGGTGGCTCTAGAAATCCAAGTGTTGTCTTAGTTACAATTTTTTTAAAAAATGTTACCGTGTTATAGTTGACATAACTGTAAAGTCTGTCTTAAACTCAGTTTGAATCTGTTTGAATCTGGGAGACTATTTAGCCTACTTATATAACAATACACAAGTAGTTTTATAAGATGTTTTTCCAATTCCCACTTTAGCCTATAACTGCAGTATTAATCTTACTGAGTTTGCAGAAAACAATGTGCATAAAAGTGATGAATTAATGAACTAATCAATTTAATAACACAGGGTAATCAATGGAAAGCCTCTGGGGAACTTATCATTTCTTCATCTTTCTTTAAACCTCAAACAGGCTTGTTATGCATTAAGTTGAATGCACTCCACTAATGATGTAACAGCTCTGGGGGCTCAATAAGCCTAGTGCTAAGGCTAGCATGATACTGCTTACTATTAAGCTGCAATTAGTTTGGAAGGTCAGAAATTGTGTGTTTCTTATATGTGAAAAACATTTTTGGAATTATTTTTAATGTTTCCCAAATTAAATAGACATGAACAAGAAAAGGATGAAGTGTCATTCAGGCCCCCGTCATCTTGCGGTTGAACTACTGCAATGCGCTTTACATGGAATTACCCTTGAGAATTTGGAAGCTACAACTGGTACAGAGTGTGGCAGTTTGGGCAGTTCTTGTGGCCTCAAGAATATAACACCACTGTTCTGTGAGTTGCATTGGCTGTTGGTCTGCTTTCAGGTGCAATTGAAGATATTGGTAATCACCCTTAAAGCACTTCATGGCATGGGTCCAGGCTACTTGAGGCACTGTCTCATCACACTGGGATTGATCTGCCCCATCCGTGCTGGCAGAGGAGGCATGCTGTGGGCACCCTCAGCCCGATTAGTCCAGCTGACGGGATCAAGGAGGAGGGCCTTTTCTGGCAGATGCCCTTACATCTGCCCTGTGGAACATCTTGCCCCCTGGTGTGAGGGCAGCTTTGATCCTCCTGACCTTCCAGAACAGCCTAAAGGCTCTGCCAGTTAGCCTGGGGTTCAGTAGCGGTGGTTGATCGATTAACAGTGTAACCCACCTCCCTCCCATTATATATAAATTGTATAAATAAATAAGTAAATAAATAAAAATGCCTTGTTTTTAAGTTGTTTTATATAGTTCTCCCAAGATAAAGATAATACTTAGTACAATAATATTCAGTCCATTGTTCATGTTACAAATATTCATTTTGAATTGGGTGAAACAATTGTTATGCTTAAACTGTTGTTCAATACAACTTCAGAAAGTTTTATTGAAAATAATTACTGTTATTGCCCAAATAAAACCCAAATTGATTTAAGAAAACAACTAGTGCCATATAACTATATACAAACAGGGGCGGGGGGGTGGATATTATTAGGGAGTCTTTGTCTGCGAGTGGCCACTGTCCCTCAGATAGGCGGGTGTGAGTCTCTCCTTTTGAAGTGGGGTTTTGGAGTTCAGTTGGGCCTATTGATTACGTACCTGTCACCCAGCTGCGTGTCATCGGTCCTGCCCAAGCTTCTTGATGTCTTGTCCGGGTTGGTGATTGAGTTCCCCAGGCTTATAGTTCTGGGGGATTTCAATCTGCCTTCTGTGGGTGAGGCATCTGAGTTGGCCCAGGAGTTCGTGGCTTCCATGACGGCCATGGACCTGACTCAAATAATTCAGGACCCGACCCATAATGGAGGGCACACACTCGACCTGGTTTTTATCTCTGGGCAGTGGATTAATGATCTGGGTAGGGGGGATTTAATCATCCAACCCGTCATGGTCCGATCATTTTCTTCTCCGGCTAGACTTTCAGTACGCCACCCCCTGCCGCTGGGAGGCAGAACCGACCAGGTGGCTCCGCCCCAGGTGCCTGATGGACCCTGAAAGGTTCCAGACGGAGCTTGGGACATTTCCTGCTTCCCTTGCCCACGACTCTGCCGAGGCCCTAGTAAAAGCCTGGGAGAGGGCGGCTGCTGGGGCCTTGGATCGAGTTGTGCCTTTGCGGCCTCTGACCTAGCGCAGATCCCAGGTGGCCCCCTGGTTTACCGAGGAGCTCTGGGAGATGAAGCGCCGGAAAAGACGCCTAGAGAGCTGTTGGAGGTCCAGCAGATCCGAATCTGATCGAACACAGCTAAGAACTTATCTTAAGTCTTACCTAGTGGCGATGGAAGCGACAAAGCATGTCTACTTTTCCGCTTTTATTGCGTCCGCAGATAACCACCCAGCCGCCCTGTTTAGAGTGAACCGCTCCCTGTTTAATCAGGGACCGAGGGATGACCCCTTGCAGGGTAGGGCTGAGGAATTTGTACAGTATCTGCAGGACAAAATTGCTCAAATCCGGACTGGCTTGGACTCCGACTGGGTGGAATCTGGCGGAGTGGAGAGGGCAGGTCTTGATCATACCATTTGGGGTGAGTTTGACCCTGTGACTCTGGATGATGTGGACAGGATCATGCATAGACTGAGTACTACAACTTTTTTACTGGACCCATGTCCCTCCTGGCTGGTTTCAGCCGCCTGGGAGGGGACAGGGGGCTGGCTCCAGGCAGTTGGCAATCCTTCTTTGATGGAGGGTGTCTTCCCCTCTGCCTTAAAAGAGGCGGTGGTGAGGCCCCTCCTCAAGAAGCCTGCCCTGGACCCGGCCTTGTTGAATAACTAACGTCCTGTCTCCAACCTTCGCTTTGTAGCGAAGGTTGTTGAGAGTGTTGTGGTGCATCAGCTCCCGCAATTCCTGGATGAAGTGGACTATCTGGACCCTTACCAGTCCGGTTTCAGACCCGGCTACAGCACGGAAATGGCATTGGTCGCACTGGTGGATGATCTCTGGTGAGCCCGGGACAGGGGCTGTTCCTCTGTCCTGGTCCTACTTGACCTCTCAGCGGCTTTTGATACCATCGACCATGGTATCCTGCTGTGACGGATCGAGGGGTTGGGAGTGGGAGGCACTGTTTTATGGTGGTTCTCCTCCTACCTCTCGCAGTTTGTATTGGCAGGGAGACAGAGATCTACCCCGAGGCCCCTCACTTGTGGGGTGCCTCAGGGGTCGGTTCTCTCCCCCTCCTGTTTAACATCTATATGAAGCCGCTGGATCATACGTGGCTTTGGGGTGAGGTATCACCAATATGCGGATGATACCCAGTTGTTCATCTCCACCCTGAGCCAACCCAGTGATGCCCTTGATGTGATGTCCTGGTGCCTGGAGGCAGTGCAGGTCTGGATGGGAAGGAACAGGCTCAGGCTTAACCCCTCCAAGACCGAGTGGCTGTGGATACCGGCATCTCGTATTGTCCAACAAGTTCCATCTCTTTTGATGGGGGGAGGTATTGCCCCCCTCAGAAAGGGCTCGCAACTTGGGTGTCCTCCTGGATTCACGGCTTAATTTGGAAGATCATCTAACGGCCGTGACCAGGGGGGCCTTCGCACAGGTTTGCCTAGTGCGCCAGTTGCGCCCCTTTTTGGACTGAGATGCCCTATGCATGGTTACCCACGCCCTCGTCACTTCTCGCCTGGATTACTGCAATGCTCTTTACATGGGGATGCCCTTGAAGAGCACCTGGAGGCCTCAACTGGTGCAAAATGCGGCCGCGCGGGTGCTTATGGGAGTATCTCGGTACTCCCATGTTACACCACTCCTGCGTGAGATGCATTGGCTTCCGGTTACCCTCCGGGTGCGATTCAAAGTGCTGGTAATAACCTTTAAAGCCCTACATGGCTTAGGCCTGGGGTACTTGCGAGACCACCTGCTGCCATTGTCAACCTCCCATCGCCCAGTTCGCTCCCACAGTCAGCCTCCTCAGGGTGCCGTCGGTCAGGCAATGCTGGCTGGTGACCCCCAGGGGGAGAGCCTTCTCTGTGGGCGCGCCGACCCTCTGGAATGAACTGCCCCCGGAGCTGTGGACGGCCCCTGACCTTCGGTCCTTCCGCCATGACCTGAAGACCTGGTTGTTCCAACAAGCAAGCCTGGACTGACTATGGTTTTTAATTAGGCTTTTTACTGGGTTAAATTGTCTCATAATTTTGCATTTATTGTTTAATTCTCTTTTAAATTTTCTACTCTGTTTTTTTAATTTTTATTGTTGTGAGCCGCCCTGAGTCCTCAGGGAGAAGGGCAGCACATAAATTTAATCAAATCAAATCAAATCAAAATATTCCAGTTTGTTTCTGTCTCCATTTTTTCTTACAAGTAATTTATATATTTTGCCAAAAGATAAAGTGCTGAATATCGGTTAGATTTTATATTGTAAAAAAAATGTAAGACTGTTCTTCATAACAGCAGTCCTAAGAGAAGTCTAAATATTATATGAAACCAAAATAGTACCAGTTAGAGATTAATTCTGTGGTTATAATGATTAATAAAGTGTCTATGCTATTCTACTACCAGTTAACAGCAGCATACAAAGCAAAATTAGTTGTGTTAAACAACACAATAGTAATAAACAATACAAATTACAATAGCACTGAATAACAAGATAGGTACTGAAGTCTTACATCTTCCAAATGCTCTCTTTTTTGAAACCATACTTCCTTAAGGAGATAGCTCGTATATACGAGGGCAATTCGAAAATAAACCTCCATTTGGTTATCAATGACAGATACTCACAGATACAGAACTTTTATTATACAAACTGGAAAACTACAACATTACTTTTCAATATAATCACCATTCAAATTGAGGCACTTGTCATAACATTTTACAAGATTTGAAATTCCTTAGTATTAGATGCTTGCCGCCAAATCTGGGCTAAGGGGGGGTGATCAAAAACATCCCAACAAAACCGCTTCAAAAGTTCTTGGGTGCATCTAGTGATGTGCAAGCAAGCATTATCATGAACCAACATCACACCGGAAGTGGTGCCGTAGAAAATCCTACCACATGTGAAGTTGCCAAAGATGTATTGCTAGTGAAGTTCATGGAGCATGGTTCAACCATCAACTCAGAAGTCTACTGTGAAACATTATGAAAACTCAGACAAGCCATCTGTAACAGGTGTCAGAGCATGCCAACTTCTGGTGAGTTGTTGGTTCACAATAATGCTCACCTGCACACCGCTAGATGCATCCAAGAACTTTTGAAGCAGTTCTGTTGGGATGTTTTTGATCACACAGCCCTATAGCCCAGGTAATAGGCGCCTCAGTTTGAATGGTGTTTATGTCAAAAAGTAATGTAATGTTGTAGTTTTATAATGTATATAATAAAAGTTCTATATCTGCAAGTGTTTGTCATTGATAACCAAATGGAGGTTTATTTCTGAATTGCCCTCATATAAGGACAAGCTTTTTCCACAGGAGGAATACTACTATTAAGAATGCCCAAATATAGGGTTCTTATTGATAGAACTCTCAGCAGAATTTCTAAGTTCTTACCAAAAGGGCACATTCATTTTGGAGTGGATGGTCTCAGAGACACCAGTGTTGGAGCCATGTAGTAGATTATCAGAACTGTAGTCACTTTCTTAGAAACATCTGCACTGCTCCAGAACTCCTTTGTATTATTTAGCAGTTAGACCGTGATTTCATCATAGCTTGCTATGGAGTGTCATCTTTGCAGACAAAATGTTTTGCCTCATAGCAGCTACTCAGAATCTTGTTTTGCAGATGACATTTTTTCCTGAAATCCATATGCCCTCCCTCCACTCCTATCTTTCTACAAAGCAAACACCTTGCTTTTTAAGAGTTTATGAGTTTTATTTGAAAGTTATCTAATCAGTTTTCTGGAAACTGGCCAAGATATAAATGTAAATAAAGCATATGTTGCATGCAGCGGGGGGCGGGGGGGAGTGTTAGCAATTTATTCGTTTTACCTCTCTTTTCTTTTTTTGGAATGAGTTGGGTTTTGTGTAGTTTTTTTTTGAGAATTCGTAATAGCTTCAATGGAGAGGGCTATTTGTCCAATGGAGGTGAATACTATCATGGTTTTCCTATGGCTGTATTGGACATCAAGAAAAATGAAGGAGGTCACAGGCTGGATTCCAGCTGCTTTGTCAGGGATTGGGAGCAGGAATTATGTGGTTTGGAAGTGCTCTTTGAGTTAATGCAGCCTCCAATTCCCCCCCATTTACCTATCTTAATAAATAATTTTTAAGAATTCAAAAATATTCACACTATTTTTTACTATTACTTCAGACTTTGCTATAATATAAATTTGATTTTACTTTCATAGCCATTATAGCTATGCTTTATTTATACTTTTCTAAACAGTCCAACTTGTTTAAAATGCTCACATGGAGCTGTCTCAGGTCCTGCAACATTCACTTCCTTCTGTTACTAAGCATTGCTTTCTGAGACCTCTTTTTTTGAGACATTCTCTTCAGAAACTTCTGCGTCATGCTAGGCATTCCAGGCAAACACAGTACCATTTGAGTGATTTTTCATTCTGTAAATAAATGAATCAATGTCCAGTGATGTGATTGAAGTTCATGATATGACACAAATTTAAGTCCAATTTACTTATTTATTCTACAAATGTATATAACCAACCATCAACCCAAGGAATTCTAGGCAGCAAACAGTAATAAAACATAACTAAAGTATATAAATCCAGTTTAAAAGAAACTGGGTTGATGGCCCTAAAAACTACATTTATAATTAAACAAATCCACACCCATATCAGTGTTCCATCAACATCCAATAGGATGAGGGCCATTTGTATTTCAGGTGGGAAGTTGTTCCTAAGACAGACACCATGACAAGGAAGGCATGCTTCTTGGAGCTCCCTGGTGATACTATATTCGGGCTGGTCTGGACTCTGACTGGGCAGTATCTGATGAGAGGAAAATGATGATTTTGGCCGAGTACATTTGGGAAGAGTTCGATCCTGTGACTCCGGATGAAGTGGACAAGATCATGGGGAAATTAAGTGCCGCCACATGTTTGTTGGACCCGTGTCCCTCCTGGCTAGTCTATGCATCTTGGGAGGTTACACGAGGCTGGCTCCTAGCAGTTAGCAATGCCTCACTGAGTGAGGGGTACTTCCCTGCCGCCTTGAAAGAGGCGGTGGTAAGGCCCCTCCTCAAGAAACTGGCATTGGATCCAGCTGTTTTAAACAACTTCCGTCCTGTCTCCAACCTTCGCTTCCTTGCGAAGGTCGTTGAGAGCGTGGTGGCACGACAGCTCCCTTTGAACCTGGAGGAAGCTGAATATCTAGATTCGTACCAATCGGGTTTCAGACCCGGGCATAGCACGGAGACGGCATTGGTCGCACTGGTGAATGATCTCTGGCGGGCCCGAGATAGAGGTTATTCCTCTGTCCTGGTCCTATTAGATCTCTCAGCGGCTTTTGATACCATCGACCACGGTATCTTACTGCGTCGTCTTGAGGGGTTGGGAGTTGGAGGCACCGTTCTGCGGTGGTTCTCCTCCTACCTCTCGGACCGTTCGCAGACGGTGTTAGCAGGAGGGCAGAGGTCAAGCCCTAGACCTCTTAGTTGTGGAGTGCCTCAGGGATCGGTGCTCTCGCCCCTCCTGTTCAACATCTATATGAAGCCACTGGGAGAGATCATCCGTGGCTTCGGGGTGAAATATCATCAATATGCTGATGATACCCAGCTATTCATCTCCACCCCGAACCAACCCAGTGATGCCCTCGATGTGATGTCCCGTTGCCTGGAAGCGGTACAGATTTGGATGGGAGAAAACAGGCTTCGACTCAACCCGGCCAAGACTGAGTGGCTCTACATACCGTTCCATCTTTGACTATAGGAGGAGAGATGTTACCTCCCATTGAAAGAGCACGCAATCTGGGCGTCCTCCTAGATTCACGACTCAGTTTTGAAGATCATATTGGAGTCGTGGCTAGGGGGCATTTGCACAGATTCACCTTATATACCAATTACGGCCCTTTTTGGACCGAGATGGCGTACGTACAGTCACCCACGTACTCGTTACCTCCCGTATAGATTACTGTAATGCTCTCTACATGGGGCTGCCCTTGAAGACCACCCGGAGGCTTCAGCTGGTGCAGAGTGCAGCTGCACGGGTTGTGATGGGAGCACCCCGATACTCCCATATTACACCCCTCCTGCGTGAGCTGCATTGGCTACCGGTTGCCCTCCGGGTGAGATTTAAGGTGCTGGTACTTACCTTTAAAGCCCTACATGGCTTAGGCCCGGGATACTTGCAGGACCATCTGCTGCCGGGAACAAATTCCCATCACCCAGTACGCTCACACAGAGAAGGCTTCCTCAGGGTACCGTCAGCTAGGCAATGTCGGCTGGCGACCCCCAGGGGGAGGGCCTTCTCTGTGGGAGCACCAGCCCTATGGAATCAGCTCCCCCCTGAGCTTCGGATGGCCCAAAATCTCCAATCCTTTTGCCGCGGCCTCAAAACACTCCTTTTCCACCAGGCTGACCTGGACTGACAGGCATTTTAATTAATTATATTTAGAATTTTTGATTTATTTTTAGTTTTTAATTTTAATTTATTGCACAGATGATTTTAATTTTATTTTTATCTTGATTTCTGTACTTATTATATGTTTTGTTGTTAGCCGCCCTGAGTCCTTCGGGAGATAGGGCGGGATATAAATCCCATCAATAAATAAATAAATAAATAAATAAATAAATATTCACCATTGAGACCCAGAGTATGCCTATTCTGCCTATTCTAATGGAATGGGCATATCTGTCCTTTAAATGCATATCTGTCCTTTAAAAGTTTAACTCACTTTTACATTTTCCCTGGTGGAAATATTTTTCATCAATGCAATTTAAAATACATACTGTATTCACTTCAGTGGAACCAGGAATTATTTACATGCTATCAAAAAGGGTAAAAAAAATCTGTAAACTTTGTTCTTAACTTGTTGAGCTCATCATATCTAATGATGCATCAATATATTGGGCCCTTAATTTCTTAATGCTGACTGTTAAGAATATATACTTTAGTTTCAGTTTATTCTAATTATAATGTTATGGTTGCTTTGGCTACTCCTGTTATTTTTATAATACCAAAGCATATTCCTCTTAAAAATGTTGTGTCTTTTTTGCCATTACATAAGCAAAAAGAAAATATAAACACATTGTCAGTTGGTTTATGAGTTTCTTTCTGCCTGCATTACATTCTATCACTGACTATATCACTGAATTTTTACTTTATATTTTAGTTTTTATAGTACACCCAAGGTACTTATCTCATATTTTATTCTTATTATACAGTACTGTACTGTACTTTGCTTGTAATTACAAAAATTTTTTCTTATGTCCACACCTGCACAATGTTTAGATTTTTTTAAGAGGACCACTGGAAGTTATAGGTAGTCCTTGGATTACAGTGGTAGTTGGGATGGCAACTGCCATAGCTATGCAATGCTATAGTAAAGTACGACATTTATATGATTGCATCATTTAATGATGGCAATTCCAGTAGTCCCAGTTTCTGTCATTAAATGTGGAGTGTATAGATCACTAAGTGAGGACTTCACGTAAATGTGGCTTTTTTCTGACTTCTCCATTGATTTTGCTTGTGGGAAGCTGGCAGAGAATGTCAGAAATCATGATCATGTGACTGTAGGGACACTGTGACAGTTGGAACTACAAAGACTTATCAGAAGTACCATTCAGGGCCATCATAATTTTGAACAATTGCTGAAAAAATGATTGTAACTAAAGATGCCTGTATTTTTATTTATAACCAACATTTCTATGGTTTCCTAAACAGATAATTAGCTAGTGAAACTCTTTTAATAAAGCATTCAGCTGATCTTATAACTAGCCTCTGTCAATATTTTGGCAATATCATTTTGAATCTGAAGGTTTCTATCATTCTAGCATTTACTGTGCAAAGCTACTGTTGGCCTGGTTATGAATAGCCATTTAATTCCTTAGAAGAATACTAGAAGGGTTGTCCTTCCTTCTCCAATGGGCACATTTGTCTGATGGATAATGGAGAAGGCAACTGAGTTCCAAAAATTCCATTACTTTATTGATTTTGGCTATGAGGTCCACAACAAATTGTAAGTAGTCTTTAAATCATGGTATAGTAGTTACCTTATTTACCTGTTTGAAGAATTAGATGACCAAAAAGCAGCAGGTAGAATGGAATGTTGAACAACTATAAATGGTTCAAAATTGGTAAACGAGTACACTGAAGTTATATGCTGTCACTTTATTTAATTTATACACATTATAAAATTGCTTGGAGAAACAAATATTCCTACAATTCAATTTGAAGGCTCAAAGTAAAAAATACTTATGGAACCTTTTGTTAAAAGTGCAGGAGGAGTATGTAAAAGCCAATCTGTTGCTCAATATTTTTTCCCAAAAAGATTATGTCAACATGCAATGCCAATCCAATGCAAATAGATATGGAGCTAAACTAATAGACTTTATCTTCTTAGAGTAAAAAGTTCACAGAAATACTTGCAACTTGAGAGAAAGGCTATGACAAAATAAGGCAAAATATTAAAAGTACAGAGCCATCACCTTGACAATTAAGATATATTTCTCCATGACTGGTTTTCTCAGTTATAATAAATAAAATAAAATAAATAAATAAATAAAAGGAAAAAATGAATATCTTTGAATAATGATGTTGGAGAAAATAGTTTGGACACGTAGAACACATCTTTCAGTGACATCAGAAAATTGACCAGAAACACAAATACCAGTACTGTATTGAAACTAAAGGTTATGTATTTTCAACATATAATGTGAAGGCAAGAATCATTGGAAAAGACTCTAATGTCTTAAAAAAAATAAAAAAGCAATTGAAAAAGAGGCTGCCAAGAAAACAAGTTGGCTTGGATGCTATTAATGAAGACACAAGGATAAACTTACAAATATATATTATAAAAATTTTATATACTATAAAAATACTAAATAAAGTTGCTGATAGTCCTGGGGAAAGGGTATCTATGAAGTCACAGACTCAGAAGCAGTTGAACCACTTAACAAATATTTATTTATTTATTTATTTATTTATTGATGGGATTTATATCCCGCCCTATCTCCTGAAGGACTCAGGGCGGCTCACAATAAAACATATAATAAGTGCATAAATCAAGATAAAATGAAATTGAGAACATCAGTGCAATAAAAAAATTAGAGAATTTAAAAATGAATTAAAAATACTAAATATAAATTAATTAAAATGCCTGTCAGTCTAGGTCAGCTTGGTGGAACAGGTGTGTTTTGAGGCCGCGGCGAAAGGATTGGAGGTTTTGGGCTATCCGAAGCTCAGGGGGGAGCTGATTCCATAGGGTTGGTGCTCCCACAGAGAAGGCCCTCCCCCTGGGGGTCGCCAGCCGACATTGCCTAGCTGACGGTACCCTGAGGAGGCCTTCTCTGTGTGAGCGTACTGGACGATGGGAATTTGTTCCCGGCAGCAGATGGTCCTGCAAGTATCCCGGACCTAAGCCATGTAGGGCTTTAAAGGTAAGTACCAGCACCTTAAATCTCACCCGGAGGGCAACTGGTAGCCAATGCAGCTCACGCAGGAGGGGTGTAATATGGGAGTATCGGGAAGCTCCCATCACAACCCGTGCAGCTGCATTCTGCACCAGCTGAAGCCTCCGGGTGGTCTTTAAGGGCAGCCCCATGTAGAGAGCATTACAGTAATCAATACGGGAGGTAACGAGTGCGTGGGTGACTGTACGTAGGGCATCTCGGTCCAAAAAGGGGCGCAATTGGTATATAAGACGAATCTGGGCAAATGCAGAAAATTAACAAATATTGGCCATCACAAGAAGATCCCTGTGTATCTAAGATTTAAGATAAATGTGGGAGTACATTTTAATTCTAATTTGCTTCAACAGCTTCTGGTGACACCATTTTAATGTTTGTTCAGAAGGTAGGCAAAGATTTGAACATAATGTTGGCTATCACTTGGAGCAAAAAATAGATGTTGCATAATTTCTGTTGATTACCCATTGTGTCCTTAAACTGGGATTATTGCAAAGAATGTTGTTAGCTGTAGGCTGATCCTAGCATAATATTACACTTAACTTTTTAAGAAACTACAGTAGTAACATAGACTCATTATATCTCAATGCTAACAAATTTTAAATACGCATATTGCAAATGTATTTTTAAGAAATACATTCCATTTTGCTAACATTTAGATCCTCAACCTTTTGCTGAATTTTATTCTGTAAAATCTTCAGTGTTTTAGCCGTGCCGATTATAAATTGTAAAGTTCCATATAGGCTGCTGGGAATGGAAAAAAAAACCTACCACATAACATTTGAAAATCTGGTGGGCTCTATTCCATCCTATGGGTTTTCAGCCAGCAGGTATTTTACACGTTTTAAAATCTTGATTCTGGAATAGTTACAGGGCTGAGGGAGACGGCATGCTCATAATAATTTTAACTCTTACTATATATGTCAATAATAGTTTTATAAAATGTACATGCTGTTTTCTTAAGTGTAGGCGAACATTTTTTCCCCCAAAAATTAAGTGATTCAGCCATCGCTTTCTTCGACGTTATCGGTATCTACCTGTTGCCTCTTTCCTTCAATGAGGGAGGCGTAGAGGACGAGAGCTGTGCCCGCGAAATCCGAGGCCAAGCGCCTCAGATGCAAGGCTGGAAGGCAAGAGTTTGGCTCGCGCGGAGTGGCTGCAGCATCCTTAACCGCCGAGCCGCTTGACTGAAGGAGAATGGCGTGGGCAAGTAAGAGACTTGGCGCGGCAGTGGCCGCGCCGCTGAGGACCGTTAGTTCGGGAGGCCGCACCAAGGGCCCCGCCGCGCGCGGACAGAAAAACAAAACAAAACAAAAAAACGACGGAGCAGCGATACTTTCGAATCTGGGCGCGCGAAGCTAAGAAAAAGAGAGAGCGAGCGAAAGGGAGGAGGAGTCACGCGCGGCTTCATACCTCCGGCACGCGCCACTCAGTTTTACACCTCCCCCAACCCGCGCGCGCGCTTCGTTTCCACTTTGCTGCCACCCGGGCTGCCTCTTGCCCCCACCTTTTGAAGCTTTCTCTGCCGCCGCCGCCGCCGCCGCTTCTTCCAGCCTGTGCTTGACAGTGTGCGCCTCCTACGTGCGTTCCACTTGGTACGGCCCACCTGGAAGATCATGGCGATTGATGGTAAGTAGGCCAATAACGGGCTCCTCTTTTCTGGAATAACCCCCCTCTTCACCTGGGCAGCGGGCGCGGGGAGGGGCGACCCCGCGCGAAGGGGCGCTCCCTCAGGGGAAGCGGGGGGGGGGGAAAGGACGACAAACAAACAAAAAGGGCGCGGTTGGTTTGTGTTCCTGGGCTCTTAAGCAGAGAGCTTGGGGAGCGGGGGGGGGGGTGAAGGGGGCGCTTCGTTATTCCCCCCCCCGGTAGGTCTGGCGCTGCCACTGTCATAATTGCAGAAAGCGAGAATCAGCGCTCTTCCTTTCCCCCCCCCCCCCAACATCCCGATGTAATTGTATGTAAAGACGCTAATCATTTTGTTTGAGTCGGGGCGGAATTTTTTATCAATGGTCTGGCTAAAGATGTGCATATTTTCAGAGGGGATTTTTTTTTAAAAAAAATGCTACAGATAAGATTAAGCTCTGGAATAGTAGTGGCCAACGGTCACTATCCGTTCTTTCGCATTTTCTTTGGGAGTTATAACAACCTTACAGCCCTAAGCCACAGGCATTTTTTTGACTAAAGATGCACAGAAAATAATTGGGTAAAAAAGATTCTTTCTTTCTTTCTTTCTTTCTTTCTTTCTTTCTTTCTTTCTTTCTTTCTTTCTTTCTTTCTTTCTTTCTTTCTTTTTCCTTCCTTCCTTCCTTCCTTCCTTCCTTCCTTCCTTCCTTCCTTCCTTCCTTCCTTTCTCTTTATTGTAAATCCTTATTTTGCTGGGTTAAAAGTGTAAGGTAAATAAGGACTCAAGAAGGCTTTGTGATTGTGTGTGTGTGTGCTTGGAAAAAACAATATTCAAACCCCCTTTTCTCCTCTTTATTCATTTATTTACGCGTGTCTCCCAGAAATGTGACTTTAAGTTTTCATAATCTGTTTCTCTTTCCATTCTACATAAATTTGAGGAGGATTGAGAAAAAATGGAAAACACAAATAAAAGCTTCTCATTAAAAGGACACAGCATTTGCTTGAGTGAGAGTTTTTAACAAGTGATTCAAAGCTAAATATTTACAAGGAAATCAAGCATCATCTGCTTTTCCATTGGCCATTGATCTGTATTTATTATCCAATTTTTGAAATATACTTTTGAACCTGTGCAGAATTGGAATAATTAATTTGTTGATGCCTTAAGAAGCCAGGAAACAGAAATAAAAACTATTGATAGGTTGAAAAGTGTCATCAATATCTTCAAGAAAAATGCAGCAACTTATTTGATTTTGATATTTTAATTTTTAATTTACTTAATTATATTTAATAGGCTGTCCAACCCCAAATGACACTGGATGGCTTACAATTAAAAAAACCAATGTACAGAAATTCAATCAAGTTAAAGAGAAAAATTCCACATTAAAAAACCGGGGCTCCACAGTCACTGTGTCCTAAGGCCTGGTCTTTACTGATTATCTTAAACAATTCAAGCAGGAGGAGTCAAGTGAATTTCTGAGAGGAGGTCATTCCAAAGGGCAGGAATTGCTACAGATTGGATACAAGTCCTGTGTCCTGGCAAATGACAATTTTTAACTGATGACACTTGAGCACGAGCCTGCTTGGCTGAATTGGACAGGCAAATTTGATTGAAGATAGGTCCTTCAGATAGCCAACTCTTACCCAATGCTGAGTTTGTGTGGAAATTTTCTGTGGTTTTTTTTTGGGGGGGGAGTCACATTGGTCTTGTTTTTATTTTTAAAAAATGTGATTAGGTACAATTGATATAGTATTCCATCTTATATAGTATGGTAGCAGGCTACATCTGTGTACTCTGTTCATATGTTTAATACCATCAAAATGCAGCAGATCATAACCTGTATTAGGCCTATAAACCTTAGTGTGTGCATTATGCTGACAATAGACTCTATGCTGGAGATTTTCAATATTCATATAATAGCATGGGATTTTGATATAGCTTCTATAGTTTCTTTGAATAACAATAACAGAGTTGGAAGGGACCTTTGAGGTCTTCTAGTCCAACCCCCTGCTCAGGCAGGAAACACTATACCTTTTCAAAGAAATGGTTGTCCGGTCTCTTCTTAAAAACTTCCAGTGTTGGAGCATTCACAACTTTTGGAGGCAAGTTGTTATGCTGATTAACTATCCAGAAATTTCTCCTTAGTTCTAGGTTGCTTCTCTCCTTGATTAGTTACCATCTATTGTTTCTTGTTTTGCTTTCAGGGGCTTTGGAAAATATGTTGACCTCTTCTTTGTGGCAGCCTCTTAGACCCATTTGATCTGTTGACAAAAGAGAATTTGTTTATTTATCCAATTTGCTCAACTATAGAAACATTTAGCATACTATGTGGCTCTCTGATTTGTGACAAAGATTAGTTGTTTGGAATTATATAATAAATCTTTACATTAGTTAGCGTTAAAAATAATAATGCTTGATCAATTTAAGTAACAGCTATTACTATCTGTGTTGTTTTCCTTAATATATTTTTATGGATGTACTTTAATGTAATGCTAGTACATTGCATGTACCTCCTGGCTGAAGTGGGCAACAGTGTTTATTGATGATGGCTTATAAAAGACAGCATGAGAATACTTGGAGCAGAGCTTGGATTAGGTTGCATTGTGATATATGAGTTGAAATACAGAAACTGACCAGCACTGACCTTACCATTGGCATGGAATGCCACATGCGGCATAGATACAACTAAGATTAATAATTTAGCACCCCTTGTAGCTTAGTAAAAAAATGTTACATAAAGCTGCATTTCCTTTTCCCATCTCAATAATTAAACCTCTAGTGCCATGTTTAGCACCATAGTAGGGTGGTTGTAATTGTTAGGTGTGGTAGTTTTTCAGTTTTTTTATTTGTATTGGTGCATGCATATCTATTAGTTTTGTGCATTTACTCTTGTGACTATTAAATTTCACTCCATTAAATTCTATTATATTAAGACACCTCTAGTTGAACTTAATTCTTGTTGACTATGTAGGGATACTCTTGCTGTTTTTTCGGCAAAGTATGAAAATAATTTGTCATTGCCTTCTTTTTGGATATTTTGTTTACTTGACAATATAGCCTATGGCCATGATTTCTCTGATGATCTCCCATTTAACTACCAACTGGCCCTGACTCTGCTTAGTAGCCCAGACAAAATCAGCAAGCTGCTGCTATGCTGAGATTTCATTACTTCCTGAGTAATATTACTTATATTATTTCCTAAGAAAATAACAAGGTGTTCAAAACATTAGATGTTATTTTTTATTTATGTATTAGGATGTAATCTCAGTTTCTTCCAATAAATAGATCTTATTTATCTATTGAACTAATTAACCAATTCAATATATGCATTACTCTATTGGGAAATCCCACTATCAGTGCAAGGTCACAGAGCAAAAAAAATCAATATTTTAAGGACTTTCTTAAATGACAGCATAATATAATGTAACATATATAATAAAGAACAAATTTAAAACAAAGGAACAATATCCTACAGGACAGAAGCAAACATAGAAAAAATGTATCTCCGAGGTCCCGTAAGATACCATTATTATACTGCCTGAGGTGTGCTCTACTAGTTATAGTAGGCAGCTATAATTGGGGAGAGACAGTCCTGCAGATAAACAGCCCATTCTCCCTTCAGCACTGGCTGGAAGATACAAAAAGTTTCCATACTCATTACAAGTATTCCCTGGTAATTCAGGATAGGTAGAAACTATTGAACATATTTTTGTCTATTGCCAGTTTTGAAACTTTAAAATGTTCTAATTACCTCACTCCTGACTAGCAAAATAGGATAAAAGAATAGCAAAATAAGTAATTTCTACTTTCTGACATCAACCCTGAAATAACACACAAGGTGATCAGGTTTTGCATGGCAGCCTGAAAAATCAGGCAAAGAATAATTAAGCACAATTGCATTTGCTTGAATATGGATAGCCAGAAGTGGCTCAGGTTCAGTGTTAAACACTGACTTTGAAGTGAACATGCCATCTCAGCTATTGCACTCCATTTTTTTCAGGTTTGACGAGTTTGTAATTAGAAACTTATAATTCTTATTATATCTCTATTATATCTCTTCTGAATAATGTTATTCCTTTATTTATGAATATGCATGTGTGTATATATCTGTCTGAGTGTGTGTATGTACTGTATATGCTTATATGTACAGTACTGTATATATTTGTATAGTATTTGTATTTTATACTGCTATTCCAAGTTTACATTATCCAGATTGCTCATTTTAATTTCTTCTTATTGTAGTCTGAATAAGCAGTTTAGCAAGCAGGTAGTACTCAACTTACAATCATAATTGACCCTGCAATTTCAGTTGTAAGCCTTGATGCTCGTATAGTGAATCACTCCATGACCGCGCCTGATTCTGTTACATGTTTTGCCGCGGCTGTTAAGCAAGGGGTCTAGGATTGCCACGAAAAGAATTACTGAGATACTAAGCATACTGTAAACCAAGAATGTGGGAACCTCTAAGCTATATTCTTGTAGAATGTTTTCTGGCAATTCCTCTACAGTTTAAACAACTTATGGATAATGGACAAAGCTGTTTTATCAATATTTGTTTATTGTTAACAATGGCTAATTGTTATTAATATTTGTATTTCCTATATTAAAGCAGAAATGTGAAAAGTTTGCTTAAATTTGATACGTTAATATTTCAAAATCCAAATGGCGTCAACACTAATGATATTCCTGCTTTTCTTTCTCCATACCCTATATCCAGCTTCTCTTGTTTTCTGTGCATATCTGAGCAATTAAAGGAGGAAATGTAACAGGTTAAGTTAAAAATAATATCTATACCAAAGTAAGACTAGCATTAGCAGATCCTCACTTTTTTTTTTTGGTTTTTGACTAACTTACATGGAACAACTTATTTTGATTAGCTTATTTTTCTTGCACAGCAAAATGCTCTTTATACTGTAATTGTTTACTTAAGCTGCATAATGCTTACTTAGGAAACAGATTGCTCCAATATAAGGTACAATTTATATATTTGAAATTCATGTAAAGTGTTTTTAGATATGGAATCAATAACTACTATATTTTGAATTTTTGAGTTTCTAAATTATTTTTAAAAGTTATAAAGTAATTGTTGATGCCTGAGTATAGATTTCAATAAGAGTATAAATAGTATAATCTATTTTATATAGTTCTTCTATTTTTCAATATTTTTTCAACAGGTGGAGAGAGAACTTGTGGAGTACATGAACTAATTTGCATTAGAAAAGGTAAACATAATTTTAAATATTTTAAATATTTTTAAAATTATTTTTAAAAAATCCACCGCATTGCATGTGATTCATGTAAGAACTGGCTATCATGTAAATGGATAGTTCTTAAATCAGGTATTCATATTTTCAAGAATTTACCTAAATTTAATCTAGTTTTCATTTTAGCCATTATAATTACTAATAATATTTCATGGTAAAAGGAAAACATTGGCCACCTTGTTAGTAAGCTACAAAAGGACAGCATGAATCCCTGCACACTCATTGCCTGCTGAGCATAAAGTCTGATTTCCTTATGCTGGAAATCAGAAGAAAGGAACTGCTGTACTGAACGAGTTGTTTATGTGCTCATAGCTAGGGCTGCAAGTCTTATTGAGTCTGTTACACCAGGAGAACAAGCCTCAAATTGTTGCTGTCAAATCCATTTACTTCCTTGGTTTGATATTTTATTTGGAGTGCTCCTTTAAGTTGTTGAATTTGTTTTGTTTTCAACTGCTATCCCTGAATGCTCAAGGGATGCAGAGGGATAAACTTGAGCAGATTCTCTACATCTTGGAGAGTCCAGCGTTTTCTGATACTCACTAATCAGCTTCCCATCTTTCTGTCTACAAAGGTCTCTGGCGCCAACATGAGATGAAGAAGAGGTTTAATTTGTAAGCTGCCTAGAATAGTTCTGAATAGCGAGATGTGTGGCACATAAATTTAATGAAAAACAAATAATTAGTTGGCCACCCTCAATGTGCAAGCAATTGATCCATGAAAAGAATATCAGAGAGAACCCTTTTGGGAATTAAATCCTAAAACCTGAGCTTTCTCTCAGTTGGTTCAGCAATAACAGCTAGCCACCAGTGCAAAGATGGACAGATAAATTAGGATGATGACGCCTCTGATTGAGCCGGCCCAAGCTCCAATTTTAAAGGATCTAGCTCCATCTGCCCACCACGCTACATGCAGAGGGTATATAGTGAATAGGCTGTAGGGAATGGCTTTGAAGGACAGGAGGAATTTCTGCTAGTTATGTTCCAGTCCTTTCCCAGAAACTAATTTGAAAAAGCATCTCAGACAAACTCCTCCCTAATTCAAATGAAGATAATGTAGGGAGGGAAAACACATTCAGAGGAACCTGAGGAAGTGGATTAAGGCGTTATCAGCTCCTAGTTCAGCCACTTGTATATTAGATCCATGCCCTTCCTGACTTATTAAAGCTGCATGGGAGGAAATGAATTGTGGTCTGGGTGGTAGTTAATTCTTCCTTGAAAGAGTAGTCCCACCAGCTCTTAAAGAGATGGTGGTGTGCCCAGTCCTCAAGCGACTATTGCTCAACCCAACCAAGCTGGACAGTTTTCACCCAGGTTCTAATCTTTTGTTCTTAGAGAAGACTGTGGACATAGTGCTCATGTGCTAGTTGCAGAGGACCTTGTATGAAACAGATTGTTTAGATACTTTCAGTCGGGGTTCACGCCAGGGTTTGGGACTGAGATGGCATTGATCGTACTCATGAATGACCTCTGGCGGGAGCAGGATGAGATAGTACATCTATCCTGGCTCTTCTTGACCTCTTAGCAGCATTTGATACATTGATCATGGTATCCTTCTGGTCCAACTCTGAGAGTTGGGACTAAGTGTTGTACTAGTTCTTCTTCCTCTGGGATTGGTGTCAGTCAGTGTTGATAGGCAGAAAGAGATCTGGGCCACGCCTCCTACTTTATGGGGTTCTTCAGGACTTGGTTCTGTCTTCTTTCCTATTTAACATCTATATGAGGCCACTGTGTGAGATGATTCATTGGTTTGGGGTGAGATACCAATACACGGATGATACCCAGTATTATATCTCTACTCCGTCCTCCTTGACTGATGCTGTGGACATCCTATCCCAGCATCTGGAGGCTATTCAGGTCTGGATGGGGCAAAATGGGCTCTGACTCAACTCGAGCAAGATGGAGTGATAGCATTTGGACCTTCCAGAGACAAGATTCTTTCATCTCTAGTTCTGGATGTGTGGCACTACTCCAGACAGGGTGCGCAATCTGGAGGTCCTTGAAAATTCATAGCTCCTACTTGAAGAGCAAGGGGCAGCTGTGGCTATGAGAGCTTTTGTGCACCTTTGGTTAGTGTATCAGTTTGTGCCAGTAGGCCCTGCACATCATCACCACCCATGCCCTTTTAAATTCCCACTTAGATTACTGTTACATGTTCTATAGGGCTACCCTTGAGGGGCATTCAGAAACATTAATTGGTAAAAAATGTGGCTGTATGAATAATAGATGGTGCCTAACACTACTACTCTGTAAGATGGTTGTTACCTTTAAAGCTTTAAAAACCTGGCTATGTACCCAGGCCTGAGGCTCAGAATATGTTAAGGGCCCTCTTACTTGGCTTTATTATTAGTTGATTCATCATCATGGCTGCTGTTTGTATTTATTTATTTTGTGGATATTTTTATTGTTTTAATGCTTTTAAAATGGTTTTAATTGTTTTATAATTTTAGAATTGTACACTGCCTAGAGTCATTTGGTTGTGTTGGGTAGCTATAGAAATTGAATAAATAAACAGCAATTATGTTAATATAGTTGTTCCAATAAAAGTAGTTTTAGATCAGTATAGAATTGGTTTCTTAGTCTGGTTTGTCTTACAGGGCTTATAGAGTAGGTGTAATAATAGCTAGTATGCAAGACATCATGTGCCAACCATAAGCTCAGAATGATTTAGAGCAACATGCCTTTCTGATTGGTAAGGCCTTGAACACTTTTAGCAGTCTTTCATCCCAGGAGGCTGCTGGAATAAAGTAGTTCAGACTGCAATTCAGCAACAGTTCAACTTTCATAAAAGTTATTCAAAATGGTTTCAGGGTCATAGATTTATGGTAGAGGAAGTCAAGAGAATGTCAAGAAGCCTTGAATCAGTTTCGAAAGCTTGCCAATAAGTTCTGAATTATGGGCTTCCCAGGAAGTGTATGATTGCATAGTCTTAGTGCAATTGGTTAGCACAGCTTTGGTTCTAGAATACTGTCTGGACAGCTCTAATTGAGATTTACCACCAGTTATTGGCTTACCGTGTTAGTGTTTCTGGATACGCAAACAGTAGGAAGGGAGCCCCTTTTGGGAAGGTAGCCATTCACTGACTAAAAAGCAGCTAGAAACATTAGTCAAAGAGTCCCACCAAGAGCCATCTCTGCAATAAGGAAGGGTGCTCATCCCCAAGCTGCAAGGTGTGGTTGACCAAAGGTCCTTCTAAAGGCAATAAAAGGAAAATATTAGTGGTCAAATTGATATACCCCTTTTCCCAAATCATCCCCAAATATAATAATAATAATAATAATAATAATAATAATAATAATAATAATAATAATAATAATAATAAGTAGTAGTAGTAGTTGGAAGGGACCTTGGAGGTCATCTAGTCCAACACCCTGCTCAGGGAGGAAACCCTATACCATTTCGGACAAATGGCTGTCCAGTCTCTTTTTAAAAACTTCCAGTGTTGGAGCATCCACAGCTTCTGGAGGGAGGTTGTTCCACTAATTAATTGTTCTAACTGTCAGAAAATTTCTTAGTTCTAGGTTGCTTCTCTCCTTGATTAGTTTCCATCCATTGCTTCTTGTCCTGCCTTCAGGTGCTTTGGAGAATAGCTTGACTCCCTCTTCTCTGTGGCAGCCCCAGAAATATTGGAACATTGCTATCGTGTCCCCCCCTGGTCCTTCTCTTCGTTAAACTAGACATACCCAGTTCCAACAACCGTTCCTTATATGTTTTAAAATAAAATCCTTAAAACACTAAATCATTAAAAAATATAAACAATTGAAATAACTATTGAAATATTACTGAAACAATTTTTTACAATTTTGTGGAAAATTTAAACATAATGAACTGTAGCCAATTGTAGATTAGAGAATAGAAATTTGGTATACTGAATGTCACTGAATGATCATGCAACCACTTTCAATCTAACAAAATGCTAGATAGACAATTTATCCCAAGGTTGATCTCTGTAGCCCTCTCCTCCAGTTTTTGAATGAGGTCTGTAACTTCTTTATCAGTAGCATTAATTTTAAATGATTTTAGATGGTTAAGAAAAAATAAACCTGATTAATTTAAAGTCGAGTAAAATGGAAGATTTTTTTTAAAAAAGTGTTTTCTCCCTCTGCTCTTTCAACACCAACGTTACCTCTTGCCTTCCTACATGTAGTTTCTTTCATATTCCACAATACCTATTTATGGTTCTTGATTTTGAAAAATTATTCATCACTTACATAACAGCAGAGCCCTCTTTCTCAGTGTGTGCTGTTGTGTAGAGAAAAAAATGGTATACATTTTGAATTTGATAAATAAAAATGGTTTCTTTATTAAAATATTTTACAGGAAAAGAAGAACTAGTTTGTTCATAGACATTTTTCGCTCCTTTTCTTCTAATCTTAACCGCCATCAATCTATTGTGACACTTAGTGCCAAAAACACAAGCCCCATTAAGCTTTGTTTGATTAATAGAATTATTCATATGTGTTGATCCAGATCATGTGATATAGTCCAAACCCAGCTTTGGCTGAAGTTATTCTTCCCCTTTCAAATATAAATTGAAGTAATAGAAATAAATTCTATGTTAATAAATCCCAAGTTTTTCGGTATACAAAGGATTCTATGCCATACTTTGAGTGGCTATAACAAATTTAAGTAATACATAAATAATGAGTATCATATATGAAGTTACCTGATAATTTTACAACAAAGAAAATAATAAATTACATTCTGTTCCTGGCTGTTGATTGATGTACATTGTCAACTCGTTGATACTGTCATTCAAATTTTATAAAAGAGCATATGCTGACTAACTAACATTGTTCCTATAATAATGGTTTGTTAGCATTTTATCTTTTAGTACAATAATGTTTAGATTTCATTGTTTATTGTTGTTTAATTATTTGTACTATGAATGCTTTGGTGGTAAGTAATACATTTTGGGACATTTAACAATAGAGAAATACAATCAGTCAGACCATACTTATTCATTCCCAGTCCATAGTTATATTTTATCTTTAGTATAAAGTTTCACTTTTAACTTAGGGGAAAAAAAACTTAAGTTCACTAGGGCTATTTTTCAATACTAGAAACATTGTATGTTTTGGTGGTCCTTCACTATCATTAATATTAGAAAGAATAGATTTGATTTGTCAAGGACATAACATTGGAATTACTTTAGGGTTATCTGAAGACATTTCTATGGTCATGTGGCCAAAATGGTACCTATTTATCTGTTCGTCTTTGCCTACTTTCAAACTGCCAGATGGGCAGGAGCTGGGGCAAGGAATTGGAGCTTACCTCATCATGCAGTTGTCGGGTCTGAAACCCAGGGTTTCAGCTTTCCACCTGACAAGTGGAAAGCCATCACATCCCTATTCCACTACTGTATCATATGCTAAAGTAAGCATGTTTCTTATGGATTTCTTGAATTAATCATACCTTGCCAATAGAATCAAAGTTCATAATACATAAGTGGACATTATCATTAAAATGTATGGACTGGAAGCAAAGAAATAATTTCTTTTTCTTCCCCCTTTTCATCTACTTTGTAGAATTTCTGCTGATTGTAAATAGAACACATGAGAGTATGAACGATGGTAGAGAACATGACAAGCACCTTTGATATAGGTAACATCTTAAAAGAACCCTTACCCAGCAAAGTCATTCAATTGTGCAGTGGAGTTCATGGACTATATAAGAAATATAGTTAATATTTTTTATCTAAACCTGAATATTTCTTTTGAAATTAGTTATGGATTAAAGTTAGACCTATATATATATATAGGAGAAATTTCTTGACAAAACAATTAATCAGTGGAACAACCTGCCTCCAGAAGCTGTGAATGCTCCAACATTTGAAGTTTTTAAGAAGAGACTGAACAGCCATTTGTCTGAAATGGTATAGAATTAGATGACCTCCAAGATCCCTTCCAACTTTTTATTGTTGTTGTTATTGTTATTATTACCTGATTATTATAAAGTAGGTAGTTTTATAAATATGGATAGATTCCAAAATTACTTGGATAGATTTCCATTTCTTTCTTATCCTTTGGCAATTCAAATCTGTTCAGATAGTTTGAGAGGAAAAGAATAATTCTGTTTTATTGAAAAATGCCATTCTACTAGTACAGAGACACAATTGCAAAAAAAAAAATCTAAATATTTACTGTTTCTGAATATTTCACAGTAAAATGTTGGAAGGTATTGAATATTACAGTACAGAGTTTCACAAATCAACTATCAAAAAATTCAGCACTGGGGGAAAAAACCCAACAGCCTGGAAACTATCATTGGCTGTGGTGACGTTTAGTTCTTATATGATACGGCTATCTTTGGTAAATTTATAATTTGTCCTACAGACACATTTTGCATGGTGCATCTACATCTGTTTTGAATTTATTTTCTTAGACGCTCACCTGGATAATTTGCTTGAGAGTTAAGGCAAAATACTTTTGCCCTTAACACAATTTTAGTTTGGATTTTAGCATCATGACAAAAATTTAAGTATCTTGGAGTAACTGATATATATGTGAAGGCTGATGCTTTTTTATCATGAAATCCAAGTGCCTGTTTTAGATGGGGCTTTATAAAATCAGTGGAAAATATGATTTTTAATTCACATGACTTGTGGCTCAGCTTATATTACTCTTGCAGTAATTATGATTTTCTATCATTCCAGATGGTTCTTAGGAACACCTCTCCCACTCTTCAGTGTTTTGTAATATATAAACTAGTTTTGTACTGTGTATTGTATTGTTAGTAGGGTTGCATGTAATCTAAAATGTTTAAACTTTTTAAGAAACATTTTAATATGGTGTAATGCAGATATAACTATTATTTAGAGTTCTCTGATTAAGCAGCAATTAACTGTTTCTTTCTAACATTTCATTGCATTGCATTGCATAATTTTATTTTTATTTTGAACACCTTGATAAGCATTGGTGTTAATGATGTATGTTATATAAATGAAATGTAAGTTTATATTACTATATGTTAGTTTGATGATTCCTAATGACAATTTTACTTTTTTTAATAAAAAATGTTACTTTACAGCAGAAGTTAGAAAGCTAAATATTAGTATAATAAGAGACCTGTGTGGATTAGTATTAATAACTATGGTCTGCATGACTCAGAACCTCCATAGATATTGAGTGCCAGGGATAATAGGTAATGCTCAATTGTATTATTATTTATGCTTATAATGCAGGATTATATAGTCATAATCCATTCAAAATTAAACACTGAAAACCAATAAATCTAATCAGAGTAAATACCATTGAATTTTGTGGAATATACTTCCAGATAAATTTATATAGGATAGCAAACTTCAAGACTTACAAATGAAGGTAAATATACGTGTCCGAGAATAATGTTGCAGGATCCAATCTGGGTTGATCAGAGGTTTTGACTACCCAGCTTTTGGACTAGCTAGAGAGAAGTTCCCTGAAGATGGGCTCCAGCACAAGTACGAAAGCTTGGAAGTCAAAACTCTAGTCCGGGTGACCGACCCAGATTGGATCCTGAAACATCAAGACTTGTTGATTGAAGTGGGATCTAAGCAAATAAATAAATCTTTCCTTTTCAAAAAGAATGCTTATTAATTTTAACTTGATTTTGCCCAATATTAAGAGGAATATTCCAGTAATTTGGAGGAACTAAAAAAAACCCTTTTTAAAGTGTAGGCTGAAGCCTTTTGTATCATTAGTTGACTTCTAATGCCATCTAATGGCTGATTCCTGAAATGTATAAAAAAATACCATCAAAAAACATGCCCTTTCACAATACAAATGCGCTTTGGATTTGACACATTGGGAATCTCTTTGATTCTTTTCATAATTGCTGTAGCATAAATAAATAAAGCTATTGTATATCACTTGATTTTTACTCGTTATACTTAGTTACATATTGTTAGGGTTTTTTAAGCTCTAGTTCTTCATATTGCTTTTTTTCCAAAGTGGTTATTTACAACAGTAAATTTGGTATTTTCTGTTCTCTTAGAATTACAACTGCCTTGGTTTTAATGACAGTAATTTGCATTTTTGTATATTCGAATTTGATACTTTTTTGGTTTTGTTTCACTTAGTTTTTAATTATGCTGTGTATATTGTATATCTATGTATATTGCCAGAGTTGAGAGATTAGGGACAAGAAAAGAATATCTCACTTTACATCCTGAAATCTCTGCACTGGTCCATTGATGTTTAGTACCTCAGTGCTCATCATGACCTGTAAGAAATGGATTTTGAGCTAATGCAATTTTCTTAACATTGTTAGAATCCTGTCATCTATGGATGGGTGTGCTACTGCTTTGTTAATAAGGACTTTTTTAGTTGCAGGTGGTGGAGGAGGACATAATAGTGCTTACATTATTTCCAAAGAAATAATGACATTTTGCTTCCGTACCAGCCTTCATGACAGGTTGGCCCTTCGCATTCCACACCTTGGCCCATTATGGAGGCTTTTCTTCCAGGACTGCCTATTGTGACCTATTATCTCATATTCTCATCCTAGCCTAATGCCTCAACTCAATGTTAAGTTGCAATGAAGCCAGATCAAAGTTAGAAGCTAACCCAAGACTAGATAAATCACTTACATTTCAAGACATAGGTAGCCACCACTTCTTTCCAGAATTGTGATTCCCTCAGCCTGTTGATTGCGTGGCACGAAAAAGATGTATAAAATTTGAGCTTTGCTCCTGGTATAAATAATGCTTGCATTTTACACTTGTCAATTGCTAGATTTCTTCTTTATGTTATGTTTAACTTCAAATTGAATGGAATTTTAAAGCATAAGTATATTAATTGGCTATGACGTGTTTCAGATAAAGCCCATATTAGTTTCATTTGTACACAAGGCAGATAACATTTCACTGACATCATTAATAATTAAGCTATCAATGACATGAAGTGAGATAAATATACAAGGCATATGCCATTGGAAATTGAGAGTCAACACTTTATGTAAGTTAAGAAAACATTGCAAATATAATTCTATCTATTTTATCTTACTAAATAATGTTCTTAGGTCTATATTCAAGTATAGTTGGAATTTTAAGTGTGAAAGAAATATTGATTTTGTGGTAAAGGAGTATGTTATTTTAATTTGCTAAAGAAAAATAGATATAGTAAAAATTAGTAAATCTTAATCATTCTTTGTATTTCTGTATGTATTAACAATGTTAAATCTAACTATCCAGGCTTGTTAAAAATGTTTAAAGTATTGATAATAATTAGAAAATGTATCATTCATTTAATTTACTTTTTAATGTTTTAATAGCTTTCAGGATACAATTTTGAATAATTATTTAGGATGTCACTGTAGATGTCATCTATATAATTGGTATCAATTCCTGGCATTTAAACTGATGAGGAGTCAGTTCTGTAATGAATTAATACTGCTTCTGTTTCATTTATGCCCACTTAAATGCTTACCACTATATTGAGGTGGTATACAGCATAATATACTGCACTGTACCTCATTCTTTATTTGGAAATAGAAATGCTGCTTGATGCCATTTTTCAATTGAATTATAGATTTATTAAATGTATCAATATAAACTCATGTCTTCTATATAAAGGCTGTTTATACTCCTTAAAGATGATCCAAGTGTGCCAATTGATACAAGATACATCTTCCAAATACATACATTTGTCATTAAACTGATCTAGATGATGCTAAAGTTGCACCCTCTTTCTTGTATTCCCTTAACCCCATTAAATAGCATTAAATAAAGGGTTTATTTAGGACAAGTAAAGGGACAAGTAAATATACTTGATTACAGCTTTATAATTAATATTTTGATTGCATTAAATATGATTTGTATCATAATATCATGTTGCCTTGATTCCTGATTGTGATGAACAGTATTCCTTGTATTTATTGATAGGATCACAAACTGCAGTAGTGACTATTTTGAAAGACAGTTTAATGGTTAGCTGATCCAGAATATCAATAGTTTTCTTGCTGTTTTCCTGCCATTTTCAAAATAGGATTATCCCAGAATGTCAGTTTCTCTTGAGAAAAGGATTAGATTTAAACTTTCTTCCTAACCTCATTCAAACGTGTTACAACTGTTAATAGTGAAAAAATAATTTGAGTTCTGGTTAAACTAGAGCCAAGCTTCTAGCAAAAGTGAAAGGAATATTTGTGCTCTTAATGTTTTTTAAGATAAGTCATTTGATATCAAACTTAATAATGAACATTGTATTCATTTTTTCAGTTTTTAAAAAACACATGTTGCAAACTGTGTAATATATTAAGATCACTTTAACTATTGTTGGCAAAAAGAATATTACAAATAATAACTGAAAAGTCCTGCCATTTATAATTTATCACTGCATATCTAATAGAAAAAAAATATGAAACAAATTTCCTACATAAATATGAAAGAAAATGTTATATGGAAAAAGACATTCCTTAAGATATCTAGGGCTGTAGGGCAAGGATCCATTACTTGAGGATACAGCATTACATGCAGCTACAAAAACTTTGAATATGGTTTTCGGAGATCTCAAACATTTTTATCAAATTATAACTTGATAACTTGAGATATGACAGAAGAGGATTTTTTTTGTTTTTTGTTTCTTATGTTAATTATATTTAATTGTAACTAAGTAAATGAATCAAAATTCACATTTGTTTTTCAAATGTGCACAAAAAAGTTGACACCCCAGTTACAAGTGCTTCAAATAATTCTTAACTACTGCTACCATCTGAATATATAAAGGACAATAACAGACCATTAAGTAAATTTTGGATTTATGATTATATAAAACGTAAAAAATAATTTTTAAAAAACGTTCAATTTTTCAAAAAAAAAATTCCAAAAATATTATTTCCACAGTCCAGAATCAGAAGCTTTTTCTCTCAGATTAGGAGACGTCATACAGTTAGTCGTTTTTAACAAACTGTGACAGTTTGAGGAGACTTATGACCGGTCCTTGCAGTTGTGACTGTTGCAACATTCCTGCAGTCACATGATCATGTTTCGAGTAGTTGGCAGCAAGCTTGTAGTTATGTGATTGCAACCTTGGCTGTCAGCTTCTGACAAGCAAAGTCAATGAGAAGATGGCAGGAGGTTCCAAAAAGCAATCATGTGACATCATTCCTAATGACCACATAGGACTTGCTTAATGATGACCAGTAGGCGTGAGCTTAAATGGACTCCAGAAGATGGTGGAAGACAGGAAGGCCTGGAGGAACGTTGTCCATAGGGTCGCGATGAGTCGGACACGACTTCGCAGCTAACAACAATGATGACCACAGGAATGCTACAACTGCCATTGTAATTCAGTGTGATCATAGGGCATCACACTTTAGAACGGCATCACTTAGTAACGCAGTCCTAATTGCCATTGGTAGCAAGGACTACTTGCATAGGTACTCAGTGTTGCCTTTTAGAGTGGTTTTGCTTTGAGCATGTTAACTTACATTCCCCTCCTTCCTGAACAGCTCCACGTACAGTTTCACATACTGTCTTGTTAGTTCTGATGGTCCTAAGATTGCTACTTGCTGTTTCATCTGATGCTGTAGTCCAGATGCTCCCAACCTTTTCTATACCCCGTATTCCTAGAACGCATCTGATATATTCTCGCACCCCTTACAAAGGTTCGAAATAACGGCAACAAATTATGCATATGCACTATAATTTTGAAATCCCAAGTTTTTGCACCCCTTGGAATATCATCTCGCACCCCCAGGGTGGTGGGAGCACCCCTGTTTGGGAAGCCCTGCTGTAGTCCAAAGGATAGCATTGGGAACTGCAGAAACCAGACAGAAATACAGGCGATTAATTTGGAGACCTGTCATGATGCAAAAAGTTTGACTCCAACTACTCTTTGGGATCATTGGAAAAGATAATCTACCTTCAGTGATTGGTTGATAGAATTTATATGAGAAATCATTGATGGCATTCTAAAATAAGAGTCCACAGTTTGTCACTGATTGGTAATCAAGTCAGATTTAAGTTTTAAAATCAGACAGTAGATCCTGCAGCTAGTCCTGAACTTATTACCAGTCACTTAGCTACCATTTTAAGTTACAATGCAACCTGAAAAAGCTAATGACTCAGATGTCCTGTCTCGGGCCAAGCACACGCACACACCCATGAGGCAGTTGCAAACTTTTAGTTATAACGTGTAACAAAAAGCCATGTTCCAATGCATGTAAAGTAACCAAGTTCCCACGTGTCTAGCAGCTTGGATAAATAAAGAGTTCCAAGTTCCAGGAAGTCAGCATAAGAGGGGTCAGATGGTTCTGGAGTCGAAAGCATAGAAGAGGTTGTGGACAGGTCGGTTCCCAAAAGCATGAGGCAAAGGGACAAGGTGAGACGAGGTGAGACAAGGCAAAGTGAAATGAGGCAAGGCACAAAGAGTTGGAGTAACAAAGGATTTTTTTTGACATCATTTCTAATTCCAAGCTCCTCAGAACAGCCCAGTGTGTCTCATTTGGGAAAGTAGGGTTGCTTTCTCACAAGTAGCCTCACTGACCTCCATTGCTCTTCCCTACACTTTGCTCTGTGTGCCCTTGCATTGGAAAGGGGTGGCAGTTCATCTTCCTCACTGCATAACAGCAGCAGCTGTTCCCTCTGTCTTTTGACCAGCCCCACCTCTTCTGCCACTCAATTGGCTGTTCAACTGGTGCCAACTGCTTGCCTTCCATAGATATCTCAGATATGTCATCATCAGATTCAGAATCTAAAGCCTTCATGATACTGGATTCAAAGTTCCAATATTTGGGTGCCCTCTTCTGTCCCATAACTCATATGTTGAGCTGTTGGCAACTGACCCATATTTAGGGCTGCTTCCAGTGTCCTGCAGTCATGTGACCATGATTTATAGGTAGTCCTAAACTTGGTACTGTAATGGAGCCTGCCCAATACAATTGTAGGTCATTGAAGTCATGAAGTGAGGTGTCCATGTGGAGGCCTTGCTCAGTTACTGCTGTCCCAGCCTTCCCAGATGTGGTTGCTAAAAGAATAGAGCAAAAGAAGAAAGGAAGCTTGGGATCACAATGATTCGAGCTTCCTTTCTCTAGCTCAGCATGCTGGCCCTCCCTCCCTCCCTCCCTCCCTCCCTCTCTCTTTCTCTCTTTCTTTCTTCTCAGGGCAGGAAGCTGGTGTGATGCACTGTATACTAGGAGAGTTTCATGTTTCAGCAGCAGCATTGTCCTATCCGCCCTGGACTTTCTAGCCCGCAGCAGGGAGGGGAGCTGGTGCACTATGCTGTAAAAACAAAGCAACTTGCAACCTTCCCTGCTGGCTTCCCAGTTGACCAGAAGCTAGAAGGGAAGATTGCAAATGCCAATCACATTTTCACAGAGGGCTTAGCAAACTATTGAAAGTGTGCAACCACAAGCCAAGAGCCCAGATCGCAATCACGTAGCTTCAGAGGCACTGCATGGCCATAATTTCAAGCAATGGTTGCAAGCACCACTGTAATTTAAACAGTAATTGACTGTAATTGAGAACTACCTGCATGACAGTTTTGCTGGAAACTGGCATTTATTTCTGATTTCTGGAAAAATCGCCCAATAATGATCAATAAGTTCACTTAACAATCATGGTGTCTACTTAACAACCACTGCACAAAAATTATAAAATTGAGCATGGTCACATAAGTCATGACCATCATGTCTTATGACCAAAATCGTGGGTTCAATTATGATCATAAGTTGAGGACTACTTATTATGTACTTGCATATAATTTAGGGTAAGATATGATAATTGATTTTTATAAATTGTGTTGGTCTTGCACTCTGATTATGGTTTTGTTTCTTCTAGTATCTCCTGAGGCAGTTGGATTTCTATCAGCAGTTGGGGTACTTATCATCTTGCTGTTGATTCTTTTTCTGTATATTAACAAGAAGATGTGTTTTGAAAATATTGGAGGTCTCCCAGACCTTAATTCCCATTACAGTTCCCAAAAAAATTCACAGGACAAACTGCGTAAGTATAAAATTCTGCAACATATGATTTTGAAAGACGTAGAAAACGTCTAGGGCAGTAATGTATCATGGAATGAAAGTTTGGTTGAAATAAAAACATATCTGGTAAACTCAATATTTTTATCAATGTGTCTATAGTGCTTGGTCATTATTATTTATTTAGGGAAATTATTTTATTTAGTTGAAGTATTGAGCTTTTAAAACATTTGAAAAAAAAACACTTTCCTAAATACAATTAATAAACTATACCATCATACTAATATATAGCAAAACAAATGTATTTTCCAAGATATATGGGAGAATATTCTTATAGATGACTCAATATAAAGAAAGCTAGAGACTATCCAACCGAAGCTAAGATTAGTTATTGAGTTATTTCCTTTCTGATACATTGTCCTTTCTGATTACTGAGTGCACCATCATAGCCCTGACCTGGATGTTGCTGCTGTGTCTCAAAACACTACATCTAACCGATGAGTAGGTTGGATGGGTTTTAACTTTTATTTACATTGAGTGCAACCAGAAATTAGATAAACCCATTAATTTAAATTAGGCTTTTATGTTTATATTTTGTTTAGATCATATCCATGCCTTTAGAATGTTTGCAGTCTGGAATGAAGTTATATTAGGGCATAACTTCTAGTATAAGTTCTTTATACTAGGAAAAAGGCAGGGGATGCATGTTATTAATTATTGTTTTGTAGTAACCCAAAGCATATTCATTTTGGTATATTCTTTAAATATTTAAACTTTTCCTTTGCAGGTATAGAATAAAATCCAGTATCTGCTGTTCAATATTTTAAATATCTGGTTATATGTAGTTCATGTTTTACTATAATATTGTAAAAATCCTAGAAAAGGATTGATTCTGGCTTCATAAAGAAAATTATCTTTTCCTATTTATTCCTTTCAAGATAATCAAACCAGAAGACTAACGTTAATTGCCCTTTAGTTAAAGATAAATAAATTGGTGGAGTGACACATTCACAATATTGTGATTTTTTGTAACATATTAATTTATTAATATACAATTGAAATATGTCATTTTTCAAACATTTGCAACAAAATCTCAGAGTTCCTTCTGTGTCTTCCCTGGTTGACACATTAAGTAACGCTGTAGATGATTTTACTAGTGCTGTTGGTGATGTCAGCTACACAGTAGCTGACTCTATTACAGAGCAGGTAACAAGCATGTTGAGCAGTTTTCAGACAGAAAGCACAACTAGTAGAGTGCAAGAAGGTAAACTTCTGCCAGACAAAGATAAAAAAGTGACCTCACTAAATAACGTTAAAGAAAATTTTGTGAGAGAAGAATGTGTACCGGAAGAAAAACACAGACAAAGTGCTTCTTCAGAAATCATATGTACAGATGATGGTAGGGGGCTTTGTCCTGATAAAGGCAAAGTAGATTCTCAGCAAAATGTTCCTGAACCAAAGAATTTTTTTATTGAGACAAAAATTTGTGAGTCACATATAAAACATGCTCAGGGCAAAATTAACTACTTAGAAAAACAGATATCAAAAGATTGTAGAGAGAATTACGGTACTTATAAGCCAGAGGAATTTCTTAATCATGAATCAGGTAGACAGTCACATGCTGTGTCAAACCAATCTAATGAAAGTGTGTGTGAAAAAATAAAGCAAAACCCAACGGAACCTGACTTGAAAAACACTAAAGAAGTGCATAGTATTTCATTCAGGAATTTGGAAGAAACTGAGGAACAAACACTAGAACTGTCAGACTCAAGATCTGAAAAACTAAACCGTTGTCATGAAGTAAAAGGAAACAAATACAAGACACTTGTGACAAAGCAAGAAGAAAATGTAACATCTGATATTTCAAAGGAAAAGAATAAGTACTCAGAAAGTTTTTTAAAAGAAGTGAGTAGTAAGAAGACACCAGAAAAAGGTGAGGTGTCATATCATAGCCATACTTAATTCATTCAGCCTTTCCAGATCTTTTACTACATTCTTCTTAGCTGTTTTATGGAATTCATGTATCTATAAAACAGTCCTTTTTATGAGATGTGTATTTTTCTAGAACTGTAGCTCTATTTTTATGAACGAAAAGTACAATTCATAAAATGGCTCCTTCTCTTCTTTCACCACTTACAATTTTGTCTCTGTGGCTCAGAAGGGCTCTCTAATAAGACTGTGTAATACCGGTATTTGGATTTGAAGGCATAAAGGTCCTCCAGAGTATGTAGCAGCACAAATTTAATATCTGTCTCCTGCCACTCCTCGAAATACGCTATGTTTTTGTAGAAAAAGATGCTATACAGCCTCCAAAAGAAGATGTATTTTGTTTAAGGAATGGTAGATAGTTACTCTTTTTATGTTCCCAGGTATTCCAAAAATATCATTTTGTGTTCAAATCCAAAGTAATATACACCCCCAGTTTCAAATCCTTTTGAGAGGTTTTCAGGCAACAACAGAGGTTCAGAGAGTCAGTGAAAAAATGATTACCTAAATTGCATTATATTCTTGCTAACACTGTATACGATTTCTGAATACTGATTTGCACAATTTACTGACATACCTCTAAGATGGTGAATATCTGTAGCTCGGGTGTAGGATGAGGGTGAAGATTCGTTCTCCCACAAGCTTGGAGAACAAGCTTCACTCTCATACCTCTAAGGTTTCAAAACATTTTTTCTGTACTAAACATTGCTATTTATCTTAAATACCAGCTATTAAACTTTTTTCACATTTTACCTCTGTTTTTCCTTGATCTTTGTATGTATCATATTGAATAAAAATAATACTTTCCATAGTTGACAAAGCATGCCCAGTTCATGAATTGCTGGCCGTGTGAGCCCTTCTTTCCGGTCTCATGAAGAAACTGCAACATAGGAGCATGGGAAGAAGGCCTCACATGGCCAGCTGCTGCCTCATGAAGAACCAGGCTGGATATGCTTGGTCAGCTGGAGCAATGGAATGCAAGGAGGCAGGGGTGGTGAATGCAGGTGGGTGTGGGGAGTAGAAGCCCCTGTGCCGTCATAAGTGTGAGCAGACTACAATGGCTTGAATTTTCATCACATGTCCACAGTGGTGCTACAACAGCATAACTTTGGGGACCAGGCGTAAGTACCATTAGTGCAGAGCTGCTTTAACTTTGAACAATCGCTGAACAAATGGTTGTAATTCAAGAACTACCCATATGAATCTCTCAGAAATAATAGTAAAAGAGAACCTACATAGAAATTATGAAGTCATAATGAAGTCATTCTCCTGCTTGGTAAGAAAAAGATTTGCTTTGGACATACAACTGATGACTTCCTGGAATCATCCATTAGTCTGCATAGCAACAATATAGAACTAGTTTCTTATTGTTTTCTTTCACTGTATTTTTTGACTTCCCAAACTAGCTTGCAGCCTTGGAATTTTCTTGCGATCTTTTCAAATATCAATAAGATCTGATCCTACTGACGTTTTCTGCTAAAAAAACAACAACTGTAAACAAGTTTTGTTAATAAAAATATGTATCCAATAGACAGAATAATGTAAACTACTTATTTCAATGTTATTTATAAATCTGATACCCTTTCTAGAAAGAAAAGTGAGAAATTCAGTGAAATATTGGGATGGGACAAAATAAAACGCAAATGGAGGAATTATATGATATCAAAAAGCTACAAAACAACAGAGATAACCCTGATATTCCTTTAGAACCTGATTATTTCTCCACTAGAGGTTTTGTGCTTTCTGAAGCATTAATAAAACTAATAAATGAATACATTTAGTTGATTGTCGGGTTATTTTGATATTTAAGCTACTTAGTGTCTAGCCAAATATAACAAATATATCACCATCTGTTAATTTTTTTCTCTTTTCCCAAAATAGATAACTTATATAGAAATAAAGACCAGCATGGTTCGTCATCGGAGAGTGAAGATGAGGCACTGGGTAAATACCATGAAGCCTTGTCAAGAACACAAAATTCATGGCCACCAGCAGGCGACAGTAGACAACATAAAAATTATCTTTGGGAAACCAGACAAAAGTATAGTCCTTTGTCTGCAGAATATGATGGGTATAGTAGTGAAGCCTCTGTAGATGAAGGTATGACATGATTTGCTATAGTTCTTGTTTCTCATATTAAAAAGTATTTTAAAGACATTGCATTTGTAAGATAAAAATTATAGATAACAGTACACCCTAAAAATGACTGTACTTTGGAAATAGTTTAGGATTTGTGGGTAAAAAAACCTGGATGTTTAAAATGTGTTTGTTTTCTGAGTGCTTAGTGTATGTAAAAGTCAACTTGAAAGAAAGCAATAAATGTGAAATCTTGGTTTAAAAGACCAGTTGGTAAAGAAGGTTGTCTGTTATTCTAATCGTTCATTCATCAGAACAATTTTCTGTCAATTGCATGAGAACAACATTATGAGCATTAATGCAAATTACATTATGTCAATTTATGTCAGTTTCATGATTTACATAAATGACATTTTTTTCATTCAAATTTTCATTTTCATTACAGAAATGACAAAGTTGTATAATGATGGCATACTGCAAATGACATAAATTGCTATGGAAATTTGCATACAAACTTTATTGTAAAATAAAGGTATCACTGAATTTTAAAATACCTGATGGAACACTTCCTGCTAGCTTTGGAGCTTACCAGATTGCCCCTGCTGCATGAGGAGGAACAACCTATTCAGTTAATCCATCCTAACACGGTGGCTTAGTGGGTTAGGACGCTGAGCTTGTTGATCAGAAGGTCGGCAGTTTGGCGGGTCGAATCCCGAGTGCCGCCTAGCAGAATGAGCGCCTGTTACTCGTCCCAGCTTCTGCCCACCTAGCAGTTCCAAAGTACGTAAAAATGCAAGTAGAAAAATAGGGACCACTACGGTGGGAAGGTAACAGCGTTCCGTGCGCCTTTGGCGTCTAGTCATGCTGGCCACATGACCACGGAGACATCCTCGGACAAGCGCTGGCTCTTCGGCTTTGAAACGGAGATGAGCACCGGCCCCTAGAGTCGGAAACGACTAGCATGCGTGTGCGAGGGAACCTTTAGCTTTACCTTTAACTGCCTGATAGACCTGACAGTTCCAGAGGAAACTTGGGCTAAGTCCTGCAGCTCTGGTCTATGCTTCAATTGAGGCCTTAGTCACTGTTTAGAATGAACAAGGGACAGCAGCCTTATAGATTATGCCTATGCAAACTCTCTATGTGGTTGGAGCCCAGATGTCCCTCTGGTTCTCAGAGGAACTCTGGGAGATGAAGTTTCATAAGAGATGCTTATATTGTCTCTGGTGGAAGATGAAGAATGGTTCTGACCGGATAAAGTAAGAGCCTTTATTAAGGACTAACTTGTAGCAATAAGGGTTGGTGAAACATGCCTGTTTCTTTGATAGTCTCCTGGTGACCTTGTTTCAGGTGATCTGGTCCTTTCTGGATAAGGAAGTGGTTAGATAAACCTTTCTAGGGCCACTGTGAAAGCATCTGTTGAAAAATTGTTTTAGGATGCACTCAGCGTTGACCTCCAGCTGTTCTGGTCCTAGGAAGATGAGTGGTCCTTTGTTTTGTCTGGTTATCTGGGCTCAGTTTGATTGGGTGGCTTTTGAAAAAGTGGAATAGAATCTTTGGGACTGTAAGCTCTGGCACCAGCGTATTAGACCCATGTCCTTCCTGGCTGATTAAAGGCTCCTGAGAACACACAGCTGTATTCAAGTTATGATAAAAGCTTCCTTGCTGAAAAGGAGTTTCCACCTACTTTAAAGGAGGTGATAATCTGCCCCCTCCTCAAGAGGCCATGCCTGGACCCAGCAGTACTGGACAATTTTTTTGTCAATCTTCAACCTTCCTTTGTTTAAAGGTGGTCAGGCTGTGGCTCAGAGGACCCTGGAGGAAATGGATTGTCTGCATTATCAGTTAGGCTTCAGTCTGGGGCATAATACTGATGCAAAATCGCTCATGCTTGTCAGTGACCTCTAATGAAGTGAGAATGATGGTGATGCAACTATCCTGGCCTCCTATATCATCCAGTGGCGTTCATTATCACTGACCTGATATACTTCTGGATTACCTATGGGGATTGGAAGAGGCTCCAATTTCCACCCTTCCCCCAAAGTGGAGGGGGGATGTAAAAGGTTATTGAGAAGGGGGTAGGTCTGCAGCTACAAAAGGCTCTGGAGGAAGTGGGTTACCTGGATCCATAGATACCTTTTCTTAGAATATACTGTATTTATGCAAAAGATTATGCCATACAGTAGCTTCAGGCTATGAGTGGAGCTCTACTTGTTTATGTTATGATATGAAACAGAAAGTGGGAATAGTGCTGAGCAAGCGTGCTAATAGTCCAAGGCCTCGACAAGTGTTTATTGTTGAATTATTGGGATATAGTAATCAGTTGCAGGATACAAAGCCTGTAGTTGTTTAAAGAGCACTCAGGTATTTGTAGGAAAATAGCTGCTCAAGGAGGAGGTTGTCTTTTAGACAGATTTCTTAAAATAAACTTGATTATTACTATTTTTTTGCATTGTTATTGTCTTTTACAGGATTTAGTTATTGTCATGTTTTTTAAATTAAAGATTGTATTCTTTTGTTCATTGTTGTAGGCTTCAGAAGGTAGAGCACATAATAAAAAATGTTAGTAGTAATTTAAACAAACAAAATGTTTAGTTTACTAAAACTAGTTTAATCTGCAATATATGCCCCAGTAGTTTTTCTAGGAGTGCTTTTTTGGAAGACATGAATTGGAAATAGACTGTAAGAAATGACTAACAATGCTGGTAAGAGAAATCCTACTGGAGCTGTAAGAAAGCGAGAATGAGACAAATAGCTTAATATTCTTTCTTGATCTGTTAATTTGCTTGGCCTGTGCAAAATTTTAACTGTTATTTTCTTTTTTTCCATTATAGTTTCCATTGTGAAACTATATTGTGTGATCTGGAAATTTGATGGACCAAATTTGTTCTTTATTATCTAAGAGACTATGATGTGTCATTCCTAAATAATGGACTGTGCTTTCTTAGGAGTTGTATTTGGCTTCTGCTTATTTCAAGTCTTTTGAATTGCTTTTATAGTGTGAATACTGTTGTATATTTTACAAAGAAATCATATTGCTTCTATGTATTCTGTATTTTGAATATGTTGTTAGCCTTTTTCATTATTGGCTTTGTCAAAATGATACATTTGAAGTAAAATATATATAATTACATAATTATTACTATCATACAAATATCTGTCAGACATAGTACCACACCCAGCAAAGAACCTCCTCGTTCCAGAAACTTATTATCATACTCAGTAGTTGACTGTAACATCTTCATGAATGTGACTAGATAAACAGCTTTTATTTTAAAAATAAAAAGCATATATAAAAGCAATAACAGCAGGCATTTGCTCTGTATTTACTTTCAGTTTCCTAATCACATCTGTTAGGAGAGAAATTATTATATACAGTACTTGGGATGAATTCGGTTTTATAGTCTGTCTAATGTTTCCTTGATAAGTTTGTATATATATATATATATATATATATATATATATATATATATATGTGTGTGTGTGTGTGTGTGTGTGTGTGTGTGTGTGTGTGTGTGTGTGTGTGTGTGTGTGTGTAAATTACTAACAAAGAATTTAGGGAGGCTGATATGCATTTCGGACTCATTAGTCCTCATCAGTCAGTCATACCCTTCTGAGATTCGAACCTGGGCTGCTTGCACGTTAGGCAGTGTTACTTCTTGAGCCACAGGTTCTCTCTCGCTTTGTTAGCCTTTTTGCAAGGGGAGAAATATGTGTCATATGTTAACTCTTAGATTACCTTGCTAGGCCCCAAACATGGGGCAAATCTTTATTTCCTGTTTTCAGCCTTATCTCAAAGGCCATCGAACAGGCTGTAGTCACACCGGACAGTTCATATATTTGTGTAAATTACTAACAAAGAATTTAGGGAGGCTGATATGCATTTCGGACTCATTAGTCCTCATCAGTCAGTCATACCCTTCTGAGATTCGAACCTGGGCTGCTTGCACGTTAGGCAGTGTTACTTCTTGAGCCACAGGTTCTCTCTCGCTTTGTTAGCCTTTTTGCAAGGGGAGAAATATGTGTCATATGTATGTATATATATATATATATATATACATACACACACACACACACAGACATACATACAGTATATATATTAGCAGTTTGTTGCTGACCAGTACCATCTTGTGGTCAAACTGCAATGCTGCATCTTTGATTGTCTCAATTGAAAACAGTTGTGGGGCTGTTGGTTTGATCTCCGAGCTTGGTGATTTGGCTGCAAATGTTTACTCTGAAAACAGCTGTTTCATCAAGACCCTTGATCCACCTTTAATCCATCCTCCCCATGAGGGTGTGTTGTTGTATGTTAGAATTTGAAGTTAAAATTGGATGTTTTATATGATCTTTTTTTTTCTTTTTGTCACTTTTATGAATTGGTGTGTCTCCCCAAAAGAGTGAGTGAAAGAGCTGGAAGCTTCTAGTAACATGTTGGGAAGTGGTTCTGTTGAAATTATCTCATTTTTTTTCCTAATTTTATCTCTCATCAGAATAACAGCACCTGTTGTAAAAATGGGTTTTAGACTAGGGTTAGGGAGAGGTCCACCAAGCTGCTATATGCAGATAGAAAGGAAGAGTCTGAGTGTGTATTCCAGGCATGTCCAGTCTGCAGTCCAAGCATCACATGCAACCCTGGAAGCTAGTAAATGCCACCCACAAGATTATTACGTGATTTTATATTATAAAACTATATATTTTATATGCTGCCCAAGACAACAACTTTTCATGCAATGTGGCCCAGGCAAGCCAAAAGATTGGCCACATAGGGCTTAAGGGAGAGGATATTTGAGATTTCCAGCTTTTTACCTCACGGGCCAAGCCATAGTAGTAGAGTTCTGAGAGACTGTCTGCATATTTCACACTCAGTTTCTATTTTTCTTATTGATAAACAGCGAAAATACTGTACATTCAATTTGCTTTTCTCAGCCACTCACATGGCAGACCAAAAGCAACATTTTATCAATGTGAAATACTAACTTCTATATTGTATATTTTTGGGTATCTGATTTTATGACTCAGCTTCACTTCTGACAATGTATGTACAGCAATGGCCCCCAACCTTTTGGTTGCCAGGGACTGGTTCTGTAGGGGGCGGTTTTTGCACAGACCTTGGGAAGCATGGTTCTGTACACTGCGTGGATCCCATGCATGCATGGATGTGGCTTCACTTGTTTGTCTGGCCCAATTCCTGGTGATCCATCGACTGGTGCCGTTCTGTGGTCCAGAGGTGGGGAATCTATGATCTACAGGATAGGCACTGTTCATCAACATTTGATTATTATTTTTTACAAGGGAGGATAGTAATAATTTCCAAACCAAGTGGTTGATTGTTTTGGAATTGTTTAGCTTATAGTATAAGCATGCAGGCATCTATTTTTATTAGTTTTATGTTGAAAAAGAATAAGAAATAAGCAGTTTTGGAAAGTTAAATCCTGTATGACTACAATTTCTCTTTCATGGGAACAAAAATTAGATTTTTTTCCTATGAAAATAAAAATGGAACTATGGTTTTCCAAGAATTTGCAGTTTTAATGTTCAACAACTCAAGTGAGTAACTTTTATAATAAAAATAGATGTTTAGCACAATATGGCTTTTAGTATTTCATAAGTACTGATTTTGTTACCAAAAGTATCAGCACACTTTGTCTTAAAATGTTCAAAGCATATTTAGGCTTATTTCTAACTTTTTCAGAGAAAGAATATGTTGAAATATGACATATTACAAATGAATTTACTTTGAATGCAGGAAAACATTAATGAAGAAGAGTCAGTTATCGATTTGATTTGCAATGGAGAGATATCTGCCCATCCTAGGACATAATGGCAGAGAAAACAGTAACCAGCACATCATTAACAAGATGAAAATACCACCAGCCTGCTCATGAATGATCAGAGCTGAACTACTGAAATTCTTGTCTCACATTAGAAATGAAGACTATAAAACAACGTTTAGGCCTTATATATGTATTATGTTGACATATATACTGAATAAAATAAAAATTGATACAAAATTAAAGTTTAACAATACAGCATCCTTTCTAGCTTTTATAACAACAGATATATAATAGTGAACTACTTTATTTACCTATACTTAAGAACGCGGTGGCTCAGTGGGTTAGGACGCTGAGCTTGTCGATCAGAAGGTCGGCAGTTTGGTGGGTCGAATCCCGAGTGCCGCGTAGCAGAGTGAGCGCCTGTTACTCGTCCGAGCTTCTGCCAACCTAGCAGTTTGAAAGCAAGTAGAAAAATAGGGACCACTGCGGTGGGAAGGTAACAGCATTCCGTGCGCCTTTGGCATCTAGTCATGCTGGCCACATGACCATGGAGACGTCCTCGGACAAGCGCTGGCTCTTCGGCTTTGAAATGGAGATGAGCACCGGCCCCTAGAGTCGGAAACAACTAGCATGCATGTGTGGGGGAACCTTTACCTTTACCTTTAAGAACAATGTTTCATGAAAAACAAATTTGTTTTTTTAATTGTTTAGGGTTTTACAGATACTACAGTATATATATACATACTGTATCATGAAGGACCTTGGATATTTATATTTTAGGAAGTATGTCCACTATGTATTTCAAGGATCTTTTTTCAAAATGATGATCACTATACAGATAAAAAAGTATTCAGCTACCCTTAGTAAAAGAAGTTTAAATCACTTCAAGGGAAATTCCAAATAAAAGTTATTGAGAAATGTTTAAAGTTATTAAAATGATGGATTTGCAGATTAACCTTTAGGTAAAATTTAAAGGCAAACCTTAAAAAGGTACTTATATTGGATCTTGCTTCAGTTCTTGGAAAGAAAAATGCCATAAAATTTACAATATAAGTGATAAAATAGAGATCTTGTATTTTTATTCCTGATGCAAGCAATTAAAGTCCTTTTTTACCACTAACCTAATGCTTTCTTGCTAAATTAAACCAGTAGCAATTTTTCCTGCCTCTTTAGGATAAAAAAACCTTACAAAAATTGAGATAGAAGGGCTAAGATAGACTTGCCACAGTTACAATAAAAAACAAGTTCCCCAAAACTGCCCAACAGACAAGAAGAAAAAACAGAAAGATGTATGAATGGTATGCCATTGTTTATTTTGTATCTTGGCCCTTCTGACTGATGCTTTCTACTCTCTCACACCCCCCCATGCAATAAAATACAATGCGGTAACACACTTAATGAAAAGTTAATATCTATGTTTTATAGTATAAAATAGCATAAAATTTATACCGAAAGGCAGTAGCTAATAAAATATTTTTAAAGATAATGACAGGCTTCAGTTGAGTTTTTAGTTTATAGCACATTATGACATGGTGAAGATTGCAATTTCTCTGTTTAATGTAATTTGTGAATTATATTGTTGGACTTTCTTGAAGATATTCAACAACTTTCTCAATCTTTGACCGTAGTAGAAAATTGGCTCAGTCAAGAAGCCAAGAGACTCAAGATAAAGGGTAAGGGGACGTCTGCTACAAAATGATTGTCTATAACTGAATACATCTGTGTATTACTTTACTATATCTTTTTTTCCCAATCTGAATAGTCTAATCACATCATTACTATAGAAAGCTTGTGAGATTTTTCTCTAAACTTCAGCGGTTTCACCTGACTGAATTCTCATTCAGACACTCTGGCACTTTGCTTTTAAAAACAAAAACCACTACCACTAAACTGCAGCCTTCTGGTGAGGATATCTGCTTGGTTTGGATTTTAAGAAATTAACTTGCATGGAGTACCTTCCATCTGTAACTGATTTTATATAACTATATAGCCCTTAAGAGCTGGCAGATACAAATTGTTTATGAAGAAGAAAAGTTTTCTTTGATGAAAACAAAGTTATCACACTTAGGATAATTTTATTAAGAACAGCTATGTACTAAAATACACATCACAATGCAAGATATACATGCTCTATTTCAACCCCACATATTTTTTATGCATAAATGGTATTTGTATATATGTAGGTGTAAAATAACACATTTTAAAAGTAGTTTCAGACATTTTCTCATAATAAGGGCACAATTCTACTCAGTGAAGTTGATTCTAGGGCCCTTTGCTATGCCTTGGAAGATAGAATACTGCTGCAAGCAATTCTCACAAATGAAAAGGTCTCAGGTGGACTTTTCTGTGAAAGGAGTTGATTTGGGATTAACTCCTATATCCAGAACTGCTTCTGTTTCCCACACAGACTTGTAGTTGCCAGCCTAATTTGTCTGTTGCACCAAAAAACAAACAAACCAGAATCTTATGTCACCTACATATAATACTTTAAGTGGTTTTGATCCAATTTGTTAAAACACCTGAAAATGTTGGTTTAGTAACCTTAGTTGGATGTCATGGACTTGCAAGTATCCTTCCACAACTGTTCCCTCATTATACACTGGAAGTTAGCTGGATCACATTCTTTTGTATACAGAATTTGACCAGATGATCCTGTCCTAAAAAATTAGGCGTGTTCAATAGTAATTGTAAGCCTCCCGCCAAAAAATCAGTTTATAGACTAGGAAAACCTTGTGCATTATGGGACATTAAGTTAAAAAGAACCCTGAGAATTGTAGTTTTGAAAGACTTTCCAGAATCTCTGTCAGTACAATTGGCAGCAGTTTGTACAAAATACACACACGATAGATGAGCTATCACATATAAGCTTCAACAATATGGACTGTTAGTGGGTTTGGACCTACTTGTTTCTTACTTGACTATTTGGAATTTTGCAGTCCAGATGTGACCTTGTATGATAATTAAATTGGTATTTAAATAGAGCCAAACCTTGTTTTAATGGACTGCTTGGGAAACAGGTGGTTTAAATGCCGGTACATCTTAAATCCAAATATTTCCTTTTTTTCCCTTTCTCTTTCCAGTCACAGAGTTAGCCTTCTAATGGAACTCATTCTCAAGACTAACATTAAGAACAATTTTTCTCGAATGTTTGTCAGTAACAAAGTATTGTTCAGGATAAGAACCAGTTGGAGGAAATAAATTGCTGTTCTTGCTAAATCATCCTTATATCCATTAGCCTACTATTTGAACAGTTGGTGTTCCCAGCAGCTTACTTCCTTCCCACATTAACTGCTATCCTAACATGCTGCTCTCACCCACATTCAACTTAACTTTTTCCCAAAATGCTACCTGACCAATTTCCTAGACTTCTCAGCCTCCTTTTCTTGATTTGTAATCACCATCATCCCAATACACTTCCCATCACCTTACTTCATATTCACAGTACTTTCTATTTCTTCCTACTAACAGGAATATAAACATAAAGTATCGGAATATCCCACCAATGTGTCCAATTTTCCTAGCAATTTCCTTCCCCCATTTGGAAATCAAACATGGACTGAAGCATATCCATTTTTGGGGAAATCAAAGTCTATTGTTGAAACTGCTTTTCCAAATAATGGACAAGTCCATTATTTTGGCATGCTATCCTGATAAGGATACTGTCCATTGTATTCAAAATCTGCTACTCAAGTCTTTTAAACTGAGGTTTTACTCTGATACAGCTTTGTATTATAATTGTATGCAGAAGACAGAGTATATGTCACCAGCCACCAACATAGTCTGTATATCTTAGATTTAAAGAACTATAAACAGAAAATGTAAATATTGCTGTTACTGGTCTTCATTTATGAACTTCTGTGAAAGCTAATGAAAGACACTTAACAAAATAATAACATATCACACTTGCTTTAAATGCCATCAGGACAATGTTGGCTCAATGGCCACAAAATAGACCTTATCCTTTAACTAATCTGCATTTGGTTGGGAGACTGATGTCTTTACTCTTCCAAATGTTATTCATGCCAGACACTGCAGTTCTTCCAAGTGCTTTCTGATCGCAGGGTTGCAGTCACCATTTTGGTCAATTCCTTTACTGTTTTGATGGTCTCATTGTCGATCTGCACTCTGACTTGTGTGCTCTCTGCAGTTGTCATTAACTTTGTTTTCTTGATGTTAAGATGCAGCCCAAATTTTTCAGTTTTATCTTTGACTATCAGGATTAATCACTCAGGATTCTCCTTGCTTTCCGCAAGCAATGCTATATCATCTGCATATTGGTGGCTGTTGATATTTCTATCACCAATTTTAACCCCAATCATAGATTCCTCCAAACGTGTATTTCTCATAATTATTATTTACCACTTTTGTATCTTCATTGTTCATTAGGTTGGTTGCTGTCCCAGTTGCCATGATTCAATTGTAAAGATTACATTTAATGTAAAGATTACATTTAATCTTTAACCCATTTTTTCATTTTCATTACTACAGAAATTGCAGATCATTTACACTTTCACGTGTTAGAATAGTGCTATCAATGTAGTGCAGGTTATTGGTGTTTCTTTTCCCAATTTTAAAACCACATTCTCCTAATTCAGTTTTCCCTCAATATACATTCAGCAGATATATGGGAGACTGTGCTGCCTTGTCTCATTCCTTTGCTGACCTGGAGCTAGTCTGTTTTGTCATGTTCCATCCAGATTTTATATAATTTCTGACTTGTCTATAGGACAACAAATTGTTTTAAGATCCCCATTTTCCCAAGGACAGTCCACAGCTTGACATGATAGATACAATAAAAAGTTTTCTATAAACAATGAAATATATATTGGTTTATTTTGGGGTTTGATCCAATACATGACAGCTATTTTGTCTCTGGTTCCCAGTGTGATTTAAAGATCACTTGAATATTTGGAATGTCCCTTTTCATGTAAGACTCTAAACTGTGCTAAATAATGCTGAATGGTATTTTGCTGATGTATGAAATTTAAGGATGTTGTATAATAGTTTACACACTCTGTTAGGTATCTTTTCTTTGGTATTGGTATGTTAGCTACTGTTTCATTTTCCAGATTTGCTGACAGTTTGGTTAGAACTTTTACAGATTCTTCTCTTGCTAATCATATTTCTATAGATATTCCCTCAATAAAGGTAAAAGTTCCCCCTGTCCAGTTGTGAACAACTCTGGGGGTCGGTACTCATCTCCGTTTCTTAACCAAGGGAGCCACCAGCATTGTCCAAACACTTTTCCATGGTCATGTGACCAACATGACTGTATGCCGAGGCACACAGAATGCTGTTACCTTCCCACTAAAATAGTATCTATTTACCTACTTGCATTTGGATGCTTTTGAACTTCTAAGTGGGCAGGAGCTGGGGCAAGTAATGCAAGCTGACTCCATCATTCAGTGCTCAGGTCTTGAACCCAGGCTGTCAGGTTTCCAGCTGACAAGCTCAGCATCTTTAAAAGTTCGAAGCACCAGACCTTCGAACTTTCCGTCGGGGCCTGAAGACCCATCTGTTCGAATTAGCTGGTCTGGCCTGATGGGGATTATGGGTTTTTTAATTGTTTTTAATCTGTATTACTGTTTTATTGGGCAAGGGTTTAATTCTTTTTTAATTTTTGTATAGTGTTTTTTGTTTTTTATATATGCCCTGTGAACCGCCCTGAGTCCTACCAAGGAGAAGGGCGGTATATAAATCAAATAAACTGAAACTGAACTGAAACTAATTGCTGAACCACCACCTCCCCATTCCCTCAATAACTGTAGCCTTTTGACTTGGTTAACAAGACTTTTGACTGAAGTGTTGGACTGATTTCATCTTCTAGTAAAAGAGATTCTTATAAGTAAGAAATACGTCTAAGTATTTTGGATGTTCTATATGTTTGATTTTCTTTGAATCAGTTAATATTTGACCACTGGTTTCTATAGCATAGTTGTTTGAGATTGAAGCCTCCTTATGAGTTCAGAGAGCTCTTGAATAATTCTCCTTATATGCATGCCTGTCTCCATTTTCAATATTTCTACAAATATCATTGCAATACTGTTTCTTCTGTCTTCTAACAATCCTCTGAAATTCTTGATTTTGGCTTCTTTTCTTGACAGCTTTGATTGTTTTGACGTAGCTTTGCTTTTTTCTGTTTCTTGTTCTTTGGCAATCTTGTTTCACATTCATCCTTAACAATTTCCTTGATTTAATGTCATGGTTCTTCTGGTACATTATTCATGAGGTTCAAGACTAGAAAACAATTGATGTTCTCCTTGAAATGATGTTCTCCTTGAAAATGCTCAAGATCATACCTGGAAATTGGTTGACTTTCATTTTCTAAATTAGCTTAATTTAGAGCTTGTATGTGAGCAGTTCATAATTTGTTCCACAGTCATCCCCTGGCTATGATTTTGCTGTTATGACTGAGCTCTTCTATCAACAACATAGTCAATTTGACTTCTGTGTAAGGTAGTCGTCAGTCATAACTGCCCAAAATTAAGTTGTAAGTTACACCAGTCATTAAGCAAGTCAGCACGTGACTGACCATGCCTGATTTTATGACCTCTTTTGCAGCATCTGAAACTAACACCATATCCATTGAGTGAACACCGAGGTCATTAGGTGATTCCATTTTAAACATTGGGTATTTTTTTTGCCAGAAACTGAAAGTCAGTGCTGGATTCTGGTGAAAAACATTGTAACTAGTGATCATGGGATTGTGGGATGCTGCAAATGGCCATATATATGGGCTGGTTGCCAAGCATTCAAAACATGAGCATGTGACCACAAGGAGGGTAGCTGCTGGAACAAATCTGGGTCATAGGTAGTACTGCAGAGACCCATCATAACTTTCAATAGTCACAAGTCACATCTGCCAATATTCGTGTATATACTCTAGGTCAGGGGTGTCAAACTGCCAGCCCATGGGCTGGACGCGTCATGCAGAAGCCGCACCCACCCCATTGCCGGCAATTGCAAAACAGTCCCAAGATGTCACACGTCATGTGATGTTGCAAGTTTGACATGTCTGCTCTAGATATTGTTTTGGTTTTTTTGAAGACTGTTAGTGATGAAAAATTGAAACTTAACATTAAGAAAACCAAGATCATGGCATACGGCCCTCTCAATTCCTGGCAAATAGATGGGGAAGAAATGGAGGTAGTGACAGATTTTATTTTCCTGGGCTTCAAGGTCACCGCAGATGGGGACTGTAGCCAAGAAATTAAAAGACGCTTACTCCTAGACAGCAAATCTAGATAGCACACTAAAAAGCAGAGATACCCTGTCAACAAAAAGTGCGTATAGTCAAGGCTATGGTCTTCCCAGTTGCAGTGTATGGCAGTGAAAGTTGGACCATAAAAAAGGCTGAGCGCCAAAGAATTGAGGCCTTTGAACTATGGTGCTGGAGAAGACTCCTGTGAATCCCTTGGACTGCAAGGCGATCAAACCGGTCAGGCCTAGAGGAGATCAACCCTGATTGCTCTTTAGAAGGCCAGATCCTGAAGCTAAAACTCAAATACTTTGGCCACCTGATGAGAAGGAAGGACTCACTGGAGAAGAGCCTAATGCTGGGAAAGATTGAGGGCAAGAGAAGAAGGGGACGACAGAGAATGAGGTGGCTGGGTGGAGTCACTGAAGCAGTAGGTGTGAGCTTAAATGGACTCCAGAAGATGGTAGAGGACAGGAAGGCCTGGAGGAACGTTGTCCATAGGGTCGCGATGGGTCGGACACAACTTCGCAGCTAACAACAACAACAGTGATGAAAAAATAATTGGATTGGCAGAATCTGATAAATCGTTCTGTTTTGTTTCTCTCTTTATAGAGCATATAATCAAACTACATTTTTATCCTGAACTATTTTCAATTTTGGTATTCTAATTCCAGTCAGAAATAGCACATTTTGTTTGCATATTGTACAAGTTCAGATTGAACTTGACCATACAACTCACCAACACACTCTTCTGCATCAATGTGTGGAGACTAACTTTGGATAATAGTAGTTGATATTATTCGGTCTTCGAGTGCTGTGTTTGCCATAGCCTCATGCTCAAGTACCTTAAGCTCATGTTTACAAGTGTTACAGATTTTGACTGAGTTGAGTAGCCTGTCTTTGCTATCATATCCTCTGGACATTGGCCATCCACCACCCTTTCCCAATTTAGCTGCAGCATCTGGTAGCAGCCCAATCTTTCTTTTAACTGTGGAAATATAGGAAGAACGAGGTTTGCAGCATTGTTGAGTCTCATGGTAGGTCTCTCATTCTAGTGTTCTGAGATAATTATTCGTATCTTGACTAGATTTGCTCTTGAAAATATAGCCAAAATGTCAGCTAACAAAAGTATATTTTTACATCTAATTTGTCTACTGGCATATAATTCAAATGAATGAGTTTAAAATAGCATTCTGCTTTAATTGTTTTGCTCAGTTTGCATTCGAATCCTTAAATGAAATCACTCCTGACAGGCTGCATTATAAATTTGTATATAAATTGCATGTCCTTATTTTCACACAAAATCTATATAGGAATCTATATAATAATAAGTACATTAATAAAATAACTACTTTTCATCTTTAGAAACAGCCTTTCAACTTCAGATTTGTCAGTCATTATTATTACATGGAGAAGAAGCAGGCCTGATTAAAAAGAATTGATGAGAATAACAATGAAAATGAAAGAGCAGACAACAAAGGGATATCTGAAATGCTTTTAAGACATTTTTCATGACAGTTCAGATTTTAAAATAGAAAGACTTGCATAGGAAAAAAAAGACAAATAAAACCATTTCTCATAACCCAGTGTCTTTTTTCTTTCCAACTGTCTTCCCCCCGCCCTTCAAACAATTCAGCATTGAAGCCTTCTAGCTACAAGCTGTCTTAATTAAAAGCAACAAAGTTTGTAGGCCTTTGGAGAAGGCTGGTACAGTATTTGTAATGTATTTTTAGTTAGGAACATTAGAATATTTCTACTACACTAGGTCACCTTCCATCGGAGTCACTTGCATAGCTATTTATTGTAATTGATCTGAAGATTTTGAAGATTATTTAAAGTTGAATTGTATTCCAGTCAAGCAGTTTATCATAATATATGTCTTTATGGGGAGATTAAAGACTCTGTCAGCTTCCATAAATTTCTGTGGTAAAGGATTATTATGTCTGCAATCTTTCTTTCTTCACTTCTCTTTTTACTGTTAAGTGAGCAACTTGTTTGACATTAATACTTTTATTCATCTCTGCTTGAGGTTATGAAATATATTTTTAAAAGAAGAGGACTATAGTGTCCATGTGATTCTTAAGACTCAGAAAATCATTTGGAATTTCAAGCACTGCATTGAAATTAGCTTTTCAATTAGCTTTTTATAGATCTAACTTAGGTTTTGGAGGATTGCAGGAAAAATGATTTAAATATTTGCTACAAGTTGGAATTGTTAGAAATTATGTGGGACAAAAGAAGCCAAAAAGAGATTTTGTCACCTCCACCTATGCACATATTTATTTATTTATTTATTTATTGATGGGATTTATATCCCGCCCTATCTCCCGAAGGACTCAGGGCGGCTAACAATAAAACATATAATAAGTACATAAATCAAGATAAAATGAAATTGAGAACATCAGTGCAATAAAAAATTAGAGAATTTAAAAATGAATTAAAAATACTAAATATAAATTAATTAAAATGCCTGTCAGTCTAGGTCAGCTTGGTGGAACAGGTGTGTTTTGAGGCCGCGGCGAAAGGATTGGAGGTTTTGGGCTATCCGAAGCTCAGGGGGGAGCTGATTCCATAGGGTTGGTGCTCCCACAGAGAAGGCCCTCCCCCTGGGGGTCGCCAGCCGACATTGTCTAGCCGACGGTACCCTGAGGAGGCCTTCTCTGTGTGAGCGTACTGGACGATGGGAATTTGTTCCCGGCAGCAGATGGTCCTGCAAGTATCCCGGACCTAAGCCATGTAGGGCTTTAAAGGTAAGTACCAGCACCTTAAATCTCACCCGGAGGGCAACTGGTAGCCAATGCAGCTCACGCAGGAGGGGTGTAATATGGGAGTATCGGGGAGCTCCCATCACAACCCGTGCAGCTGCATTCTGCACCAGCTGAAGCCTCCGGGTGGTCTTCAAGGGCAGCCCCATGTAGAGAGCATTACAGTAATCAATACGGGAGGTAACGAGTGCGTGGGTGACTGTACGTAGGGCATCTCGGTCCAAAAAGGGGCGCAATTGGTATATAAGACGAATCTGTGCAAATGCCCCCCTAGCCACGGTATATATTGGGGACTTTGTCTAAATTTCTGTACTCTTTCTTCTTCAACTCTTCTCTAGGTTTTTTTTCCTTATGTCTTTTTCTTTTTCAGTATCCTAATTATTGCTTGTGGTTTTCAGAAATCTTAAAATATAGTGTGTAGTGGTGACCAAGCAAGTGAAAAAAGCTACATGATCTGCAAATGGCATCTTCATCATTCATTATTTATCACATATATACCTTTTTTGTTTAGGCAGATACTTGAATGCTTACTACATTCCTTTGTACTCCATTTTGAATTGTTCCTTTCTGTAGAGTTACTTTGAAAGCATTCAAATAACAGCCTATTTCAGGTGCTGTATTTTCCCACAGGTGCTCTAAACATTGTCTGTTTGTGACATCTAAAAAGGTGCCATACAAACTAACAATTTTTATCCTGTTTGAAACATTTATATTCGTTTCTAATACCTCGCTGGATGCAAAAATATTATTTAAATAGCAACAGGATTTAAATACAGTAGTCTTCAATTTAGAACCACAACTGAGCCTGGAATTTTGGTTGTAGGTTGTTGCAGTTGTAAGTTAAATCACACCATGTGACCTGACTCAATTTTATGACAGTGATTAAACAAGTCACCATAGTCATTAAGCAAATCATATGGTCATTAAGTGAATCATATATTTATAAGTCTGAATTCAGCTTATCCAATAAATATTATGCTATTTTTTGCTGGAAAACAGCAAAATAGTAAAAAAAAACTGATCAGATGATTGCAGAACTTTGCCACCAAAATCTACTATACTTTGCTCTAATAAAATGTGTTCTCCTTTTGTTGCTTTTGTATTTTTGTTTTTCAGGCAGCTATCTACTGTTTTACATTTACTATGTGACTTTTCTGCCTTTGTATTAAGGCAGTTAAGTAACTATTTTCTTTATATAATTAATAATTCTTTTCAGTATTAGATTGTTGAGTTTATATTTTTAATATAGTCTCTATTGCTTGGACCTGTTAATACCTAGGGCAGGCTATTAGTATGATAGGTAAGTATGCTAAATTAAATCAAAGTCCTATTTCCATTGCAACTGAAAATAATACTGATTACCTTCAGTATTAAATATCATTTATAAAATCCTTTTTAAACTAAGCTAAATTGATGGCCATTACTATATCTGTTATTCACCAAGTTCTATATGAAGGTATGTGCTGTATGATAAACAATAGTAATAATAATGTGTGAAGAAGTCATTCCATTTATCTGTTGCTTTTTGACCATATTTTACTTCTTCACAGATCTGTTATATCAGGTCAATTCCAAACTAAATCAGGTGAAGACCCTATTTTGCATTTCCCCCCTTTTTATCAGTAGAGTTTTTCATCCAAAACAAGGTCTGCTACAGGAAAGACTGGTAACGCCTTCCAATTTTGGTAATACAGTTGCAACCTGAATTTACCCTCTCCCCCTTCTTCTGTTAATTTTTTTTAAAATCAGTCTATGGCATATTGTTGTACAGAATTTTTGAATGTACTGCTTTTTCTATGGCTATTCAGATATTTAGGAATTTGTACAATACTTTCTTAAAATCTCCTTTTTGTTTTACTGGTACTTGCTGAGTTATTTTAAACTTTGAATAGTTAAGAGTTCATTGACTTGTTTTACAGCCATCATGTTTACTTTATTTTGTAGCAGTTCATCACTTTAACAGAAAGTTACAAATGCACCATTATATAGATATTGCACATTAATGTCAGCTCTTTACAAAATGCATCAATTTGTCAGATAAAAAAGGAAATTAGTTATACTTTTTCATGTTAAAGTCACACCCTATCTAATTTAGAAGCACTTTTTAGTTGAAGTTGCAAGCCTTAGGATACTGATTTGAATTATGCATGACTGCCTACTTTGGAGATCCATTAGCCTGCTGTTTGGATAATGTAAACATGTTCAGAATTTTAAGTATACTGCATGAGTGGCAGATAAAAATAGAGCTAATAACAGTGTATATTTAGTAGATGTAAATCTGAAAGAATAGAAAGCTGAACACGCCCAACATTTTGAATATGGAGTGACTATCCAGGTGACTATTATCTGCTGCATGGTAGTGTAATAGGATGAAGGGATAGTTGTCTCTTTCTTCTGAACCCAAGAGAAGTTGGATCTGTTTCCCCAAACTAGAAAAACTACAGATTAAGATAAGGAGGGGCAATGAGAACAACTGCAGGGTCACAGTGAGGATTCTAGGCACTTGTCAGATAAAATTGCTCAGATTTCTTGTAGTTGGACTCAGATTGTACAGATCTGTAAATTGCCTGAGCCAATTGCCTGCTATTTGGGAGGAATTTGAAAAGGTTGACCCTGATAAAGAGGGCAGGGTCCCTAGAGCTGTGAGTTTGAGCCCTGACTTTTAGTTTTTAGACCCCTGTCTTTCCTGGTTGATTAGGTTCTTCTAGGACAGGGATCAGCAACCTGAAACAGTGAAAGAGCCACTCGGAACCGGTTCCCTTACAAAAGGAAAAACTGGGAGCCGCAAAAAATGTGTGCACATGCGCGTACATGCGCACATGCGCAGAACAGGGTTTGACTGAAGAGTGAAGCCAAGGCGAGATATGCACCTACCCTGCATATTTGAATTGATTGGTTGAACTTTTTTAGTCCCACTTTTTTCTTTTTTTGGACTGCACATGTCAGAGGACTGTGAGCCGCAGGAGACGGCTGAAAGAGCCGCATGCTCATGTGTTCTAGGACATAACAGGTGATTGGATCTGGATAATAGTAAATGCTTATATGTGGGAAGAATGGTTACAAACTCCTTGTCAGAGTCGGTTGGTTGTCTTTTCCATAAGAGGATATTGCTGGACCTAACAAATCCCTTTTTGGGAAAAGTTGTTGAGAAGGTCGTCAGCTTACAGCTACAGTAGGGCCTGGAAAAGGCAGATTATCTGGATTCCTTTCAGTCAAGATTCAAGTCTGGCCACAGTATTGAGATGGTACTGATCAAGATTGTCAATGATTTTTGGTGTGGTTAGGATAGGGATAGTCCATCCATCCTGGCCCTTAACCTGTTAGCAGTATTTGATACATTTGATCGTGGCATTCTCCTGAGCTGGCTCAGGGAATTGGGAGATACAATGCTATAGTAGTTCCATCCACATGAAGCCTCTGGAGAAAGTTACCTGTTGATAGTGCATTATCATGAGTATGCTAATAATAGCCAACTACATATCATTGCCCTGGGTTACCAAGGTCCTTTCTTGCTAGAGGCAGTGGGTGTCTGAATGGAGGAAAACAGGTTTCAGCTCAACCCTGGCAAGATTGAGTGGCTGTGGGTTTCAAGGCCACCTGGCTTTGGAAATGTTCTATCTTTAATTCTGTTTGGCAGTTCACTTCCCCAGTCAGATGGCAGAAGAATCATAGCTACATGTTCTATTGCTGACAACCTTCAATTGTATATTAAGCAACTTTAATACAGTCTTATGTGTAATATGAGTGGCATCCAAATTTCATATAGTCTAATAAATTTTCACTTTACCAATCCCTAGTATAATAATTATTCAATATATTCATTATGAATCCGGGAAATACATTTACTCATTAGCTGGATACAGATGATGTAAATGACTGCTTCCAAAAAGCTGATTGCATTTAGATATGCTCCAAAACTGATTAAGATAAAAACAAATAGAAGTTGAAATGGTCTTGAGATCATTTTTATTTTCTGAAAAGTATATTAACTCTTAGATTTCAGTCCTGAGCACAAAGCCTCATTATGGGGGACAAATAATTGTGCATGCCAGCATGCCATTATCCAATTACGGATTAATCAGGTTATTTAACAGAGTACAGTTACACATTCTGCGGCCTCGTGGATATAGACAGCCATAGGGCAAATGAAAAAAGGTATAATAACACATAGTAATGCAAACTCTGCTCCTTTTGTACTTGCATTACAATGTACATATGTAAAAGGCAGAGTTTTTATTGTGCTAGCCTGTTGCATATTGTGTATTTTGATGAAATCAGCTTGTTGTAGATGTTCATGTCTGGGATGTAGCCATTACATTTATAGTTCTTAATTTACGGTTTTGGAATTATGAAATACCCTACAGCAAGGGTGTCAAATTCAATTGCATCATGACGTATTGTGATGTTTTTTGCCTTTGCGGAGCCAGAGTGGGCGTGGCCTGCGTGTTTCACATCTGGCCCGTGGGCTGCCAATTTGACACCCCTGCCCTGGAGTAACCAATACCATTGAAATAAATTAATTTTAATTAAATGTAAATACTATCAAACTAAATACAGATTTTATGTTGTTCTTCGTTGTGATTCAGATGCCAAGTGTATCCCTTAGGCCTTAAAATATTGCATATTTTTGTATTGGTGAGTTATTCTTGTACAATGAGGATTACTAGTTATAGTGCAATCTTATGTTTGTCTGTTTAGATATATCAGTTGTTGAATCTGAAACTGTATGATCACCACTCTTTTAGTTCATGTGACTCTGAAAGAGGACAAAGCGTGTGTTTTCTTCACAAATGCTGTGGCTACATAAATGAACCTTCTGTCACAATTTAATCTAGAAGATTAACTATTCCTGTTCTGTTTGTTTATGATAAGTTCAGATCATCTTACAATCTTTTGAAGGGTGACAAAAAGCATAAATAAATACATAAATAAGTGTTGTCTTATCCAGATTTTATAGAAGATGCATGTAATAAGTAGTTTCAGATCAATTTGCAAATCAGTGTAGGAGGATCAGGAGTTTGCACAAGTGCATAGAAAAAGGATTGGAGTTCAACTGCATGGTTCAGCTACCACCTTAATTGTATTGTTCCACTCAGATACCCCTGAGAAGTATCTAACTTTAAGAGAAAGAGAATGAAATTTCCAAAAGGTATGAAAATAACATTGTGTAAATCCTTTGCTTTTAGAATAAAGTTTGGAAGACAAAGAATAATGAAAAAGGGTTTTTTTTTGCTTCCAGAGTAGCCTGAAAGGGCAGATTTTGCTGAAGAAGAATCTGGATCTATTCAGCATCTAAATTACACAATGCCCCAGAACCCAATCTATGCTCTCTTGAATTTTACCTGAGGAAAATAAGAATTATAAATGGAATAATTGCTAAGTTTGCTAAGTTTGTTTCACTGAACAATATGTAAAAGAGCCTTGGTGGAGCAGTGGGCTAATGCCTCCTTAAGTAACACCAGCTGCCTGCAATTAGTGCAGGTTCGAGTCCCACCAGGCTCAAGGTTGACTCAGCCTTCCATCCTTCCGAGGTAGGTAAAATGAGGACCCAGATTGTTGGGGGCAATAAGCTGACTTTGTAATAATGCCGCTGGGGGGGGGGCAAAAGCCCTAATAAGCAGGCATATACATAGAATGAAGGCTATTGCTAAGCACATTGATTTGTGCTTAGATTGTAAGCCGCCCTGAGTCTTCGGAGAAGGGCGGGATATAAATGGGATAAAAAATATTTTATTCTGTTATATTTATGAGCAGAACTGGTGGGTGTCCCGTGTTCTAAGCTGAGTCTTAAAACGGAACATTGCTTGTATTTTACTTGAGAACTTCAGTGTTATTTCTCACATTCACAAATTATTACCATAAGAAACTGCAGTATTGACAGTAAAAACTCAATCTCTCATTGAATTGGCACATTAGAGAGGGGTTGATCAATTTGATTCTATTTTTTAAAAACAAAAATAGTTACTGATATATTTCATCTAGTAGGTACTATTGTGCAGCTTGTTTCTGAGGGGGTAGTAAACTTAAGGAGTGGTATCAAGAGAGCAGAAAACCATAGATGGCTCAGATTCCTACTATGTGTTTCTAGTGTTTGGTAAGATATACAAAGCAGTTTGGGAGAAAGCATATCACTGGTATCCATGGCAACTCCAAAGATACTTTAGAACTCAAGGGGATAAAGTGAGCCACAATAATGGGTCACATTATAAGGGCAAAATTCATAAAAGGCTTAGACATATGCTTGTAATTAATTGTGATAACAAGAAGATGTACCAGTTTAAATGGTATTTAAAAGCCTAAAAATATACTGGTTCTAAAAATGAATAGAATCATAAATGAATCTAAAATCTTGATATTAAAATATACAACAACAACAATAATAATATAAATAAATAAAGATGGAAGGGACCTTGGAGGTCATCTAGTCCAACCCCCTGCTCAGGCAGGAAACACTATACCATTTCAGACAAATGGCTGTCCAGTCTCTTCTTAAAAACTTCCAGTGTTGGGGCATTCACAGCTTCTGTAGGCAGGTTGTTCAACTGGTTAATTGTTCTAACTGTCAGGAAGTTTCTCCTTAGTTCTAGGTTGCTTCTCTCCTTCATTAGTTTCCATCCATTGCTTCTTGTCTTGCCTTCAGGTGCTTTGGAGAATAGCTTGACTCCCTCTTCTTTGTGGCAGCCCCTGAAATATTGGAACACTGCTATCATGTCCCCCCTGGTCCTTCTCTTCATTAAACTAGACATAGCCAATTCCAGCAAGATAGTTGTGAGGGAGACCTTATGTCCACGGGAGGCCACCGTTGTCCAAATAGCCGGGTGTGAGTCTCTCCTCCTGAGATGTGGCCCTAGGGCTCAGTTGGGCTTGCTGCTGGTGTACCTTTCGCCTAGTCGTGTAGCAGCAGCCCTGCCTGAGCTTCTTGACATCCTCTCAGGGTTGGTGGTTGAGTTCCCCAAATTTATGATTTTGGGTGACTTCAATCTACCATCCCTGGGGGGATCATCTGAGTTAGCTCGGGAGTTCATGGCTTCCATGAAGGCCATGGACCTGATGCAAGTAATTCAGGGCCCGACTCATGGGGGGGTGTCACACGATCGATTTGATTTTTCTATCTGGGCGGTGGTTAGATGATCTGGGTGGGGGTTCCCCAATTGTTATGCCCCTGTCATGGACCGATCATGGACCGATCATCATCATTATGCCCATCATTTTATGGGCATAATTGTTTAATGGCTTTTTAATTTTTGTATTCTATTTTTATTGTGTATTGCCCTGTTCACCGCCCTGAGTCCTTCGGGAGAAGGGCGGTATACAAATTAAATTATTAAATTAAATTAAATTAAATCTCCTGCGACTGGTCTTTTGTTTTGCCACTCCCCATCGTGGGGTCGTTGAACCAACAAGATGGTTCCGCCCGAGGCGCTTAATGGACCCTGAGCGGTTCCAGGCGGCGCTTGGGTCCCCACCAGCCGCCTTTGCTCACAGCTCAGCCGATGCTTTAGTGGAAGCCTGGGAAAAGGCAGCCACGGAGGCACTCGACCAAGTTGTACCCATGCGGCCCCTGACCTGGTGCAGATCCCAGTGGGCTCCATGGTTCTCCGCAGAGCTCTGGGAGATGAAGCGTCGGAGACGGGGCCTAGAGAGCTGTTGGAGGTCCGACCGATTGCGACTGAGGTCCTCTATGAGGTCCTCTATGAGGTCTTATCTCGCGGCGATGAGGACGGCAAGGTCTAACTACTTTGCTACCCTCTTCGCGTCCGCAGATAATCGCCCGGCCGCCCTGTTTAGGGTGACCCACTCCCTCCTTAATCAGGAGGTAAGGGAGGAGCCCTTGCAGGGTCGTGCCGAGGAGTTTAGCCAACATCTGTCGGACAAAATCGCTCGGATCCGGACCAGTTTGGACTCTGACTGGGCAGAGTCTGATGGTGAGGACATGGGCGGTCTTGGTGATATCATCTGGGAGGAGTTCGATCCTGTGACTCTGGAAGAGGTGGACAGGATTATGGGGAAGCTGAGCTCCACCACGTGTTTATTGGACCCGTGCCCCTCCTGGGTGGTTTATGCGGCTCGGGAGGGGACACGAGGCTGGCTTCAGGCAGTGATAACTGCTTCTTTGAATGAGGGCAGTTTTCCCGCCGCCTTGAAGGAGGCGGTGGTGAGACCCCTCCTCAAGAAGCCTGCCCTGGACCCAGCTGTTTTAAACAACTATCGTCCGGTCTCCAACCTTCGCTTTCTTGCGAAGGTTGTTGAGAGTGTGGTGGCGCATCAGCTCCCTTTGTTCCTTCAGGCCCGGGCACAGCACAGAGACGGCATTGGTCGCGCTGGTGAATGATCTCTGGCGGGCTCAGGACAGGGGTTGTTCCTCTGACCTAGTCCTATTAGACCTCTCAGCGGCTTTCGATACCATCGACCGTGGTATCTTACTGCGGCGTCTCAGGGGGTTGGGAGTGGGAGGCACTGTCTTGCAGTGGTTCTCCTCCTACCTCCTGGGATGTTCGCAGTCGGTGTTGGCAGGAGGGCAGAGGTCGGCCTCGAGGCCTCTCATTTGTGGAGTTCCTCAGGGGTTGGTCCTCTTGCCTCTCCTGTTCAACATCTATATGAAGCCACTGGGTGAGATCATTCGTGGTTTTGGGGTTGGGTATCATCAATATGCTGATGATACCCAGCTTTTCATCTCTACCCCAAACCACCCCAGTAATGCCCTAGATGTGATGTCCCATTGCCTGGAGGTGGTCCAGGTCTGGATGGGGAGTTACAGGCTTTGGCTCAACCTCGACAAGACTGAGTGGTTGTGCGTGCCGGCATCTCGGGAAATTCCGATTATTCCACCTCTAATCATGGGGGGTGAGGTATTACCCCTCGTAGATAGGGCTCGCAACTTGGGTGTCCTCGTAGATTCACAGCTCTCCTTGGAATATCATATAGGAGCTGTGACTAGGGGGGCCTTTGCCCAGGTTCGCCTGGTGCGCCAGTTGCGGCCCTATCTGGACCGGGATGCCTTGCGTACAGTCACTCATGCGCTCGTGACCTCTCGTTTAGACTACTGCAATGCTCTCTACATGGGGCTGCCCTTGAGGACTACTCGGAGGCTTCAGCTGGTGCAGAATGCGGCCGCGCGAGTGGTGGTGGTGGTTTCCCGATACTCCCATGTAACACCTCTACTCTGCGAGCTGCATTGTCTTCCGGTTGCCCTCCAGGTGAGATTCAAGGTGCTGATAATGACCTATAAAGCCCTAAATGCCATGGGTCCGGATTACTTACGGGAGCACCTGCTGCCGGCATCAACTTCCCTTCGTCCAGTGCGCTCCCACAGAGAGGGCCTCCTCAGGGTGCCGTGGATCAAAGAGTGTCGACTGGCGACCCCCAGGGGGAGGGCGTTCTCTGTGGGCGCCCCAGACCTTTGGAACCGTTTACCGGTTGAGCTCCGGATGGCTCCTGACCTTCGCTCCTTCCGCCATGGCCTAAAAACTTACTTATTTGAACAAGCCAGCCTGGTCTGATGGGTTTGGGGTATTTTAATATTAATTTTATTAATTTTTATTGTAATTGGGCTATTATTTAATTCTTTCTTAACTTTTGTACATTGTATTTTTATTGTATTTATTGCCCTGTACACCGCCCTGAGTCCTTCGGGAGAAGGGCAGTATAGAAATTAAATTATTATTATTATTATAATCAAAAAACAGATCTGTGAACATCTAGAAACAAACAAAGTTATAAATAGTAGCCAGCCCAGGTTTGTTAAAAACAGATTGCGCCAAACCAATCTTATTTCATTCTTTGAAAAAGTGACTAAATTAATAAACCAGTGAAATGCTGTGGACCTAGTATACTTAGACTTCAGCAAAGCATTCAACAGCCTACTTCTTGGTAAGCTAAAAAAATGTGAGATCACTAGTAGATGGATTTGTAACTGGCTGATAAACCATGCTCGATGAGCTGTCCTTAATGGTACTACATCTGCATGAAGGGAAGTAAGCAGTGGGGTTACCACAGGGTTCTGTTTAGGCCCATTACTCTTCAATATCTTCATAAATGACTTGGGGGAATAGAAGGGGAACTCATCAAATTTGTAGATGACATTAAGTTGTCAGGAATGGCCAACACCCCAGAAGACAAGCTCAGAAATCTTAACAAACTTGAACAACAGGCCCTATCCAACAACGTGAAATTTAATGTGGAGAAAAGCAAGGTTTTACACCTAGACAGGAAAAACCAAAGGTACAAGTACAGATTAGGTGAAACCTGACTGAAAAACAGTAACTGTGAGACCTTGGAGTCCTAGTGGATGATCACTTAAACGTGAGCAGCAGCAGCCAAAAAAGCTAATACAATCCTTCGTTGTATAAACAGAAGCATAAAATCACAATCACTTGAAGTATTAGTAACGCTTTATAATACTAGATGCAATTTTGATCACCACATTACACAAAAAAAAGTTGAGACTTGGGGGAAAGTGCAAAGAAGAGCAACTAAGATGATTAAGGGCCTGGGGACAAAAACATATGAAGAATGGTTGTAGGAATTGGATATGGCCAGTCTACAGGAAAGAAGGACTAGGGGTGACATGATAGTAGTAGTCTAGTATTTGAGGAGCTGCCACAAAGAAGAGGAGGTCAACTTATTTTCCAAAGCACCAGAAGTCAAAACAAGAAACAATGGATGGAAACCTTCAAGAAGAGAAGCAACCTGGAATTAAGTAGAAACTTTCTGACAGTGAGGACAATTAACCAGTGGAATAGCTTGCCTTCAGAAGTTGTAAATGCTTCATCACTAGAGGTTTTTAAGAAGAGACTGGAAAGCTCCCTATCTGAAATAAGAAAGCCCCTCCAGCAGCATACAGCGGCAGCGGAGCCTTTCGCTGTCACTTCCCCCTGGCTCCAAAATGGTGGAGGGGGACCAGGAATACCCCACCCATCCTCTGTAGCATGGCAATCCGGCTCGGGAGGGGAAAGGGAAGGGAAGGTCGCTGAGCAAGGAATGGCCTGGCTGGGGGCCCCCTGAAGGAAGCGGGGTGCATGGGGCAGCTCCACCCTCTCCCCCACCTGCCTCGTCGGCAACAGTGTGATGTGCCGCAAGGCCTCCTGCCCCATTGCGGCAGCGAGATGGGACGGAGTGACCAGAGTCCTAATTAGGGCTTAATTTTGGAGTAGGGCTTATATTAGGCCCATCCCCCCAAATCAGGGTAGGTCTTTTTTGGGGGGGGTTTATTTTCGGTGAAAGATGATATACAATATGGTTGAACCTCTGGCTTTGCTCTCATCTTCTTCAGAACACACAAACCCCATAATCCCATCAAGATAGTCCCTCACTAGGGAGGATGATGATGCCTTAAATTTAATTGAGAGGAAATAAATTGCAAACTACTATGTGTGGAAGCTGAACCAGATTTTTAAGGTCTAAAAGAACTGAAGAAGTTTTTTGAATGAGAAGCAAAAGTTTTTCAAGGAAAAAACCTAAGAAAGTCCAGTTGCCTTTTAGAAAAGCACCTTTGGGATATCTAAAAGACAGAAGAATAATTTAGAAGAAATATTTTAATGAAAAAAAATTCCCAGCTAAAATTTATCAAAATAATCTTGTTTGTAAAGAACCCATCTTTGTACATTGCAATGTGCTTCATCATATTTCTTCTTGGTTGCTATAGAAACTAATTCTGTTGCCGCTGTGATCACCTCTTAATATTGAAACATTAACTAAAGTGATGTTACAATACATGTTTCTCAGTATAAGTCAAGCAAAGTGTTGTATTCTATGTAGTTAAACCATGGCCTTTATGTTTCAAATGAACTTGAGTGTATAAAGCGTTAATGTAACTATTTTTGAATGTTTCCAGAACTATGCTTTTCTACATGGTTTGCAAGATTTTAAGGAAATTGTATTTTTTAAACAAGTGAGATATGTAGAACTGATGGAAACCATAGACATAGTATTTTTTGACCAGAGCAAAATAAGAGACCAACAAATAGAAAATACGAAGCTACAACCCTAATCTAAAAAACACCTCACATAGCAGAAGAGACTATTGTGATAGTATATTACAGCATATTTATTCCAAAGTTATTCTCAAGGATAATATTAAAGCTATATACAATAGGAGTAAAGCACAACGAATCTAAGACCGTTATGGAATAGTCCCCATATCCAAAAATAAAGTTTTTTGAAATATATAACTATAATCTATAAAACTGCAGCATAATGAAATAGAAAGCAAGGAAGGTTAGTATTTCAATTGAGTCAGTACAAAACCTAGCTATTGAGTGAGTGACGTAGGGTATCAAATCTTCTAAAATGAACTTCACAAGTTGCTGGTCCAGTCTTCCAGCATGCTTCCATAACAGGGCTGAACTAAGCAAACATGGCTGACTTAAGATAACATCTATCCACTCTACATGAGTTCACATCACCAGGACTAGGTGGATTATATCCCAGAGATATGAAAGAGCTGGCAGCCATGACCTGGGAATCACTGAATCATATCTTTCAAAGACTCATGGGGAACTACTAGAGGACTAAAAAAAGCTAAAGTGGTTTTCATCTTCAAAAAAAATGGGGGGGGGGAAAGGGATTGAGGAAACTACAGACCAATCAGCTTAACATCAATACCTGGAAAGATCTTGGAAAAGATAGTTGAACAATGGATCAGTGAACACCTAGAGACAAGCAAAGCTATTACTGGATGCCAACTTGGATTTGTCAAAAACAGACCATGCCAGACAAATCTTATTGCATTCTTTGACAAAGTGAGTAAATTAGTGGACCAGTGGAATGCTGCGGACATAGTATACTTAAACTTCAGCAAGGCATTCGATAACTTACTTCTTGGTAAATTAAAAAAGTGTGAGATAGACAGCATCACCACCAGATGGATTTGTACTTGGTTGACAAACCATACTCAATGAGTATTCCTTAATGGCATTATATCTATTTGACACAACCTACTTGTTGCTAAGTTATAAAAAATGTGGATAGACAGCACCACTATCAGATGGATTCGTAACTAGCTGATCAATCTCACCCAATGTGTAGACCTCAATAAAATTACATCTATATGAAGGGAAGCATGCAGTGGAATACCCCAAAATTCTTTCTTAGGTCCAGTTTTCTTCAACTTCTTCATAAACTATTTAAATGAAGGGATAGAAGGGGAAGTCATCAATTTTTCAGATGACACCAAATGGGGGAATAGCCAACACTTTAGAAGAGAGTCAAAAGGATCTTCATAGACTTGAACACTGGGCCCCATCCAACAAAATGCACTTCAGTGCTAAGAAAAACCAAATACACAGGTATAGAATATGTGTTATTGGGCTCAAAAGCAGTAACAGTGAGAGGGATTTTAGAAGTCCTACTGGACAACCATTTAAATAACAGCCATCAATAGAGTTACCTAAAATAGCCAATAGATTACAATAATATAGGGACAATATAAAGATCACATGAAGTGTTAGCACCACTTTATACTGTTTTGGTAAGATCACACATGGACTAATGCGTCCAGTTTTGGTTACTATGATACAAAAAAGAGGTTAAGACTGTAGAAAGAATGCAGAGAAGAGTAACAGATGATTAGGAGTCTGGAAGTTAAAACATATGATGAACAGTTACAGGAACTAGTCTATTGAAGAGGACTGGGTGACATGATAGCAGTCTTCCAATACTTGAGGGGCTGTCATAGAGAAGAGGGGAATCAACCTATTCTCCAAAACACCTGAGGGTAGGGCAAAAATTAATGGATTGAAACTGATCCAAGAAGAAAGTCAACCTAGAAATAAAAAGAAATTTCCTGACAACGAGAATTAATCAGTGCAACAGTTTGCCTCCAGAAGTTGCGGTTGCTTCACCACTGGAAGTTTTTAAGAAATTGGAAGCTATTTGTCTGGAATGGTATAGGGTCTCCTTCCTGAGCAGAGGATTGGAGTAGAAGGACAAGGTTCTTTCCAACTCTGTTACTCTGTATTCTCTTTATCTCAAGAGCACTATTTGGGCAGAAATGCTCAGTTAATGGAATTTTAGCATACCTGCCTTTAGCAATGCAGAGGGAAGGATGCATCTAGCTACTCTACAAAGAATGCTTTTCTCAGTTTGGGGGAAGGTGACAGTACTGTATGTAAATAGTTTGCTAGTTACCATTCACCCATAACAAGCTGAATTCTGTTATTCTGGGACAATGTATTGATATTCGATATCATTCATTATTTGGGGACTGTTTGCTAAGCCTGATTCCCCCCCCCCAAAACATTAAAAATAGTGCTGAAAGTCCAAATGATGTAAGCTTCTGTTCTACCACCCATTTCCAGTTTATAAGTGGCAAGCCTGTTGGGAAGAACAGAATTTATTTAACCATCAGCCTCCAAGCTCATTTCTGAATTGTAGGCATTCTTGTCTCCAGTCTAAGCTGGATGTTAGACGTTAGGGTCAACAGAGATAGTTCTTAAACATTTCATTTGCACTGGGTCCAGTTTGTCCTTCTTGGAATAAATTTCTATCTGCACACTATAAGTTTTGAGCCAAAGATTTTGTTTTACTGAAGTTAGTAGTAAATTGGTCACCTTTACCAACAAAAAGAGGGCATAGAAATTTAAATGAATGAATGAATGAACGAACACATTATTAATAGCTATTGGTACTAGATGTGCTTCATGTTGTGTACTCATGATTTGGAGTAGAAGACTACCCCAAGATATTTGAAGATAGTGCGCTTGCTTAAACCTATCCCCTCTATCATCCAACTTTTTTTCTCATGGCAAAAATCAGAAATTCGGATTGTTTTGAAATTAGGTACCAAATGGTTTTGTTTCCTTACAGGTATTTTAAGTTCCATAGGAGTTCATGATATAATAGTAGCATAGTCTGCATGAAAAAGTAGAGGATAGTATGTCCTGCTATTTTGGTGAGCATGAAAATTAGGATTATATAAAATTGTATAGAATTTGTGTTTGTGTGTATAAATAATTCCCTTCTCAGCACATGGTGGTATATCTCTTCCTCAATCTCAGGTCTTCTAACAGATGGCTGGGAGTTTTAGGGGTCTGTGCAATAACTTCCTAACACTGCACTCTACTGAACGGAGAGCTAACTGAGATCTATAGGAGCCACTCTCCCAGGTTAGGAGTCAGAGCCCCAAGTGCTCCTACCACCACTGGGACCGCTTTGTTTTTTACTTTCCACACCCTCTTTACTTTCTTTTTCAGGCCCTGGTATTTCTCCAGCTTCTCATACTCCTTTCTTCTATCTAATACAGATGTTGAGGAGAGCATTCAGCAATACTTTTAGCAGTTCTCTTATTCCATCTCATTCATACTACCATGTTCTTTCACTTAACTGCAATTTTTTTCCCTCCCTAAGTTTTGAATAGTTTGTATAAAGAAAAGAGAAGAAGTTTAATGTTTTCCTTAATACTCAGATGAGAATATTTTGAGTAGACTTGAGTAGACTTTTTTGCCTTTGAGACACTACAGAAAATACGTCTCTAATATTGTTTCGCACTTTTTTGTTAAATAATTTTGCATCTTTGTTGCTTTTTGCATAGAATTGGCAATGGAAACATTTAAAATTTGTTAGAACAGATTAATATACTCTGCTTGCACTAAGGGAAAGAAAATCCATTTGTTTTTGTCTTTTTGTTGCCAAATTAGTTCCAAAATATAACAATATGTTATAATGGAAGAAATCAAAGTGATCATAAAGAGACCATTGGAACATTTTAATAAAATATAAAATCACTTAGCTTATAAATGGATCTGCAATAAAATATTTTTGTTCTTTTGTGTGTTTGTTTGTTTCAGAATCATTATACCCACATTTTACAGCTGTAACTATGAGATTTCTTAGCTACTTATCAACCACCTTCCAATGGGTTGCTTTGCAAGCTGTGTAAAACTAATTTCAATGTAGGCATCAAAACATATTTTCTACCAGTGAAATTGTTTTTTGAAAGTTTAATTGAGGGTTGGGGGACTAACCTGCATACCATATATTATTTTACAAAAAAATCAATTTTACAAAAGCAAGTTGACAATATCCTTAGCATAGATTCATATCCTAAGGCTTTTGGGGCAGTTGTTCCCAAGATTCTTCCCCCTTTTTGTTGTTAACTTTCCTTTCTACTAATTAACCAATATTAATTAATTGCATTGGTGATGAAGATCCAATTGATTTTGTTTTTAAATACTGTATCTGTGAGTAAAGTGGAGAAACAGTGTGCTAAAAATTAGATGCACAATAAATATTTTCACTTTTAATGCAGAAAGTTTAGGGATAAGAAAGTGAACTGGAAATTAAAATTTCAGTTCATATCATACATAGTACACACTTCTTACCAATTCCAGTATTTTCACTAATGAGGTAGCTTTTGTATGAATTGCACTGAAAAACATATTACAGACAGGTCTGTTAATTTATTTTATTTTTTTAATACTGAAGAATGGGGAACACACGATAGTGACTTTAATTTATGAGAATTATAGGCAAAAATGTTTATATAGTGAATTAAAAGAAGAATATTTATTTTGTTTGAACAAAACTATATTCAAGCAGATGTGAATGGCTCTTGTTCCTTTTGATAGAATATTTGTAGCTCCAGACTGAACTGTGGAATCCTTGGTGTTCCTGATCTTGATAATTTTCCTGCAGATGTTTCATTACCAAACTAGTTAACATCATCAATGCTAATATACTGATGATAACATAGCACTGATAATGTTACCTAGTTTGGTAATGGTACATTTGCAAGGAAACCACCAAGCTCAGAGAGGACCAAGCACCCCTCATTCCTTTATTCTTTCTCCCTTTTTCATTCTGCCACATTCTCTTTTCCCTCCTTCTCCCTTGTATAGAATTGATAAGTAATGGAAAAACTTACTATGTCATGTCTTTCATAACTATTCTTCTAGCTTTTACTGAAGTTCTTTTTTTAAAGAACTGAATTTTAATTTCCTTGGTTAAAGAAGGAATTTATTTTCCTTGGTTATTCTTTTTTACATTTTAGCAGATTTTCCAAACAAAAAAAATAGCTAAACCCATCCCCATTTTGACTTTTATTCCTCTAAGTAGGCCTTTGCATATATTTTATTGATTCACTAAAGATATGCAGTCCATGTCTGGAGTTTCTCCAGGAAAAAAGTGAAATTAGTCACAACTATGTGTAGTAGCCAGGATTTTCTAGGTTGTTTTTTTCTAGACACTTAAAAGGATTTTGTTTAATATTAAAAATTATTTTTTAAACAGCTAAATAATTAAAATTGCACACAACGACATTATCCATGTTTGGAACAGCTTTGGAGATTGCAAAAATCAGGTTTGAGGTGAAATGTGGCTTGTAATACTATATAGCTTGCCAACTTTGATCGTACGTGGGACTTACTTCTGGATAATTCTTCCATTATTTTTGCTAAGCCTTAGATTACTTGCTTTCACTTCTCATAACACATACTGATTTTCTCACATTGTAGGTTGTCTTTCATACTTATTATTTTCATTGGGAAAATAGATTTTATAAGAAAAACCTTTGCAACTGGAACCTGAGATGACTCTTTCATTGTAAGATAGCTAGGTATACTTGTGTGCAGTGCTTTTTTTGTAAAATAAAAAGGTGGCCGGAACTCACACATGTCATACAACTCACCTTGCCTACCCTACAAGGTTCCATCCAAAAAAGGTGCCGGAACTCCGTTCTGAGCGTTCTATGAGAAAAAAAGCCCTGCTTGTGTGTAATTTTACTTGTATTTTTTTTTTTGTTTGAAAAGAAAGGGGAAGTAAAAAGTTGCACACCTTCATTAAATATTTATTATTGATATCCTATAACCATGATACAGAGCAGGGTTATTTGGTGAGATGAACTCCAAAAATATTAAAATATGATGGAAATTCCATTTACACTCAGTACGCTGGTGTAGCATAGTAGAAACCTCTGTGGGTATTTAATATTTCAGACTAAAGAATTTTGTTTAATTTTTAAACATGTATTTCATTTCATGTTTTATTTAAATTGTTTTAACACTTGCTAGAAGCCCCTGAAGAATGAAAACGTTTGAAACTTAGGTTAGATTAAAAATAGACACGAAGAATGCTGCATAAAAAGAATAGCAGAAAAAGGGAAGCAAGGGGTATCAGAGTATACCACTGAGAATGAAAATAGGCCTGATTACAAAGCATTACTTGCAAAAATAATCAAGCTGTACATTGCTAAAGAAACTTGATAGAATCAGGATGATAATTAATCATATATGTTTTCATGTACTAATTTAAAGAATAAGAAAAAAGCTAGTTAATGTGCAAAATGAGATTTGGTGTAGCTATTCTTTAAAAGTTTTGACTCACAAAAGTGAAACAATTTACAGATGTTAATGAAAGAAAAAAAAAGTAGTTTGCAAAAACTGAACATTAGAACAAAAATAGGAAGAGATGATAGAGACCTTTGGGACACTGTGAGGAATACAAAATAACTGGCATTAATGTTGTATTTTTGGAAGGAGCTAATATGGAAGACAAAATTAAAGAAAAACTGAACAACTGAACATTTTGAAATTGATGGGACAGGATGGAGACTACAGTTGAAACATTAATGCTAGTAATTATCAATCATTGTTTTTCTCCTGCAGGAAAAAGATTTGTTTTCTATACTATTTATTTTTAATGTAGTTTTCTATATTTTTATATCTCTTGTTTTTATATTTATATTTATCTGATTGTTGTGCCCACTCAAAGTTGCTTTTGGTTAGATGGGCAGCTGTACAAATTTGATTAATAAAATAATGGAATTAAAATAAAATAATAAATAAATAAAAACTAGGCTTTCGGTTTGCCATCGTGGTGCTGGCGGATGCATGGAGACAAGCTCCATCTTCAGTGTCCAGTTTTATCCTGCTGGGGGACCCTGGAAAGGGTTGAAAGTCACCCTATAGGGGTGACGAGCAAGGAGAGGACCCCCGCTTGATTGTGGATGGGCGGCAGACCTTCCGCTTGATCTGGGGCAGCTCTCCAAACTGGCAGGGAAAAGACCGGCCGTAGCAATATGGCTCGTCATTAAGCTGCTGACAGCTGAAGTCAAAACTACAACCAAGTACCTTTAAAGCAACGTGGATGAAACTGGGTGATGTCTGATCTTCTCTTTAAGACTAAATATTTTTCCTGCAAAAGCTACCCAAAGTATTTCTCCCCCTGTGAGGAGAGAGGGAAGGGAATTCTTACCCCACCCTCTAAGAACAGTGGCAATTGACTACCTAGGGGAAAAGAGTAATTATAAGAACAATTCTAATTTAATTGGATGCATATACGTTTGAAAATTGGAAACTAAAAGTTTTCCTATTCTTACTGGAGATATTGGCTTTTATTTAAAAAGAAAAGAAACAAAACTTGAAAAAGTATTATTAAAACTCGGGATTTAAAAGTTTTAAATGGCATTGGTGACATCTTGTGGTGAAATATGCTATTACAATTTGTTATTGACTAAAAGAGACTTGGCTGGAAACCCAGAAATTAGAAAAAACCCTCTCGACCTTGACATACCACCTGTGAGAAACACAGCTGTAAAGAAGGAACTGCAAGGCGGTTTATCTGGCCTGTTTGAACTATGAAGATAAACCTTTATTGAGTTTCAGAATTATATGTGGGGAATTATATGTTTTCCTATTTCTTTACATGAGAAGTCTTTGTTACTACACGAGATGATGGAATACTTTGGACTATAAATTCTTTTCTTTAAAAAAGAAAATTTTATTGGCTTTCTAGTTTTACATTTAAATATTTGAAAAGCAATGTGGCGGCTCAGTTGGTCAATTATTCAATAACATACAAATATCTTTAGTACAGATCTCAAACTATTACGTTAAATGTTTCCTCTCTTTTCCCCTTAGTATTTACTATCTCATATTTAAATTAAAACAATTCTTATTATATTGCTTAAATAAAAAATAACTTTTATATTTATCAATAATTTTTAGTTTATACGTATCCTAGGTGTTTTAACATTCAATCTTTTTAGACAATCAATGGCCTGGTTAATTTTTCCCAATTTTTAATTTCCCAATTATATTTATATTTAACGTTTGATATTTATAATTTCCAAATTTTAAATAACCCCAATTCCCTTTATCACAATTCATTGCAAGATCTAATGTTCAGAATAAATATCTTATCTATTTGAATTCTCACAATCTTACATCAACTAATTAGTAATATAATATAATATTCTTTTTTTATTGAAAAGTTTTACAATACATTTTATCTTTAACAATCCCTCCCCCCTCCCTCCACCCAACCCTTCCTAACCCTCCCCCCTTCCCCCCTTCCCCCTCCCCGACTTCCCAGAGCTAAATACAAGGTATAAAAGTAAAAACAATCATAATCAACCATATGTTAGCAACAATAAACTATTAAGTCTATCGCACTCTAGCTCATATGAAATGACTACAAGCAATACTAATATCACATAAAAAAACTTATACAAATGCTAAATGAAACTTTTTGGTCCCATATTTGTTCTGGATATAATCAATCCACTTTTTCCACTCCATAATATAACGCTGTTGCGAATGGTCTTTCAAATAAGCCGAAATCTTTGCCATTTCCGCCAGGTCAGAAACTTTTAGAGTCCATTCTTCTATAGTCGGCAGTTCCTCCTTCTTCCAATATTGACCTACTAAAAGTCTTGCTGCCGTAATTAAGTTCAGCATCAACTTGGTGTCCACAACAGTAGTATCTGTAATTATGCCCAATAAGAACAATTGCGGACAAAACTTTATCCTTTGCTTAAATATCTTCTGCATATTCCACCAGATTTTAATCCAAAAAGCTTTAACCTTTTTACAGGTCCACCATATATGAAAATACGTTGCGTCTTCGCCACCACATCTCCAACATTTAGGTTGGTAGTTCGGATACATACTTGCAAGCTTTTTAGGATCTAAATGCCACCTATAAAACATTTTGTAAAAGTTCTCTCTTAAGTTTTGAGCTTGTGTAAATTTTACGTTCCTCACCCAGATCTTTTCCCAAGTGTCCATTGTGATAACTTCTTGAATATTCTGAGCCCACTTTATCATACAATCTTTAACAAGTTCTGTTTCTGAGTCAATTTCTATCAATGCAAGATATATCCGTTTGATATGTGCTGGACCCTGATTTCTAATTTGCTTTACCAAATTTTCATCAGTCATTGAGAAACCAATTTTTTGGTCTTCTTTCCACCTGGCCCGTAACTGACCATATTGAAACCAAGTTTGAACAATCTTCTCATCTCGTAAAAAATTATACGGTTTCAAACACCATGCGTTCCTCTCCAAACTTAAGATCTCCTTATATGTAGTCACATCATGTTTGAAGCCAACATTTATGTTTTCTATTGCATGTTTCGGAATTGCCCATAAAGGTATCTTGTAGTTTAGCTTATATCTATACTTTTTCCAAACTCTCAGCAATGCCTGTCTTAAAATGTGCACTTTAAACACATTATCTACCTTCTTATCATACAATAAATATGCATGCCAGCCAAATAACAAGTCGTGGCCCTCAAGATTTAATAATCTCCCTTGTGTTAAATTAATCCAATCACTTATCGCTGACAACGCAGCAGCTTCATAATATAATTTAAAGTTGGGCATTTTAAGACCCACCTCTTTCACGCGTATCCTGCATAATCTTAAATTTAACTCGTGGCCTTTTCCCTGCCCATACAAATTTATTGATACCCTTTTGCCATTCCTCCAAATTTGAGTCTTTTTTAAGAATAGGTATCATTTGAAATAAAAATAGAAATTTAGGCAAAACATTCATTTTCACTGCTGCAATTCTTCCCAGTAGAGACAACTACAATTTTTCCCAGCTCTCCAATTCTTTTTGAATTTTTCCCCATAACTTTTCATAATTATTTTTATATAACTTTGCATTTGAGGGTGACAAATACACCTCCAAATATTTAACCCTTTTAACAATCTCAAATCCAGTTAACCCTTCTAGAAGGGCTTTTTGCGATACTGTCATATTTTTGGCTAATATTTTAGTTTTTTGTATATTGACCTTAAATCCAGAAACCTTTCCATATTGCATTATTATCTCCATCAGGTCCACAACAGAATTTTTTGGCTGGGTCACCGTAACAACCAGATTGTCTGCAAACGCCCTCAATCTATAATCCTGATCTCTAATTTGAATTCCCTTAATTTTTTCCGAATTCAATATAATATTATTTTCTTGTAATTTCCAGATATTTTAAATTTAGTAACCAAAATTCCTCCTATTTCAACATTTAATACTTCCTGTCTTTTTCTCTTAATATCTACTATTTCAAATTTAAACTAATAATTTTTATTATTATTGCTAAATAAAATCATATTTATTACATTCATTGATAGATTTTTCGCTTATATATATGTTAATTACCTTTACATTTAACCTTTATAAGCAAATCAGTGTTCAAATTTAACTATTAATATTTATACTTCTAAGTTATAAATGACCAAAGTTTTCTTTATCTCAACTCATGACATTATCTAGTATTCAAAGTACATATCTTATCTATTTGAGTATATTCTATTTTAGTTCTCATGAGTAAGTCAAGACCCAAATTTCCTCAGTCTTATTCTGGCTTTGTTTCTGTGCCAAATCGTCTTCCACCTTTTCTGTTATTTTCTGTGTAGTTGATTTTTTAGTTGTAGTCAAAGTCTGAGTTTGTATATCTGAGCTGACATCTTGTTCTTTTCTGTAACCTCTTATTTCATTAATAGCTGTAAGAATAGTTTGGTGAATTGCTTTCAACATAGAGAGAATCTGTTCCTGATCTTCATCCATATTCTCTTAGTAGTGTATTAGGTTAAAAGCTTTACAATCAGAGAATGCAAAAAAAATTGTCACTGGATATGAAACACAGCTGAGCTCACAGCTGATGTCTCAAGGTTACATAAGTCTTATCTATTGTCTGGGCTGCTGGCCAAGTCTCTTTTAAGCAATAACAAATTGTAGTATCAGGTTTAGCCACAAGATGTCGCCCCTACCATTTAAAGTTTTCTTTTAAATCCAAAGTTTTTATAATCTTTTCAGTTTTGCTTCTTTTTTATAAGTAAAACCCCCGATCTTCAGTAAGAATAGAAAATCTTTTAGTCCACAAATTTTAAAAAATAGAATTCCAATTAGGATCAAGTTATTCTTTCAACGATTTAAACTCCCCTGGATAATCAGTTGCCGCTGTTTCTAGAGGGAGGGATAAAGTCTCCCTTCCAGACGTCCATGGCAGCTGCATCCTGGACTATAAATTCTTACCTGCCAAACAATTTTCATTATAAGACTATTCGCAACATGTGAAATAGATGTCACACATCTAGCTACAAAAACTACTTTCAACATTTGATTTTAAAATCCTTAATTTAATACATTATCAAGACAATATGGATGAAGATCAGGAAAAAATTCTTTCTATGTTGAAATCAATACATGAAACCATCCTTTCAGCATGTAACAAAATGAGAGGCAACATAAAGGAACAAGATGCCATCTTATTTGGAAAACTCAACAGTGGCCACAGGATTGGAAAAGATCAGTTTACATTCCAATTCCAAAGAAAGGCAGTGCCAAAGAATGTTCAAACTATCGCACCATTGCACTCATTTCTCATGCTAGTAAAGTTATGCTTAAAATCCTAAAAGCTAGACTCCAGCAGTATGTGGATCGAGAACTACCAGAAGTACAGGCAGGATTTCGAAGAGGCAGAACAACTAGAGATCAAATTGCCAACCTACGCTGGATCATGGAGAAAGCTAGAGAGTTCCAGAAAAACATTTACTTCTGCTTCATTGACTATACTAAAGCCTTTGATTGTGTGGATCATAACAAACTGTGGCAAGTTCTTAAAGAGATGGGCATAACAGGCCATCTTATTTGTCTCTTGAGAAACCTATATGTGGGCCAAGAAGCAACAGTGAGAACTGGACACAGAACCACTGATTGGTTCAAAATTGGGAAAGGAGTCCGGCAAGGCTGTATACTGTCGCCCTGCTTATTTAACTTATATGCAGAGCACATCATGAGAAAGGCAGGGCTAGATGAATCAAAAGTTGGAATTAAGATTGCCGGAAGAAATATCAACAACCTAAGATATGCAGATGATACCACTCTAATGGCAGAAAGTGAAGAGGAACTAAAGAGCCTCTTGTTGCGGGTGAAGAAGGAGAGTGCAAAAGTTGGGTTGAAACTTAACATTAAGAAAACCAAGATCATGGCATCCGGCCCTCTCAATTCCTGGCAAATAGATGGGGAAGAAATGGAGGTAGTGACAGATTTTATTTTCCTGGGCTCCAAGACCACTGCAGATGGGGACTGTAGCCAAGAAATTAAAAGACGCTTGCTCCTGGGGAAGAAAGCCATGGCAAATCTAGACAGCACACTAAAAAGCAGAGACATCACCCTGTCAACAAACGTGCATATAGCCAAGGCTATGGTATTCCCATGTATGCAATGGGAATGTATGCAGTGTTGCATATGTATGGCAGTGAAAGTTGGACCATAAAAAACGCTATGCACTAAAGATTTGAGGCCTTTGAACTATGGTGCTGGAGAAGACTCCTGCAAGTCCCTTGGACTGCAAGGCAATCAAACCGGTCAGTCCTAGAGGAGATCAACCCTGACTGCTCTTTAGAAGGCCAGATCCTAAAGCTAAAACTCAAATACTTTGGCCACCTGATGAGAAGGAAGGACTCACTGGAGAAGAGCCTAATGCTGGGAAAGATTGAGGGCAAGAGAAGAAGGGGACGACAGAGAATGAAGTGGCTGGATGGAGTCACTGAAGCAGTAGGCGTGAGCTTAAATGGACTCCAGAAAATGGTAGAGGACAGGAAGGCCTGGAGGAACGTTGTCCATAGGGTCACGATGGGTCGGACACGACTTTGCAGCTAACAACAACAACGCCAGCTTAAATATACAGACCCAGATTTTGACTACAACCAAATGCAGAAAGCAACAGGAGAAATGGAACAACTAAATATTAAGACAGAGGACCCAACTGATCAACAGATCCAGCCAACGAGGAAATGAGAGTGACAACATTGAAAATGGAAAATATTTTTTTCATGAATCAGAAGAAACTTGAGGAAAAGGAAGAAGAACAGACTCAATGGAAGATAAACCTATTAGGACAGCTTTGGGAAACTGGAATAATGGGGAGGCGATCAAAGAAATATGGGCTAGTTCTTCCAAAAAAATTTGTAATTAAATGGTTTTTCTTAACTCAGATAATACACACAATAATAGAGGGAGAACTATTTGATTAATTAAAAATACTGACATGGATGGCTAGTTGGCAAAGGAAAAAAGCCAGAGTAAGGCTGAAAGAAACTAGGGTTTTGATTTATTAGGGGGAATTTTATACTATTGATTAGAAGGTGGAAGATGGTTGAATATAGATATTTTTTTAGAAAATAAAGTAATATAACTGAATGGGTAAGATGTGTAATAAGATTAATAGATTTTTGATTTATTTATTTATTTATTTGTTTGTTTTTATAAACAAACTTAATATGGTGAAAATTTTTTAAAATAGAATAAGACTATATGCAAATAGCTAAGATGTATATTTAGAATATTAGATTTTGTTATAAAAAGGGGGAAATGTAGAAGTTGAGATAAGGGAAACTCTAGTTACCTAAAGCTTAGAAACTATAACATACCTAATGTTAAGTTGAATATTGAGGGGAAATTAAAGCCTGGGGAAAAAGCTACAACAGGACATTGATGTATATAAGATTGAATCTAAACACAACTAAATATGTATAAGTTCAAAATTATTGATAAATGTAACAAAGATGCTTTTATTTGGTTGATTATAAGAATTATATTAATTCAATATAAGATAGTAGATATTAAGGAATAAAGAGAGGAAATATCTGATGTTGTAACTTGAGATTTTTGCTTTTTAAATGTTTAATTGCAAAATTAGAAAATCAATTAAATATAAATATAAACTTGTTCACAACCCACTGCAATTGGTTAGTAGCATTAATAGTTTCTCCAACTCTTTTTTCCCCTCCAGAGAGTAGACTTCTTCTGGAGTATTATCTGGCAAATTTTAGAAAGGGCTAATATTTGTAAATGCCAATGATGGGATAATTTGAAGCCCTTTTGAAAAGATTAACCCTCTTTTTGAATGACAGTTAAAACTGCAAGTGCTTGAGTCAAATAGGCAGAAGGTGCTGGAAAGTACAAAGATCATGAAAATTCACCATTAGTAAATGAACAGTAAAGATCACACCCAGAGGTGGAGAACTTAGATAATGAAAAGATACTTGTATTTATCTGCTGACTGATGTTAAGCAGGGACTTACCTATTTGCATTAATAATAATCAAAGCTGTAAAGCTTCTTTGTCTAAAACTGTATAAGTATGCTGTCAAATTGCAAACCTACAAGCTTGCTTTGTGGCACCTGCTCCAATGCATCTCTGTTCTTTTGAACAGCATAAAAAGGGGATTTGGGTTACTGTACTTGTATGTATTTCATTGGCTACTCACATCAAGTGAATAAACCTAGTGTTGGGCTCTAGTTGTTGTTGACAGTACATACATTTCAAAAACTAAAAATTCTAATACATTTTAGTTGAAACTTTCATTATATAAATCCTAACAATGGAACCGCATCTACATGGAGGGAAATGTGTAGTGGGGTGCCGCAGGGCTCTGTTCTGGACCCAGTGCTCTTCAACCTCTTCATTAACGATTTGGATGAGGGGATAGATGGGGAACTCATCAAATTTGCAGACGACACCAAACTGGCAGGAATAGCCAACACTCCAGAAGACAGGCTTAAGATACAGGAGGATCTGGACAGACTTGAACACTGGGCGCTATCTAACAAAATGAAATTCAATGGTGAAAAAAATAAGGTTGTACATTTAGGCAAGAAAACCAAATGTACAGGTACTGTATAGTATAAGTGGTACCTTGCTCAATAGCAGTGGCGTAGCGTGGGGGGTGCAGGGGGGGCCGGCCGCACCGGGCGCAACATCTGGGGGGGCGCGCTCGACGGCGCCGGGATCCGGCAGGGCGGAGGCACCGGAGCCCCAGCCGGGAAGGGCCTGACGCCCCACGGCGCGCCACACACACACACACACACACAAACACACAGCGTGACTCCTCCTTCGGGCCGCTCCGACCGGAAACTCCATAGGCCACAAGTCGGAGGCGCTCTTCTTTGCCCGGCCTAGAAGGCTCCGGGGAGCCAGGCCCGGCTGGAGCTCCTTTAACTTTTGCCAGGCGGCCTCCGCTCCCCCGAGAGGGCATAATCCCTCTTGCCTTCGGGTTGGCTGAAGTTCCGGCTTGTTTCCCGCCTGCCCTCCCCCTCTTATTTGCCGCCGCCGCCGCAGGCAGCCGCGGTTGGCGCCTATTTACTCCCGCCGTTTCTAAGGACGGTTCCCGCCAGGAGGGCCAGAGGCTGGAATCTGCCTTCGCTCCGGCGCTGGACGGAAGCCTTCTCTCCCTCCTCCCCCCCCGCAAAGGAGAAGGCGGCTCCTGAGCGTGCACAGAGCGCGGCCCTCCTGCAAGCCCGGGGCTCCGCTGCGGAGGCTCTCCCAAGGCGCTCCCGGGGTTGCCAAAGGCGGGGGGGGGCGCGGCGGGGCTTGAAAGAGGGTGGATTTCCCGCGGGGGAGGATCGCTGCAGCGTCTCTCCGGGGGTCCCTGCTCTGGAATGAAAGCTGCGTCGGCAGGTTGCCGATCCAACTGTACATCGGCGATCAGGACCGTCGCCCCCCCCCAACACACGTCGCCAGCAGCGAGAGTTTCCAGCCAGGCTGGCGAATCTTTGGGGTGAGGTGCCAAAGAGAAGGAGGCGGCTTGGCTTGGATAAGCAGTGTCTGGGCAGAAAATAGGTCGGGCGCCGCAGCAAGTATGAATTCCTGGGGTTCAGCCTAAGCAGGCAAAGCTGCAGGGTGGGTTGGTTGGCTTTTCCGGCTTTGGAATAACCTTGGGAAGCTGAGGCATTGTAAGTTGGAAGTCACTGTTTGTCGCCTAACATGTTGGGTCAACCCCACGCCACATGCTAAGCCATAAACCGTGGTTGGTATCCAGGGTTTAGGACAAGATGGAGAAAACTAGCCAATTGTGGGATCATAAATCTTGATGAAGCCCATCATCGCTCATGTGATGTATGCACTCAATCTACAAACGTAGTTCAAGCCTATTCACATCTGTTGTAAGGTCATTCTCTCCTGGGGTTTATCCTGACGTCCACTAAGAGTGGAACAAACATGCCCCATTAACCATTTTCAACGCCATGTCCTCTCTTTGTCTCATCCTAAATCACAGCTGAGGCACCTTAAAGTTGCCTTGTTTCAGTTTTAAACTAGCATTTTCCCTCTTCTCCAGAGACCCTTTTTTGCCTTGATCATAACTCAAGGGTAGGCAACCTTGGCTCTTTTATGACTCATGGACTTCAACTCCCAGAATTCCTGAGCTAGTGGAAGAGACTCGAGTGCTAAAATCCACAGGTTAGGGGGTGCAAATTACTTGCCTTGCCCCGGGTGCTGACAACCCACGCTACGCCACTGCTCAATAGTAGTAATTGTGAGAGGGATCTTGGAGTCCTAGTGGACAATCACTTAAATATGAGCCAGCTGTATGCTGCAGCTGTCAAAAAAGCCAACACAGTGCTAGGCTGCATTAACAGAGAGATAGAATCAAGATCACGTGAAGTATTAATACCACTTTACAATGCCTTGGTAAGGCCACATTTGCAATACTTCATCCAGTTTTGGTCATGATCTGAAAAAGATGTTGAGACTCTGGAAAGAGTACAGAGAAGATCAACAAAGGTGATTAGAGGTCTGGAGGCTACAATATATGAGGAATGGCTGCTGGAATTGGGTGTTTGTAGTTTAACGAAGAGAAGAGTGAGGGGTGACATGATAGCAGTGTTCCAGTATCTCAGGGGCTGCCACAGAGAAGAGGGAGTCAAGCTATTCTCCAAAGCGCCTGAAGGCAGGACAAGAAGCAATGGATGGAAACTAGTTAAGGAGAGAAGCAACCTAGAACTAAGGAGAAACTTCCTGACAGTTAGAACAATTAATCAGTGGAACAACCTCCAGAAGCTGTGAATGCCCCAACACTGGAAGTTTTTAAGAAGAGACTAGACTGCCATTTGTCTGAAATGGTATAGGGTTTCCTGCCTGAGCGGGGACTAGATGACCTCCAAGGTCCCTTCCAACTTTACTATTATGAAATTATGAAATAATGATTTTTTAAAAACAAATGTTTGCTGGTAAATGGGTAGGAGAATGGTAAATGTTCTGCATTCTCAAATGGATTTCTCCTTATAGATCTGTTGATTATTTCTTCTTAGAGTACTTTCTGTCTCTCCTGCTTTAAACTATATTATGGTATTCCACTGATCTGCAAACTATAAATTACTGTAAGATTATTTGAGTTTTGTGAATGTTAAATTGAAGAATTAATCATATCTTTATTAATGTGCATATGAGAAACTGATTTTGGGAAAAAAAATACATGTTTGTTTTTAGATATGCATGTTTGTGTGTATATCAAGCAGTTTATTTTAAAAGATGCAGCCCTTTTATTTAATAAAAATAGAAGGTGGAATGCCAGTTCAATGAGTATAAACAAGTATAAATTTTAAACTATCTTACTATGTAGAGTTACTGTATGTTTTTCTTTGAACAAATGTTTTAGTTGACTCATTTAAGTAATTAATTAATCACATAAATAAGACCATTTATGATAATTTGGTATACTTTGCAGAATCGAAACTGACTGAATGTGGGATCAGGACATCAGCTAAATGATAATAGTCAAAGAAGCATTATGCATATTGATAGATGCAAACCTATTATTCAAGGCAAAGTTAAAATATATCAAAATGTAATAATGGTTTCTATTGCATATACAAGGTCAAAATATAGTTGAATTAAACTATTAATAGTGAAAATTATCAAAGGTGGACCATTTTGGAAGCTGGGCAAACTAACAGCCGGATCTATGAGGCATTAGCAGGTTACATAGAATAAGTTCTTTTTAGATCAGAACCCCTCTTTGAATATGGTCTAGCTAAACAAATCCTGTGCCTACCCTCTAGTCATATTACTTATAAAATGAAAGACTATGCTGTCATTTCTTCACAGCAGACTGTATTCAAAGAATGAGACAAACACCTCCTCTTGATGAATTGCAGCCTCCACCATACCAGGATGATAGTGGCTCTCCGCATCTCTCCTGTACACCTTCTGAAGTTGGTGAGAGCAAATGTGAATTCTCTCAGTGCAGCAACAGTCCAAGATGTTCTTATAAATGCCCAAGTGAAGGAAGTAATGGGCATGAAATAGAAAGTTTCCATAACAAAGGATATGAAGAAGATGTGCCTAGTGATAGTACTGCTGTCCTTAGCCCAGAGGTAAAAAAAAAATCCCAAAACTGTTTAGCATAAAATGAAGTATGAGTTTTTTAAGTACATTTCTATTATGTATTGACAGGTATCCATTGACCTACATATGTGCTTTTTGAGAAACAATGGAAAAAAACCCTCTTTAAACACTTTCTCAGGTTAATAGAGATGTCAGAAGTAGTTTGTGTTTGCAAAAGGAAGGCCAGTGTTTGAACAATACTTGTATTGCATAGCAAAATTTTAGAGTGGGGGTGTCAAACCTGCAACGTCATGTGACATGTCATGACGTATCATGACTTTTTTTCCATTGCCGGCAATGGGGTGGGCACGGTTTCGGCAAGACGCATCCAGCCCTCAGGCCGGCAGTTTGACACCCCTGTCTTAGAATCTTCATATTAAAGTATTATGGTGTAGGCCCTATAAGAATGTACCACAGGATAAGTAGAGCTCCTGAGCTAATACTTACATTTTCCTACTTTGAGGCATATTATGATCCCCAACTGTTCTACCTCTTTTGGTGGTGCATTTTCTTGCCATTTTGGAATAGGAAACATATAAAATCTCTAATTTTATGCCAGATTATATATTTATCACAATTTCAACAAAAACAATATAACAAAACCTTGTTGACTATATAGTATTTGGACTCCTGTCCTCTCTACAAGTGTTAATTGTTGCCTTTGACCACCAAAATGTTGCTCATTTCTGTCCTCTTGCATAATATGCAACCCAATAGGACACCACACCACTCTGACTTGAGCTATTCTCAAAAAGCTAAGCACGATCTGATTTGGTTAAGACTTGGATAAGAGAGACCTGAAAATCCAGGGTTATAGACACTAGACTAAAAGCTGTAAAAAATCCTGTGAGAAGGCAGTGACGAACCACTTCCCTGTTTAGCTTTTTGAGAATAGCTCAAACCAGAGAGGTGTGGTGTCCTACTGGGTTGCATATTATGCAAGAGGACAGAAAAAAAATCTTTGTAGACATGTCAATGAATTCACCAGAACTCAAGCTCAATTAGATGAAACACTACCTTTTACTTTTACATAACAGGCTGAGATTCAAAGTTCAGCCTTAGAGGAGCAGACAAAATTATTATGCGTGCGTGCGTACATACATACATACATACATACATACATACATATCATCAACTCCACAATATTGCATTTTAAAGTAGGCCTATTTTCCTTCCCTTCCCTCTAAATGCATATTTTGTAAAAGAGACTCAAGGAATTAAGGAAAGTGGACAAGTTGTTATTCATACAACTATCCAGAGGCATTTGTAGAATCCCCATTTGTATCAAAATGGCATTACATTATACAAAATCTGTCACTTTTGTTTATTTATGCAATATCATGATTTAAACCCGCCTACCTGCTACATAGACACATAATTCAGATTACCACCATCTTTACCTTTTAAAACTATTCACATAAAAGTTACATTGTGCATCCTTGCTTCTGTGTAATAACAATTTGACCAAAGTTTGTCATGCAGTTTTCTGTTTTATATTTATTTTGTTGTTATTGCAATCAGTATAATTTTGTTGGAAACAGTGTGTTTTGTTATTCCTTATTGCATTTTAATGAAAAACTACAATTCAGCACTGCATCTTTGATAACTATGAGAAAAATTCAGAATTCATACTAGAGGAATATTGTCATTCAGAATCAGAATACATTGATTGCTCTAACCATGGATTATAAAACATAGTAATCATCAGGGCTGCACAGAGCTTTGAGCAGGGGTTTTGCATCAATGAATTTTCATAGGAAAAAAAATGTTTTGAAACTGCTGTAGAATGCATCAATATGTCATCCAGCAGCTCTTAAGTAGTTGTCTTCCAGCAGCTAGAACTTCCAGCAGCTAAAACTATTAGATAAGGAACACAAAAATTACAATATTAATTAGTTTTATAAATAATGATAATCCAAATTCTACAAGTTAACCAAAAATCAAGAAGCTCTCATTCTAACTTTAAAATACAAAATAAAGATGCTAACTTAGATAATTGCATCCCCTAGTACATATCTTTATTAGGATCAAACAAATGCTATGGAGTTTCTGTCATGCAACCATGTAGAATGTACACCACAAATCAAAAGCTGTGAACAATTGTCAGTGAAATAAAATATATGGGTAAATATATTAGTAGCGATATGCACATGTTTTGTTTTTATCGTGTCACAACCTCAAATGTTCAATTGTGTCATTGGAAACATCATTCCAATTTTGAGATTGGAGTGGGGATGCATTTTGATCCTATCAAAATTCTTGAAATGCATTACTGAGGTGAGAGCAATTTATTTTGAATCAGACCTATTCTAATATGGTCAAAATGAGCCATTCCAATAATGGATAGTTTGGATATTTGAGGATTGGAACATTTCAATCTCAAAATGTTTTTCCACATTTCTAGTAGACAATACTTAAAGAATAAATGATTTATGTATACATCTCTTTGGCTTAAGGCACATCTCCTATAAAAATCTATAAACGTACCCCTCTGTTCTAAGATCCAATAAGACTTTGGATACTCTTCCCCATGTTCCATTTTACTTTTTTTGCAATCTAAAAAAGTATATTTTTGTTGCTGTGCATATGTTGTTCTTAATAGAATGTTTGATTGCTCTATATGTTAAATAAACAAAAACTTCCTATAATGCAAGCAAAGATATTATTTTCAATTCTTTGCAATAAAAGCATATATTTATCCATATCTATATAAATTATATCTATCTATCTATCTATCTATCTATCTATCTATCTATCTATCTATCTATCTATATCTATCTATATATCTATATCTATATCTATCTCTATCTATCTATCTATCTATCTATCTATCTATCTATCTATCTATCTATCTATCTATAATTTGTTTTCTGAGGTTTTCGCGGGTGTTCGTATGTGGATCTTTGGTTATTCGGGTTTTTCCCCGCGTAGAACTAAAGGTGTAGGGGCGACGTTTCGACTGATATATATATCAGTAGTAATATAAATACTTAAACACATGTGCATGACCATAAAGCTACTTTTTTCTGTTTCATTTAGGATCTGTCAGTTCAAGGATCATCATCACAGCTCCCTAAATCTTTTGATCCAGAACCAGAAGCTAAATATGGCACCTTGGATGTGACTTTTGACTATGACTCACAGGAACAGAGGCTTCTAATAACAGTCACAGCTGTCACAGACATTCCAAATTACAGCAAGACAAGTGGAAGTCTGTGGCAAGTACACCTAGTTCTCCTTCCTATCAAGAAACAGAGGGCAAAAACCAGCATCCAGCGTGGTCCTTGCCCTGTCTTTACTGAGACATTTAAATTTAATCATATTGAGTCTGAGATGATTGGGAATTATGCAGTACGCTTTAGATTGTACAGTATACGTCGTGTAAAAAGAGAAAGAATTTTAGGAGAAAAGATATTTTACTTAACCAAATTAAATCTTCAAGGAAAGATGTCAGTACCGGTGACTCTAGAACCAGCATACAACATTTCTGTAAGTATTAAATCAAATAGAATAAATGTTCAGTCATGTAAGTGATTCTGAAAAGAGGTGCCACTAGTAAATATAGTTAAACACATCTTAGAAATTTGAAGCTAAGTGTTGCTGTAGGGTAGTTGTAAGAACAAGGAAAGGTATCCTAAAAACCACTTTTCATTATCTCTTATCACTGATCATGCTGTTTGGATGCCATGAGAATTCAGTGATCTCTGAGAGGTCAAAGATTCATTTCAAGTCAGTGTCAAGGTATCAATTTTGATTTGCAAGCTCTTAAAAGATTTGAAACCCACGCATAAGATGAGGTCTCTTTTTTTCCTAACTAGCTTGCCTCCTCCAACTACTGTGCAAGGCATATTCATCAAATTTATTCCTATTGTGTTCTAGTTATGAGTATTGCTTGCTCTCAAGAAGTGTAAAGTATGCTTGCTATAAGTATGGCTTATACTAATCTTACGGATGTTTTTGTGCCTGGCTAAAACATAGGTATTTACCTAGACTTTTTAAAGCAATTTGATGCTACTGCAATACATGTGATTAAATCATTTCTTTCTGCTAATTGGTCCTTTCTGTTGATTGGTTTTGGGTTTTTTCACTATAATGTATAATATATTGATTGTTGGGGGCAATTAAGCTGACTTTGTAATAATGCCGCTTAGGGGGTGTGTGAAAGCCCTAATAAGCAGGCATATACATAGAATGAAGGCTACTGCTAAGCTTGTAAGCCGCCCTGAGTCTTCGGAGAAGGGCGGGATATAAATGGAATTAAAATAAAAAATAAATAAATAAATCATACTATAATAATATATAACAGTATATTATATTGTTACTTTTTGAATACTACTTTTGCCTCTTCAGGGATTTTTTTAATGAATGACAGAAAGTAGAAATAATAGAATAACAGACTTGGAAGGAACCTTGGAGGTCTTCTAGTTCAAACCCCTTGCTCAGGCAGGAAACCCTATACCACAGGTCTGCAACCTCCTTCTGAGGTTGATGAAATAAGGGCTCCCAGTCCTCTGCCGTGTGCAGTCCAAAAAAAAAAGTGGGACTAAAAAAGTTCAACCAATCAATTCAAATATGCAGGGTAGGTGCATATCTAGCCTTGGCTCCACTCTTCAGTCAAACCCTGTTCTGCGCATGCGCGCATGTACGCGCATGCGCACACATATTTTGCGGCTCCCAGTTTTTCCTTTTGTGAGGGAACTGGTTCCGAGTGGCTCTTTCACTGTTTCAGGTTGCTGACCCCTGCCCTATACCATTTCAGAGAAATGGCTGTCCAGTCTCTTCTTAAAAACTTCCAGTGTTGAAGCAACCACAACCTCTGGAGGCAAGCCGTTCCACTAATTAATTATTCTCATTGTCAGGAAATTTCTCCTTTTTGATCAAGTTTAAGCATCTATTGACAGGATGGCTGGAGGTTATTGTCAATAATTAAAGATGGAGCTAACAGGAAAGGGTTAAGTCCACCTCTTCCAGTCATTTATTTTCTAATTAAGATCCAGTTTCCTCAGGGCTAAGTCTTCTGCATTCTATGGAGGTAGCCCCTTACAACTCAGTCTTAGGACACAGTGATACTTTTCCTTTCTCCCTCTTTGTTCCCTAACCCTTGCTCAGGAGTGATACCCATTTTCCCCTAAAACCCCCACACAAGATTACAGTATTCATTTACACAGCAATTCGTGATGAGATCTTTTTCAGTAGCACAACAATTAGTGAATCTGTCCAGTGGGCTATAGGCTCAAATAACCCTAATTGTGGTGTGCTCCGGGGTTGGGTGGTAGTCTGCTCAATCTCTGAACTTTCTGTCACTCAAAGGAAAAAGAAATCGATCTATCTGTGGCCACCTATCTATCTATGGATATCTGAAAACCTGCAATAGACTAAATATTTCTGTTTAGAGCAGGGGTGTCAAACTCAATTTCATTGAGGGCCGCATCAGCAGTGCAGTTGCCCTCAGGGGTCCGGGTGGGTGTGGTCTGGGTGGGTGTGGCCTACTGGGTGGGCGTGGCTAGAGTGCGTATGGCCTACTGGGTGGGCATGGCCAGCTCTACATCATTCGCAACAAGGGTGCCTATGGGGGCCTGGGCAGGAGTGGTACAGATCTGAGGGTCTCTGGCAGAAGGAGGGTCTCTGGGCCAGGGCCAAGGCAGTGGGGGCCATTCCCTCACTGTTTCCAGGATGGCTTCACGGGCCACATGAAACCATTTCGCGGGCCAGATCCGGCCCCCGGGCCTTGTGTTTGACATGTCTGGTTTAGAGAGTTCACATCTCTATGACTCTCCTTTGAATACTTCATATGGACTATTCAATATTTCTAGTCATTTAATGTTTTGTTGCAAAAATGCATCCGATGAATCAAATGAAACTGGGAGCTGCTGTTTCTAAACATACTGCTGCTTTTCATTAGCATGGAAATAGTGAAGCCTAGTTTTCTACTATGTGTTAAATTCCCCGTATCAATAGATATGTGAGCTTAATGTTCTTGCTATTAACATTTAGAATAGAAAGCATATGGCACACTCTGAATTACCTGGTCTTGAACTCATTTCCACAGTGCTTAACTGACATAAAAAAGGTCCTTATATACACTTGCTCAGTTCCTATAGAACTCCATGAGGAAATCTTTTCAGTGGTCGTAAAGTAAATTCAGACTAGTCAGGGCTTTTTTTCCCATAGAACGCTCAGAACGGCGTTCCGGCACCTTTTTTTGCGCACACACACACACACACACACACACACACACACACGCTAAAGGAAACTGTTCCAGAGAGCCAAATTCTCCTCAGGCAGCCAGGTTGCAGAGCACCAGAATGCATTGCAGCAACAGATCTTCAGATGGCTCAAATTGAAGGTAATGCCATCCGTACAGGCTAATTCAAAAGTGGGAGGGTAAGAAGTGCCGAGTGTGAACAGGTTGCCTGGCAACCTGCTTAAACAAACTTTCAGCTCCTGGTGCGGAACACCTTGCCTTTTTTAAGCTGGGAAGTTGAAAAAAATGCTAAAAAGAAGGCAATAGAATGCTATCAAGGAAAATGTATAGATATAGCCTGCAGATGTTTTGGGAACCTTTATTTTTCATACACTGTTCAAATTTTGTTTTAATGCCATGGTGATACACAATCAAATGTAATCAATCTTTTTTTTTAATCTCAAAGCATCTGTTCGTTAAATACAGTATAACCAAGTTTTGGATGATGGAATTATTTTTTATCTAAGGATAACTAATGATAACAGCTCTTAAATCTGTTATTTTGTTTTATTTTTGCACAAAAAATTTATAATTTGCATTTCCATTCATTTACAAATAGAATGTATTATTAAAATGTATTGGTGTTGAAATAATTAGTGCACACATATATCTAAAATCAGTTTATTGCATTTGGCAATTGTACTAAAAAAATCTCATTGTCAACCAATAAAATTAATTTAATTTGAAATCAAGTAAAAATTTATTTAAATTATTTTATTAAAACAAATTAATGGCAATTCTTTTATAAGAAGTTGCCTCAAACAAAATGAAATTTAAATACATTGTGCATTATGAATGCTTTCTATTGCATTCCTTAAATACCATACTTATTCTATCTTATCCCAAGAGACCTTGAGTATTTTTATGGTTATCGATGTAATAGGAAGATAAGGAAGAATGCTTTGGAAGCATAAGAATGTAATTGCGTTTCTAAATGTCCTACGGTCATGCAAAGGAATAGTGCATTACAGAGGAATCTGATTTGTGATGTGTGCCATGTGTTCAAGTAATGTAGCTTGAAAAATAATGGCAGTTGCATATATACATATGGCATGGTGGTTTCTTCAGTCAACAAATTATGAAGCCCACCACACCTCATAGAACTACAATATGCTACTGAGGTGCTCATCTGGATATTATATAGTATGAATAATATTTACCTTAGAACATTAGCATACTTGAACAAAACAACTGCAGTCATTTGAGATTTTATAGGCTCTTTAATTCAAGCTATCAGACTTCACACCAGGACATGACTCAATTTAGAATCCTTTTTGCACACACAAATAAAACCATATATACAACAGATGAAAGGCCCTTTGCAATGCAAAAAACGGATGTCTCTAGATCAGGCATGTCAAACTGTTGGCCCGTGGGCCAGATGTGTCAAAATGAAACCACGGCCACCCCATTGCCAGCAATGGGGGAAAAGTGCGATACATCTTGTGATGTCACATGATGTCATGAGTTTGACATGACTGCTCTAGATAGTTGAATAAATAAATTCTAGACCAGGCCTGTACATGCAGCCTACCAAGCACCCTTGGACAGAGCACAAACTTTTTTTAAAAAAAAAGTAATAAAATCACCACCACTGCCCTGAAAGTCATGTTGCCTAGTGCCTCCATGGCTTACCATGACCACATGCTCTGACCCTGTAGATGCACCTCTAGTCACCAAATATTGATTAGCTCACCAGCATTCCTTTGCAGACCACAAAGATTTTTAATTTATCAGTGTGGGCCTTTCCCTTCTACAAGTTGCACAGACCTCTTCTAGATTTTCCTCTTGCCTTTCCGAGTTAACTCCTTGGTCTGTCATTGAGCAAGAATTGACTTTGTAGGGAAGCATATTATCATTTGATGTATATTTAACATATGTTCTACCTTTATTTACCAATTATATAATATTTGTATGCAATCCATATGGTGAGGTTTGGGGCAACTTACAATAGAAAAAATATATTTTTAAAATCATAAGATTAAAAGAAAAGCAGGGCTTTTTTCTCATAGAATGCTCAGAGTGGCGTTCTGGCACCTTTTTTGCACACACACACACACACACACACACACACACACACACACACACAGGTTTTGCACAAGCTATCCTACTCCCTCTATTGGCTTTCAAAAGCCTATTGGCATTCGAAAGCCAATAGGAATTGCTGCTGAGCGTGCCAAAAGACCCGGCCAGCAAATGTTGCACCGGCAAGTTGTCTGCAGCGAAGGTGAGTTGGCAGGAAATTTGCATTCCTCCCTGCTGCCCAACTACACCATCTCAACTAGGTAAGTAAGAGAGGACAAGGAGCGGGAGGTGGGTTCTGTGGAGTCCATTTGCACTCCTTCCTTGTGCTCACCCATGTCAACCAGGCTGGTGGCCTACCCAGTGCTGGACCAGCACCACCGTCGCCTCGCCCTGTGCGCCTAAGTGGCCGCCCTGCATTGCCTGGCCCGCACCGTATCGGCTGCCTGCCTGCTCAGCCCTGCCGTATAGAGTGGGCCCCGCTGCTCCCACAGCACCAGCTGCGCCAGCTCCGGCCCCGGGGGGGCAGCCCACCACCAACACCCCTCACACCCGTGACCGCAGCAGCACATCCCCCCCCCGCCTCCTGCACCCACCAAGATGAGAGTTCTGGCACCTTTTTTTTTTTAGAAAAAAGCCCTGAGACTAGTTATACAAATGCTAAATCATGTAGCCCAGCTAAGGAGTTCAAAATGCAGGGCAGGTCTTGGCATAAGGTAGACTTGCCATTGGGCATACATATTAGCAAGATTTGAGAAGAATGCCTTGAGTCTTCAAATAATTTGTCACTTGCATCTTGGTTACTTTGCAATTGGACTATTACAAAATCCTCTATGTGGGGTTGCCCTTAAAGATCAGCCAGAAGTTGTAGCTGGTTCAAAATGTAGCAGCATGATCCATAATAGGCACATCTTGTTATATCTGTATGTCGTAACTCATAGACAGATGGCACTGGTTGCCAGTCAGCTTCTAAGTGCAATTTAAAGTGTTGGTTGTTACCTATGCTGTTCATACCATAGAACTTAATTATCCAGTTGTTTCTGCCCACCTGATATGTTCAGATAGAGTGACTGTGCTCTTGTTTGTGTGTTGTGTATATGTGAGCCTTTGAGTCAGTTTTTGACTCCTGGTGACTGCCTGGACTAGTTCCTGCAGTTTTTTTGGCAAGTTTCCCCCCAGAAATAATTTACCATCCTAGGGCTCAGAGAAAGTGATTGGTCCAAGGTTACCTAGCTGATCTTGTGTTAAGACAGGACTAACTCCACATTCTAGCCTGATGTGTTAATCACTGCACCAAACTGACTCTATCAAGGACTCTATCAAGTACTAATGGACAATGGACTTCTAGTGCCTCCACTATGCATGCAATTCCAGTTCAGCAGCAATTTTATTGCTTATTGTTATATATCTTCTTTATTTATAATGCTGTATATTAGCTTTAAAAACTGGTCACCTGTATATCTTAAATATAATTTGCTCAGATTTTTCTCTCTCTAAATTTTGCCTCAAAATATGTAAGAAATCCACCACCTTGATATGAATATTCAGAGTCTTTAATCTAGCTGTGGGTTGAGATTGCCTAAAATCTTGGATTCCATAGCTAGTGCCTAGAAAAAAGTCTAGTTTGTGTTCCTTTAAACAATAGGCAGCTCCAATGCCAGAACATGAAACTCTGCTGCCTGAAACATAAGCTTCCTCCTTCCTTGGTCACATTGCAAATAATCCCATCCCTCAGTACTCTGCATGTAAGGACCCTTCCTTAAAATGAAGCATTGTCAGACCATTTGTGCTGCTATAGCATAGAACAGGTGGTTCTCAACCTTTTCTTCACCACAGACCCCCTTTAAATACCTTTTGTGGCCACACACTACCAAGACTTAACTCAAGATTTAAATCATAATATATCTTCAAGCCTTCATGGACCCCCTGTGATGACATTAAGGCCTCCCAGGGTTCCAGGGGCCACAGGTTGAGAACCACTGGCATAGACAATATGCCAGCCTTCTCGCCCACAGTATTTCCTTCTGTGGAGAGGTCCTTCAAAACAAGACATGTTAGATATTCTGAAAAGTAGACCTGCTTTCTTCCTCACTGACCAGTCTAGAGAGATACGCTGGCTATTGCCCAACTTCAGCATTTTATATACAAAGAGCATGTGAGCTATTTAGATCATTGTTTCTCAGCCTTGGTAACTTGTGTGTGGATTTCAGCTCCCAGAATCCCTCAGCCAATATGCTTAAATATCTTAAAGTTGCCAAGGCTGAGAAACACTGATGGAGAGATCTACCCATTTCCTTCTACAAGAGAACCTTCCTCCTAGTTGACATATTAGGCTCTTCTGCCTCTGAGGACAATATGCAGCAGATGGATGTAGATGCTCTATACCAGGGGTGTCAAACTCAATTTCATTGAGGGCCGCATCAGCATTGCGGTTGCCCTCAAGGGGCTGGGTGGGCGTGGCCTACTGGGTGGGCGTGGCCTACTGGGTGGGCATGGCTAGAGTGCATATGGCCTACTGGGTGGGCGTGGCCAGCTCTACATTGTTCGCATCAAGGGTGCCTATGGGGGCCTGGGCAGGAGTGAGACAGATTTGAGGGTCTCTGGCAGAAGGAGGGTCCCTGGGCCAGGGCCAAGGCAGAAGGGGCCGTTCCCTCACTGTTTCCAGGATGGCTTCGCGGGCCACAGGAAACCACTTCACGGGCCGGATCCGGCCCCCGGGCCTTGTGTTTGACATGTCTGCTCTATACAGATAGTTGTGAGTGCATTCACTGTAATGGATGGTTTGGGCCCTGCTCTTTCTAATCTCCTGTTTGAATACAAAATGTGTCTCATGGGAGGGCAGGCACTGACTTGGAAAGTTGTCTATGACTTATAAGTGAAAGTTGCAACATATGATAGACATATATCTGTCTGTCAGGCATCAATATATATAAAAAAATAGTTAAGCAATAATTTTACTGCCTTGTCACATCATATTCCGGAGAGATTAAATAATTCATCTTCTTAATTTTTATCTCACTATGACATACTATGTAAGTTTTATTGGAAATCTTATAAAGGTATCGTAGATCAAGTATCAAATGAGAAAAGTAGCACATGGGTCCTATTGTTACCTCGTCAAATGTTTATTAAGGAAGTTGGAACACTGATTTACTGCAGTATAGCAATTCTGCTTGTCATTTCATTTTCAACATACATTAATAGTTTAAGTTTGGGAATAAAACCAATCTATGAATAGTGTGATGCTTTTGTCTGTAGAATAATTTGTCTAAGTATGTATTTTCAATATCACTTATGATTTCAGAAAGAAAATTTGATATAGCTTTATAGACTCTGGAATAATAAATTAAGTCTGTACATAATAATATTGAAATGTTTCAGTCTCCTGGTTATACTCAGTTAAAAAATTATGCTTTTTTACATTACTTTTGATTTTACTTTAAGTAGTCTTGTATGGGGCTGGTGAGGTTTGTATATAATAATTTCATTGTTTTCTGATAGTCAAGGGAATATCTAAAGAGATGGCTATACCTATGCCATGTGCTCTTTACCCTTTTGGTTGGAAGCCTGAGAAAGACAGATAGCATGTTCTTAAGACTCTACTGTTGAGTCAAACACACCGCTGAAATCAGCTGAAAGAGAACTTCAAGAAGGCAGACAGATAACAACCTAAAGGAACTGTATAGAGGGACATCTTATTGATGGTATTCTCTGATTTCTTTTATGTATTTAACAACAGCTAGTAGCACTATTTCTCACAACCAGAAGCATCACATTGTCAAACGTGACTGATCTTGGGGGGGCGGGGGCAGGGGGGAACGCAGGGTAGCAAAATGATGTTGGATGTAGTTAAAACCGCCAGGAAATGCCCGGGTTATAAATTGGATTAGGTAACTCATGTCCCATTAGGATATTTTTCAAAGCCATTTCCTTACCTAAACAGAGAAACAGAATGACTGCAGGCAGGAAAAAAAGCAGTGGGAATGGGAGCAATTTCCAGATTCCCCATTGACTTTCCTTGTGGGAAGTTGGCAGGGAGCTTCAAAATTTTCCTTCCTTCCTCCTTCCTGTCTATTGTTACCTCCTTTTCTTTCCTCTCCCCATTCCTTCCTCATGGTTCCTCTCTTCTTCCCTCCCTCCCTCCCTCCCTCCCTCCCTATCTATCTATTTATTTATTTATTTATTTATTTATTTATTTATTTATTTCTCAGTCTTCTGTATTTGAATGAATGCTCTTAAATAAAACAAAAACCAAGCAGACAAAAATCAGGGCTTCTCTTGTTTGTGAAAAAATGCCTAGTTTAAAACAAACTATATTATTTAATTTCATATGCTGTTGTATGTGTACAAATTAGCAGATATCCAGTGGTCATGGATGCTGTGGATTCCCGCTTTCTGGCCTTTTTTTTTTTATTATTATAATGTGTCTTTGTGACTTGATATCTTATTTTGGTTTCCCCTAAATGGAAATGCCTCTTTGCAAAGGTCTGTTAATAGTAGATATTTTCAGTTATATACTTTATATATTTTATTTATTTTTAACTGATTATTAGATTTGTATGCCACTGCTCAGAATCTATTATGATTATATATCTTTAGCCCCAGTAAACAAACAATTAAGCAGATAAATTCATTTCTATTCAAAGAGCTGTGCTAAGCATTTGCCGATAATTCTGTAAGTCTTTGTGATGCATCTTACTTTGGCATAAGGTGTGACAAACAGTGGAGATTTAGTTTGCATTTAATGCTATAAATATGGCTTATAGTTTCCCCCTATTCATTTATTTATGTATTTCCATTACGTTATGCACCATTAGGAATGAAAGATTCTGGAAATTAATACTAGGAGCAGATTCTTCACTATTGTGATGACTTAAAATGGTTGCAAACACTGTTTTTGCTTCTAGGGCTGTGAGTCCCAAATGAGCATGTCAGAGGCATCCTGCAGTGAAAGTATCTCCTCTTGTCAATCTTTGGCACATGGCTCAGCTCCCGAAATCCTCATCGGATTGCTTTATAATGCCACAACTGGAAGACTAGCAGCAGAAGTGATAAAAGGCAGCCACTTCAAAAACTTGGCAGCAAACAGACCACCCAGTGAGTAGAATATATATATTATTTCATCTTAATACTTCTGCACTTGGGGGGATTTCACTGGTAGGGACTTCAGTCCTATCATTTAGCCTTACCCAGTCAAACTGAAATAGTATAATAATCAGCTAATCTCTTTCATGTTTTCATTGGGGAAATGGCAGTAATCTAAAATTCTAAATATTGGTTGCGATTCAACAAGATCCTTTTAATTTTTTATGATTGACTGGCTAATAAATTGCCTTTATCTTAATGATTAACTACTAAACTATTAATGTCTCACATAACAAAGCCATTATAGAAAATTATAATGTATTTTAAAAATTGTGTGCTGATAAATGTTTATGTAGATGGGTTGCCGTCCCTGTGGTTAATAATACTAAAATAATATGTTATAAATCTGTGGGAATTTGATAGCGGCATGTCGTAATATACATTTGATATTCTCTGTGGTGATTAAAAGAACTATTTATTCTTCATTCCAAGTAAATATGCATGATGGTCATGTATATTTCTGTGGTGTATATTTTTCAAGAATAAAATTAAATAATGTAGTAAGATGGCTTCAGCTAAATACAAATATATTTACAATTGGCATAAATGATTTAACTATTTGTACATTTCTAATGACCAGATTCTGCAAAATGGAATCAAAATTACATCTGAAATCTGGACCCAAATCCAGTTCCTACAAAAGTCTATAAAACTACAAAACTGTCTAGCTATGTCTACAAAAGTTCACTAAAAAGTACAATTAAACAAGACCAACATTTATTTAGGAAACTTATATGACTTCTTATATCTTTTATAATAATATAATCCTAGGTACTTACGATAATATTAAATAAAAATAATATAAGTAAAACTAACTGAATCCCACAATACACACGATTAGCCTAGTCATGGTTTGGCAATATCATATAAACTCTTCATACTCTTCATGTCCTTAGATTTGCTGAGGTTCCATCTACCCTCTAGTCAAAAGCCTGGGTGAAGAGCCAGGTCTTCATAGCCCTCTGGAAGAAGAATAGGGTGGGGACCGTCTGAATCTCAGAGGGAAGGCTGTTCAGTCTCAGAAAGCAGCCACAGAAAAGATACATCACAGTTTTTATCATGCCTGCAGATAGGCATTTTTCAGATGACCAGGTCCCTTCTCAGAAACACAATGAGACCAAAGGGAGCACTTGACACGATGCCCTTATAATATTGATATCTGTTAACTATTGCTTATTCCTTCTGATAACAAATAATTAAATAATTTATTTTTAATCTATAGTAAAGGACCAAGAAAATTATACTAATAATATACATGAAATGATATGAACACGACAGGGTGCTATTTACTGAAAGAAACATACGGTTGTATTTTAAGGTTCCTACAAGTTGTTATAAAGAGCAGCTAAATCCTGTATAAAAGTGGCACTCTTTTTAGCTTTCTGATGTTATGCTTATATTTATTTATTTATTTATTTATTTATTTATTTATTTATTTATTTATTTATTTTATTATATTTGTATACCGCCCTTCTCCCGAAGGACTCAGGGCGGTGAACAGGGCAATACATGTTAAAAAACAAGAATACAAAAGTTAAAAAAGATTAAACAAGATGCCCAAAAACTATAACAATGTTAAGTTAAAATACATGAAAAACAATAAAACCCAAACCCATCACCCATCAGGCCAGGCCGGCTTGTTCGAACAGGTAAGTCTTTAGATCGCGCCGGAAGGAGCGAAGGTCGGGCGCCATCCAGAGCTTAACCGGAAGATGGTTCCATAAATCCGGCATGCCCACAGAGAATGCCCTCCCCCTGGGGGCCACCAGTCGACATTTTTTGACCGGTGGCACCCTGAGGAGGCCCTCACTGTGGGAGCGCACTGGGCGGAGGGAAGTTGATGCCGGCCGCAGGTGCTCCCTGAGGTATTCCGGACCCATGCCATGAAGGGCTTTGTAGGTCATTACCAGCACCTTGAATCTCACCCGGAAGACAACTGGGAGCCAATGCAGCTCACGGAGCAGGGGTGTAACATGGGAGTATCGGGAGACTCCCAACACAACTCTCGCGGCTGCATTCTGTACCAGTTGGAGCCTCCGAGTGGTCCTCAAGGGCAGCCCCATGTAGAGAGCGTTGCAGTAGTCCAAATGAGAGGTCATGAGCACGTGAGTGACCGTACGCAAGGCATCCCGGTCTAGATAGGGCCGCAACTGGTGTACCAGGTGAACCTGGGCGAAGCCCCCCCTAGTCACATTTACTATATGGTCTTCTAAAGAAAGCTGTGAATCTAGGAGGACTCCCAAGTTGCGAGCCCTATCTACGGGGGGTAATAACTCACCCCCCATAGAAAGAGATGGAATATTCTGAATATCCCGAGATGCCGGTACGCACAGCCACTCAGTCTTGTCAGGGTTGAGTCGAAGCCTGTTCCTCCCCATCCAGACCTGAACCGCCTCCAGGCAACGGGACATCACGTCGAGGGCATCACTGGGGTGGTTTGGGGTCAAAATGAAAAGCTGGGTATCATCCGCATACTGATGATACCCAACTCCAAAACCACGAATGATCTCACCCAGTGGCTTCATATAGATGTTGAACAGGAGAGGCGAGAGGACCGACCCCTGAGGAACTCCACAAGCGAGAGGCCTCGAGGTTGACCTCTGTCCCCCTGCCAACACCGACTGTGAACGTCCCAGGAGATAGGAGGAGAACCACTGAAGAACCGTGCCTCCCACTCCCAATCCCCTGAGACGCCGCAGCAGGATACCATGGTTGATGGTATCGAAAGCCGCTGAGAGGTCTAATAGGACTAGGACAGAGGAATATCCCCTGTCCCAAGCCCTCCAGAGATCATTCACCAATGCTCAAGGTATAATAACGTTTTAGTTATTTGTAAATCACTTGTGCGCTTTTGATCACTCTAGGTGTTGCTCGAATTATATGGTTAGCAACATCATTACATTTCATGTTAGATGTGGAGAAGCCCATTTTTCATCTCAGCCAGAATTAATAAAGAAGGAAGTCTAAATATCTCATTTCCCAGCCATGATCAAAACCCAAAACTTATCATGCTAAAATTACTTAGCATAAGGAAGTCCTCATTTGCACTCATGGTTTACCTCTCCCCCACTTAGAAATTATTGCAGAGTAGGGATCAATTTCCATTCAGGTTATTAATGGAAGCATTATGGTCCTACTGAAAATCTCTCCTCCATAGTTATTACTACATTTTAAAAAATCTTGTTGAGTCTGCCAAGTACAGAATTTGTAGAAGATGCTTCCTGTTTCTTACACTCCTTATTTCTAATCAAAACATCCTTAGAATTTCTGAATGTCTCTTACGTGCTAGATTGCAGATAGGTGTCTAGAAGACATACAAAAGTATAACACAAGGGTTTTCAAACTTGGCCCTTTTATGACTTGTGGACTTCAACTCACAGAATTTCTGGAGATGCTGAAAATCTGTGTTTAGAAGCAGTCTAAACAACAGTAGACAGGCTTAGTGAGAGAATTGTATCAGAAGTGTCTGAAATAAATTATCTCTCTCTTTTCTGCTTCACCATACAGGCATGCCTGGTCAACTAGTATTCAGGCCAGTCCAAGTTCCCTGAGTCAGAGAGATATGTAGAGCTTATACAGAGGGAAAATATAGTGGCATTAAAAACATCAACAATGCAGAAATTATTGTTGCTCAAAGCTGTATGGCCCTGGAGTACACTGCCTAGGACCCACAAAAAGTATACATGTACCCATCTTAAATGGCCAATAGATCCTGAATTGATAGAACTCCTAGAGGTCATCTGACAGCACAACTGACAAAAGGTTTATTAAAATATATCAGACTGTGACTGTAGTAAAATTGTCTGTTGACTGCTTAAAAGATTAGTTTAACGCCAAAATCAGCAAAGGATGAAATGGCAGAGAAGAGAGAGTGCTGAGGAATGTCCACACCATTTTTAGATGAAAGCAGAAAATGATCTTTGTTGCAAAATCAATAAAAACCTATTTTGATATTCTTGATAGTGCTAAAAAATGCTTGTTTTTTTATTTTCCATTTCATGTGGACTCATACTCTAGTTTAGGGGATCTTGTGCACGTCATAGGGCATAATCTGTTTATTAATTATTGTTTATTTAGTGCTATCCCAATGTTACAATTTGAATTGGAAATTTAAACTTATGAGAAGCTCTCTATGTGCACTGAAGAAACCATGTAGCTTTGAATTATTTTTTAAAACTTTGATCTAATAAACTTGCATTTTAGCCTAAATCATTTTCTCAGATGGAAGATGCAGCAAAGTAGCATTAAATGAATAAAGTAGCCAGCTAAGTTAATTTTATCAGATTTCATTATTTTGTTTACAGTACACACAGAATGCCTTTCAACAATCATTTATTTTATTGTAATTTTGTAATTCTATTGAACTTCCCTAGTCTGAGTTCATTTAATTAATCCTTACTTAGAAAGCTGGAGTTTGCATGAAAAAGAGGAAGGTCTGCTAAAGAACATATTTGATTTCTAGTTCGTAGCCTGATCTTTTGCATGAATCTCTATGAGCTTGTGTTTTAAACCCAACAGAAATTACTATTAAGATACTACATTATTTTAAACCGTGTAATTTTTTTTGTTAAAGATTACACAGTGAACATAACAAAATTCATTCATTAATCTACCTGCCCATCCTTTTGCTCGATCCTTTTCTCTAAAACTGATTTGCTAAGATGCTGTTTTCTTTCACTCTGGTGAATAGTGTTTCCTCTTAAACTTTAACCTTTTATCCTGTGTCACCCAACTATTGACATCTGGTCATTATTTCTTTTACTGCTTTCCACCCCACCCCGTTGTCAGATGGACTGTTCTGTTGTCTAAAACACTTGATAGGTGGACAGGTTTATATAATACGAGGTGAGTTCCTGTGGAGGCTAATTAGATGTTGTCTTTTTCATGCAAAAGAAATCTGCCAGCTTCAAAGCTCTCCACCACTTTCTACCATGTTGGTTTCTGATGATGTACAATAATTATTTCACTGTTATAATGGAGACAGAGCTGATCTCTGACTATGGATGGTGGTATTTCAAAGATTTATAAAATAAACATGTGAATAAATGTCTGGACATTTAATTTCATTATTGCATTTCTTTTTCTAAACAATCCAAATTTCTTTCTTAAAAAATTCAAATTCATGCATTTACTAAAATAAATAAAACACAGAAAATCTTTCTGTTTTTAAATACAAACAAATTGATGTACGTACTCAGTTCAATAATTATGACTGTATTTTCCCAGGCAAAGTGTTTCCACACAACAGTAACAATTAAAGTTTTGAATATAAATGCTATTTCACTGAATTCATATTCACGGTCTAGTAGCTCCAGTGCACACATGGAGCTTCAGACAGAGAGGGGGGTTGGCTTCCTTTTCCTTTGTGGGTATGGAATGTATCTTCTGTGCATCTAGGATTTTTTATTGTACTCTGAATATTTTAACTATCATATTTATTAAATTTATTTTATACTGCTTCCTATACAAAAACATTGCAAAGATTTTATACTTGAATAGTATGGCATGACATGCTATTCATTAAAATTAGTACAAAAGAATTATGTACTAATTACTTATTGCACCACATATCTGCATGCAAAAATCATGCATGGCTTTATTCACATGAGTAAATATACACTTTTATGTGGGTAATTTTATATTTTGGCACTTTAATTGTACAAAATCCAATAAAAATCTTGACGAGAAACCACATCCATGCAGAGAGATTTTTAAGCAAACATTTCATCATGAACACTGTGATGTTATCACTGCACTCCAATCCCATTCTTTTACATGTAATTTCTTTTTTCATGTCATTATACACCTATTTATATGATCTAAATACTCTGATATGCTTTACAGTGCTGTGCCAGTTGTAGCTTGCTAAGTGCTAATGCTATATGTGTCTGCTTGGTGCAAATGAGCAAGGGATAATAGTAGGATTATGAGGTATACCTCTAAGTCAATTTATTATGAGAGAATAAGTACAGTTAAGTAAAAGTCACAATGAAATATTTTTCTCTGTCACATTATTAGGTTTAGTCAATTGTTCAAATCCAACATGGTATACATCATAATCTTAAAGATAGTCTGATATAGTGGGTGAAATGGTTTGTCCAATACAACTCATGTATCAAATTGTCTATTTTGTAGATACATTTGTTAAGCTGACATTGCTGAATTCCATGGGTCAAGAGATGTCCAAATGCAAGACATCCATCCGAAGAGGGCAGCCAAATCCAGTCTACAAGGAGACCTTTATTTTTCAAGTGGCACTTTTTCAGCTTTCTGATGTTACACTTATATTATCTGTGTATAACAAACGCAGCATGAAGCGAAAGGAAATGATAGGCTGGATTTCTTTAGGTTTGAACAGTTCTGGTGAAGAGGAGCTGAACCATTGGACTGAGATGAAAGAATCCAAAGGACAACAAATATGTAGGTGGCACTCTTTATTAGAATCTTAACGTAGAATTGAAGCTCAACTGAATGTCAACGTACAATAAGATTGTTGTTTTCATACAGCTAAGAGACTCTTACAGAAATTACAAGCTTTTGTATTTCAGATTAACATTCCTCTTAAAAAATGCACAAAATGCTGTGAAGAAGTATAAACATTCACATTTTCATTTAATATTACTGATTTTTTTTAAGCACCAGATACAGAAGACAGAAACCACTAGTCTTTATCATGAAACATTTAGGATTCTCTCACCTATTCTTATTTTGGTTAACATGCAACTTTTATGTAAATCCTTTATTTGTATGAAATTCTCTGATGGTTTTATTTTCTTCTGGTAGTGTTATGCTCTGTGTTGTAGATGATCTATCAAGAAGATCTAGAGGTGGAAAGAAGTATGATTAAATGGTAAAAGAAAGCTCAACAATAGGAGAGAAATATTGTAGGTTTGCAATAGTATTTTTTTTTTCATTCTTGGTGATTTAACATTTCGGACAGTGTACATCTGAAGAGTTGCTATGCAAGAGAGGCTAGATACTGATTACTTATGAGATTCTCTGTGGTGTCTGCTTTAAACATAATTTTTTTTCCAGAGAGCTGAAATTGTTTTGAAAGAGAATTACCATTTATGGTGTAAAGATACATAACTTTCACTGTTGATAAATAGGCTTTTGTATTATTTCAAAAGTTGTAAAACCTGTTTGACCAGACTGTAGGTCTCACCTCTTAAAAATTACTGGGATGGTGTCTTCAGTTTAACATATCTATGATGCAGGATTATTCATTGTGTGCCTTCTTTGGATCTTAATGAAATAGGACCCAGTGTAAGCACTGAGCACTTTTCAATTTTCTGATTCCTCATTTGCCAGCTGGAAAGCACAGGATCCAAAGATTTGCACAAGGGAGCTTTGGATATGTGATTTTGAAAAGCAGAATTCTTTTCTTTGAAACTGTGCTTCCACATAGATGTTTCTAATGGTACTAATCAAAAGATATTATGTGACTGTTCCACCTTTCCTTAATAAAATTTCTATGCTCATAAAAAAAAGAGAAGCTGAGGAAAAAACATGGAGGTTTACAAGTAGAAGACGATAATATATAATTTCTCCACAAAACGCAGTAGGGCAAACCAGTGTGATGTGGTGGGAGGTCTACTTTTTAAAGGAAAAATGTAAAACAATTCACTGGGCACCCAGAAGTTCCTGGACTTAAGTAAAGTGGTCCCTTCACCCTGTAAACCGCCCTGAGTCCTCAGGGAAAGGGCGGTATATAAATAAAATAAATAAATAATAATAATTATAAGAGGCTTGGAGAAGCTGATGACAACTTGCAGGCAGTTTCTGTCATGGATCTCTCAGTGAGAGATGCTTTAAGTAAGAATTTCACTCATAGATGCTTTTTAATTAAGGTATTTGGTCTTTATATGAAATATGGTTATTGGCAGTTCAGAATCCAAGAAATACATAAATATTTTTTAAAACAGAAAGTTTTAAAAATTCAATGATGATAACATTTTGGAATTATAATATCTGAGTAATTTTAAATAATGACTTAATCCCAGCAGTTAATTCACTTTCTTTCTCTCACGCACATGCAAACAAACTTGAAAAAGACAGTTTCATGAATTACAATAGTTGATATATCCAAGAAAGTGTTGTTGTTGTTATTAGTTGCGAAGTCATGTCCAACCCATCACGACCCCATGGACAACATGGGGCCTTCCAGGCCTTCCTGTCTTGTACCATCTTCTGGTAGAGGACTGGTAGAGGACAGCTCATGGACAGTACCAAAAGGCAAAAACAAAGTATTATACGCTTATTTATTCAAGAATTCTTGCAATAAATGATTTCACCTCTTTCTTTCCAACGATCGCAAGATTTCAGTTATACTGAAGGTTAAGACACTGCTTGCCATGAATATAGTGTTGAGATCATGATAAAAGAAAGTACAGCTTGAAAACACTTACAATGTCCATGGAATCTATATTGGTTGTAAACATAGCCAGAGCTGATGAATTCTATTCAAGTGCTAGCTTTGGCTCTAGAGAAGCTGAAAAAAAGAAGGATCAATGCATTTTTTTAATACTAAAAGTAGACTGATTAAATACATGTTTAATACTCTTACCCACAATAATACTGAATGCTGCTATGTTTGAGATCAAAGACATTGCAGACTTGCATGAATGGATTCAAATCCATCACATGAAGGATGTGTAACGTTCCCAGTTTCAAAAATTTTAACAACCTCCTTAAAATTTCTCAGCCGTAGTCTTAAAATTGTTATTCAGTGCCTTTCATGTTCCACCACTTAAATTTGTAACTATAAAGTGATGCTAAATTGATTGATTTTAAAGGTTTATCAAATGATTTTTTCCTGTGTTGCATGAAATGTATAGCACAAGAAATGTAATTTTGTTAATAAACACTGTTCAGGATCTTTTGCAAACTTAAATATGAATAATAGTACAATTTATTGTATTATTTTCAGTTCTAAATCTTGTTAATTTGCCTTTATACAAGCCTTGCTTTGTATTTTGAAAATCCTTACTTAGTTGCATTTTGGTTAAAAGTTAAATATTTAGATTTTATTTATAGATTTTAGCCTCAATTCCAAACTTGCTTACCATAAAATATGTACTAGAGCTTATTTCTGAAATGCATGTTTAGAATTAAGACTTGCAACATCACAGTGCCTTGAAGAATGGATAAAGTATTTTTAAAGAAGAAAGAATGATGAAAAACTGTGATTATGATCCAGGAAATTCCTGATTCTGGAAGTTTCTTAATCTGAATTGTTCCTCTATATTTTTTTTCTTTTTAAAATATAGTCTATCATAGACACATCTAATGAACTACTTTGTTGGAAAGCAAGATAGATGTGGAGCAATTAATATATATATATATATTATATATATACAGTATTTGTTTTTCTGCCACTGTCATGTCAATACTTTTGTCTTAATTTTGAAATGGTATACACCTTGCTTGAATATTACAATGTACACATAAATAATGTTTGATGGCCTTGTAAACATAATAAACCTTTGAGTTGGCATAAAACATTGGATGGGTACGGGAAATGGAAAACATCTATTACTTTCTATAGGATTATGCTATAAAACAGCTTAAAGTTTCCCACAAGGTATTTTTAAACATTGGGCAGACCTAGTGAATTCAAAACTCCAAAAATTACATTAAATCAAAGCAGTACAGCATTGTATAGATGTGATCTTTTTTATTGCTTTCATTACTGAGGTTTATTTGTTATGCATTTCTACAAACAAACTCCCCTTTCTCTTAGATCAGAGACCTCTGCCAGTAAGGAAGTTTTGTATACAAACTACTTTTTTTAGTGGTATCATTTTCAACTGAATGGATCATGAGATGACCCATTGATAAAGCACACATTTTATGCTTGATGTCCTAAAAATATTTTCTTTACATGTAACTTTTTTGATATAGGTAATCTACATTGACCCATCTGAATCACCTTCCCTGCATGTATTTACTTCAATTTTCAGATTTGGGCAGCACAATCATTTAGTAGTGACTTCAGCTCTCAGAATTTTACAGCTTGATCATTTAGTTGGTAATGCACGTACTTTTAAAATACCACATCTGTCACCCTGGAGATGGAATCAGCCTTGCCTTTAACCACACATCACTTGGATTAGCCCTAACAGACAATTGTGTGCTTCTAGTAAAACAATCAGTCTGTAAAACACTTTACCCACAACTAGGTGTTTCTTAGTTCGAGGCTGAACTTTCTGATGCCACTTTCCAGAGTACTGGTCATTGGGGTAAATGCATAAAAGAAGAATATATGATTTCCAGGATCAGAATCGGGTTGCACCAACTCACAAATTTGATGAGTTTGATTAAAGTTACCTTATTTCGCTGCAACCATAAAGCTGCTCCTTTGAATTTGGTCTCACAGACCCTCACATAGGCAGACTCCATGCTAACGTTTAGTTCACATAAGTATTTGAAATGCCTACATATTCTGGTTTATCTTTCTCCATTTTGATAGCCTTCATGTCATTGGATTACAACATCCATCTCATTTCATTATTGGGTATGCTAACTAGAGATACTGGGATTTGAAATGCTATACATGTGGTAGCACTTATTGGTGGAGGTTAAATTTGGTTTGTCCAATTCATAAAAATATTAATTACATTGCAGAAGAAGCAGCAAATAAAAGTGACCAGGGAAATAACTCTTAAAAATAATAGATGTGTTCTTTAATAGAATTTGACAGCTTTCAAAAGTAGATTTCTTCACCTCTTTATACAATTTCTATATTAGTATTATGGCAGAAGAGCTAGTCAAAGGGAAGTGGTATTGTAACCATATCCACACAATAGCCTCATATGGATCAGACCATTTTATAATATAAAGGGATCTTTCAGAATGTCATTAAGGCTCGTGTGCAATACTCGTTAATTTCAGATTCTTGTACAAGTCACCCTGTGTCTTTGGGATTGACACATTTTAATGTCCCAATTTTGGATTATTTGAAACATTAGATATATGGTTGACTTATGTGCCAGAACTCACACACATCATACAACCTGCCTTGCCTACAAGGTTCCATCCAAAAAAGGTGCCAGAACTCCATTCTGGGCGTTCTGTGACAAAAAAAAGCCCTGTGCAGAAAACTATTTCTGATTAAGAAATTTAAGTACTCTATATGGGCAGTGCTTGTTTCTATGTTGCTGAGATCCTGTTGTGTGTTGATAGTCCCAATTATATATATAATACTATTTTCATTTCTATGCTACAGTAGGGATATACATTATGAGAAAATGTAGTTAAATGCATTTGTAATCAAGGACTTCTCTACACTTGTTCTTAAAATGCCGAAGAAGTTTTTCTTAGCTGAGCACATTGATTTCTGGTTCAGCTGAAACTCAGATGGAAGACTGAAAATATATTTTGCAGCATTAATACTAAAGTTGTGTGATGGGCTGTTCCTCTTCATAAGAACCTTTGCTTCATCCCCCACTGTTTGGCTCCTCTGCTCTTACTTCTCCTTGCTGAAATTAAGGTACTATGTTGCCTAACCAATCTTTTTACCTTGAGTAATCAAGGTTTTCCCCCTCTGACTGAATGAAAAAAAGACAAAGCCTGGGGGCAGGAGGCTTGTTGGATGCCATTTTTGAGGGCTCCATTGGTAGGAGCATTAGTCAGCACACAGGCAGTATTCAGTATTGCCAGAAGAGCAATGCTGAGGACAGCTGACGTATGATGAAATTGTGGTTCTGAGGATAGAAGGTAAAATTCAATGATTAGAAATGTCTTGAATTCAAATGTTGGAATGTAAATAGACCCAAGTATATCAGCCCTTTCCTTTGTTGCTCTCTGACTCATTGGTGTTATCCCTCCCTGTAGGGAAACCTGGCACATTTGGTCGGCCTGCTTCAGGCCATTGATGGACCCAGTGGGTTTCCAGAGACAGCTTGGGATTTTTTCTGAGGAACTGGTGGGTGGGCTTGGCCAAGTCTTTATTTGCTGCTTGGAATGGACAAGTGCTGGGCATTATCCCCTTGTGGCTTCTTCCCATAACCTGATAGAGAGAATACAACTTGCTTTACAAAGGAGCTCTGGGAGGTGAAGATATCTGCTAGATAGAAAAGCTATATTTAGTTACTCTTTCCATAGCCAGGAATTAACAATGGGATGCTGCATAGATTTTGTGTGGACTCTGTGAAGGAACAACTTCTCAGGAGTTTCTCAGGCACTCTGATGTTTATGCAGACCAGGTTTCAATAGGTATTAAAATGAAATTAATATCCAAACCTGGTTCTAAAAGTAGTCAGAAGCCAGCATCATAAAACTGAAAGAAAATCCTAAAGCAAGATAGCATCCTAAATCCAAGATCACAATAGTATTCAAAGAGAAGAAGTCAGGAATGCAGAAGTCAGGGTTAAATGATAAGGATGGATTAAGGTAAGACAGTTCTCAACACCAACTACGCACAGATTAGGCATATAATACAGTCCACTTATTAAAGAGAGAATAAGTATCTGTTAGGTAAAAAGTTCTCAAATTCATTGCAGTAGGTACCAATTTACTTATTTATTTATTTTTTCTTCTTTCCATTCAGGGAGTAGGTGCAAGTGAGCAATCCTATTTGGATAGCACATCTATTTTCTTTATATATGAAGTCATCCTTGTCCTCTAGGAAAGGCAAGTATATGTTTTAATATACATGGATTCCATATGTTTTAGAAATATTTTTCTCTTAAAATATGTCATCTGTTTCAAACTGCTGGGCACAATTACACAGGAGACAATACAGCTTTCTATTTGTCTCTTCATGTAAAGATAAGGCTGCAGCCTCATGGTAAGCATGAATTCTGGTCTTGCTTCTTTGAAAAAGGAAAAAAAAGAACTCAGCCAGAGGCATGGCTTCCTTGGCTGAATCCTATGAATCAGCCAACCCTTTTCTCCTCTAGACAACTTTTCTCCTATCTCTCTTGAATTCAGTTGTGTGCGTGTGAGCATGTGTGTACACATGTAAATTTGCATGATGAGAATGATCAACAAAGGCATATCCAAAAGGACTAATCCACTAACTGTGTACTAGCATGCCTGCTTACACATTTTTGGCACATCATCTCCTGCAAAATAAGAAGAACCAAGTCCTTCAGTTTATCCACTGTCTGTGTGTGGTCACTTGGAACCAAATCTTACTTGCCACAGGAAAGGGCCTATTGACTAGCCTGGGGGTGGTCAAGACAAAGAGCTTTGCAAGCATAAAATCTGGTAATAGATAGTCTTTTCTTTCATGTAAATCCCTTCCTTTTTAATTATATATAATCTCTTTCTGCAAATTTTCTCAGAATGCACATTTTGAATGTTCATTCACAATTTAGTGAAATAAGATCCACACTATAAATGCTACAATACAAAAAAGTTGTTTTACGAAGCAAAATCAAGAATAAAACTATATAGGAACACAAACCTATATAGCAGAGGTGTCAAACTGCCGGCCTGTGGGCCGGTTGCATCATACAGAGGCCGCGCCCACTGCAGCTCCGACAATGTGAAAAAAGTCACTATACATTGTGACACATCACATGACACGGTGAGTTTGACACCCGTGCTATATAGGAACACAAGAACTTGTAAAATTATCTTGAAGGGAAACCAGTAAGTATAAACTGATAATTACTCAATTTATTTTGTTAAAAAGAGAGGGAAAAATGTTAACTATTACCAGAGGCTATAAATTGACAATAGAAACATCTCCCTTAATCTCCATAATGATAAAACAATCTGATTTTGGCAGTCCAAGATCTTAATAGACATAATTAAGGGAGAAAAGTCTTATTTCAGGTTATAATTTTTCCCATAAAAATCAATCTTATCAATGAAATTAAAGTAGATCATAATTTTTAAAGAAGTCAGATATATTTCAAGTGTACAAGTGATTGATATAGCATTTAAATCCTTCGAAGTGTGTATCTTATATCAATCTTCCGTCACTGAAAAAAATGCCTCTAATTCAATAAGGTTAGTCTATGAAAGGTTTCTGGTAATCAATTCCATTACTTTGATTGAGTGATTGTTTATGTTCAATCAAATCAGGGTTGACTTTTAGGACCAATATAGATCTTCTCCTGGACCTAGAGCATCTGCCCCGCAACAGGCCCCCTTAAAGTTTCCCAGTCATATTCCTATTGTTGCTGAAACTAAGTCATTACTTTGCTGTTGGTCGCCATCTTCTTTCCTTTCCTTCCATTTTTTTCTAACATCATAGAGTTTTCAAGGGAGCTTTACAAAGCTCATCAAAAATTCAATAAGCTAAGTCTGGTCACTTTTGCCTGGAAAGAACTCTGGATTGATTTCTACTATGATACGTACAGTATGCTTGTCTTCTTTGTTACTCATGGAATTTCAGGAGTCTTCTCCAATATCAATTTCAAAAGTGTCAATACTTTTTGTATTCTGCATCTTCCAACTCCATCTTTTGTTTTCATAGAGTGTTGCAGGTAAAACTATTACCTGCACAGTTTTGATTTTTGTAAGTATAAATACATCATGTCTTCTGAAAATCTTTCCAAGGCCTGCATGGTTACTTTGCCAAGTGCTAGTCTGTGGCATATTTCTTTACTTTTAGCCAATCCTAAAATGCGGAACCTATCCACCACTTCAGTATCTTCATTATCTAAAGGCTGGTTGCTTCTAACTTCCTTTGATTTATTGGTTGAATAAATTAATACATACAATCTTGTCTCATTCTTTGTTGATTGGGAGCCAATCTGTTTCAGTATGTTCCATCCAAATTAGTGTTTCCTGGCCTGTATAGTGATGACAATCCATATTCCACAGCTTGACAATCAAAGCCTTTCTGTAATCAATGAAGGACATATTGATGTCTTTAGTATTCTTTGGATTTCTCAATCATTCAGGTGCATCAACAGCAATTTCTCTTCTTCTTTAACCTTGTCTAAAACCAGCTTGATATATTTCCATTTCCAAGTAATCTCTGTTAAGCATTAAGCATTATTGTACTGGCATGTGAAATTAAGGATATTGTATGATAGCGTAAGGGACGTAGTGGCTCAGTGGGTTAGGATGCTGAGCTTGTCGATCAGATGGTTAGCAGTTTGGCGGATCAAATCCCGAGTGCTGCGTAACAGAGTGAGCGCCTGTTACTCGTCCCAGCTTCTGCCAACCTAGCAGTTCGAAAGCACGTAAAAATGCAAGTAGAAAAATAGGGACCACTACGGTGGGAAGGTAACAGCGTTCCGTGCGCCTTTGGCATCTAGTCATGTCGGCCACATGACTACGGAGATGTCCTCGGACAAGCGCTGGCTCTTCGGCTTTGAAACGGAGATGAGCACCGGCCCCTAGAGTTGGAAACGACTAGCACGCATGTGCGGGGGAACCTTTACCTTTATGATAGTGTATGTGCTCTGTTAAGTCTCCTTTCTTCGATATTGATTGTATAAACTGACTTCTTCCTATTTTTGAGCACAAGGCCATTTGCTGATGTAATTTGGTTAAAACCTTTACCAATTCTTTTTTTGTATGTATTCCATTAGTTCCTGTGCCCTTCTAATTTAGTAATGGCTGGAATATTGATCTAATAACATTTTCTAGTACTAGAGATTCTTGTGAATAGGGAGCATCTTCCCTATTCACAATATGTTGACATTTCTGTAGTTCAGAAATTCAATATACTCCTTTGATCTTCTATGAATCAGTTATTCTCTGTCTGTTAATATCTTTTAGCATACTAATTCAAAGTTGGAGCTTCCTTTTTTTCAGAAATCTTTTGGAAAATATTACTTGTTTTTTTAACTTTGTTTCCATCTTTCCTTCTTTCCACAGTTAAGGACCATCTCGAGCAAAGTGTTGGAGTTACCTTTCCAAAGCAATTACAGACAGACTCTAATACCAAATAAACATCAGCAGTTGTAGCTAGTTAGCTAGTGCAGTCATGTGGTTTGGTCTTTTGCCAGGCATTTAGGAATATTTGAGATCTACCACCAAAGATTCGCTCCCCCTCTTTCCACTTGGCAGTAGGTCATGCAAACTTTGATAATAACTTTATTGCCTCTACCAACTTTCTGAGCTTTAATGCATCTTCTTCATTATGGCCTAAAGAGAAAAGGGAAGACACATTCCATATTGTGCTTGAAAGGGAACATAGGCCAATAGTATGTAATAACTTGGGCTGGAATTTTGCCAGGGCATTTGGATTAACTACCTTCATGTAGAAAATATGGCCTCAGGTCTTTAATTAACTGAGGTAATTATCATCTCTTTTATATCTTTTCTAGCAGATGGCATCTACCGAAACAAACAAAAAAAAGAAAGAAAACCAAAAAGATTTTCCTGAATATTCCTCCCTAACCAGAGACGCTGCAGCTTTTATAGCACCAAGATGATACATGTAGCTGAAAGAAATTAGGGAGACTGTCCTTACAGTGGCTGCTCATAAGATTCTACAGATTCCCTTAATTGCATGTGGAGCTCTTTACAATACAATGACTGAATAAAGGAGCACCACTTTTAATCCAAGTGATTCATGTATTCCAGGAATTGTTATTATATATAGCTTTTGAAATTTATCTGCAGATACTGCCACTAAGAAAATAATGATCAGATGTATTGAACTTAGTAGCTTTCTTCCCTCAAATTCTCTGTGGGACAGCACTGAATTTTTCATAAAAGGTTGTATTTGAGCTTAGGGCATGAAGTTGTCAAAGTGGGTAGAACCCCTATTTTTAATGAATGATATACCTTCTGAAACTTTTCTCTATACAATTGTTAAAGTAAGGGCCTATCTGGCCACAACCTTTCTCCATAATAAATGCATAAAATGGATTTATTTAATTATTGCCAAAAGGACAATAATTATATTTGATGGTGAAATACGTATATTAGGGAAATATTATTTGTTTATGTCAGAAAAATCAATCCTAAAGTTTCTAAGTTCAATTTCATTGCAAAAACATACACTAACTTCCTATTTATTGCAAGCTTCATTTTCATAAAGTACAGCTGATACTTTATGGCAGTTTTATTACAGATAGTGAACATGATAGTTTGCACTTGTCTACTTGTATAATATCCATCCTCCTAAGCTGGTCCAATGGCACATTATTTTACTATTAGATGCTGACAATGAGATAGTTTGTCTCTGTCAGCTTTAAAAAAGCCTTGGGTGCTCTGTTATTTCATTGCCACAACAAGAACCTATTTATAATCTATTCCAAGTCTAAAATCCTAGTTTTTTCAAACATCCAAAGTCACAGAACTAGTAAATAAGTTTGAGCACACCATCAAGTAAATCAAAGCTTTTAAATGCTTTGTTTTCCATTCATGTGGCACCTGAAAGCTGCCACTGCTGTGGCTACTGCCTGTAGATGGCCTTGGGCTACGCTGAAACAGGAAATAAGATTTGTCCCGTGTCTGGGACCAAGCAAGTGTATTCTGAATGCTTAACAAACATTTAACACACACACACAAATATATATATATATATATATATATATATATATATATATATATATATATGTATGTGTGTGTGTGTGTGTGTATATATATGTATGTATATATATACACACACACACATATTTCAGTCCATAACATTTCCTGAAAATTTCTATAGAACTCATCTTCCTTTCTTTCTACACCTTGTGATCAATTGAAACTGCAGCCAATCTTTTGTTACAATACCTGTATAAGAAACAGTTACTTCCCCTTCTCTTCTTTAAGTTCCCATGCATTCTGATTTATTTTACTTACATTATTCATGAAACAATTCTATTTCCATATGTTACTGTGTTTTGTTATATAGTATATATATACTATATATATATATATAGTATATACTATGAGTCTTACTTCTTAAGGCTCTTCAGGACTCTTACCGTGGTGTTTAGTTTAGTTTTTATTTTGGTCTATGACTGTAATAAAGTCTTATCTGTCTAACCATCTATCACAGGGTTTGTTTTTATAAAGCCTGCTATGTATGTTGAATTCTTCCATCTTTGAAAACATTCTTAAGTATCAAACAATCACATCACAATCAGTTATATGAGTCCCACTCAAACATTCACATTTAAGGTATGAATATGTGCCCAATAATTCTTAAACCTACAGAGATGTCTCAAATGACATCAGCCTTTGGAAAACATCTAGTCACATGATATCTACAACTAATAAATAATGCCTTTACACATATGACTGTACACACAGTGGCTTCCACACAAACAAGATTGCCACAGAACAGCATTTTCTCTGTGCAGAGGCCAGTGTCTGTTAAGGTCTTTCCATGTCCATGCTGGCCATTAGGTTTTTTCAACTGCCGCATTTAGCATAACTCATTAAAGAAGTTAGCTGTTTCTCATTATGATACATGTTGTGTTATTTGTGCACCATTTTTTGAAAATACAGGAGGTGTGTTATTATTATAGTGTATACATTACACTATGGTACAAAGAAATCTACATAGTGGTTCTCAACCTGTGATTTGCGGACCCCTCGGGGTTGCAATATCATCACAGGGGGGTTGCAAAGGCTTGAAGAAATGTTAGGATTTAAATCTTGAGTTAAGCCTTGGTGGTCCATAACCATGATCACAAACTGTATTTAAAGGGTGTCTGTGGTGAAGAAAAGGTTGAGAACCACTGGTCTACATTGCATACGATAATCTAACAGCAAACATATTATCAGAGACTTTCACATAGTGAAGACTTACTTGATGCAAGACAAAGCAAACAGGTAATAAAATAGAGGAATTTATGTTTATTTTCTGAAAAAAATGAGGGATTAACATGAATGAAAGTTGAGGAAATTAGGCCACAATTAAGAAATGATAAAAATCAAAGGGCATGGATTTGGGGAAAGGTAAAAGAGAGCACCAGATCAGAAAGGATAAGTAAATAAATGTCTTTCATTCTCTTGCCCATCAAGTGAACCTGCCTAACACCTTCTAGAAGAGCATGGCATAAATATCACAGCAGAACTTGCCCAATAAATCAAAGCTATTGGCATGCTACCCATGAACACTAGAGTCCATAACATAATCAAGGCCCCCTTCCCAAATTTGTCCAAATAGAAGGAATGTTACAAGTGTTCTTGAGATACTGGAAAGCTCAAAATATCAGAAAACCTATTACATTTCAAATGAGATTTCAAACCTGTCAAGATATCAATTTCAATACCAAGATTCTATTAATTTGAATCAAGTATTTCTCTAATAAGCCATTGTAAGGGAAATGCAACTTATGGCAAGGCTGTTTATTAATTTTTTAACCAATCCACAGAGTCACCATCTTGAGGAGATTTAGCTTCAATTTCCTTATCTATTTTTTAATATGGCATAACTTCTTCATCTTCAGCTCCTCAGCCTGCATGGAAAATGTATAAATTTATCTGGATATTATCATCAAGGTTGTGTTTAAAAATCCTTATAGCATGTAGCTGCTTTTTAAAATCCTCAGTGCTTTGAATGCTCATCAGCTTGTTTCTTTACTCAATGTATTTCATGGCAAGTAAGTCTAAATTCATGTTCTTTACAAGAAATATGCTACAAGTATTTGAAAGATCTCTTACTTCAGACATCTGGAAATATTTGCTCTGCAGGCAACTTTCTAATGTGGTTGCTATATGAGTGTATTAGACTAAATTAAGGAGTTTTTTCCCCCTTGGAGCTGATCATTATGGGATACTGTTTTGGGGCAGTGGGATGGTAATATTAAGTGATATTTAGTGTATCATTAGGTTCAGCCAAACATCTTTACAATTTACACTTCAGATATAATTACATTTCTGAAATTTGTAAGTCTTTACACTGCTTCTCGTATTCTTAACAATTTTAGGCTTTTATTTGCAGACATACAAAAAATCAGTTCAATTCATTTCAGTTATACTTCATTCCTAAAAGTACATGGTAAATTCACAAATACAATTTACATTTATAAAATAGAATCAGCTAGCTCTAAATGCTAAATAAAATAATTCCAAACACCCAGGTTTTAAATTGACTTTTTCATGTGCCCTTGAGTCATTATTGACCCCTGGCAACTGCCTGGAAAAGTTCCTGGGTGGCAAGATTTCCGAAGGGTGTTGCCTCCTTCCTAGGAAGGAGAGAAACTGACTGGGCCAAGGTCACCCAGCTGGCTGTGTGCTGAATGCAAGATTAGAACCCGTGTTCTCACAGTTTCTAGCCCACTGCTTTTAACCACTACACCAAATTGGCTCTCAGACATCTTAATTATTAAATTGATTTGAAAACTGATAAAATACAATTGTCCTTTTGGTATATACTTACCGTAGATAATTTTAGCATTTTGCATTCTGTTGATGTGAACAAGCTAGTCAACTTTTGTTACTTGAGATTTATAATCTTATTCTTTTTTCGTTTGCTTGTCTGCATGCTTGCAAATGAAGTTTTCACTTTAAGTAACACTTTTAGTAAGTCACTGTTTTCCTTTCCTCTAATTAACACTTTGTAACTATTTTGCAAAACAAACCTCAGTATAACTTTTGCTATTATGTGTGGTATATGTATATTATTTGATAGTATCATGATTTAATAAATCATGCAAAATAGTGTCTTCCTTGTTTTATTTGCTTATCTACAGTGCTTTCTAACTGGGTTTGAGATTACAATGTTCAGTTACATTTTGCTTCTTTTTTAGTTAATGTAATAAACGGTTTGATATTCATAATCACTATTTTACCACCTGCAGTGCTTTGTTCAGCTTATTCAGTTGAGCCTGGAAACACCTAAGTTTGAAAAGAAAAAGGAACAAAAAGGTTAGAAGATTCACATTTATACATTTCACAGATAGAGTAGGATCAGAATATTCTCTTAACTTCCTAGTAAATCCTTACAATTGGAATTGAATGCTAGTGGTCTTTCTGAAACTCCTTGATATTTCAGAGATGTTTTAGATCAAAATAGATGTTTTAACCTGTCCAGAGTCCTGAAGATAATGATAACAACAACAACAACAACAATAATGGTGGTGGTGGTGGTGATGATGAGAAAGTTGGAAGGGATCTTGGAGGTCATCTCGTCCAACCCCTGCTCAGGCAGGAAACCCTATACCATTTCAGACAAATGGCTGTCCAGTCTCTTCTTAAAAACTTCCAGTGTTGGAACATTCACAGCTTCTGGAGGTTGTTCCACTGATTAATTGTTCTAACTGTCAGGAAGTTTCTACTTAGTTTTAGGTTGCTTCTCTCTTTGGTTAGTTTCCATCCGTTGCTTCTTATTCTGCCTTCAGATGCTTTGGAGAATAGCTTGACCCCGTCTTCTTTGGGGCAAACCCTGAAATATTGGAACACTGCTATCATGTTCCCCCTCGTCCTTCTCTTCATTAAACTAGACATACCCAATTCCAGCAACCAATCCTTATATGTTTTAGCCTCCAGGTCCCTAATCATCTTTGTTGCTCTTCTCTGTACTCTTTCTAGAGTCTCAACATCTTTTCTACATCGTGGTGACCAAAACTGGATGCAATATTCCAAGTGTGGCCTTACCAAGGCATTGTAAATCGATAATAACACTTCACGTGATCTTGATTCTATCCCTGTGTTAATGCAGCCTAGCACTGTGTTGGCTTTTTTGGCAGCTGCAGCACACAGCTGGTTCATATTTAAGTGATTGTCTACTAGGACTCTAAGATCCCTCTCACAGTTACTACTATTGATCAAGGTACCACTTATACTATACCTGTGCATTTGGTTTTTCTTGCCTAAATGTTGAACCTTACTTTTTTCACCACTGAATTTCATTTTGTTAGATAGCACCCAGTATTCAAGTCTGTCAAGATCCTTCTGTAACTTAAGCCTATCTTCTGGAGTGTTGGTTGTTCCTGCCAGCTTGGTGTCATCTGCAAATTTGATGAGTTTCCCATCTATCCCCTCATCTGAATCATTGATGAAGATATTGAAGAGCACTGGGCCCAGAACAGAGCCCTGGGGCACCCCACTACACACTTCTCTCCATGTAGATTCAGTTCCGTTGATCCAGCTACGAATCCATCTGGTGGTGATACTGTCTAACCCACATTTTTCTATCTTATCAAGTAGTAGTGTCATGGTTCCAATAGATGAAACTTATTAAAGAACTTCAAGGCAAGAATTCTTCCTTAAAGGACATTTTATTCAGGAAACAAAGTATCGGCACTACATAGTTGAACCCAAAACTAGATTCCCTTTCCCCAGATACAAAGTAACAAATTACATGTCCCACCCCCACAAAGCAGTCATAAATCACATTCTCCAATTAGCCAGGAGCGCGGGCTCTCTTCCCCAGCTCCTCAGCCCTCCAAAACGTTATTGGTTTGTGTCCTTGAGTTCACACAGAGTCCCCCTTCAATACCTAATTTCTAAAAAGAAGAAAAAGCATGTTAAAAGCAAAGTAAAAATGGCTGCAGTTTCCATCAGTTGTCAAAGCAGGAACATCCAATGTTACAGCATTGACAAGTAGGTTGTGGTCTATTTTATCAAATGCCTTACTGAAGTCCAAGTAAATTATATCCACAGCGTTCCTCTGTTATACTAATTTTGTCACTTTATCAAAGAATGCAATAAGATTTGTCTGGCATGATTTGTTTTTGACAAACCCATGTTGGCTTTTGGTAATGACTTTGTTTGCCTCTAGATGTTTGCTGATTCGTTGTTTGATTATCTTTTCTAGGTATTGAGATCAGGCTGATAGGTCTGTAGTTTCCTGGATCCATTTTTTCCCCTTTTTTGAAGATGGGAACAACCTCAGCTCTTTCCCAGTCCTCTGGTAGTTCCCCAGTGCTCAAGGAGCTTTGAAAAATATAGTTCAGTGGTTCTGAGATCACATCTGCCAGTTCTTTGAGAACCTTGGGGTGTAATCGATCTGGTCCTGTTGATTTGAACTCATCTAGGGTGGACAGGTGCTCACTTACCATTTTTTTTGCCTATCTTAACTTGTGTTTCTAGTCTGTTTTTTATGGTACTGTTTTTGATAGGTTTCGCTTTTTTCCCTTTGTGTAAATACAGATGCAAAAAACGAGTTGAGTAGTTCTGCTTTCTCCCTATTGCTTGTCAACTTCTTGTCACTTTCTCCCACTAACGGACCAATCATTTCCTTAACTTTTTTCTTGTTTTTTACATGTTGAAAGAAGCTTTTTTTGTTTTTTTTTACTTTTGTTGCAAGCCTTAGTTCATTTTGAGCCTTAGCAGGCTCCGGCTATTTGTTGATATTCTGCCTTAGTTTTGTGCCACTCTCCACTTTTTATACTTGTCCTTTTTGTCTTTCAAGTTATCAGAGTTCTTTATGTAGCCATGCTGGTTTCTTTTGAGAGTTGTTATTTTTCTTCTTCATTGGTATTGTGCTAGACTGGGCTTTTATAATCTCACTTTTCAGATAATCACCTAACTAAAGATAATCATCTTTGGATAGCAAAGAAATTCCCATAGATTGATCATAAATAAAGCTGAGCAAAGCAGATTTTACAGAAGGTATTCATTAACCACTCATAACTATCAGTGCAGTTAATTAAGTAGTTATTAGCTCAGCCCTGAGTATAGCTCAGACAGCTATACTCAGGGTTGCAGAGCTCCTGGAAAGCTCACGGTAAAGTCTTGCTAAATTGGATGTGATGTTGAAATAGATAATTAGTTCTCAGTTCCTTATGTGCATGAAACTTTGAAACAGAGATTGGTATATGGAGCCATCATTCATATAATGCATCTAATATAAAGCATAGAACTATCCTTTGTCACAAATTGATTTTATTTGTTTTTAGAAAGTCTATCTAAGATCGCTCTGGGCCAGAAAGCCCACAAGGGACAAATAGAACAAAAAGGCAAAATGAGCCACACAGGAGCAAGGTAACTGAATTCGGCCTCCCAGACCCAGGTGGAAACTCTTATCCTACAGATCGGCCACCTCCTCTAATGCTTGGCCTTCCAGCTCCTCATCTGGTTCCTATCTGTGCTGCCTTGACTTGAGGAGATGAAAGGACTGCTGGGAGGAAAAAAAAAATTGCAGGGCTCCATAAGCAACAATGGTGATCCGAACAAATTTAACCTAGCCCGTGCAGCAGAAGTAGCCCTTCTGTACCGCAAGGATACCAGAAAGAGGGCGAGAGAGGGCGAAGGGTCTTAACCTCGGGCCGCGAGGGCTCTTTTCGTCCTAGCTGGAGGGGACGGAGAGCCGGAGGTTATTGGAAGACAACAAGGGAGCCTTTCGTTTCCTTTCCTTCTCCTTTTGCTTAGCCAGCCGGTTGCGGCAGGAGGAGCTGGAAGGCGTCCCGTTCCCTTTCTAACCCCGGGGGCACCCTGAGCTGAAATCTGTGTGTGTGTGTGTGTGTGCGCGCGCGCGCGCGCGTATGTACAATTTCATATCCAGGGGTGTACATGAATGTGCAGAAACAGGACAGACTGGTTTCACACGCTCCTTCGCTTTGGGGAGCGAGAGAGGCTCTTTCTTCATCCGCCTCAACCACAACAGCCTCCTGCACACCAGCCAGGGCGGGAAGGAGGAGACAGTCCTCCTCCTCCTCCCCCCTCCGCCGCTTCCCCGGAGAAGCAGCGGGCACCGAGGGCAAGCCTAAAAGAGGCCGCCAGCGGGATCCAGAGGGAGGGAGGAATCGCCGCCGCTAGCCACGCAAAGCTGCGGGTAAGAAGAAGGAGATGGGTCCGGCAAAGCGACTTGGCGCGGCTGGAGAAGGGAAGCCCTTGGGGAGGGGGGAGGCGAGGGGGGCGGGTGAAAGGGTCCAAGGCTTGACGGGGGGGGGCAGCGGTTTTTTTTTTCTGGCCTCCCCCTCCGCTTCTCCAAGGCTGCATCTGCTTTCTCCTCAGGCGAAGGTGCTGCTGGTGGTGGTGGTGGGAGACGGAAGGACAGGACATAAAGCGCGCGCCTCTCTTAAGGTGCCGGGGCGGGGAACAACGGGGGAGGGGCTGAGGGAAACCCAAAGAAGATGCTGAATGACCGATCCTGAGGAAGAGGGCAGGATCCAGTCGAGGACTCCGGTTCCCCTTTGGGAGCGAAGAGGGGAGACGGCGAAGAGGGGCGCCCAGGGTGTTTGGCGTCTTCACCGTGAGAGGCGTAGCCGCCTCTTTTTTCTCTCACCAGCGCCGCCGTCATCACCAGTTCCCCCCCCTCCCCCACGCCCGATAGTCTTCGGTGATTTGGAGGTGTGTGTGTGTGCGTGCGCGCGCGTGTATGTGTGAAAGTGGCAGCCTCTGGCCGTTTGAGGAAAGGAAAACTACGCGAAGCCTGGCGCTCTTCTTGCCCTCTTTTGGCGCTCTCCTCCTTCTGTTTCTCTCCCCGCCTTCGCTAGAAACCCGCGCGCCGTGCCAGGCTCTCTCTGAAGGAGAAGCGCCCGACCCTCCTCCGGAGGGTTATAAATAAACGGGTCGCTTTAGTGTTCATTAATCGCTAACAGCCCTCTTAGTTCACCCTCCTTTTCCCGAGGGCGCCTCGTGCTTAGGAGCATCCTCAGTCTCCCGGCGAAAGGTGTGTGTGTGTGTGTGTGTGTGTGTGTGTGTGGAATGGAGAGTTGCCGTTCGGCCAGTAGCTTCCCCGCGGCTTTCTAGGACTGGCTGGCAGCGCCTTCAAAACGTGGGTGCGATTTCTCCAGACGTGTTTGTGCGTCTGTGATCATTAATCTGCACGTGTTTTGGACAATCGTACACACACATACACACTCGATTATTTTTTTTTGTATTTTATACGGATGACGTGGTTAGCAAAGGGGATTTAGGCCAACCGAAACATTCAGTTAGAGTTTTGCTACTGACTTTCAGATACTATCAGGGTAGAGTAGACTGTCTTGTCTGTCTCTAGTGTGATGCAGAAACAAAAATAAAAAGCACGACTAATAGGTTGTGTATAAAGACACAAATGCTGTACGCTAAGGTAAATTTCTGAAGCTGGGAAGAAAAAATATATATGGCTTGTAGTGTTTGAAAATGAGCTGGTTTAGCTTACTGGCTGCCAGTATAGTTGCCTTTGTCTAAGAGAACCATTCTAAGTGTAATAAATAAATCAGTAACGATTTTGTCCTAGCCAATTTGGGGAGGTGTTTATCTGTAATATTTTGCTGCAGTGCCTCAGCGTTTGAAGATACATGATTCCCATTTTCCTTGCTTGCCAAGGAAATGACTCAGTGACTCAGTCATTAAAAATGTACAACTTAATCTAAAAATGGCATCTTAAATAAAGCCCCTAAGGTAGAGGGCAGGAATTTAAAAGGAGAAAACATAAAGTTGTTATAGTAGCTTACTCCACTGATTTTAATTGAAATTAAGAGGTGAAGTAGCTGATGCAGATTTCTGCAAAGAATGGATTTGGTCTTGAAAGCCTGTTGCCAATATTTGTGATTCACTTCCTTGGAATCCTTCTTTTGGTATTTATTTCTTTTAGTAGGAATCTTGTACAAGTGTAATAATAGCTCTTAAACTTCATGGAAAGTAGCACATGATACAGCAAAGACAACTTCCCTTTTTCCAGAATGCTTAACTTTGGTTTTGTTTGCATTATTCAGTGGACAGAAGATAAGGCAGGAATATAATTAACTCATAAACCATCTAATTTATTGTGTCAGTGACATTTGTGCACTGCTTCATTGGGGTACAAAATCAGTTGGAAAGGCAATTTTAATTGGTACTTATTTTAAGGAGAGTAATTAAAGAATCAAAAGAACCAACATGTGATTTTAGAAATCTTTGTTAAGAGGAGAAGTTTATCAACCCACTCAGGACTCCACTGACCTGTTTTTTCTTTAAAATTAATATTATCAACATGTATTTTGAATTTCTTATTATATAATAACAATTTTCTACATGAAACTTAATTGTTCTATAGATCTATAAGGAAAGGATCTATGTTTTATTAAGATTCTTTCCCACAGCCTCCATGTGATAAACATGCCCTTTAAAAGTAATCATTTACACAAACCATGTAAAATATTTCATAGAGATTATTTATTTATGTAACTTTTCCAAGGATGAATTAACACCAAAGACAAATGCAGTGGAATAAATCTAACAAACCTGCTAATTGATGCATCCCAAAGTACTGCTGTTCTATTGAAAAAAAATATATGAAATTGCTTTTAATATAACTGGAAAATTATGTCAGAAATAACATTTATATATTCAAAATATCAGTTATCTCTGTCATGTTATCAGCAGCCTGATAGCAAAGCATGGTACTTGGAACAGAATAGTTTGGAATCTTGAATATTTTATTATTGTCAAAATATTTACGGGTTCTTAATTATTGTATCATATATGTATCCTAGAACTATGGGTATACAATTCAAATTCCTAGATACTCAAATAAACATGAATCTTCAAATTTTGTATCCTTTCAAGTTTGAAAGGAGGCATACAGGTAGTTTTCATTTAGCAACTGACTCATTTAGCGAATGTTGCTGATAGGATGATTTTAAAAAGTAACTTTGTGACCAGTGGTTGGTTTTATGATCATGGCAAGTCTGTAAAGCAAAGGAAAGCTGAAGTAAAATAGTAAAATCATGATGTTTCAGTTAGGGGACACCTGTCAGGCACAAGCAACCAGAACCTCTCATGAAGAACCTCAAAGTAGAATCTTTGGAAAAATAAACCTTTGGTCCCAGTGACTGACTCAGATTAGACCCTGTGACATAATCCTGGGATATGTACATTTACTGTACCTTCATTTGCAGTCAGATAAGACTGCAGGGATTCTGGGGAAAGTCAGGGCTGTGCTGCACTCTGCAGTGTAAGGACTTCTCCTCTTAATACCTTTCTCCTGACTAGTTGGCGATTCCACCACATCACTTCACTCAATGACTGAATTGCTGGCCCCAGTTGTTAAGTGAGGATTAGTACCTGTACTCTTCTCATTTCTTTCACCAAGAGTCATTTTTCAGGGGGAAATCGATGTACTGTGGTCACATAAGAACTGAGAAGTGAATGCAACGTTTAGATATGCTTTGTAGCATCAATGATTCTGTCCTGATGTAAAAACACTTCAGACTTATTCATTATAGGTACTGCAGTTATATCTTTTTCTGATGGCATATTCTAAAAAGTCTGTGTAAAACTGATGCCAGTTAATTGACACTTAATTGACCCCAACATTTTAAAAAGAAATCAAACTATTTGAAAAAGCTGTTTGTAGAGATTTCAGAAGAATAGTAAGGAAACCTGAAGCTATACATGGGGAAAAAGAAATGCAAAGGTGTTTTTTTTAAAAAAAAACAACTAATAATTTATAACCTGGAATTTTGTTTTTGGAACCCTTAAAAAAGAACTTAAAATCTTTTCTGAATAAGAAGACCACACTGATATTTTATTTTGGCCCTATGAATACATAAATTATTTCCCCATTTATCACTGCCCTAAGCAAAAATAAAAAAGAACTTTTAAAACATTGTTTTAGACTTTGAAGAACATTGAAATGTACTCTAATTTCAATATTTTTGGAAAGAAACAGAGGTATAAGAATTTGTAAAGGTTTTTTTGTCATCAATACTTTTTAATAATTTTTATGAATCTCATAAAACATTAACATACTGAAAATTTATTATGCACTCAGAAAATATTAATATTCTTGAGTTATTTTTAAGTCTGTAGAAATCTCTCTCATCTCTCTGCATATTTCTCTCAATGTATACAGACAGAAAAAGAAAATCTGTAGCCCTCCAGGTGTTGCTAAACTACAATTTCTGCATTCTTAGCCTGATCAATGGCAAAAGATGCTAGCACCTATAGGTCAGTAAGATTTGAAGACTGTTATATTTCCAATTGTCCATTAAACCATTTCCAGTCCAGCAAACTTGTGAATATTTCTGTGAAAAAAAATGGTCAAAAATTGTCAAGGCTACTGAATTTGTTTAAAAGATGAGTATAGTGTCACTAGAATGTGATTCAATACATGAATGTTGAAACTTGATTTAACCCTTGTGCTGTTTTAGGAAAATAATACATAACATGCTATTGTTATCTTAATTTCCAGTGCAATACTTAACAGAAATAAGCTGAGTAATAATTATGTTGCCAGTCAGCACTTACATGAGAAAACTATGAAACAGTGTAACATCATATATATTAAACTTTCCTTTGTTTTATCTCATTTTTTATTTTACCATTCTCTTCAGCCCATACTAGAAGGTTCTTCCTTTAAACTTGAGATATATTACCTGTGGCCACATACAGCTTTCCAGATCCATTCCCCCCAAAATTGCTGCTGAATTGGAATTGCGTGCATAGGGACATGGACTTCACAGGTTATATAGTTTAGCCTATGAAACAGTTCATAGTTGTATAAAATGGTAATCCTTTAGATTTGAAGAAGACATGCTGTTTTGCAGTTCATCTATGGACATACTGATGGCTCTGCTGTCCCAGTCTGGAGGCACAGAATCTGGTGCTGAACAGACTGAAAGGTCATTGTTGTAGTAACTGTGGGTGTTATTCTGTTATTCTGCTCATGGTTTTCTACCAGTTTTTGATGGTGCCTGTCTTCAAAGCTGGTGGAGATTTCATAACAAATGACTCACCAATTGGTTCTGTTAATAGTTGCAGCTTCTAGTTCCTTGGCTAGAATTTCTTTCATAGTGTCTTGCAATGCTTGTGCTGCTGACCTCAAGACCTTTTCCCAGAGTTCAGTACATTACAGAGCAACTGGCAAACTATAGAGTTGTCATCCATTCTGATGATGTGCCCTACCCATCTCATCTGGGCTCTGATAATCAGGAGCCCAATGCAGATGTACTCTTTGTGATCCAAGACCTCCAGATTGGAGACCCGATCTTGCCAATCAATGCTGAGGATGGAGTGCACATATGAAATTTCTCCAGTTCTTTTATGTGCCTTTGGTACAGAGTTGAGGACTCATATCCATGTAGGAAAGAAGGGATAATACAGCTCTGCAGACTTTCACCTTTGTGGAGATATGGATGTTCTGTTGAATGAGTACTCTAGCATGAAGCTGCCCCAGTGCCTAGCAGATCTTGCTGATTTTGGAATCAATTTCTTTGTCCAAAGATCTATCACTCAAGATGAAGTTTCCCAGGTATTTGAAGCTTTTTGCATTTATTAGCTGGATATCATTAACATTGATTTTTGGTTCTACGGATTTGATGTTTGACATCAGTCTTGTTCAGGCTGATAATCAAACTGAAGAGCATAGTAGAATCTGAGAATTAGTTCAGCTGTCAACTACAGATTGCTGACTTTGTGCACCAGGAATGTACAGCAAAGGGTGTTTCTTGAATGACTGTATGAAGGCACTTTGTCTGTGTGTTCAAGTGACAAAAGTCAAAGAGGGAACTGTCCATTAGGTAGTTGATGTACACTCCTTCAGACCCTAGATAGCACGTAACAATATGCAAGCAAAGAACAGATTGAAGAAGACTGGGACCAGCACACAATCCTGGGTTACCCCACTGGAAATGGCAAATGCAGCTGATGTATCACCATTGTAAAGAACCCGTCCTATCATTCTGTCATGGAGTAGCTGAATCAATTTTATGAATTTCCTCAGACATTTATCTTAGGATGATCCAAAGAGCCTCCCTGTTTACATTTTTTTAAAAAAATATTTATTTATTTATTTATTTATTTATTTATTTAATTAATTAATATTTATTGGACATAGTTGTACAGTTTAAGTAACTGACACCTGAAAACATCTTTCTTGGTTTATCATGACTAGCAGATGGCAGATTATTGGCTAGATCCAGAAACTAATTAATGTTTCATATCTAATCTCAAGGGGAAGCAATTTTGGCCATCTGAAATATCTATTAGAGTATTTTACAGGATTTTAACAATTTTCTTCTAATACTGAATGTAAACTATACTTTTTGCACCCTTCCCACTTTATGTCTTAGCTATTATTTATCTGGTACCATACAGATATACTGGATTGTACTTTTCATAATTATATATGAAACAAACTTTTCCAAATCTCCAGTTAGTATGATCAATGGATACATGAATACATTGCCAGACACTTGGATAAAGCAGCATGCTGGCCTAGTGGTGAAGATGCTTGCTTCCCACTCTGAAGGTTGAGAGTTCAATCCTAGGTAACAGCAGATGTTTCTCTCCTAGGGCACAAAGAAAAAAATATCTGCTGTGAACTTCATGTAGCATCAGGAAGGGCATCTGGCCAGTAGCAATAGTAACAGCACTTAGACTTATATTCCTCTTCACAGTGCTTTACAGCCCTCTCCGAGCAGTTTACAAAGTCAGCATATTGCCCCCAACAATCTGGGTCCTCATTTTACTGACCTCGGAAAGATGGAAGGCTGAGTCAACCTTGAGCCAGTGAGACTCAAACTGCCAAACTCCAGACAGCTGGCAGTCACCAAACTAGCCTGCAGTACTGCATTCTAACCACTACACCACCACAGCTCAGTAAATGCTCAGCTCCATCCAGTTGCCCCAACTCTTGGGATTACAGGGTTATAAAAAGGGAGTATTGCCAGACATTTGGATGGGGAATTGCTTTTCTGCTTCTATATTCATTCATTCATTCATTCATTCATTCATTCATTCATTCATTCATTCATTCAATATGTTTGACTAGCCATTTGCATCTGAATAACTAACATTCATTTATAAATAATAATAATAAAACCACCAGCAGAAATTAAAATACTTTATACCTCAATTATCTACATCAATAATCTTGCTACAGATGGGCTCACCTAATTTCCTATCAGTTCTTCCAGATAAACTAGATTAAAAAAATGCAACTAGATGAGCTAAACCTATTTTACTGTAAGACTACATTACAGTGTGAAGGTACAAACTTCCTATTGCCACTTTTAACTATCTGATTTATTAGGGTGAGTCCTTCCTAAGCTTCTTCCTCTGACCATCAAGCCCTTGTTGACTTCCCCCGTCCTCTTGTCTGATTCTTGATCAGCAGATTGTTGACAGGCAACATCGCTTTCCATTGTCCCCCAACTCCATGCATTTCATTACATTTCCTTGCCTGAGGTAAAAAAGCATCACCCTGGGTTCATCTCTTAGTTCGGCAAAGATATGTATCAATACTGTTTGCCTTTACATATTTTCCAAGCCAGACTTACAATGTAAGGAAGGAAGGAAGGAAGGAAGGAAGAAAGGAAGGAAGGAAGGAAGGAAGGAAGGAAGGAAGGAAGGAAGATTGTGAATTCAATAAAAATCCTATACTTACTGAATTGGATAGTAGGTTTGCATAAAATACTGCAAGTCTACCAATTATTTATTTAAATTATTTAAAACATTTATATAATTACCCATCTTATACCAAATTGTGAGTGACTCCCAATCTTTGACAACAGTTTTCTCCTTAAATTAGCCATTCCCTCTCTAGCAACTTTTTTTTTAAAAAATAGCAAAAGATTTCATATTGGAAGTATACAAATTCAGGGAAAAATTCAGTAAAACCTAGGTTCCCTGAATTCATATGGACTATGAATAGCAACGCAGTTTCTCCCATCTAAATTATGTAGCGGTAAGGATGGTGATAATTCTGTTTTTTGATAAATTGTTGAAGCAATAGCAATTTTGTTTCATATGTAATCTGATGAGAAAATACATTTATTATTTATGAATGTCAATCAAAATGCATGCTAAAAAGAATTCAAGGTTCTAGAAGCAAACTACTGTAGTATGTGAGATATAACCTTTCTTGACATCTTCTGTGTATTTGACAGACATAGTAAAGTACTGTGTTATATTACAACTACTACTGAGTTACCTCAATAATTTGCAATACATAAAATTGAATGAATGAATTAAAAAATGAGTTTGCCTTGTTGTGTAAAGTGTCTTTCAGTGACTTACCTTCATGCTGAATTTACTAGAAGTCCTGCCCTGCCATTTTAAATGCCAAACTCTAATGTCTTCTTCTAGATCAGGAGTGTCAAACTGGTGGCCTGTGGGCCGGATGCATCGTGCTCAGGCGACACCCACCCTGGCTCTGTGAAGATAGAAAAGTCATGATATGTCATGATATGTCACTTGACGCTATCAAATTTAGTACCCATGTTCTAGATGAATGTATGTGTGATTAGGTATATTTGCCATTTGTTGGAAACATTAGAATTGTTCTGTGTTTGATTTCATTAATCTTAAGCAGAAAAGAAGAAACAGACAAAGATCCTGGAGGAAATGAAAAGCCAGACTGAAAAAAAGGAAAGAAAATGCTAGGGCTGTTGATATATCCATAATACATCACTTTCAAAATGGAACACATATATAGTGTTGATTTGTATACAATGACTTCCTCCCCAACTCACATATTTAATTAATCAGACATTGGAGATATCTCTCTTTTAGATTAATAAGGTTCTGCATTGTATCAGTCTTTTTTTTTACTCTGCATTAGATGAAATGGGTACCAGCTTATACAAATTGATGTTAGATTTGTTTATTTGTTATCATATATGTATAGCTGCCCATCTCACATGAAAGCGAATCTGGACAGTGCATAGGACTTAGTTAAAAAACAATAAATATATAAAACAAGCAATTTAAAATAAGTCTAAATACTTGAGAAGATTACATTTTAGTCACTAAATTTAAAATCAAGTAATGCTATTGTCAAACAATGATAAATACATACTTCTTGACCCAAAGATGCAAATTGAGTACATTTTTTTCATAAGTGCAGATAAGAATGACTTCATACAACTAACAAATCAAAGAGTTTCAGAATTAGTAATGCCGCATGCTGTTGCTAAACAATGTAGAGTAACTAATGAGGCCCTACCAATACCCCACATTGCTTCCATCTCCACTCCACTTTTTGGCCTGTAGGGATTTCACAAGATTTGCAGCATTGTTGTAACAAGTATTTCAAATTTAACTTCTGTTTTACTGGCTTTCTAGAAGTGCATAAATACCCTTTTTCCTTGACATTGTGAATGGCATCATTACAGTTCTCTCATTAGCATCATAATGACTCTAAAGCAGGGGTGTCAAACTCAATTTTATTCAGGGCCGCATCAGCATTGCGGATGCCCTCAGGGGGCCGGGTGGGTATGGCCAGGGTGGGTGTGGCCTACTGGGTGGGCGTGGCTAGAGTGTGTATGGCCTACTGGGTGGGTGTGGCCAGCTCTACGTTCGCATCAAGGGTGCCTATGGGGGGCTGGGCAGGAGTGGGACAGATCTGAGGGTCTCTGGCAGAAGGAGGGTCTCTGGGCCAGAGCCAAGGCAGTGGGGGCCATTCCCTCACTGTTTCCAGGATGGCTTTGCGGGCCACATGAAACCACTTCGCGGGCCGGATCCGGCCCCCAGGCCTTGTGTTTGACATGTCTGCTCTAAAGGAATAGTAAGTGAAAATGGAATAGTTGTGAAAATAGAACAGTTGAGAAAATGGAATAGTACTGCAAAATGGTCTATCACACCAACAGAACTACACACATGCAATGAAATTTTAACCTTAAGGCTGCTTAGTTGCCTCTGGGTGTGCTCTTAATGCATTCAGTTGGCTGGCAACTGATAGCCTAAAATTTATAAGCTGAATTCAATTCATACTTCATCTAGGCTTCAATATCACTGAAGTCAAGACAAAAATTTGCAAACAGTTATCAGCAGAATTATAGTAAAACTTGAAGCTTGCAAATATGCAAAAAATATTTCAGAATAAAAATTGAGGAGGTGGGAAAGATCCTTTCCGCAATAGTCCATAGAATATGAAACTGAGTGATGGGGAAGGAAAATAATAACAAAATGGAGGCTTGCAGAAGTGGATAGCTGGTTAAGAATAGATATGTAAAGAAAAACAAAAAAGTATAAACCTTGTGGCATTTTGTAATTGAAAAGTTTTGTAAGATAGCTCATACACTTTTTTGGCCTTAACAAAGCAAGGTTTTTTGTATAGTATAGTTACATTACTGAATAATTGTTATATTTATGTTAATATCACCGGATAATAGCACTGGGTGACATTATCTGTCACTGGGTTAAAGTATCTGTAATAAGCTGATGATACCCAACACTTTATTTCCACCCTTGTTCATCCAAGTGATACTGTTGCTGCTGTCTTGTGGTGCCTGGAGGCTGTGGGGGTAAATGGGGGACAACAGATTTTGACTGATCCCTGGCAAGACCATCTGCCTTTAGGTTCATGGATCTTCAAGATCCGGGATTTTGGCATCTTTAGTGCATGATGGGTGGTGGTGGTGGTAGTAATGCAGACAGATCCAATCTACAATTTGGGGGTTCTCCTGGACCCATAACTCCTGCTTGAAGACCAAATGGAAGTCATGGCTAGGAAAGCCTTTGCGCAACTTCAGGTTGTGTGCCAGTTGTAGCCTTTCCTAGATCAGGAGTCCCTGTACTCGGTCATTCGAGCCCTAGTCATCTTGTGGTTGGACTATTGCAACACACTCTACATGGGGTTACCCCTGAAGACTGTTCTGAAGCTACAGCTGGTGCAGAGTGCAGCAGCACCGGCAGTTTGTGCAGCCCCAAAGATAGTATGGATGGGTTTTATATTGATTTTCTGTAATCAAGGATACAGCAACAAAATTACAGAAATATCCCATTATTCAAACAAGTGCAGTAAAGGTAGTATCCTTCCCACAATATATCAGGCACAATGTTTACAAGAAATTTTGGGTGTAGATTCAGGTTTGTCAGAATTGACAATTTGCTACAGTTGGGTGGTTCTTGGTCACAGCCGTTATGTCATGGTGATGTGAAAATGATGGGACATTGTGTAAATGATACAATTATTTACTTTGAATCATTTAATTTGAATTCATTCTGCTAGCTTCCTTTGACCTGTAGAATATGCATTGAGGTAACTTTAATCATTCATTTTGGCGATTAAGAGAGATAGACACACATTAGCCAGTGAATCAAGTTATGGTCCTCCAATGCACAAGAGTAAGTGTAGCCTTTTTTGATTGTTGACTGAAATGGCAAGATGGTCTGCAGGCATTTAAACACTATCCAGAGGAAATGTGTAATGCCCCTCATTTGTAACAGTCATTCTTAGTCTTTCTTAGAAGAGGGTGAGGGCACTTCCTCATTTCCTCAAGAGACGATGGTGCTCCAGGTTGATAAAGTCTACAAAGAACTCACCTTGCTATCTTGAATAAATTGAAGTTTCCAGGACCAGGCAAATTATGCTGTAGCATGTTGAAGGAGCTGGCAGAATTTATTTCAGAAGAAATGATTGTTATCTCCAAGAAACTAGTATAAGGGCAAACATAGTTCCAATATTTAAAAGGGATGAGGTTTGGGGAAATTAAAGAGCTATTTGTTTAATGGCTGTCCTAGAATAAATTGTGAAGCCATATTTCTGTGAATTCTTGGGAAACAGTAACACTATCACTAGGGGGCCAGGATGGGTTTGTGAAGATCAAGCCATATCAGTTATATTTTCTTTTATTATGACAGAGCAATTAGTTTACTAGACTAAGTGAATGCTATCGATAACTTGATTTTAGTACAGTACTTGACAAGTTCAGGTATGATATCCCTGTGGATAAAATGGATAAATGTGGAATAAAAGAAACTTGGCCCGGCATATTTGCAATTTGTTGAACAACCACACCCAAGGGGTGCTATTACTTCACTGCTCTGGAAGAAACTTATCAAGTGGGGTCCATGGGATTCCATCATCATCTGAATGATATTTAACATCTTTATAAATAACTTAAAAAGACAGGGAGGGAAGTTGTACTCTAATATACAGATGACACCAAATTAGAGAGACTGGCTACTAGCTTAGAATACAAAATTACAATTTAAAATGAGCTCAGTTGGCAAGATTTAAAAAAAGTGGTTTGCCATTGCCTTCTTCCTGGGGCTGAGAGACAGTGACTGGCCCAAGCTGGTTCAGCTGATTTCATGCCTAAGATGGGACTCGAACTCACAGACTCCTGATTTCTAGTCAGATGCCTTTAATCAGTGCATCAAACTGGCTCTCTGACCATAACAGGATCAAAGAGGATGCAACAGTTAAAAGACCCAAAGCCATTTTGGGTTGAATTAACAGAAGTATTGGTTCTAGATAGCAGAAAGTAGTATTTTTGTTGCAATTAAGCTGATTAGACTATATTTGGGAGTACTGCACCCGGTTTTTGGAATCACACCTTAATAGAGATGTAGACAAGTTAGAAGATATTCAAAGAATATATTGTCAGGATGAAAAAAGATTAGAAGCCAAGCTTTATGAGGAAAAGTTAAAAGATACAGGCGTTTCTAATTGGCCAAGATTGGCCAAGATTGGACTAAAAGATTTAAACAATCCCTGCCAACTCATCCATTCTTTGAATCCACCTTCCTTATTAATTTTGCCAGACAGATTGTAATTCTTAACACAATATCAGCTTTTGATTCTTTATTACCAGCACCCCTGCACTCTTTACTTTGGAGAAAACGTGCCTTTTGGCAATCGTCAAATCTCTTCAAAATACTCAGGACGGAAAACAGAATTATTCTTGTTTCCTGAAGAGCAAGGCATAGAGCTGAGGAGACATCTGGCTTGTGTGCCAAGGAGTATGTGCATTAATGTAGAAAGCACATTGTAATGCGGGTTGCCTCTCCTTCTCAGAAATTCTCCCTCTCCCTCTCCTTCTCCTGCAATGGGATTGGATAGATGGCTTAGTGCCTGGCTCTGGCCCGGGAATCCCTGCTCCTGTTTAATATTCTGCTTGCTCCACTGATGTTGTGCTTGGCTCCTGTGGGATTGCAACTCACCGCTTGAAACCAGAGCCAATTTTCTGTCTTAATCTCAGTGTTTTGACTGGAGGCAGATCCAGTTCAACGCAATCGGAGCTGGTGGAAACAACTACCTAAGAGTCTCGCTCTGTTTCGCTTGGGGAGGGAAAGAAGAAGGAAGAAGGGGTGGGTGGGGGTGGGAAGAGAGAGAGAGAGAGAGAGAGAGAGAGAGAGAGAGAGAGAGAGAGAGAGAGAGAGAGAGAGAGAGAGAGAGAGAGAGAGGGGCAGGCCAACCAACCAGCCACACGTAAGAGACAAATATACAATGCCGTCTCTGGGATCACTGTATCTGTAGAGAATAAAGTGATTCCTCTGCAGTTGGGTATATCTCTCAGATTGGTTTGTTTGGTCTTTCTTTCTTTCTTTCTTTCTTTCTTTCTTTCTTTCTTTCTTTCTTTCTTTCTTTCTTTCTTTCTTTCTTTCTTTCTTTCTTTCTTTCTTTCTTTCTTTCTTTCTTTCTTTCTTTCTCTCTTTCTCTCTTTCTTTCGCGGTAGAGGAAATCTGAATTAAGAATCGGGAGCGGCAGCCAAAGGGCTTTTAGGCAGACGGTCAGTGAACGGGGAGAAAGGGTTGCCTTTCTTGGGGAAGGGCTGCCAGGATCCTTAACCATTCGGCTGGAAATAAGACGAGAGCCCGGGATCAGCGGCGCTTACTCCTGCCACGAATCGCGGAGGAACGGGGGTGGCCGGGTTCTCGGCTCGTCCTCGCCATTTAAGCAATAGGTGACAAGACAGGGTGCTGAAGGGCAAAATCGGCAGCGACGGAAACGTTCAGAGCCAGCGGCGCGAACCGAGCGAGGCGATCGGCGTCGAGAGGGTGAGAGAGTGGGCGACGGGTGCAGAAGGCAAGCGAGAGCGGGAGGCACCGGCCCTTCGGGGCCGGAGGAGAAGGCCGAGGGCTCGGCGGAGATACCAAATGCCAGGTTGACTGCAGAGCGCGGGCGCGCAATGGCCGCTGCCGGATGAGGGTACGCCAGGGCAGGGCGAGCTTGGCGGGCGCGTGGAGCGCGCGGGGGGCGGGGGGAGCAGGTAGGAAGGAAAGGCGGCGGCTGCCCGACCTGACCGGCCGCGCTCTCTTTGTCTCCGTTTGCAGATCGGAGGCGCCGCGATGACTCTGGTGCTGCCCCTGAGCAGCTTCTGCGAGCCCATTGTCTCTTCCGAAGGAGCCGGCCAGTTCCAGCCGCTGTGGGAAGCGCACTGTTGCAGTAAGAGCAGCCCCGCCTCGGATGCCGCCGCCGCCGCCAGCAGCAGCAGCAGCAGCACCGCCCAGGGGCAGGCGCAACAGCCGCCGCCGCCGCCGCCGCCGCCGCCGCAGGGCAGCGACGGCCGGACACCGGTTGGGCAGCCTCCGCCCTCAGGTAACGCTACAGGCCAGCTCGCTTCTCCTGGAGCGCGGGGCAGCGAGTCTAGAATTACTCCCCCCGTTTTCCTGCCAACCTCCCGTCCTGGGAGATAGTCGGTGCTCAAGGTCTGACTGGCCAGAAATCCAGCAGGAAGCTTCCGTGACGGAAGGGGACGTGGGAACGAGTCCCGAGTCCAACATCTTAAGCGCTCCAGCATACTCGACTCGCTGGCTGTTGCTGGGTTCTGCTTTCATTTCTCTCCACAACCAATTTGGGAGATTTAGACTGGGAATTTTTTTTTTTTTAGCTCCGGATTATTACTTGAGATTTAGGAAAGGCCTCAACTGATCCAAAATCTTTTCTGGTTCAGGATCGTAAAGCCGGCGAACAAAGTCAGCTTTCCACTAAGGGGCATTTCACCAGCAGAGCAAGAGGCAAGAGCCCTTCCTTCAGTTTGGCTGTTGCTTTCCCCCAGTTTCTGGTGCTTTGTGCAAACATGGGCATTTCATGCAGTTAACATAGTATGAGGTGAAAGGCAGGGGTGGGGCAGGGGGACTGATGAACCAAAAAGAGATGTTTTAGGATAAACTGCTCTATAGAAAATCTCTGTAAGGTCAAAGTTAATGCTTTTCTTTTGCAGAAGCTTTTACTTTAACTGACCCTTTGGTTGCTGTGAGCACCTAACGTTGGGGGGGGGGGGTGTTTGATCTCTGTTCTTGTTGGCTGCTTTGTTTTCCATGTTCCAAAAGCAAAAGGGGGCCAAATCTGTGTGTTTGTGTATTTGGTGTGGCAATGATTGTGACTTGTGGTGGTGAATAATAATAATTAATAATAATAATAATAATAATAATAATAATAATAATAATAATAATAATAATAATAATAATAATAGTAGTAGTAGTAGTAGTAGTAGTTGATGATGATGGTGATGATGATGATGTTGGAAGGGACCTTGGAGGTCTTCTAGTCCAACCTCCTGCTCAGGCAGGAAATCCTTTACCTTGGTGGAGCAGTGGGCTAATGCCTCCTTAAGTAACACCAGCTGCCTGCAATTAGTGCAGGTTCGAGTCCCACCAGGCTCAAGGTTGACTCAGCCTTCCATCCTTCCGAGGTAGGTAAAATGAGGACCCAGATTGTTGGGGGCAATTAAGCTGACTTTGTAATAATGCCGCTTGGGGGGTGTGTGTGAAAGCCCTAATAAGCAGGCATATACATAGAATGAAGGCTACTGCTAAGCTTGTAAGCCGTCCTGAGTCTTCGGAGAAGGGCGGGATATAAATGGAATTAAACTAAAAATAAATAAATAAAAATTTCAGACAAATGGCTTCTAGTCTCTTCTTAAAAACTTCCAGTGTTGGAGCATTCACAACTTCTGGAGGCAGGTTGTTCCACTGATTAATTTTTCTGTCAGGAAATGATTCTAAATTAGATTTAGTGCAGGCAAAAGCTTCCTTTGCTGGTTCTCCTGTCGATGGATTGTCTCTCTAACATCCTCTTTGTCTTACTCCATTCAAGAGTAATAGTTCGATTTTTTTTAAAAAAAGGACTTTTTATAAGTTTCTCAAAGGTCCTTTCTTCATTGTTAGATTTTTCCGAGCACCAGTGGAAAAAATATGAGTAGGGTCTAACTCCTAAGCAAACTCAATTTCTAATCAGATCCTTGGTAGTAGTCAGTTTTTAAAAAAGAGAGCATTTTCCAACTTATTCTCTGCTATGTGACTGGTGCAGACAATCTTTGGAATTTACATAACATACCTATATTTAAAGAAAGAGTTGAGAGAAGAAGTGGAGGGGGGTGTCTTTTGAGGTTAAACCTTATAAGCTGAGGAGGATATGATAAAATTATGCGTGGATTGTGTCACATTAGACTGTCTGGTGGAGCTCCTTGTATGATACTCCATAAAAGGTGAACATTTTTGTTCCAAAATCAAACCTAAAGCCACAGAACTAGATATCTAGCAGAATTATTAGCACATCTTCATTTTTTCCATTTTGAACTATTTTAGTTTTGTATGGCAGTACATTTAATGGCAAAAGCTCCCACTATAAGCTGAAATATGGACTGTTTGGACAAGACTGCTAAATTATCCTGATTTAAGAATATTTTTTTCTACGTTACATTTTTTTTCTATACATTACACTCTTTCACCCCACTGAGATCCCACAGTTAGCCCCATTCCATGTCTGGATTTAGGATAAATCCTGGGATCTTTAGGGATGAAGTGTTGACTTCCTTCCAGAGGGAATTTTGAACTGATCTCAATGTGATGGTTTAGGGGAGTGTTTCTCCCTTCACTGCTTTGTGTTTGTGAGAAGAAAAATGAAATAGTTTATAGAGCAACCCTTAGCGTTATGTTAGATTGGAATTACTGAATTGAAATCTTCTTTAACCAAAGTTATCCAAAACAAACTGGAGCCAAGTGGTTTCACATCCATGCAAATCAACTAATTTTAATTTAAATGAATGATGAATGTAACATGCATTGCTTTGCACTACACTAAAAGCAGAACCTTTCCTATGCCTTTACAATAAGGAGGAAAACAGACAAAGCTGAAGCTTATCACGATTTATTCCTGATCACTTGACTATGGTTCAGATGTATGTGTAGAAGAGCCTTTTTCTATAAAAGGCCATTGACCCATGAGGAGAATCACTGGGGGAGGGTGCTTCAAGGTTTGATGAATGAAGTGAGAGCTGCTGGTATATGAACCCAGTGCCAAAATTAGAGCTTTCTGCCTTGCAAGTTTGCATAGTTCTCTTGCGTTCTGTTTCTGCACATTAAATTAGAGCATAGAGTGCATGCAGTCACCTAGATGCAGATTTCCCATCCTGAGCTTAAGTGAATTGGAAGCCTCGCAAGTTATTTCCTACCTCTAATTTCAATTATATATGAGCATACTATAGTTGCTTTATGATTCTACACATGCTTAAAGATGCCTTATGTTGAATTTAGCTTTAGAAGCATGTTACAAAAGACCTCTAGGAAAGAAGGCTGAAATTAAAATTCCATATTAATCAAAGTGTAAACAAACTGGATAGTGATCTATGAGGCTTTCCCCCCTCCCTCCAATGTTGGTGATGGTTTAAATGTTTTAATATTTTCTTTCTCGTACTACAAACATTTTTAGTTGCCAAAACAATATTTTAGACATAAATAATTATATATGACTTATTCCAACTTTGATACTTAGCACCAAAAATGATAACGGGGTTAAGTCCCTCAATATCCACTTTGAAAATGAAGTTTGTGCCCACTTCATTTGTATAGCTTTTATTTCAAGTTTAAAGTAGCATAGGGGAAAAATGCAATGCTTCCCAAACAGGTGCCCATATTAAATGCTAGCAATAATTAAAATTTTACTCTCTGTGGTAGCACACTGTCTGATTGAAATACCATGGCCCAGACTAAATTATGGTATCCATCGGTCTCTAAAGAGTTCAGAGTAATTACGTTTTGGTTACCTGTTCCAAATCACTTCCTTTATATTGAATTTAAAGAACATTTCAAATTGGTTTAGAGCAAATTATGCATATTTGATACACAAATTACAAATAAGATTTGTAATAAGGATATTGTTCCTTCTTGTCAGAAGGGATCATACAAATCTACTTTATCTTCTGTAATAAGAGAGTTGTGAAAGAGATAAAAAATTGGAAAAATAAAAAAAAAATCCATGCACTTGAGATAGTAACAGTGGCATCTTCCATTTCTCCATCACATTTCAGGGGAAATTATTCATTAGAAGGTTGGCCAATGAGAAATCAGGTTCTACTGGCAGTATTTCATGAAATGCAGTCATGTGGCTTTTTGAGTGGGGTTGGGGAGCATAAAATACTGTGCAACACCCTTTGTGGTATGAGGGAAGGCTGCTTGTGGAGATGGAAGTTGGCTGCAGAGTTTGGTGGGGAAAATCTACTCTGGTGCTTCCAAGGACCAAATAAGGTAGGATCTAGGCCAAATAGAGGTTTTAGGTCACAAATAAGATATGATAGCTTTCATATGATATTGTTGTTGTTAGTTGTGAAGTCGTGTCCGACCCCTCGCGAGCCCATGGACAATGTTCCTCCAGGCCTTCCTATCCTCTACCATCTTCTGGAGTCCATTTAAGCTAACACCTACTGTTTCACTGATTCCATCCAACCACCTCATTCTCTGTCATCCACTTCTTCTCTTGCCCTCAATCTTTCCCAGCATTAGGCTCTTCTCCAGTGAGTCCTTCCTTCTCATTAGGTGGCCAAAGTATTTATTTATTTATTTTATTTATTTAGTTACATTTATATACCGCCCTATTCCCTGAGGACTCAGGGCGGTTTACAGGGAATTAAAAATCCACCATACAAAAGTTAAAAAACCAATTAAAAAATATTAAATTACCCTGTATACATTAAAACCCGAATTAAAAATTTCTCCTCAGCCTGGGCCTGAGAGCTCAAAGAGCCAGGTCTTCAGGCCCCGGCGGAATGATCGGAGGTCGGGGGCAGTCCTCAGCTCCACCGGCAGCTGGTTCCAGAGGGCAGGCGCTCCCACAGAGAAGGCCCTAGTTTTTGAGTTTCATCTTCAGGATCTGGCCTTCTAAAGAGTAGTCAGGGTTGATCTCCTCTAGGACTGACTGGTTTGATGGCCTTGCAGTCCAAGAGACTCGCAGGAGTCTTCTCCAGCACCATAGTTCAAAGTGATATGATATGATAGCATCCCAAAACCAATGGGAGGAGGTATTTCTAAAAAGTGGGAGAGTTACAAGCCACCACCTTGTCTTTCTTCCCTGGCTGCCTCAAACTCAGCAGGTTTTATGAAGTGGGAGTTCCCCTTCCACAGAGGAACTCTATGACTTTTGGCTTCCATAGAATTGGTATTTCTGATTAAATACTGGTTAAAGCATTTCTGGTTAAATCAATCTTGAAGACTGTAAGTAGCTACTGTTTACTAGCAATGTATTAAACCTTATTAGTCTTTTTAAGATGGCATAATTGCTAATTCTAAAAAAAAAGATTTGAGTGATGAAAGCTGCAGATATTTTTTCAAATGGGTTGGATGTGTGGGATAAAACTTCTTAAAGTCCAGCATGTAAACAATGTTTAAACTGTTGTGACAACTATGCTTAAATAAACAGATTTCTTTCTTAGAAATCTTTTGGAAAACCTTCCATTACCTCAGTTTATTTTTCGCTTAAACTGTTATTAGATAGATAGACAGACAGACAGACAGACAGACAGATTGATTCCTGTTTGGAGCATACAAGTATACATATATGACCAAAGCAGTAAAGATAAGCTGGAATATATTTTTTTGATATTTTTTGCACTCATGATGTAACCTAGTTTGGGTAATGAAACATCTGCAAGAAAACAATCCAGCTCAGAGAACACCAAGGATCCCTCATTTCAACTCCGAGCTCCAATCTCCTTTATTGGTCTTTTGTACCTGTCAGATGCAGTTTACACCATATGTAATCTGTTTCCCACAGCACTACATCACAGAGGAAATCCAAACCCTATAGCACCATCTAAGATCACATATTTTAAAAGAAAGTATGTGGAAGAAGAAGATTTTCATCCACCACTCAGTAACTGTACACCCAAAGTAAGTTTCAAAAAGCTATTACTTCTGAGTTTCTGATTTGAAGTTGTATAACTTCTATTTTTGCTTGAGTGCAATGCATTTCAGTTTCCATAAATAGTAATATGTTTTTGTAAAAAAAAAGTATGTCTGCGTTTTCTAAACTTGTAATCTGTTAATATGAACTGGTCAATTCTTTTATTTTCTTTATTGCTATCAATTCTGTTTTAGTGAAGAAAATTTGGACTGTGCAATTCTTTTGTATAACTCAGAAATTAATAGAGACTTGGCATCATGAGAATGTACCATAATTTTTCCCTCTGCTGTTTATTGAGCAAATGGTCTATGGTTTGTTGAGTATAGAATCCTTCTCACTCAAAATATTGAACCCACCTTCCATTGCATGTAAACGTATTTATTTATTAAACTTACATGCTGTCCATCTCACTTAGAGGGAACTCTAAGTAGTGTACAATCAATAAAAGCCACAAGATAAAATATTAAAGCATTAAAATAATAAATATTAACACTAAAATTGACTTAAACCTTAACAAAGATGGCAGGGCAGGGAGGAAGATGTACACGGGAGGAAGCAAGCATCAGAGATCAATTAGAGATGACCAATAATATTCGCTATGTTTCTATGTTATAGAAAGCAAGAACCTGGAAGGGTCCTGGTGTATCACGAATAAAAATATATGAAGATGTATGCTCTTACCTGATTCTTCTTGCATCAGAAATGGCTAAACAAACCATAGATGCTCTTTCCGTGATATGTTTACTATGATATATGGGCCAGAGCTGGAAATCATGGGTTGTTCTTAGATCACATTCTAGGTTTGGGATTCTCAAATCAGAATTTATAGTTGACACATATGTCTTTCCAATGTTAGTTTACTATATCCTATCTGCTTTCATGTGACATATAAATGCAGTATCTTTTGCTAGCTCTGATTATTTTCAAGTTAGGTGACCAAGAATTAGGCATTTTGATTGAGATATCAAATTTGAAGCGAGCAATCTAATTCTAGACATCTAATAATAATTTTAAAAAATGGCATTTTACTGTCTTTTAGTAATAAAATAAAAGCTAACTTCTAGGCCAAGTTGTCTGGCCTATTCTAAAGAACTAGCCAAAGCTGAGCATGGTTATGTTTAACTTGCTCAAAAAAACTTCTGCTAGAGTGATGAGTAGCCACGGGGAATAAAGTCCGAACTTGAAGTACAACCTGCCAATATCTGAAAAAACTCATGTAAGTAAAATAAACACATAAAAAGTGAGGGAAAAATGTAGTTGAGGCTCAGATCATAAATGGCAGTCTTGTTGTAATATAGCAGTAAGTTGCGCAGTTTTGGTTTGATGTACTTAACCGCATTGAGATTTGAGCAAGAGGCACATTGCTTTTAAAGTAAACAAGCATTGTATGAAAGTTTGCATTGAATGGCAAGTAAGAATCTGGCCCTGTGATCATATAAACCAGGGATGTCTGACCTTGGGAACTTTAAGACTTGTGGACTTCCAATTCTCAGAATTCCACAGCCAGCATCCTGTGTTGCCTGAGGAAGTTCCATAGCCTTCCAAAAGGGTGTTTGAGGGATGTAGTGGAAAAAGGTGATAGAAAAGCCGCCTGAGATTTCTTCCATTCATATATTCAGCATCCATGTTAATAATGAGGATGGCAATCATAACCGAAACAATGAATGTTAGAGCAACAATATCAATAGTGCAGTTCTTTATACTTAACTCTGTATGGGGGAGGCAGTGTATGCGATTAAAAAAAAACCTACAGTGACATTAAAATTTGTTTCTGCTTCCCTGATTTTCTTTATTGGGATAGGTAGTAAAATTACTATCATTGTGTTAATTGTGTATAGATGCTAATTTAAAATAAAAGCAGAATTTCTGCAAAGAGGAAGCTTTATTTTATGGTTTTGCTTAGGAATCAGTGATACAGAGCATGTTTCTGGACTGAAAATTTTAATATTCAAGAGAGAACTAACACATGCATGGGGGGGAGAGGGAGGGAGAGAGCGTGAGAGGAAGGGGGAGAGAGGGAGGGAGGGAGGAGAGAGAGAGAGAGAGAGAGAGAGAGAGAGAGAGAGAGAGAGAGAGAGAGAGAGAGAGATTCCCCAGAACAGCACTCTAGTACAATAGCATTTTACTGCATAGCTGTACAGATTCTCACCAGTTCTATTCTCCATTATGTCTTACTTCTCATAAGTATCTCATTATGAAATTGGACACCAATTTAACAATCCTTGGGACTGGTTTTTTCTCTTTCCAGCCTGTAATAATATAGATAAGGAGAACATTGCAAGGTTGTTATATTGCCTGGACATCTGGAAAGTCAAAATTCATTCACCAAGGAATGTTGGAATTCATGGTTCATTTAGACCATGACTTTTTTGTTAAGTAAGGTTGCTAAAAGTAATAGTGATTACTTTTATGGGAACTAGACAGAGACCAGTAGATAATTTTACCGCAAACATGAAACAGCCTACCAGATATTTATCAGTTTGTAACTATAAGCATAGTCATTTCAATTGAATCAGGTTTTGAAGTGAACTAGAAACATGGATTAGAGTGTGTGCATGTACATGTTTGTAGTTAATCCTGATTCCTTATAATCTGCTATTTTTTTGCTTTTCTAAAATTACAGTAGGTAATCATTAGTAGATTGCGTACCAAACCTACTAATAGTTGATTTATTTATTTATTAAATGTATATACTGCTGTATCTGACAAGACAACATTTTACAGTATAAATTAAGACAAGTATAAATTAAACCCACCATCAAGACATAGCACAAAGTATCAATAAACAACTAGGGCTCTGTTATAGTCAGTAAAATAATATCAAACTTCTACTGTCCTGCGTAACAGCTCCATCTTGAAAGTCTTATGGAAGGACATCAGATTTGGTGCCAGCCAGACCTCCAGGAGAAAGCTGTTCTTCCTAAAATTATTGTTCTTTTTCACATATTGTTCTATTTACTGGCACATTTCTGTTAAAAGAACTCTTCAAAGATGCATTGGTAATGAATTAGTAATCATTCAAGCACTGTGGTTTCTTTCAGTTGCTAGCTAAATTCAGTTTCCTTGATTTAGGAAGTCTTACTTTGGTGATAAGGTTGAATATACTCAACATTAAGCCTCACAGCTCCTGATGAGATTTGTGAGAGTTGAATAATAATGACAGTAAACAACAATGGAACCACTTAACCATAATAATATAGGAATTTATTAAACTTGCATGCTGCCTCTTTAATAGGACAGCTCTGACTCTGGGCAGCTCACAGTGATCAAAGAAATTGGAATAAAATGAATAGAAAATAAAGATAAAAGATGATCTAACTCTCCTGGGCAAAAGAGAGTCAGCTGCCCAAATATTATATGATGCATGGATGGATAAAATCTCAGTGGCATGATTCAATTAATTAACACTGCACTCATTTTTTATTATTATTTCCTCTCTCGTTCATTTTAGACAATCTCTGTATTTGAGGAGCGGGCACATATTCTGTACATGTCTTTGGAAAAACTGAAGTACATTGACGACCCTGAAGTCTACCTAAGGAGATCTGTTCTTATAAATAATTTAATGAAAAGAATTCATGGAGAGATTATCATGCAAAACAACTGGTGTTTTCCTACATGCTCTTTTGGAGGTACTTCAAGTCAAGAGTGGTTCATGTCTCATGACTGTCCTTATAGGAAGCGTCTTCGGATGGCACGGGAGGACTGTGAAAAGATCCACACATGCTGTTTTTATCAAGAATGTGGCAGCCATTATTTAAGTCTACCATTATCTACTAATTCTGCAGTGGGGAATTCCACTGCTTCTGTGTCTTTACCAAGTTGTTCCCAACAAGTGGAATATGGTAGCAACAGTTCCCCAGTTTATAGGAGTGACGAACATATACATGCCAATGAAATTTTCATTACAAATGCTGGGCCACATGGTAATCAGGACAAGTCAATATTCAATAATGAGAAAGGAGGCCATGATATGGATGGAGAACACGCTTCAGACTGGGAATCTTTGAAAAGTGATCATGCCATAGAATGTAAAAACAAATATTACAATTATTTTGAGATGAGTCATGATGACAAGAGCAACGTGAATGAATCTTGGAAGAAGTGTTTACGAAAAAAGGAGTGCTTACCAGGTAGCAAAATTTGTTGCAGTAAAGGAAATAAAATATGAGCCATCTTCTGAATAATTTCAGTTTAGAAGCAAGCACAGTGTTGACATTATCAGAAAAAAATCAGTCTGGATCAATTTTCTTATGCTTTTGTAGAACTGGTACAATTGTGTCCTAAACTTCATGGATACTTTCAGTGACTGTGGAGCAGATTCTATCAAAGCGTATGTAAGGTCTGCATTATGAGCTATTTATAAATACTGTACATGGGATCCTGATAAAGAGCACAGTTGCACTGTATACTTCCATTGCTAGAAGAACCAATAAACCAGATGGAAAAAATACAATTCCTTTCATGTATCCCTTTGGGAACCTAGCATGAATTAAGAGGAATCTTCTTTATGCTTATCAATTAATTATACATTTGATAAGCAGATTGTTACCAGCAAAAGGAAGAATGCATTTTGCCCATCAAAATGGCTTTGAAAAAGACTGCATAGAAACAAAATGGAATAGGCCCACTTTATGGTCCAGAAGTGACATTATTCTAAATGTATTTAAGTCTGGTTTTATTGATAGGGTACAATGCCCCCTTTTTATGGAGACTTCATTTCAAATGCTACATACAGTTCCAGCACATGTACAGTTTTCAGCTTAGCTGCAAGAATGAACAAGCCTTATAGTGGTTTATTGCTATAATGGTAGAGATTTTTTGGTGCCTTACTTTTAATCTTAATTTTTCCAGGGTGAAAATTAAGTTTAAGAAAACAGCTACAGCAGGGATGTAACCTAAACAGGAAAAAATAATAACAGGGTGGATCAAATATTATTAGAATTCTGTCTCCTTTGAAATACAAAGCTTGATTTCCTATTCAACTGCCGCTATTCATTCTTTTTGCTCAGTCGCTTTTTGATTTGCCATTTTAAAGAAAGGATTGAAGGAAAAAAAACAATAGAGACGTGTCTCTTGTAAACAAGCATTAGCTCTTTGAATATTTCTATGGCAACTGTCGGTTGCTTTGATATTTTTTCCCCTTTTTCTTTCTAGTATAATGAAGTTCATGAACCAGTGGCATGCTTTATATTTTACTCTGTTTCATGTCATTTTCTCTTTTCAGAAAAATGTAAAGAGCATGTACTGGGTTTTCATATAATTGTAGGGTTTTTTATTTTGGAAAAAAGCACAATGTTAATAAATGATGTGGTGATATAAGATTTTTATCTGAAATGAATGTAAGAGTTTCAATCTTTTTTTAAAAATTATCTTGGAGAAAGAGGGGGGACAATCTTCAATTATTAGGATTATATTTGGATCGTTTCTGGAATTTGTCATTTTAAAATATTCTGTCTAAAATTCAAGATCTTTAATTCCAGATAGAGCACACAATGAATTTTGTTCCATTTAAATATAATTTTTATAGCTGAAGGAATCAATAAATTGGAATAATCATTACTACATGACACCATTTAAAGGTCTGGCTGAATTAGGAGCAATCATAATTTCAGAAAAGTAGTTCATTATTGCTGCATCATGCCCTTACTTTTTTTTGCAGAAATGAATGAAAACCTTTCATTTGGATCCAACTTATGCTTTAATAGAATTAATTTAAAAACATTTAACCCTCTTAAAACTATTTACATTTTTCTCTACAGCTACATGAATTATTCAAACAATTATAAAATAATGTTGAGTTCCTAGGCCTTACCCTAGAACCTATACAGGGAGTGCAGAATTATTAGGCAAGTTGTATTTTTGAGGATTAATTTTATTATTGAACAACAACCATTTTCTCAATGAACCCAAAAAACTCATTAATATCAAAGCTGAATATTTTTGGAAGTAGTTTTTAGTTTGTTTGTAGTTATAGCTATTTTAGGGGGATATCTGTGTGTGCAGGTGACTATTACTGTGCATAATTATTAGGCAACTTAACAAAAAACAAATATATACCCATTTCAATTATTTATTTTTACCAGTGAAACCAATATAACATCTCAACATTCACAAATATACATTTCTGACATTCAAAAACATAACAAAAACAAATCAGTGACCAATATAGCCACCTTTCTTTGCAAGGACACTCAAAACCCTGCCATCCATGGATTCTGTCAGTGTTTTGATCTGTTCACCATCAACATTGCGTGCAGCAGCAACCACAGCCTCCCAGACACTGTTCAGAGAGGTGTACTGTTTTCCCTCCTTGTAAATCTCACATTTGATGATGGACCACAGGTTCTCAATGGGGTTCAGATCAGGTGAACAAGGAGGCCATGTCATTAGATTTCCTTCTTTTATACCCTTTCTTGCCAGCCACGCTGTGGAGTACTTGGACACGTGTGATGGAGCATTGTCCTGCATGAAAATCATGTTTTTCTTGAAGGTTGCAGACTTCTTCCTGTACCACTGCTTGAAGAAGGTGTCTTCCAGAAACTGGCAGTAGGACTGGGAGTTGAGCTTGACTCCATCCTCAACCCGAAAAGGCCCCACAAGCTCATCTTTGATGATACCAGCCCAAACCAGTACTCCACCTCCACCTTGCTGGCGTCTGAGTCGGACTGGAGCTCTCTGCCCTTTACCAATCCAGCCACGGGCCCATCCATCTGGCCCATCAAGACTCACTCTCATTTCATCAGTCCATAAAACCTTAGAAAAATCAGTCTTGAGATATTTCTTGGCCCAGTCTTGACGTTTCAGCTTGTGTGTCTTGTTCAGTGGTGGTCGTCTTTCAGCCTTTCTTACCTTGGCCATGTCTCTGAGTATTGCACACCTTGTGCTTTTGGGCACTCCAGTGATGTTGCAGCTCTGAAATATGGCCAAACTGGTGGCAAGTGGCATCTTGGCAGCTGCACGCTTGACTTTTCTCAGTTCATGGGCAGTTATTTTGCGCCTTGGTTTCTCCACACGCTTCTTGCGACCCTGTTGACTATTTTGAATGAAACGCTTGATTGTTCGATGATCACGCTTCAGAAGCTTTGCAATTTTAAGAGTGCTGCATCCCTCTGCAAGATATCTCACTATTTTTGACTTTTCTGAGCCTGTCAAGTCCTTCTTTTGACCCATTTTGCCAAAGGAAAGGAAGTTGCCTAATAATTATGCACACCTGATACAGGGTGTTGATGTCATTAGACCACACCCCTTCTCATTACAGAGATGCACATCACCTAATATGCTTAATTGGTAGTAGGCTTTCGAGCCTATACAGCTTGGAGTAAGACAACATGCATAAAGAGGATGATGTGGTCACAATACTCATTTGCCTAATAATTCTGCACTCCCTGTAATTTCTGTTATTCTGTGTGAAAATCTTTGATGCAATTACGAAAAATATGAATTCTTGAATGGATTGCTGCTTCCTTTGTATAGAATATGCTTTGCATAGAGAAATCTTAGATTCTTTCCTTACATTTTCTTTAAGATATGAGGTGGTAAATTAAGAAAAAGTCTTCTGCCAGAAAATTACTGTGAGTCAGGGTAGATAATACAGGGTTAAAATAATTTTCTTCCCTTCATTCAGCTTCTGATATGGAAGCAATTTAAATTGCAAATACTAGGATATGAAATATGTACTTTTTAACACTAGAAATTAGCTAAACTGCTATATTATTAACTGATACTAAGTGTATAGCTTCTTTCTAATCCCTTCACCATCATGATATGCAGAGTGTGGGTACAGTAAACCATAATATAGTTAGTTTTGGACTTAGAATGTTGTGTTAGACCAACTGAGTTTAGTATTGTATAAATCCAGTCAATTTGGCCAATAAGCTGTGTATTAGTGCAACATACATACACACAAAAAAAACCTGAAGCAATTACATATTTGATTGGATAAGAAGTAGCATTTTCTAGTAGAGTGACTTCAATATGTTTTTTCCCTTAAGACACACTATCTGTCTTAAATACTTGCTTAACCTTTTTACAACTATAGAAAGAGCATTCTAAATATCCAAAGAGAAAACATGAGAGTTAATTTTCACTAGAAGTACAGCTTTAAGTTCACTGCATCCTTGCCAGATAATTAGCAGTTTTAGAGTCTAAGAAACCTAATTTATAATTATTAGTATGTCCCTGTATCAGGAACCAAGCTTTTCCTAAAAGAATCTGGCAAGCAAGGAAGCTAGAGATTGGATTTGTGGGGCAGGAGTAGCTGTGTCAGAAAAGTCACGATGGTGTTTTTAAATGCATAGCCAAGGTCACCATCTTGATTTTTTTCCTCTTCCTGCAGACATCCCTGATTAAAGATTAGAATATCTCATAGCGCTATTCTGCTATTTTGCCAAATATAGAGGGAGGCTACTGAGCTAAAGCTCAGTTGCTTAAGATTCAACAAGAAGAGCTTATCTTCCTTGGCTTTACATCTGAGGACCAGGAAGCAATCAAATGAGGTATCTGGGAAACATTTCTGCTCTAATAGCAAGGAAAGGGCCCTGCAATACATTGTGTGGTCATTTTTCCTCAGCGTCATTTACGTAACATGAGGCTGCCTTCAACTTTTTTCTGTACTGAGGACGTGCAAAGATTTCTAGGGCTGGGGCATTCAATGTGGTATTGGAGGGCAGCATAGTAATGATTAGATCATATTGTGTCACCCATTGGATTCTCTCTTCCATATGCAAATGAATTGAGCCATATCATTTATTTGTACCGGGAAAATAAAATTTGCCCTATTAAAAAATGGGAGCCACTAGAGATACTTGCAGACAAGAGTTTTGTCTCCATGTGGGCTTTCCTCTTTATTTCCAACTAATTTTAAGTGGAGGAGGAATCATTGGACCATTCTATTTTCTTTTTCCTCCTCCTTAGTTTTCTATCTCCCTTCCCTCTTCTTTTTGTTCTGTATAAGAGAAAGAAAAACAGAGATAAAGTAATAGGAACATTCCCAACTATTGTGACTGGCCATTTTGGCCAAGAGTCTGCTGTCTGTTTTCATGACATAAACAATCATCCACCCCCTTTCCCCAATAATAGATATACACTATGATGTGGCAGCAGCAGCAGAATGAGAGTAAATGAATCTGTGCAATGTGGACAATTTTAGAATCCACCTAGCTGCTGCAAAAAAGAGTCAGGGAAGCTCTCAGCCCCCGCTTTGCTTCCCCTTCCAGTTTCTCAAAGACTGAGTGAAAAAAAATATAAGAAACCCACACATGCTTCAAATAATTACGATTCAGGGTGAGGGAGTTCCTTACCCAGATCCCATCAATTTCTACTAATTCTTCATTACACATGTGGCAACAAGGAGGTGGATTAAAAGCCAAAATAACTACAGGAATGGAATGCATAGAGAATGTTTTAAGCTTAGATATTTTTTTTACCGGACTTCTCTAGGACTTTGTCCTCTTAGGAGAGACAGGAACTAGCTAACCATCTGGCTAGCAGTCTTGGATGGTGTTAATTTAACTTTCGGCAAGACTGTGTCTGCTATATCTAAATCCATTCCCCAGGGATCAGCTGATTGAGTCTACTCACACATTTTTAATGCTACTATGACACATAAAATGTCCCGTGTCTGAATTTTTAAGATTCACCCATGGTAGCCATTGTATTGCTATGTCACAGGTATATGTCATGTGCCCGTAGGTCCTGTTTATAGAGAATTAAATATAAAATTGATATATGCCAAAATGGGAAATTTTACAAGGTTGACATTTACATTTTAAAAGGTTGTCCCACCTTTTTTTCTCCAAGACAAAAGCATTTTTATTATTGCTATCAATATTAAATATAGGTCTCATTCATACAGTGTATGAGTAGGATCATTTAGTCATTTGTCCACATGGACCAATTTTTTAAAAAGTTGACTTTTCTTGTGTTAGATTCAGTTGAGAACAGAAAGATCTGTTCTTCCTTTTCCAATATATGTCAAACATTGAATGTTTTAAGCTTAGATATTTAGATATTTGTATACTAAGGTGATGTTGTAATAGTGTTTTTTTCTTGATATATATTTATTAAAATTCTAAAACATTTTCATTTAAAAATGTTTTTTTTTCTTTTTTTTGCCATCAAGAAAACATTTCAGCAAACATTTGAGCAAGTGAAATGTGACTGGTAAAGTTTTAATTGGTTAGATCAGCTAAAGACATCAAAGCTCTTTTTTTCCTAGAACGCTTTGTAATATTGTTTTGCTTTGTACAAGAATTGTATATTCTGAAAGCATTGCTACATTCCTAAATATAAGCTGGACTTAATTTTGCTTTCCTAATTTGGACATTATTTATAAGAGTATTGTATTTTATCAGCTGTGCCCATTTTAAATTTACCAGCCAGGTGGTAAATTAATAAATCCCCAGGCTACCATGAGGCTGAATTCCTGTTTTCAGTTTTAAGGAAAATATTTCTCATGTTTATAGTCTGTTTTAGTGAGGAGATACAGATGTATTGAATTAAATTAAGAGATTTCCTAGGAGACAACCTGTTCATTGAAACTTCCTAATAATGGAACATAGGAAAGCATTTTTGTGTAGTCGCTGGAAATCTTTAAGAGATTGAAAGATTCACTGCAATGGCTTAGAACAGTGTGTCTCGACCTTGGCGGCTTGGAGTTGTAAGGATTTCAACTTGCAGAATTGCCAGCAAATAGGCTAGTTGAGGAATTCTGGTAGTTGAAGTCCACACATCTTCAGGTCTCCAAGGTTGAGAAACACTTGCCTAGAACAATTAAGCCATAGAATACAAGGGGGCTTGGTTTTTAAGAGCAATAGACTCTGTTAGGTTAACAACCCCAGAAAATTTGTTACTAATTGAAACAAAATGGTGTTTTCACCTAAAAAGCTCCTAGTGCTTACCTATTTTATCTTTGCTTCCTTAATGGACTTTTTCTAGGGGAAAAATGAGAGGTCATCGAAGGTTACAAATGAAAGGCAGTTTTCTTTGAAATCTCTTAATACTCAGTGGATTAGTCAACGTGATTAAATAATAATTACCCCTCTAACTACACCCGTAGTAGTGAACCTATGGCACATGTGCAACAGGTGGCACACAAAGCTCTCTCTGTCGCCCCAGTCCTAGGCCTTCAGCTGGGTTTTATAAAACCTTTTCGCTTTAGGCCTCTGCCGCCGTGTGCAAAAAAAGAAAGGTTCAATCAATCAATTTCAACTTCTCGTAGGAAAAAAAAGATCTCGCAAAGTTGGAATTGATTGATTGAACTTTTTAGTCCCACCCAGTCTGCTGTTACCACCGCATCCACACCCACACAATGCGCCACGCTCACCCAATTGGGCACACCCATCCAGTGGGCCATGCCCACCCAGCACATAAGTGAGTTTTGGGTTGCAGTTTGGGCACTCGGTCTCTAAAAGGTTCACCTTCACTGAATTACACCCTTGCGGTAAATGACAATGTGGTTTGTTTGATTAAGGATCAATATTAGTGTGATTCCTAAATGTCATTCACATACGTTTATAGCTTAGCATAATGTATGAATCTAATTTTAATTTTGTAGATATTTAAAAGAGCAAAAAAGAACAATTATTCACTCTTCTCATAGAGACTAGCATCACTACATTTGAATTATGACAAGTAAATTATAGCCAAACAACCTTCCATAATCTCTTAGACTGCTTTTCCTAGTTTTAGATCTCCAGATGATTTTAAGGAAAATAGTTCCAAGTAAGCATTACCCAGCATCAAATTTGATAGGAGTTATAATAAAATATCTGCTGACCCATAGTTGAAGAAGAGTGCAGGCACTCAGTCAAGTTGTGAAAACTACTGTGATACATGATAATAGATCCCAGTGTGCATCTTTTAGTTTTTTCATATTTTTAAACAGATAACAAATTAAAACAATACTGTTGGATTAAATAATATGCCTGAGGATAATAATTAGAAGACTAAATTCCTTGTCATAAAAGAATTTAAACAAAATCCAACAAAATTAGAGGAGGTAATATATTAAAGGTAGGGTAAAAATATCCCATGAATTATTTTATTTTAATATTTTTTAAATTTCATGTTGTCCAGCTCCATATGACTCTGGGTAGCTCATAATATGCCAGAGAATATAAAAACCAATATAATAAAAACATTATGAATTTGTTATGACTTCTTACTAGGGCTAAACAGAAATGGCTACCATGCTTTAATGACTGGAACTAGTTAAATCACAAATGTCTTCTGATGTTTTACTTTGTACATTAATTGTACTGTACATTCTAAAAGTACTGCTACATTCCTGGATGCAAGTAGAAGTTAGTTTTGCTTTCCTAATCGGAAAATTATTTTAGTGTATCTGTGTTTTGTCAGTAGTTCCTATTTAAGACTTACCAAATTGTTCCAGTAAAACCCTCCCTCCTAATACAAAATTCATTAATTTTTACACGGAGACTTCGATCATGGAGAGGCTTGATAAAGCCCATAAACCTGCTCTCTAATAAAGTCTTGTCAAAGAACAATGCTCAACACATGGTTTACATTAAGCCATATTGTGATTTCTTTAGTTTGGGCTTAGCATGTTGAGCAAACCTAGCAAACTGTGTTTTGTAAAACATATTTTGTAGTTTAGTGTAATGTGTCAACTCAGCCAATATTGAACAACATATCTTATGGTTTATTGTAATATATAAACCCAGTTCATTGTTGAGATAAATCATGTTGAATAAAGGGAAAAAATACACAGGGACATAGACATAAAAGTATATATATCAATGCATATTATAACATTTTGCTTGGCAGTCTTATGAAACAGGATACCCCCTTCTCAAATAATGTGCTAATTTTTAAACATAGTTAATTAGAACTATGCTGATTTTCACCGTTGCATGTAAATCAGAGATTGAAGGAAGTTGATGGTGAGGCATTAATTTTCTAACATTGTGATCTACAATGATTCATAAGATAGATAACCACATTTTTGCTTTATATAAACAAATGATTAAGCATTTTGCATGCAATGTTTCATTTTTGTTAGTCTGTGATGAGGACACTATGTCTAGTTTACCACAGTAATACCAATCAGCAGTGCTGATTCTGTCTTTTGGCATATAAAACTTACCCTAATTAGGACTTAATCCTGTGCACAATCAAATTTTGACCTTGGCAAGAGTTCACTTACTTAGGAGTCATCATGACTAAGCTTTACTTCCAGACAAGTACATTTCCAAGTATGAGAGTGACTGACTAAAGAATCTCTCCTTTGTTATTATGGTCTCTTTGTTACCATAAAATATGCATATAATTGTAGAATAAGAAATATAACTCAAACAATACAATGAAGATGGTTTTTAAAATGTATATTTTGATAGAAGCACCATGCAAATGCATAGAAACATAGCATTATGAGCTTAACATACAAGTGGAAAGTCTCCAGTATGTTCAACATGTTCAACAAATAACAACCCTAGGGAGAAATGGATTAGCACTTAATATTGTATACAATCATATACAACATTGTATGCAGTGTATACAATAGTAAAATTATCCCAAAAGATAAAGAGATAATTATAAAACAATTACAGTTATCCTGGCTAGAAATTATGAGGGGTAACTTGAATTAAAAAGTGAAAATTTTACATGCCATAATCAACAGTGAGTTTAATTAGCAAATTTTGATATAGGCATTTCTAGTCATTATTTCAATAAAAATAGGAAATTGTGTCTGTTGCTGAAGCAGATGGAAAGCATTGACTGACTCTGATACACAGAGATTCCCTTGTGATGTTGCAAAATATCTCAGGTCAATTTTATTTTAATGCATATTTTGTCCTGGCAGTCTGCCCAGAAGAAGTTAATCCAGCTCAAGATTAATCTGAGAATGTAAGAGATGCATCCAAGACCATGTAAGGCTCTGTTTTGGCTCTTGTGAACTAAAAAGCTATAAATGCTGAGTGTGGAGCAACTCATGAAGGATGTCAGAATGAGGTCTCATTGTTTTCCAAGTTGAGATAATACAGACTCTTCAAAGCTAGATGAATGGTCTTTTAAGACTATGGTAAGATTTGTAACCATATTTATCAGCCCAAATGATGCATTTTGGAATATTAAAAGTAGCCCTGCTATTTTAGGAGGCTGTGTTGATTATTGATAACACAGTGTTGAAATCTCAATACTTTTGTAAAGTCGCGTGCTTCACAGAGAGACGGACACAGAGCTGGGTAACGATGCATTTATTCAGGAACAGAATGAATCTGGGCAAAAGGGGATACCTGGCGTCTATTTGTACCTGCCCAGGTGAATCACATCCAATCAATTCAAACCTGGGCTTCCCGCCAGTGCAGGTGGCCAATAGGTTTAAACCCTGGCTTCCCGCCAGGGCTGACCATGCCTGGGGCTGTCAACAGCTTGAGCTATTCAGGCTTTTCCCGCGTAAACGGTTATAGCCCGGAGCTGTCCAGCCTCCTGCTGTGCTGTTCAATGTGCATGCTGAGTAGCACACACTGCAACTTTCATTGCCTATCTGCTATAGAACAGCGTTGCTCAATCTTGGCCACCTGAAGATGTGTGGACTTCAGTTCTCAGAGTATCCCAGCCAGCATGAAATAGAACAAAATTATACTCCATAATAGGCTACTGATATATCCCATTCTTCCAGCTCCAAAAGGAATACATTGCATTAGAAGTACCAATATACTTGAAGAATATGGCAAAGACATCTATGGAAAAAGAAGTGGAGAAGTAAGCCAAATCAACCTCAAAACTATGTACATAAAAGCCATAGAATGAAGAGGTAAGGAAATGATGAGCCAAACTCAAGAGCAGGATGTATGCCCTCGCCACCTTTGCCACCACCAATGTTCCACTGCTTCCAGGCTTTAGCATCTGCAGCAGCTATTACCATCCTGGATCCATCAATTGTTTCTAGATCCAGATTTACTTCAGTGTTTAATTCCAAAAACTAAAAGCATGCAAGGATCAGAATCTGTGCTGAGGAACTACAATTTTAGAAGTAGCAGAATACTTAATATAAAGCTGCCCTTTCTGACTCCCTCCCCCATTCCCCTGCCACCCATGTAATGGGTTGGCTGCCTTTGGCTATGATTGCAGGGCAGCTTGAAGCAGCTGGCAAGCAACTATTAGCATAACAAAGAATGGTATTATAGCATTGTTGTATACACTTGTGAGCCTTCAAAATATCTTGATGCTCATGTGCATTTTACACACAGTTAAATTCCTTTTAGAAGTGGGTAAGTTTTAAATGTGCTGTTGGACATTCATGGGAGAAAAAATATAGCTTTATAACTTTGCTCCAATTTTACATAGATATATTATCTTCTGTAATACCTGCAGATAATTGTCACATCATCATGAACCTCTCATTACAGCTATAATGCTGTAGGCGTTACATGGAAGATGCTCATACATTAATACATTCTCAAAATAGAGATAGTGCTGAGATGAGACTTAAGACAGAATATACCCAGATTTGGAAGACCTGCAATATAAAGATTCATACATAACATTTCATGCATCTGAGAATGAATCCGTGATCTCAGTTTAAATTTAATGACACTTTACAATAGCTGAAGGTATCCCTTGGGATAGAGAAACTCCCATGCCCTCCATGTATGTTTGGAATTTGCTCCTTCTCTCTGCTAGTTAGTGTTGACCACAGGATTAGGGCTGGCTAGTATGCAGTCATGAGACTCCATAAACTAGCCAGAAAATGACTTCATATTTGAAGGATCTCCTGGCAAGTCTTTTTGGGAAAACCCCTTTTGAGACAATAACTATGATCTGATCAGCAACCACTTTGTTTTCCCACAATGTACCTGATGTGGCATTTCTCTAAGACACTGTGGCTAATTGTATGCTACTTAGAAATGTTTCAGATACAGATGCACCTGGCAGAGTACACACAAAAGGCCTATCCATATTGATTACATAATTTATATGAAACAGTCTATATTATGTAGTATCCAAGGTGTCTAATAATAAATGCACGCCTTCACTTATGCTGCATAAAAATAATCAAAATTGAAATTACTTTAGTTCAAATTGAAACGCTCTGGTTTGAAGGAAAAGTCATTATTCCTTTCCTGAAAGTGGAAAGAACTGGGACTGAACATAGTACTATATTGCTTGGTAGCAACCTAGCAAAAGTCCCTCTCTTGCACACTCACCAAATGGATCTAACAAAGTGAAGGCATTATTATTAAGGTCACATAGTCTTGTCCTGCTAAAGTTTCCATTGAGTATTGTGAACTACATGACTATTTTCTTCCTGTTATTGTACAGTTATTGTCTTCAAGCAACGGATCTGAGAACACCTACAGGCAAATAAAGTCATAACCAGAAGCCAACATGGGTTTGTCAAAAAATGATCATGCCAGACGAGTCTTATGCATACTTTGACAATGTGACAAAATTAGTGGACCTGAGAAATGCTGTTGATATAATCTCAGTAATGACTTCAGTATGGCATTTGATAAAGTAGATCACAACCTACTACTTGATAAGATAGAAAAATGTGGGTTAGACAGCATCACCACCAGATGGATTTGTAACTGTGATTAGTTTGCACTTTGTAAGTTTTGAAGGGATTTCTTTCTTTAAAAAGGTGTGCTTGTGATTTAAAACAGGTGTGTTGCACATGGACCAAATAATTTATTCACCAAATTTCAAAACTGGTAAATTCAGACTTTTGGCAAAGACAGTGTCCCCAGTGGCGTAGCGTGGGGGGTGCAGGGGGCCCGGCCGCACCGGGCGCAACATCTGGGGGGGCGCCCATTAAGCTCGCCGGAGAGGGACAATTCCGCTTCGCCGAGGGTCGGAGGAGCGAGCGAGCGAGCAAGCGAGCGGAGCGTAGAAAGCAACCGCATTCGGTGCGCCCAGCCAGAGTGGGATCCCGTCCTCTCGCGGCTGCGGATCGCCTCCTTTCTCGGGTGGGGGTGGGGAGGCTTGGCGGCGTCTCGCCTCCCTCTCTTTCTCCTGCCGCGGCTCTCCTCCGCTTGGCTCTCAACCTGCAAGCCCGGCCCCCCCGACCCAGCTCCCGCCCCCGTCTCCTCCTTTCCCGGAGGTAAAGGTAACAACTGCAGCCACCGCACCTGCGGCTGCTTGCTGCTCCTCCTCCTCCTCCTCCTCCTGCCGTATTGACTCTCTGCGGCCACTCGGTTCCCCCTGCAGGAGGCGATCGGGACCGCCCCCCCGACACACGTCGCCAGCAGCGAGAGTTTCCAGCCAGGCTGGCGAATCTTTGGGGCGAGGTGCCAAAGAGAAGGAGGCGGCTTGGCTTGGATAAGCAGCGTCTGGACAGAAAATAGGTCGGGCACCGCAGCAAGTATGAACTCCTGGGGTTCAGCCTAAGCAGGCAAAGCTGCAGGGTGGGTTGGTTGGCTTTTCCAGCTTTGGAATAACCTTGGGAAGCTGAGGCATTGTAAGTTGGAAGTCATTGTTTGTCGCCTAACATGTTGGGTCAACCCCACGCCACATGCTAAGCCATAAACCGTGGTTGGTATCCAGGTTTTAGGACAAGATGGAGAAAACTAGCCAATTGTGGGATCATAAATCTTGATGAAGCCCATCATCGCTCCATGTGATGTATGCACTCAATCTACAAACGTAGTCCAAGCCTATTCACATCTGTTGTAAGGTCATTCTCTCGTGGGGTTTATCTTGACGTCCACTAAGAGTGGAACAAACATGCCCCATTAACCATTTTCAACGCCATGTCCTCTCTTTGTCTCATCCTAAATCACAGCTGAGGCACCTTAAAGTTGCCTTGTTTCAGTTTTAAACTAGCATTTTTCCTCTTCTCCAGAGACCCTTTTTTGCCTTGAACCTAACTCAGGGGTAGGCAACCTTGGCTCTTTTATGACTCATGGACTTCAACTCCCAGAATTCCTGAGCTAGTGGAAGAGACTCGAGTGCTAAAATCCACGGGTTAAGGGGCGCAAATTACTTGCCTTGCCCCGGGTGCTGACAACCCACGCTACGCCACTGAGTGTCCCTTTTCTGGATGCTGGTAGGCCAAATAGAGAGGCAGCTCTGCCATTTCTGGCTCTGGTTTCACCTACAGCTGGTTTTGCCTTTGCCTATCACCATTAAGCAGCCCTTAAAATATTACTTTCTCTTCTGATGTAAAAGCTGCATGACAACCAATAAGATCCAGCTTTGGAATCAGAGCCAATGATATCAGAGGAAAGCACCTGGTGAACCCCATGTCAGGGCAGTACTACTGACCTCACAGATCATTGGCATTTGCTTCTTATCCTCTTTCATGTTGCTGTCTGCTCCCTCTCTTTAATGCATGGCTTGCCAGAAGATCCTGAACAGGGCTAAAGTGACTATTGCATTGGGTGCTACACCAGGACTGGAGGTGAAGGAAACAAAATACAATGACTTCTTCCCAGCTGTGATCTACCTGGCAAATCAGTTATTGCATGGACAAATTTGGGAAAAAAAAGTGATTAACCGGAACAAAGGCAGACTATAACTCTACTAAGATTAGGATTACAAGATATTGGAACAGGCAAAGTTAGAGGTAGACAACTGGAAAGGAGGGAGGACATGCTATTTAATTTTTTTTGGCATCCATCTGCCAGGTAATTTTTTTTGCATCCAAATTACAGTGAAAAAGGCAAAAAAATATATACCTAGGCCTAAATGTATATCAAATTACTTTTTCTAGCATCAGAAAAACTGGTTTTTCAATCTTAATGTTTTTCCTATAGAACATATCCTAGTGATGATATAGAACTGACAACAACACACTTTTCAAATTTCACCATGCAAACTTTGGTGGGTCAGGTGATCTACAGACTACAGATATCATAGATCTGAAGGGCGGGATTGAAGCCAACTGCTGAAATCAGGAAGTAACTTAAATAATGTAAATCTTAGCTATTGAATCTGTCAACAGAGGAGGGAAAGAAAGAAGCAGACATAGGGTCACACTACACAAAAGTGTGAATACCAACTATTGTAAAATCAGTCCCCAAAACAGAATAAAACCATTACACCAATGTAATGTATTGGGGTTTTGGCTTGTGTCTGTTTTTTCACGTGTCTGTTTAAATGCTGCTTAATGGTTACTCAATGGGGTGTCTGTGTAATAGCTACAGAATAAGCCAGACTTGTCTACAGTAATATCATTGGTTGATTTGGGGTGGGAACGGGTTCCTTTAAACCTATTGGCCACCGCCTAGTGGCCAACCATATAAGTAGCTGCGCAGCAGCCACTGTTTCAGTTCTGTTCTGGTTGACTCTAATAAAGCATGTTCCTGTTTGAAACCTTCCATCTTACTTATTGCCTGCAAAGAACCAGTTACACAATACTGGCGATGAAGGTGGGATGCTGCTTCTTCGTAAGAGCCTGAAGTCACTAGGGGGTGAGACCAGCACAGCACCTGGTAGGGACAACATTCCACCCCCTCGGTCTGCCTAGCAAGCCACGCTGGAGACCACCTCGCCCTGAGGATCAGTCCCAGGGCCTACAAAGAAGAAAGCAGCATGAGGCAATGCGAGACATGAGCCGCCAAGACTTCTCACCATGTCGAAGATTGGAAAGCTCAAAGAATTTGATGTCATGCACCTGGAGAGATGGTCATCCTACATTTCGAGGATGGAGAACTACCTCCAGGCAAATCAAGTTGCCGAAGATGGTCTGAAGGCCGCAACATTCCTCTGCATGTGTGGGCCTACAACGTTCGACATTGCTGAGAACTTGGTCACACCAGCCCAGCTGGAGTCCGTTACTTACGCGGACCTAAAGAAACAGCTAGGCGACCATTTTCAGCTGTCAATGATAGTGTGGAGGCATGCCTTCAAACAGCAAGAACAACAACCTGGCGAGACGGCCAAGGAGTTCATCACGGCATTGAGACAAGCGTTGTGTCTTTGTCAATTCACGGACTTGGAAGAAAGACTGCGAGATTGACTTGTCTGTGGACTCAGGACTAGAAAGCTCCAACAAAAACTTTTTGTGAAGGAAACTCTCTCGCTCCAAGAAGCTTTGAAAGAGATCATGGCAGACGAAGCTGCTGGCAGGGCTGTGAAGGCGTTGCAGCCCACCAAAAGCATACCACACGAAGAAGCTATCCACCACAAGGACGCCGAACAACAAGAAGGTGTCGACTCTGACCACGAAGTTGGCAAGATTCAATGGCACCAAGACAAGGACCAGAGACCCGCTTACAAGGCAGTTCCCTTCCTTCGATGTTTGGGCTGTGGTGGCCACCACCAATGAGCAGACTGCAAATTCAGGACAGCCACATGTCGGGCCTGTGAGAAATCCGGCCACATTGCAGCCATCTGTAGAGGTCACCAGAAGGACTGCCAACTGGACGAGCCGTTCAGGAGAGGTACTGGGCCCCCCAGGCAGCATAGAGTAGGGTTCTGCTCCAGCCGCAGGAGTGTCTCCCGCACGGGAGCTCACCGCCCCTTAAAAAAAAACTTCGACAAGTCGAGCTGCAAGGCTTTCCTTACAGGATGGAACTAGACACTGGTTCAACAGTATCCATTATTTCCCTTGAGATTTTCCAGTTCATGTGCAGCCGCAGCAAGAGATGGGCCAGGTTTCGGCCATCTGATATTATTTTAACAGACTTCCAGAATTCCCGAGTAGCCGTCAAGGATGAGGCCACTGTGGCCATACATTTCAAGGGGTTTTTCGGGGCCCCAAGATGTCATTGTGGTGGATGGCCAGAGAACAAGCCTCATTGAGCTTGATTGGTTTGATGCACTGGGCATTCAAGTAACCAGAATTCACTGGACATAATTGGCGACCTTGGTGTCAGTATGCAAGGATTTCGCAGATGTTTTTGAGAGAAGCCTGGGAGAGTACAAGGGCCCTCCGATAGCCTTTAAGCTTGATCCCTCTGTAACCCCAATTAGGGTTAAGTCCCATCGTGTGCCTTTTGCCTTAAAGCACAAAATTGATGGAGAGCTGGACAAGCTAGTCAGGGGGTACTACAGCCTGTAGATGGGTGGTGGGGAGTGGGAAACTCCTATTGGCATGCCACTTAAAGCCAATGGGGAGATCAGGATTTGTGCTGATTACAAGTGCACCATTAACCGGGCACTGCAGCAGCACGCGTACCCGGTGCCAGTCATTAGCCACAGATTGGCATCACTGCAAGGGGGTAGCATGTTTGCTAAGTTAGATTTGGCACAGGCCTATCAGCAGTTACCAGTGGATGAGGCCACAGCGGCTGCACAAATAATTGTGACACATAGGAGGGCTTTTAAGGTCAAGCACCTCCAGTTTGGGGTTAGCGTAGCCCCAGAGAATTTCCAGGGAGTCATGGAGTGTACACTCAAGGGTATTTGGGGGTCTGCCCCTATTTTGACAATGTACTCATCGCTGGAGAGTCCATTGAGGTCCTGGCAAGGTGGCTCAAAGCTGTCCTTCAGCAGTTCTGCACAGCGGGACTCAAGCTGAGGAGGGACAAATGCAAAATTGGGGTCCCTTCCAGTGAATTCCTGGGGTTCCATATTGATGCTGAAGGCATGAATCCTGCAGAGTCCAAACTGCAGGCAATTCAGCTGGCACCAGATCTAAAGGAGAGCTCCAGGCATTCCTGGGTCTCCTAAATTTTTACCATGCATTCCTTCCTAACAAGGCTGCAGTGGCAGAACCATTACACTGGCTCTTAGACAAGAACACTCCATGGAAGTGGACCAAGGTTCAGGAAAACAGTTTTAAGGCAGTAAAATCACTACTGCCCTCAAATTCAATGCTCACGCACTTTAATGAAAACTTGCCAGTTTGTATTGCAAGTGATGCTTCCCCATATGGGGTTGGGGCAGTACTAAGCCATTTGTCAGATGATGGGACTCAGTCCCCTATTGCTTACTATTCTAGGACCTTGTCCTCGGCTGAGCACAATTATGCACAGATTGACAAAGAGGCTTTGCCATCATGGCTGGGGTTAAAAAATTCCACAACTATTTGTACGGCTGCAAATTCATGGTTTTCACTGACCACAAGCCATTGCTGGGACTGTTTACCACAGACAGGCAGACGCCTCAAATACTTTCCCCTAGAATGTTAAGGTGGTCCATTTTTATGTCAGCCTACAGCTACAGGCTGATCCACAAACCCAGCAAAGATATGGGCCACGCAGATGGCCTTAGCAGGTTCCATTGCCACACGTGGAGCCAGCTCCAGCTCCAGCTGCTCGTATCTTGTCCATTCAAGATTTGCCAGAACTTCCTCTCCATGCAGGGGATGTTGTTGTGGAGACAGCAGCAGACAAAATTTTAAGCAGGGTGTTGTCCTGGGTTCACATCGGATGGCTGGAAAATAGCCTGGGACCAGAGTTCCAGAGCTATTTTACACGTAGACATGAGCTCTCAGCTCATAAAGGGTGCATTCTTTGGGGAAGCAGGGTTATTGTTCCCAGTTCATTAAGGCACAGAGTGATCCAGTCTCTGCATGAGGGCCATCTGGGTATCATCTGGATGAAGGCATTGGCATGGAGCTACCTTTGGTGGCCAGGGTTAGATAAGGCTATCGAGGCTCAAGTACACAGGTGTTACATGTGTCAACAGTCCAGACCAGAGATGCCGCAGGCCCTTGTCCACCGATGGGAGGAGACTCACACACCATGGTCAAGGATTCACATTGACTTCTCTGGGCCCTTTCAGGGACAGTTGTTTTTGATCATGGTCGACAACCACTCTAAATGGTTGGAAGTAATTCCAATACCCACTATGACTACTGCTAGGACCATCCAGGTGCTTAGGAAGCTTTTTGCTACACATGGGCTGCCGGATGTCTTAGTCTTGGACAACGGGGCCCGGTTCACAGCATCTGAATTACAGGCCTTCTTGAGGGCCAACCTCATAAGGCATGCAACGTCAACTCCTTTTCACCCCTCGACTAATGGACAGGCAGAACGCATGGTGCGTACGACAAAAGAGTCACTAAAACACATACTTATGGGGGATTGGCCCTATAGGCTGGCTGATTTCTTTCTATGCCAGCACACTACGCCATGCACAGCCACGGGCAAAAGCTCAGCAGAGCTCCGCTGGGAAAGAAGACTGATCACGAAAGTGGAAATGTTGCACCCTGACCAAGTAGATGCAGACACCACATGCCCAAAGGCACCAAGGAGGTTGCAAGTGGGTGATTGGGTGTGGGCTCGGAACTATGGGCATGGGGCTTTGTGGGTGCCCGTTAAAATTGTTAAGATCTCAGGACCTCTGTCCTACGAGGTGGTTCTGGAAGGGGGGGTGAGTCATCCGCCAACATATTGACCAGCTGTGATGGCGGTTTGCTGAACTAACCGAGGACTCCCCAGAGGGTCCGCAACAAGAGCCATTAACCAGCAGTCTAACAGAGCAGTTCACACGCTCTGAGGATTCTTTCAGACATTACAATGGGGAGGTGGCTATAGATGGACACAGTCCAGAAGTTCAAATTGGGTCTCCAGATGGAGAAGGACAACTCGAACTGTGCAGCAGCTCTGCTGACCCAGTTACTACACTGGACTTTGGTTTGGGCCAACCAGGAATGACCAGCCAACGGAACTCGAGTTGACTCACTTGAACCCAAGAGTCCTGGTCTACCCAGCCCAGTGGGCAAGCAGGTAGACCGGGAGTTTCCTGGAACCCCCAGGCATTCTGAGCGGTCACATAGACCACTGAAATATCTTTAAGATTAAATAATAATAGTAAATAATGTGTGTACATTCTAGGGAGGAGAGATGTAAAGTATTGGGGGTTTTGCTTGTACTGATTCATGTGTCTGTTTAAATGCTGCTTAATGGTCACTTAATGGTATGTCTGTGTAACAGCTATGGACTAAGCCAGACTTGTTGTCTCCAGTAATATCATTGGTTGATTTGGGGCGGGAACGGGTTCCTTTAAACCTATTGGCCACCACATAGTGGCCAACCATATAAGTAGCTGCACAGCAGCTACTGTTTCAGTTCTGTTCTGCTTGACTCTAATAAAGCATGTTCCTGTTTGAAACCTTCCGTCTCGCTTATTGCCTGCAAAGAACCGGCTACACAACACCCAAGACACTAAAAAATAAAACTGAGAATATTTCATTTTAAGGGTATGTTCTTTTGCCAGAACTTCTGTAACCATAAACAACAACAGCTTCTAGCAGATCCAGCCAATCAAGGACAGGTTTGATTCCTCAAACAGGTTTGAGGAAGCGTTCATAGTCGTAGGAATAATATCCAGAAGGTGACAGGCTCCTATCCCTGGTGTAAATCATACTAAGAATAAGGCAAGTTTCATTTTCCTTTTTGATAGTGTGTAACCTGGGCCTAGAAGGAAAAAACAGGTGGATCGAGTGGGGCAACTAGAAGAAGCCTTGTTCAGGACACCTTCCCCAAATCTTGAGCCAATATTGTTTTGAATGAATCTTGCTATATTTTTGTCATGCCTGCAGCTTTTCAAGACACAGAAGGCTCTGCCCAAAGGGAAAAAAGGAAGGAAGTCTATTAAGAAGATTGGAAGTCATGCCTAAAATTGTAACCAGCCCCCTCCCTTTGCCCCAGACCCTCAGACCTTCTGCTTAGAGCTGATGCCTGGTAAGAGAAGAGAAAGATACCTGAGGCAGGTAAGGGCATGGTGGATAAGGCTACCTGTGAGACCTGCCAGTGGGAGGGGCTGGCAATAGAAATCTAGGTTACTTTCTGTCAAACCGGTTGCTAGGGAAATTACACATACCAGGATTTAGAGGCATTGCAGAAAATAAGAGAGAGCAGTAGAGCAATCAATGGCATTTTCCTGAAGCTGATTCTCCTTTGTTTTTTTTGTTTTTTTGCCTGTCAGAGAGGTTTGCTGCATAGAGATGCTACATGCTTTCAGACTGAAATCCTCATCTGTAACTTTGCTTGCCTACCTCAGATTGAGAGACCTGACAGAGCAGGAAAACAAGTAAATCCCCATTAGGTGACAAATTCTGTTAGCGTGTCCTCCTCCCACCAACCCTCATGTATGTGTGGCAATGAAGGAGGAAGACTGAGAAAAGTTATGGCAGCCACGTGTCATTCATTCCTATTAGATATTCTTGTCGAACTGAAATACTTTTAACAAAAATATTAACTGCTTAGGTACAGCACTGAAGCAGGATGGAGTTCATAGCACATAGGATATGACTAGGTTTACAGTAAAATGTAACATTGATTATTAACCAGAATTTTGATTAAAATTCTTGGATACTTACTTAAAGTCTTTTGGCGGTTTGGTTTAGCTTGTTTATAAGCTGCTTTTCAATTCTTTTCGTAGAACAGTTAGGAATAAATGTCACATATCAATTGAAAATATATGTTCTTTTGAAGGATGGTTTACCACAAAAGCAGTAGTATCTGCAGCTTTGATAAAATTCCCAAGTTTGGAGAGGTATCTCCCCCCCCAAGTATTAGAAAAAGACTCACAGACAGGGAGAGAACCTTGAATGTGAAATGTTGTGTAGTGGGTTCTGGAGCGCAGGAAGGACGCCGAGACGATGAGTACAGCATAGTAGTCCTTTATTGGTGGAAGTGACTGTACTGGGGAATAGGGGTTACCTGCCCTCCTTTTATACTTGGCCAGGTGAGCAGGTGGCCAATCGGGTTGAACCTCTGTTTCCCTCCGAAACTGGGTTCCCGCCAAAACAGTTACAGTTCAACGCCCCCTGGTGGTGACTGCTATGTAAGTGTGTATGTGTTCTCTTCACCTGGATACATAATATGAAGTAAGGATGGAAGAGGATGAAACTAAAGAGGAAATAAAATAAAATGGCGAACCTTGGAAAAGAGTGTAGCTTGCAGGTTGCCTAGAACTGTAAGCAGGATCATCTCAACGTTTTGTTGCAGACTCACGTAACACTAAAGCCAAGCTATTATGTTTATGCACTTAATTTCTGTTCAAGACTAATTACTTCACAATGATTTGTCATTTGTTATTTTGTGGAACTACTAATTCTGCCTGGCCCAACAGATCCAAAAGAGTTGGCACATTTTAGATCCCTTGTATCAACCAATGCAGTCTAATGGGAACCAAGAAGTTGCCCTTTCTGTTGTGGCATCTGCCTTGTGGAACAATTTACTCCCTGAATTTTTTTTTAAATTCCATTTATATCCCGCCCTTCTCCGAAGACTCAGGGCGGCTTACAAGCTTAGCAGAAATTTGACAGTCCTGATCCTGTTGGCCTTTTAAAAGGTGCTAAAGACCAGGCCATTTCCACACATGCTGAGTTAGTGCGTTGAGGAAGTCAAACTCTGAGTGTTTTTAGAAGCCTTTAGAAGTTGAGTGATTAATCTTGGTTGTGATTTTGCTGTTGTTGAGATTTGATGTTTTTAATCTGGTATTTAGTTGTAAGTTGCCCAGAGGAAGGAAGGAAGGAAGGAAGGAAGGAAGGAAGGAAGGAAGGAAGGAAGGAAGGAAGGAAGGAAGGAAGGAAGGAAGGAATTCTGACTTTTGCCATGAGAAAACTGTATATGCTCCCCTATATGAAAAATGACTATTACTCTGCTGTGGATATCTAGACTTGCACATGCAAGTACACACTTTTAAAGTATTATTGCTTATGCTTTGAACTACATGGCCAAGGATGGTATTTTGCCCATTCCTTACCCACCTTTCCTTCACCTCAGGCTTTGCTCTTCTTTTTCTCCAAATCCTTCCTAAATCTGCAAAAGCTGTGCCTGACAGGTGGTCTTGGCAACAAATTCTGAGATCTATAGGACAGTCACTGTTCAGGGACAATCACCTGAGTCAACTAAGAATCAAAAAGTACCCCAAGACAGGAGGCAAATGGTAAAAAGATGCTGGAAGGAATTTGCAAAAAGCTTCTTTGTTTAAGCCTTCTAAACAAGACTGGACAAGAAAGTGAAGAAATACACCATAAGGAAAACTTCCGCACCTGCCCTCAGGGAGGAATGGCCTGACCGAAGAGCTCTTTTCTAACTTTAATCTCTGTGATCTTGCAGTTAATCATCACCTGTGAAATCCTTGCTCTGAGGGAATGAGATAATTTTACCTGTGGCCAAAACATTCGTTAAATCTTTGTCTAATAAGAGAAGCTTCACATTCAGCAACAAAGAAAGAACTTGGGCAATTTTTTTTCCAGCAAGCTGAAATCATACAGACTACCTGAAGTTAAAACACTGCAGTTTTATTGCTGATGGGTTAGTCTCATTTTACAGCAGAAGCCTTTTGGCATTTCAGTTTTGATTTTTACAAATGCTGTTATGCAGCACAGTTTGAGAAATGAAATAGGGAAGTATTAGCGTTGGTTCAAATCTCGAAGAGACTCACAATACCTTTCACTATGAAATGAATGATGAATGAGCATTGGAAAAGGAAGCATGAAATGACTGGTTCAGTTGATCCAAGTTGTAGCACCCCACCTCCCCATTACAACATACATGACAGAATGAATCTAGGTGCAGAAACTGGAACAGGATTAGAATTTGGCACTTGGAATATCCTTCTTACTTACAGTAATTTATTCTTAACTGTTCTTAATTCCACCCGATTGGATCGTAATCTAAAGATTACTATTGAGTTTTATTTTGTTTGAGAGGCTGTGTTTGTGTGCCTGTGAGTGAACCTTCAGCTCTAAAGCAGAGGAAGAAATCTAGGGGAAATGTAAAATAATATATATATCTGATGGATTAGCCGTCTCTTGTCCAGAAATGCCACACCTTGTAATTAGAGAGTCTGTTAGTCTCTGACACAGGAATGTATTGGGTGTGGGCCCTCTTAAATTTACAGGCTTTGGGGCTTGTGAAGGAGCCTGAGCCCTTTTGGAACCATAAAGTTGATGAGGCCTTTGTTTAAACTACAATTCTGTTTAGAAACTCTGGCAGTTCCCTGGGAAACAAGGAATCAAACATTTTCTTGTTAGAACCCAAGGAAATTTAAATAGACATCTAACCAAAGACTGCTGCAACTTTCTGAGCCCACCATTTATCATTTTAATCACTCTTGATGACCAAAAGTTATCTGGTCTAATATCTTCAGAACTGGCAAACCAAAATCTACTGCTAATGGACATTTTTAATTAGAAATTGGACAGTGCTTTTCCTTTTTTGGTTATTAAACTCTCTTTTTCTTTAGTCTCTTTTTTGTACTGTTAACTGGACAGTACCTTTTCACTGCAATAGTACCAGGAATGATAGTACCAATGCACTCCCTTGCAATAGTACCAAGGGAGTGTAGCCTTCTTAAATGCAGAGCTGTTCAGATCTGCTGCAAATAGTATTTAGGAAATTCTCAGCATACTTGGACAAAGGCTAGTAAAGCAGGTAGAATAATCCGTCTTCCCGAACTACATGATTTCCAAATATGTTGGGTTATAACATTATCAAGATAGCTAAAGAGGATGAGATGCAAAGATGAAACTATGTTGTCACTCTACTGCTATGAAAAGGCCACATTAATAAGAAAAAATAAAATAATTGTTGCCAAAAAAGCTTATAGGTCCACGTTGCCCAGTAATACATACTGCCGCATACATTACTTTGCTAAAATTTCTGAATGGAGGACTTTTGGCACATTCTTAAACATGCAGGTAAGCAACAAAGGGAATAAGGTTACTAAGGAAATCTTTCCACTTTCAGAGGCTCATAATTTAACATCTTTAATGGCCAGAGGCAGAGGATTCTGTTTTTTTTAAAAAATAGGGAACATTTTTCTCCTTGGGAATGATGATGGTAGTGCTCCTAATAATGCCATCTTCCATAGTGATATCTGGGAGAAAGCATGGCTGCTCCTTTCCAACTCATTTCTGGCAAAAAAAGGTAACTATATCCAGTGCTTTTTTTTTGTAAGAAAAAAGGTGCTGGAATCACATCTTGTTAATCTTTTATTTACCTTTTGCATGTAGTCAATCACTGTACACATACCCACACACGTCAGTTGTGTAACAAAACATAACTGTCATCGCCCCAGTAAGCATTCAGCACGCGACCACATGACCAATCACAAACCGAGCAGTGCCACAAGCTGAGCAGTCGGACGAAGTATGCATGCATCGGACTCGACACACAAGCAGCCTGCATGCACTGTTTTAATGATTTTGCCACCAACCTGCTATGCTCAACAAGGCGATTCAGGTCCATGTGGACCAAACATCAAATTTTCAAAAGTTACTTTTAAAACTTGGAAAATCTGTCAAAAAAAAGGTGCCGGAACTCTATTCCGGTGATTTCTACGACAAAAAAAAAAAGCACTGACTATATCAGACATGTCAAACACAAGGCCCGGATTTGCCAGATCCAGCCCGTGAAGTGGTTTCATGCGGCCCGCGAAGCCATCCTGGAAACAGTGAGGGAACGGCCCCCACTGCCTTGGCCCCGGCCCAGAGACCCTCCTTCTGTCAGAGACCCTCAGATCTGTCCTACTCCTGCCCAGGCCCCCATAGGCACCCTTGATGCCAACGATGTAGAGCTGGCCACGCCCACCCAGTAGGCCATATGCACTCTAGCCACGCCCACCCAGTAGGCCATGCACACTCTAGCCACGCCCACCCAGTAGGCCACACCCACCCTGGCCACACCCACCCGGCCCCCTGAGGGCAACCGCCATGCTGATGCGGCCCTCCATGAAATTGAGTTTGACACCCCTGGACTATATCTTTCCCCTCTAAGTGTCAAAAAGAAACTAAGGAAGAAGAAAAAAGCCACTGGACACATCCCACATTGTCCCAATTGGCTATATTTTATTTGCCCTACAACTAATAGTGAATGGCCTTCTCTGTATTAAAATCAGCTTCTAGTTTGGCCCTAAATGTCTGTCTTAATCAAACCAAAGCAGAAGCCCCTACTTTGCCTACAAAAGAAAAAAAAAGGAGTAGCTTTCTGCTTCTCTAAAAAAAAAAGACCTTTTGCAATAGCCAGTAGTTGTCATCTTGTCAAAAACTTGCTCCATGGTTCTCTGTAAAACTATCCTCATTATGTCGCGTGGACCAGGAGTTTGATGGTTCTCTTTTGAAAGGATTTTGCATATGATCCCTGTCCTTTCTATATGGAAATCTGGAGATAACCTCTGAACATTTTGCTGATCTTTGTTTCAGCTTCAAGGACTAGGGTTTGAAAGCTGAAGAATGATCCATATTGTTACTGCTTCTTATTCATTATTGCAGGCTTTTAAAATGCTTGATTTGCAGCTTGGATTGTTATAGCTACTTACCACATGTTGCAATCCTGTATCCTACATATCTAGGACAATGCCAAATTGAGGGGAATTGAGTTAACTACAGTACTCATTGGATATGAAGATCTTGTATATCTCATCATGATACCTAAGTCAGTTTGCTTTTGTTTTATTTTAAATTATTCCTAGAGTTTTGGAGGGTAGCTCATTACAGACACTCCCATATGGCTAGTCCATCCAAAAACACACTTATTTTTCTGGCAGACTTTCTTTATCTTTGTACCATAAATGTATGACACATGGAGATTTAGCAGTTGAGGTTTTCCATGACATTTGTTGTCATACTGGGAAATGTTTTACCAATTGAATCCATGTCTGTTATATTCCTGCAAAAGAAATAGATTTCCTGCTGGGTAAAAAAAGATGGCAACCCTATACTGCTGTGAATTTTCTGTTGGAAATACACCTTTCTCTTCAGTACAGTGTGATGGCCATCTGTGTGAACAGAAGGAAGGGAGACACATTTTATTGGCTTTTCATTTTAATGGAAACTTATCTAATTCATACTTTCCAAACCAATTAATGAAGTGAAATTGGTTCTCATTTGGTATTCACATTTTGCCAAAGTTTGATGCAGTTTTTCAGTTAAAAATGTTTATGAAAATTTTCTATTTACTTAATGTATTTGGGGGCCTCTTTTCATTAAAAATAATGCCAATGGGATTTTTTTAAAACTCCATTTATTTGTGAAAACAATATCTATAGAATGCATGGTATATGGAGAAATGGGTTGTAAAATGTGTAGGCATGCAAAATACAGATTTTAGGAAAATTGTGCCCAAGAATTCATATAACTTTATTTTTTAAAAAAATAAAAATCATGGGCCAAACAGTACTATAGGTAGCAGAATGCACAGATTGTGGAACAAACAATGAGTGATTGGTTCTATATAGGTTAAACTTCAAGAATTGAAGGGTCAAGGCATGTGTGAGTAAATTTTATCCAGAGACAATATTGTTAAAATATAAATTCTATGTAAGGAAGGACTATAATCTATATACCTTATTTATGCAAAAGACAACCTGATGAATTATGGGAAGTAATAAGAGACCTAGTAAAACATGAAGAAGAAAACTCTTCCCCAAAGTTGAAAGGATAAATGTTTGTCTTTCAGAAGAAGGTGAAGAGATAGCCAGGAAGGGACAAAAGATAAAAAGCTTCAGGCAACAGGAGGAATATGCTATAGGTTTGTGCACTTACAGAGAGCATGAAAACTAACATGAACTGATAAAAAGTAAAAACACAAAACAGAAAGAGAAAAAGAAAAAAAACAGACAAAAATGCAGAAAGAAAGAATAAAAAGGAATAGAAAGAAGAAGCTTCTGATTTTCTTTGCAGCAAATATAAGAACAATAACAAATGCTGAGTATAAGTATCTCTTACAGTGCTGAGCACTGAGACTTCATTCACTTCATTTATTGTGCAATTGGTAGAATTCACTGACAGCTTATGAAAGGAAGTTGATGTGCACAAAAAGGCCTGTGATATGAGATGTTCTCTTTCCCTTTCCCCCCCCCCCTGTAACACTGAATAAGCAAAACCAGCCTTCTTGCATCCAAGATGAAAAATAAAGGATTTTAAGGCTCATTTTTCAGATAATCTTGAGCCCCAGGAACTCTAATTTTAAAAGTCAGATGTTGATGCCTGTTGTAGTTTTCTTACTAGTCGGAAACCACTGCCTCAGTACCAACAAAATCACGCTCACAATTGTTTGTGCAAGTCTTCCTCCTCCTTCTTTAAAAACAACAACTAGAAAAAATCTGGCTGCAAGCTGGCTTGTGTCTTCTTGGAGCAAGCTTATGTGTTCTAGTCTGCATTGAATGCAAATTGATCCTTGTATAATAATTCTGTGGGAAAATCCAGCCCTACCGGCATAACTGATTTGGCATGGCACTCGGCTTTAATTGCTTTCAGGTTTTACTTGTGAAGGCCAAAAAAACTGAAACCCCACATAGTGTTGTGCTGCTTTTCCTCTGCAGATGGAGTCTCTGTGGAATATATGACTGAAGATTGAAATGTGCACATTGAAATGCAGTGGGAGGCTTTTAAAAGGCCCAGCAGATGTCTGACTGGTGGGCCTCATGGCAAATTAATGTTTTATTAGGCAGATTCTGTTACGAAGCAGGAGCATTTTCACTGGAGCCAGATCTTTCTCAGGCTTGGATGGACTTAGCAGGCCTGAGTTAAGAATGCCGCTTCAACAGGGGCCCACAAAATAGATCTAACAAGTTGCTTTTTCTCAGCTTTAGTTTCATAACTGCAAACTGGGAATGATAATTACCAGTTGGCCCTTTGCTTATGACAGCAGTAAAGGGCCAAAATAGCTGAAAATCTGTGTAGCAGAACAGAAATCTGTAGTTAATCATCATTTTCCTTCTCTATATATGTATTTATACAGACCAAATAATTTTGCTTTGCTCTCCTATGTAACAGATTTCTGGTGAAATCCTAGTGAATGTACTTTTTCCAGGTAGTTTATTTAATCTCATTGAACTCTGTTTTTTTTAAATATCTAACATTATTATCTAAGAGAATAAACATTTATAATTCTTTTTATCCAATTGTTCATAGATCTAAGAAACAGTGTTGGGCAGCAGTTAAGGCATTACAGTTCATTATATGACTGCAAAGTTACTGATTTGAATTCCCACTTTCTAGTGATCTTGTGCCAGTGATCTCAATCGAATCTACATCACGATGCCACAAGGGAGAAGAAGGGACAAGTTAAGAATGCAAGAAATTAAAATCCTGAGAAACATCCATTTGTACACTTAGTAGGGTGATTCCTTGGGGATGTTTCATATCACAGTGGTTCTTTTTCTTTTCCCTCACTCCCCCAACCCCATTTAAAACATTTTGAGCCATTTCCCACAGAACTGCAGTTTTTCTATCAGTCACAGAAGAGGTGTAAATTCATTTACACTGGTGTTGGGAACATAGTTGGGGAATGACAGATTGTTAGATCTCAAGGATGCACAATATATACCGTATTTTCCGGCATATAAGACGACCAGGCGTATAAGACGACCCCTGACTTTTGACAAGATTTTCAAGGTTTTTCGTCTTATACGCCGGAAAATACTTACATGCCAGTTGCCAAGTGTCCGACACAAGCCCGATTCAGATTCAGCCCCGTCTGATGCAAATGGTGCAAAGCCACGCGCTCTTCCAGGCCAGACTCTGCAAACAGCCGCAACCACCGCGGGAACTCTGAGTCCCCGCCTTTCGGCAGCCTGCACGGCCAAGCGCGATTCGGCTTTGAGAAAGCATTTGCAGACGGAGCAGCCGCCGCGTCTGGAGCCAAGCCCCGCCCAGGAGACGGTTGGCCAGGCGGGCTCGGAAGACGCGCTAGAGAGCCGGGCTTGGGGCGGCCATGCCGAAGCCGGCTGGCGAGAGCCGCTGCATGGTCTGCGGGCAAGAGGGGTGCCAAGTACCGCTGTTCCGCACTCTGTGACCAGGCAAGCGATTCTTCTGGTCGGCGCGGGTCAGGCGGTGCCTCGGCAGGAGCAAAGGTGCTCCCTTCCTACTGTCTGTCACGGCCTATGGGCGCGACATTCAGCGGGGCCCCTCTTTGCAGCACGCCACACGGGCCTCACCCGTCTCCCCATGGACGCGCCTCCCTCGCTACGGGAGCCAGCCCCACCATCCCTGCACGCCACAGACGCAGGCCCACCTCGACTCATCGTGAGCCTACCTTCCGCGCGTCGGCTGCTTCTTCCGACCGACGCTGCGTCCGTCTCTCCAGCGATCGCCGGCCTGGCTCGGAGGCAGGGGAGGCTCACGAAGAGGAGGCTTCTCCCTCCCGTCCAAACCCCGGTGGTGATGGCGACAGCGGCGGCTCAGCTCCAAGCCATTCCGTCCCCTCCCCCGATCCGATGAGTGATTGACACACCGATACCTGGCAGCTGGCCAGCGCGCGCACGCAGGACAACTCTGCCGGGTCTTGCCCGGTGCCAGCGGGCTCCGTGGCGTCCTTGACTGGGACCGGACCCACCCGGGCTGCAGTGCCTAGACGTGGTGTGGGCTGTGAAGTTTGGTGGCGACATGCTGGCTGGGAGGCGGCTTTGGAGCACGTTGCCGGGGACTGCAGATCAGAGAGGTGAATAATATTTTCCGGCGTATAAGACGACCCGGCGTATAAGACAACCCCCCAACTTTTGAGACGATTTTTATGGGTTAAAAAGTCATCTTATACGCCGGAAAATACAGTAATCTACCTCTCCCATATATCCAAATTTAATCTTTTTTATTCTCCCTAATTGACATTAGCTTCAATACTGATGAGATAAATAACACTGACCCTCTCAAGTCTTGCTTTACTGGTGTGTGTGTGTGTGTGTGTGTATCTGTCTGTCCTGGAGGAACACTGGGAATGTATGTCAAGAATATATAATCTCAGCATGGTCACCCAAAGAATGAAGATCATACCAACAGCCTCTGCAATGATACAAAAAGATTGAGTGATGGCATAATACCAAATTATGCCTTTCCTCCTGTTATGTACACAGTTTTACAGCATTGAGCCACTGACACCACCAGGTGGCAACATACTCTATCTGGATTGGCTGGATAGTCCATGGCGGGAAATCCAGACGAGGAGATTGGTCCAGGTTCACCTGGCTAGGTGTATATGTAGGACCAACAGTGGCCTTTGTCTCAGTCTGGTGTGTCCATTCAATAAAGAGTGATCTGATGCTGTAACCTGTTGTCCGAGTCATCCATGCGGTCCACGCGGTACAGACTGGCTATATAGAAGTGGCGACAAAGGTGGGATGCTGTTCCCATCTGCGCTGACTCAATAACAGAAGTCTACGAAGTAGCATTGCTGGACCGGATGCATCATGGCAAAATTCAGACAAACAAGCGAATTCTGCTTCAACATTGATGAGCCCGAAAGATGGGAAGTGCACCTGGGTCGGATCGAAGGGTTCCTGCTGATCAACTGGGTCACGGAGGACCGGATGAAAGCGGCAGCCCTGCTGTGCCTCAGCAGGCAAGATGTTTACGACATAGCCATCGGATTGTGCACCCCGACACTCATTGCGACCGTTCCATACACAGAACTTAAGGAAAAACTGGCTGGCCACTTCATGCCAATGAGGGCTCCAATCTACTGGCGGTTCCAGTTTAACCAATGCATCCAGCGTCCAGGGGAGACAACAGCACAATACGTAGTGGCGCTGAGACAGGCTGCCCGTTCTTGTAAGTTCACCGATCTCGAAGATAGAATTTGAGATCAGGTTGTATTCGGGCTAAGAGATCATCAGCTCCGTCAGAAAATCCTAGCAAAACCTCTGATGAACCTGCGAGAGATCCTAGATGAAGTAATGGCCCACGAGACGGCCACCAGCCCCGGCAAGCCAACACACCGTTCCAGCAGCAGCCCAGGTGGAACAGTCCATTGGGAGTCTGCTGTGTTTGGTGGAAATGGACAGATGGACGAAGAGGCAGAAGTAGATGCAGTGCATCATAAACCAGGAAGACAACCAACGCGATGGGACTTCGATGGAAGCCATCGGAAAACTCCAGCGGCCAGCAAAAGCACCGTGTGCAGCTGAAACTGCAGCTGAAGAGAACAAAGACCTTCCAATGCCTCCAACCAAAAATGTGCTAGCTGCGGAGGGAACCATCACCGAACAACATGCAGATTCCGCTCCACAAAGTGTCGCTCCTGCGGCAAGACGGGGCACATCTCAGCCGTCTGACGAAATTGCAACAGGGACAGCCTAAACAAACTCCAATCCATGGCATTGGCATTAGAAGGTACTGGGCCCCCGCAGCGCAGGTCACCAAAGTCAGGGGGGAGCCGAGGAACTGTGTCGCACATGGACATCCATCATTTGCTCAAACCAAAAATCACAATAGAGGTCCATCTGCAAGGTGTTCCTTGCATGATGGAGCTCGACTCCGGCTCCGCTGTCTCAATAATCTCGTATGAGACATTTAAAGGCATTTGCAGACGGAGCAAGTGGAGGGTTCCTTTAAAGCCCACAAATGTACAATTGTCAGATTTCCAGCCTATACCCATAAGACTCAGGGGAAAAGCCACCTTGCTAGTGGGGTTCAAGGAGTTCCAGGGTCCCTTGGACATCCTGGTAACCGACAGGCAAAGGACTAGTCTAGTGGGGCTGGATTGGTTCGATGCACTGGGCATTTGGCTAGGGGGTGTAAATAGTATCCAGACCAAAAGCCTTGAATCCATCTGCAAAACATTTGCAGACGTATTTGAGGACAAGCTGGGTAAATACACTGCCCCCCCATTAACTTCAAGCTAAATCCCAGTGTCCTACTGGTGCAAATCAAGCCCTGAACAGTCCCATTCACTCTCAAACATAAAAATTGAGAGCGAATTGGACAGGCTCATAGAACAAGGGGTGCTAGAGCCCGTGGAAGGGGGAGAATGTGAGACCCCTATTGTAACCTCTCTGAAGGCTAATGGAGAGGTAAGAATTTGTGCAGATTATAAGGCCACAGTAAACCGGGCCTTGAATCCGCATGCTTACCCGGTCCTGATGGTCCGACACGTCCTCTCGGCAGTACAGGGCAGCACCATCTTTGCTAAGTTAGATTTGGCACAGGCGTATCAGCAGCTCCCCGTTACCAAGGAAATGGCAGATGCTCAGACTATAGTGACACATAGAGGAGCTTTTAGAGTCAAGCACTTGCAGTTTGGCATCTCTGTAGCTCCTGGGATATTCCAAGAAGTGATGGAAAGGACCCTGAAAGGAATTCCTGGGATATGTCCTTATTTTGATGATGTTCTAATTGCTGGAGAATCTGAGGAGATCTTGGCTGACAGGCTGCAGGCTGTTTTAAGCAGATTTCGCTCTGCTGGACTCAAACTAAAAAGGGGTAAGTTCAGTATAGGAGTGGCATCCACTGAATTCTTAGGGTTCAGGATTGATGCCAAGGGGATTCACCCCACATGCTCTAAGGTGAGAGCAATAAAAATGGCTCCAACCCCAACGAACAAGGCTGAATTGCAAGCTTTTCTGGAGTTACTTAATTTCTACCATGCGTTTTTGCCCCACAAAGCAGCAATTGCGGAGCCCTTACACAGATTATTAGATAAGAAATCCCCATGGAACTGGACATCAATCCATGAACAGAGTTTCAGGAATCTTAAACAGCTATTGTCCAGTGATTCAACTGTTATGCATTTTATGGAAAATAAGCCCATATGCATCGCTTGTGATGCATCCCCTTATGGAGTGGGCGCTGTATTGAGCCACATTGAAGAAAACGGGGAGCAAAGGCCCATTGCATATTACTCCAGAACCTTGTCAAGGGCAGAAAGGAACTATGCCCAAATTGACAAGGAGGCCTTAGCAGTCGTGACAGGAGTTAAGAAATCCCATGATTATCTGTATGGCAGAGAATTCACTATTTTTACAGATCACAAACCATTGTTGGGGTTGTTCACCACTGATAAACAAACACCACAAATTCTCTCCCCAAGAATGCTAAGGTGGTCTATATTCTTATCTGCATATACTTGCAAGCTGGTCCACAGACCAGGGAAGGATATGGGCCACGCTGATGTATTAAGCAGATTACCATTAATGATCACGGATCTGGACCCAGCACCTGCGGAGCAGATCCTAGCCATCCAAGATCTACCAGATTGCCCACTTCAGGTGAAAGACATTGCTGCTGGCACCAGGGTGGACAAGGTACTGTGCAGGGTCCTCACGTGGGTGGCATCTGGGTGGCAAGAAAAGAGTCCTGGCCCAGAGTTTCTGGCATATTTCATGAGAAGGCATGAGTTGTCTTCTCATAAGGGATGCCTTTTGTGGGGTAGTAGAGTTATCATCCCGGAGAAACTGAGGGAAAGAGTCTTGCAGTCGCTACATGAGGGTCACCCAGGTATAGTCAGGATGAAGGCTCTAGCTCGAAGTTACTTATGGTGGCCTGGTCTTGACAAAGCCATAGAAGAGCAGGTAGCTGGGTGCTATACTTGTCAAAGGTCAAGACCGGAACAGCCGCAAGCCCCCGTACACAAGTGGGAAACAACTCATACTCCATGGTCAAGGGTACACATCAATTATGCGGGTCCTTTTCAAGGTCAGCTGTTTTTGGTAGTAGTAGACAGTCATTCAAAATGGCTAGAAGTAGTTCCTGTCGCTATTATGACTACAGCTAAAACTATACAAGTGCTCAGGGGACTATTTGCAACTCATGGGTTACCTGATGTGTTGGCCCCTGACAATGGCCCACAATTCACATCTGCTGATTTCCAGGCATTCACCAGGGCCAACTTGATTAGGCATGTCACATCCGCGTCCTTCCACCCATCGACTAACGGCTTAACAGAACGGATGGTGAGAACGACTAAGGACGCATTGAGGCGCATCATCAGTGGAGACTGTCACCAAAGGTTGGCTCAATTCCTCTTAGCTCAACACACCACACTATGCACATCAATGGGCAAGAGTCCTGCTGAGTTACGTTGGAGACGTCGTCTAATCACTAAGTTGGACAGGCTGCACCCGGACAGAGTGGCTGCACAAACGGAGCAACCCGACACTCCTAGAGAACTGCACATAGGTGACATGGTTTGGGTCAGGAATTATGGTCCTGGGCACGTGTGGATTCAAGGGGTGGTGGTTGATAAAATGGGCCCTGTATCATATATTGTAGAGGTGGAGGAGGGCCGCCAGGTCAGAAGACATCTAGATCAATTGAGGAGGCGGGCCCCTGAGAAATCACAGGCAGCTCAACATGACCAACCATCTTCATCTGCCTCATTTTCTTCAGGTTGGGGGAAGGTGGAAGAACATTCTGACAGTAGACATTTACCCAGAAGCATTGGTGGGGCTGAGCAACAACAGGCCCTGGTCCAAAATGACGGGGTCAATAGGGCATGGGATCAGGGCGAAACTGACGACCAAATGGCGGACCTGAGGGACATGAACAAGGAACAAATACCAAAACGGTCTGCCAGGACTCACAGGCTACTGGCGTATCTAGAGGAGTTTGTGAGGGATTGAGGCAAAGGTCTAGTAGGGTCCAAATAATCAGTTATACACTGTTTGTTGTCAATTGTTGTGTCTTTACAGCCTCTGCAATGATACAGAAAGATTGAGTGATGGCATAATATCAAATTATGCCTTTCCTCCAAAGATGAAAGAAAGACATAATCTGATATTGCATGGAAGAAGGCAGTGGTAAACCACTCCTGTATTTTACCAAGAAAACCACGTGATTAGACATTACAGTATAAAATGATTGATAATAACATGGTGGCTCCCTCAGATTGAACGGCACTTAACATGCTACTGAGGAAGAGCTGTAGTTCTTTTGGAGAGTTAATGGTATTTATGACCTAACTAGGTTAAAGTCTTTGGGATGTTTTGTTGCTGATGGTGTCATGCAGGAAAAGAAAATCCAAAACTGAAAAACCAGAATTATAATAAGAAACATAAACACAAGAAAGCTAAACAGAATGAAAAATCAATGAAATAAACGAGTACTGTACACTTCCAGTGAGAATATCATATTGTTTGCTATTTGGAAACAAATAGGAACAGTATTGCTTTCATAGTCAGGAAGGATATAGCAAGGGTAATATTTGGGCAGAATGCAATCAGTGACTGAATATCAGCAGACTTCACAAACAGCCCTTTAGTGTCATGATTGTATTCCAATCACTGGTGCAGAACAAATTCGGGGTTATTGAGTTTTATGATCACATTCAATCTGAAATCAACACAACATGCCAGCAAGGCATGTTGTTTGTGATTGGAGATCAGAAGACTAGCATTGGAAATAATAAGGAATAAAATGTAGTTGGAAAAATGAAGCAGGAAAATGATTTATCAATTTCTGTGAATCCAATGATCACCAGAAGCACACACAAATCAAATTGATTATGTTATTGTCACAAGCAGTGGAACAGCTCAGTTAAGCAAGGTGCTGACTGTGAAACGGGTCATGAGCTGCTCATGTGCATGTTCCAAGTCAAAGTGAAAGAAGAAAGTCAACCGGTTTCCATGATATGATCTGGTATATATATATCATTTTCAAAAACAACTTCAGGAATTGTTTTGAAATTCTGAACCTCATTGATAGGAACAAGGGGAATCATGTAATTATATCGAAGAAGTTGTTTGAGATAAATGTTGAAAGAGACTTCCAAAGACCAAGAAACAGAAGAAAGCAAATGGAATGTTAAAAAAAAAACCTGTGAAATTGTCAAGAAGAGAAGACCAGAAGAAAGAATTTCAGAGAGCTGTTAGAAGATACTTAAAGAAATATTACGACAACATTTGTAAAGACATTGAAGAGGGAAACAAACTTGGAAAAGCAAAAATAGTTCTCCAAAATATCTCTGATCTGAAAGAAGATTTCAACAGGTTGGTATGCTAAAGGACACCAATGGAGAGATAGTAACTGATTCAAAGAAGGTCAAACATAGATGGAATGTACACTGAAATCCTGTATATAAAGATGTCAACATTCAAGACACCTTAGGAAATATGCCCTACTTTTAAGAGCCTCTAAATTGGAACATTAATTTAGCACTCTGGCTATCACTGAATTAGAAGGTTACAGGAATTAGTAGACTATGTACAGAAATATGGAAAGCAACAGAAGGATTAGTAAAGGCTTTGGCCAAACTATTTATTTATTGCACCATGATGTCACTACTTCCTATGCTCTTTTAGTTTTGGTGGCGTTTTAGCCACTGTGGATTTTTTTTAAAACCTATTACACATGCGCTAAAACTTGTCAAAACATGAAACATTAGTATGTGCTCATTTTTCTTCATGTGACTTTTATTTATAAAAACTTCTATGCACCCCAGCTAATCTGGAAACAGCATCCAGGAAATTACATTCTAGTTAAAAGGGGCACTTGCCATCTGCAGAGCGGCAGAAACCTGCCAACTGTATTTTTGGGGGCCTGGCAATGTAACTACAGTATTGGTGAAGCCCACTGTGGCTTCTATTTTCTTGCTCTCTGATGTTCTAAGGCTGACAAGAGCACTCAACCACTGGCACATTTTAAAACAAACAAGTTGGAGCAAATAGTACATGGTTTTGCTTTGCTGACCTACTTAATTAAAAAAAAACAGTTTCTAAAAATGGAAATGCTGTTTGATTTAATACGAAGACAGAGCTGTGTTTTTCCAACATCTGTGTCCAGAAAGGAAGAAAAATCTTGTTTTGACTGGCCTTCCTCCATCACATTTTTCCCTCCCTCTCTTTCAATTCGTGTCTAAGGCACAGTAAGTTACATAAACATTCCATTTCTTTCCATAAATTGGCTTCAGTTTCTGAACAATGGAGTCACTGTGAAGAAGTGAAAAACCACAGACACACCCCACAACTGCTGGTCACACAGCCAAAAAGAACTAAAGATGCATTCTTTGAAAGTACCCAAAAGGAAATCCATGGTCTTAAGGCAAGACCTTTTAATGTTATACTTGGAAGTGTTCCTCCCTGCCACCCCCCCATCCCCCCCACAATCCCCCCTGCTCTTGATTTTCTTCATCTTTGGCTGTCTGGTGCAAAATACTTGACAGAGAGAGAGAGAAGGAGAGGGAGAGAGTGAAGGGGCGGGGTGGGGGAGAGCAGAAGAAAAAAGAAAAGAGGGTTTGGAGGCAGAATATTATTCTCTTTTAAAATGTTGATAATAGCTGTCAGTATTCACTAACTTCTGAATGGTGTGTGCCAGAAATGTGAAGCACCTCACAAAATTGGGAAACGATTTACGGCTAATTTACATAATGCAAGCAATGCTGTTGAAAATGCCCCCAACTGTCTGTATAAAAAAATTTTCTCTGAAAAAGTGTTTGAAATTTTAAATTTTAGCAGCCTGTAATGATAGCAATAGAGAAATAATTCAAAGCCTTCTGATTTAGACAGTAGTAACAATTCACATTCAAGCATTAGGAATATAGTTGCAAATTGATAAGAAATAAATCCTAGGGAAAAATAAGAGGAAAATAAAGATTACAGGTAGTCTTTAATTTAGAACTGTAATTGACTATGTCTGATTTTATTATTATTATTATTTTCAGTGGCTGTTAAGCAAATGCCATATTATTTATTAAGCAAGTCCATTTTCCCCAATGGCAGTTTTTGCTGAAAAGTAATTGCTGGAAACTGGCAAAAAACACTGAAATTCTTTCTACACTGAAAACTGTAGTCATGTGAATTGTTATGTGCTGGGTTCGTTGCTTAATGACGAAGACGAGGCGAGTGAGTTCAGCAAAGATCATTGTTTATTGCTTGCAGGATCTGAACTGGGAAACAAGGCTGCGAATGCAGCAATTTATACCCTGGCCTATTGCTGCCCTAGAGGCAACTAATAGCGGTGCTGGAGGCAGGTTGTCTGAGGAGCTGGGAGCCTTAGCCAGCTTCCCTGCTCAAGCAACCTTTCAGCAATTACCCACGTGGTGTTCCCTTAACAAAGCAAGCCCAATACATTACATGAATGATGATGCAAACAGCTGTAAATGCAAGCTGATTGCCAAGAGGCCAAAATGCAATCACGTGCATTAGGTGTGGGGTGGGTTGTGGCCACTGGAACTTCAAAAACCAGTTGTACGTAGCTTTGGGGAGGTCCATTGTGAACTAGAATGGTCATTAAGTGAGGACTATCTTCAGTTTGCATTATTTACATAAGTTTTCCATATATGTTGTGATAATGTTGTTACTGTACTGAAGTAAAATCCAGCCTTCTAATATTTAATAAGCCTTGAGGACTTGGTTTTGCCAGCTGGCCTGGGGAACCCAACATGGGATAGAGCCCACCAAATGGCTTATTCAATCGTGTGTTGTCGCTAGGGGCTGGAGGTGGTTGGGATGTTATTGGTGTTTTTTTGTTGTTTTTTTAAAAATTCTATATTGTGTTTTTATTGTTTGTAAGCCGCCTTACATCGTTATTTGAGCAGTTCTTCTTCATGAGTGACCTTACTTTGCAGGTTCTAGAAAATATCCCACTTCTATAGGCATTGGAGCTGATGGCTGCAGGAACTGTAAGAGACATAGAATCCATTTTAATGATGCTGTTCCTGCAGCCAGAGCTTCAGACGTTGTGGGTATAACTCACTCTGCTCTCATTTTAACCCAGAGTGAAAAATATCTAACACTGTTAACAGAATCCTGACTAATGTTACCACATTGGTATCCCCATGAAGGGACAAAAAGGGTCACAGTGATGCATGCTATGGCAGCATTCTGATAGAAAACCAACCCCTTTTCTATGTGGTTGTGATATCATGACCCAGAGGGATGGAGCTTATAAGCACAACTCCAATAATCATTAACACCCCGCTGCCCCAATCTATTTGTCATTAAGGTTTCTAGGCTAATTTAGGAGTTATACTTATGTTCTGTATAAAGAATATATTCCAATCATCCATAGCATCTACAGTTGATGGTTCTCAAGAAGCAAAGCTGGGAAAAATCTCAGTAGATAAATTTAGATAGTAGTTTTCAATCAATACAGAGACAGAGCAGTCTTTCAGCTGGCATAGGAAGATTCATATGAGGCAAGTATTGGTCTCATCACTAATCTGGACTGTGTAACCCATCCCCCTCTTTAGATGGTAATATCATCTAAATGCATTTGCATTCGAAAATAGGGTGATTCCTAATGGTGGCTCATGGTGAAGAAGAAGTTGTAAATGGGATAAACTTAATGAATCAGCTCTCTTGGTGCTATGTGCTACTATCTATCAATGCAGACTAGAGACTAGACTGTTCCCTGGAGGAAGTCATCCACTTCCACTGTATGAAGAGAAAGGTCAGGATAGGCAATTTGCAACCTTTACCTAATGAACTGGTCAACTTATATAGCAATGATGAACCTATTGCAAATGAGTTCAGAAAGAACATCAGACAATACAGCTGCCTCTTCCAAATAGTATCTTTTGGTGCCAAAGAAGTCCTTCCAACAAGGAATGGATGGAATCCATCTGTGATTTTCCAAGGGCAAATCCATCATTAAATCAGACATATAATGCCAGACCCCAGCCAGCAAGCCAAATTTATTTTAAATTTACTTCATGGAAAGAGAAGATAGGGTAGAACTGAGAAAGCAATACTCTACATTGATGTAATTCAATGTGAGATTTTTGAATTTTTGGAGAAGCTACCATGACAACGAAAACTAACATTGTGTCATTCAAGACTGAAGATATTCCTCAAAGTGAATTAAAATGTTCATTGTAACATCAGAAAAAACCTCCAGTACTTCAAATTTGCCTCAACAAGTAAGGCTTAGTGTCGGGGATGAGAGCTCCATGATTAGGGAGAGCTTTGAAGCCATATTCTGGACTCTTTGGATATATGTTTGGTGATTTCTATCAGCTTCTACCAATTGTGAAAAGAGAAAATGATGCTGATGTGGAGAATTCATGTATCAAAAATATTACTTATGAGAATCTTTGTCAAGTTTCAATTGAAGAGAAACATGCAAATGTGAGCAGGGGGATAAGGAAGATAGAATATAGATAGAACTCAGAATTTCTTATTGGATGAAGGAGAAAAACAAAATTCAGAAACTTCAAATGATAAAATAGATTTATCTTCAGATTTTCAGAATTACCAGCATGACTTATGGAATAAGGTATAGATTTCATCTACCCGACATTTGACAATCCTGCAGAACTGTTCTCAAAGAACTCTATCTTGGTTTCCCTCAATGAAATAATGAGAAAAAAATCAATTCCATGTGCATTAGATTCTTCTCTGGAATGATGAAAGAATATTGCTAATGCAATGCTGTCAGTGAAGGAGCTAACACTACTCATTTTCCAACATATTTTTTTTATTTAATTTAATTGTTTGGATTGCCAGCAAATACACTGGAACTGAAGATAGGATTTCTCATCATTTTAATTAGGAATTTGGCTCTTCAAAGATTTTGCAATGGAACATGGATGATTGTGAAAGAATTTTACAAAAATCTCATTGTAGCAAAGATAAACATTAAGAAATAATATTGTCATAATTCCAAGAAATATGCTAATTCATCAATCAGAAGGTGAAGATATTCTCCTTCAGTAGATACAGTTCCCAAAACAGTCATGCTTTGCTTTCACTGGGCATAAACTGCAAGAAAAAAACATGATGATCATGCTGATTTATTTGGAGAAACTGGTATTCCACATGATCAGCTCGATGTCACTGTAAGCTGAGGAAAAAGAAGTTAAATGTTAGAATGCATAGGTACAGTCTAGGTGGTATCTCGCTCAATAGTAGTAACTGTGAGAGGGATCTTGGAGTCTTAGTGGACAATCAGTTAAATATGAGCCAACAGTGTGCTGCAGCAGCCAAAAAAGCCAACACAGTTCTAGGCTGCATTAACAGAGGGATAGAATCAAGATCATGTGAAGTGTTACTACCACTTTATAATGCCTTGGTAAGGCCACACTTGGAATACTGCATCCAGTTTTGGTCACCACAATGTAAAAAAGATGTTGAGACTCTACAAAGAGTGCAGACAAGAGCAACAAAGATGATTAGGGGACTGGAGGCTAAAACATATAAAGAACAGTTGCTGGAATTGGATATGTTCGGTTTAATGAAGAGAAGGACTAGGGGTGACATGATAGCACATGTTGCAATATCTCAGGGGCTGCCACAAAGAAGAGGCAGTCAAGCTATTCTAACTAAAAGGATTTTGAATATAATTTTTGCTTCACATGCATAAGAAAATGTTCATAGCATATGCTGGACTGTGAAAATTAAAATACACTTCACATTTTATTAGGCAGGCACTTTTCCTTTCCTCTTGTTTTCTCACCCATTCTGTCTTGGAAAATAGCATTTTTCTTGCCTTAAATTCAGGGTGTGATTACACTTTTGCTAGCACCTCACTGGGCTTTTTACTGATTTGCTTTTTCATATTTGCTATTGCATACTTAGTGAAGGCAAGGGCTTCTGTTGTGGCCACCCAACAGAGGCCACTTATAATTATTCCATGTTGCAGCTGTCAAAACATGGTTTGCTGTTTGTATTCTACAGTTCACCACAAGCAGTTCGATTTTTTCTCTACGCTACCACAAATGCTTTTCCTCAGGAAAAAGAAAAAAGGAAAAATAAGGAACAACTCTTAGAAAACTGCCAGACTGCACCCACATAGTCAACCACTACACCCAAATCAGCACTCATCATATGTTGACAGGCATCACACAGAGTGGTTTAAAATCCTTTTAGTTAGAAAGTTCATCCAGCAAATCTCTAGCACTCATCTAATCTTAGCCTTATCTACCACACACAGACATCTTTTAATTACAAAAAAAGAACCTCACCTAATGCAAATTGGCATTGAAGTAAAGTTGGTATACTAACTCCATAATTAGCCAAATATCTGCTCCAATCAACATTCAGAGATTGCTATAGATTTACAATGAATACATTGGGAGCTACAACTGGTTGAACTTGTATCGTATTTTGTTATAAATGTATATTTAATAACACTACTAGTGCTGCTACTATTAACTACTACTGATTGAGATAAGACTTAGTGAAAAATGATAATACTGCTACAAAAATAACAGCTTCTGAATTTAGTTTTGTTGCCAGTTAAATCTCTGGACATCAAATATACATACTTTGATATTTAAGGACTGCTAGCAGCAGAACTTAGCAAATATTCTCAGAAGATGTTGATGGTTTTTAATACAGTGCGGTATAGAATAAATTATAGCAGAATTCTCCTAGCTGGTAAATTCTATAAAGAATTTAAATAAACCTAAGAAGTAAGCATATGGCTTTTAATGAAATGCATCTGAATTTGTTCTCCGCTGTGTCAAGCTAAGGACAATGAGAGGACAAGCATTCAACAATGAAACTGGTCCACACAGGGAAAGCTTGTAGTGCGTAACTTTTTATCTCCTTTACCAGTAGTATCCATAGGATGTGTTTATTTTCTTCTCTGTAATTAAATAACATTCTGTGTGTCTTTCTTTTCTTCCCTTCTCATGTTGCAGGTTTATATGTTTGTGTGTGTGAATGTGTGGGGAAGCATGTGACTGTGGCTCACGTGACTTAGAATGGAGCAGCTGGCAGCATTCTGAACTAGTGCCCAGCATCTTCTTGCTTGGGGCATTTTTCCCCAGAATGCTTTTCTCTGTAGCCCCTGGCCAGATCCAGCCTTTTGTGAACTTGATCTGTCTACTCCCAACTACTCCCGCCATGCCAATATGGTGTTGTTCTATGCCAATGGACAGAAAGACATATGCACGCACAAACACTTACTATCACTTGACAAAATTTCTGATCAAGCCAAAGGCTTGGTCTGGCCTGCTTGACACTGAGAAGGTTGAGATCAGTGACTGTATTTCAGTGTTGGTGAGGCATTGTGGGGATGTTGCAAGTCCCATTCATCATCATTCCTTCTATGTATGTTATATATTCATCTCTTGCTTCTAGTGTTCTCACAGTCAGTACCAGGACAAGTTTGGAAAGTATTTATTTATAAAATAATGGACACCATTTCAAAAACATTAAAAGAAACTGCTACTAATAGCAACTTTATAGATACGGAAACTAAAGCAAAAACTTCTATAATGGTCTTACAGCAGGCAAAAATGAACAAAGAGAATTTTTTGTTTTATTTATTTATTTTATTTCATTTTAATCCCATTTATATCCCGCCCTTCTCTGAAGACTCAGGGCGGCTTACAAGCTTAGCAGTAGCCTTCATTCTATGTATATGCCTGCTTATTAGGGCTTTCGCCCCCCCCAAGCGGCATTATTACAAAGTCAGCTTATTGCCCCCAACAATCTGGGTCCTCATTTTACCTACCTTGGAAGGATGGAAGGCTGAGTCAACCTTGAGCCTGGTGGGATGCGAACCTGCACTAATTGCAGGCAGCTGGTGTTACCTCCGCATTAGCCCACTGCTCCACCAAGGCTCTTAGACAGTTTGCCTGCCAAACTGTTCCTTTATTCATGATATCCAGCTTTCTGATCTAGAAGCCAAAATTAGTAGGCCTCACATAGATTTCTAAGCTGTGGGAAAGCATAGCTCAACATGGGCACTATTGTTTCCCAGTAACCTTATACTTGACAGTTAATATCTTCAGAAATTCACAAAATGCTCAGGATTGCATTTTGGCATTTTGACTTGGGAAGTCTTGGAATCAGCCAAGTTACCTTTTTGCTGAAGTGTTATGAAAGAATAAAGTAATCAGTCATTACACATTTCAATATGTTTCTAGAAGGACTTTTTTCTTCTTTTGTTCTTTAAAGACACATTTTAATTTGAATACTAGAACTAGATTAGTTGAATATTAAAACTTGATTAGATGAGAACTTTTCCTATCATTTAATGTATACATAAGATAGTCGTAGTTTAATTCTAACCATTTCACTTTGATTTTGTTCTGTTTTTTATTTTATTCTATTTTTAGAGTTTGTAGCTTTACTCTTAATGTGAAGAAGTCTTTATTAAGATCTTACATTTTAAGTTTAACCCGTGGGAATGCTAAATTTTGGGTATATTGTATATTTCACTGTTATCATTTAAATAATGTAATACTTTTTGATGTTATTTTATATTACCCTATGACCAACATTTTAAAAAAGATTCAATTTAAATGTTATTAAAATGAAATCAAGAGTGCTAAAGGATTTATATCAGGGGTGTCAAACTTGCAACATCACGTGACGTGTTGTGACATATCGCGACTTTTTCTCCATTTCCGGCAAAGTGGTGGGCACAGTTTTGGTATGACGCACCTGGCCTGTGGGCCGGCAGTTTGACACCCCTGATTTATATGGACCACATCAGTGAGATAAAGTGCTTACTGTAGGCTGCAGTTTGATTCTAAGCTGCCTTTTCAAAGGTGTGTGTGTGTGTGTGTGTGTGTGTGTGTGTGTATTATAAGCAGGGCTTTTTTTCTCATAGAACGCTCAGAACGGAGTTCCGGCACCTTTTTTGGATGGAACCTTGTAGGGTAGGCAAGATGGGTTGTATGACATGTGTGAGTTCCGGCACCTTTTTCTTTTACAAAAAAAGCACTGATTATAAGGTCTAAAAACATTATTTGTGGAATACATTTATTATTAACCACTGCCAATTGATATTAATGTATTTCAGTTAACAGTGTCTTTCCTTCAGTGGAAGAGATGCTTCTTGTGCAGATTAGGTTTCTTACTGATCAGCCCCCCCCCTCCACAATTGCTCTGGAGAGTTAGTAAAATTTACAGAGATTTGGAGGTATGGGGGAGGTTTTGAAGAAGGCAGAGCAGGTGAATCTATATGACTGATGTTATGTTCTGGGCTTTTGGAAAATCGCCATGTGCGTTGCTGGAGAACTAACGGTTCTCCAGCAACCCAGACAGGACGTCTCCGGTCCTGCAATTGGTCAACTTTGGAGGGCAAGCATGGGTTCAATCTGATTGGTTGCTACCAGAGGGTCTGGCTATATATTGTGGCAGGGTGCTTCCAAGTCCTCAGTACAGTTTCAGCTTAATAAAAGAATGGGTTTCTCTGTACTCAATTGCGTGTCTTCATTCCTGCTCATCAGAGCCCATGACATAACAACTGACATTGAATGAAGATCCACAGATCAATTCCAGGTTGGAAATCTCTTTTGCTATCTGTGAAAACTGAAGTGTTTAGTCAGTCTGATACCAGGCCTGGTCAAGAGAAGGCTTACCTCACTGCGGGAACACAAGACTTTGCCTGCAGAAGTTCAGTTCTTCATGTCTACATAAAAAGCTGGTAGGAACCGTACTACAGGAAATACTATACTTGAGAAACCTCACAAACAGTGAGCAGAGTATTCTTAAATTTAAGACAGACTAGCTCTTTTAGGTTTGTGGATTGGCTAGGTCTTTGTATAATGTGTCTGGAGTAGGATAATTTGAACCTAGTCATTTGTCCCTCAAGGGATAACACTGGATTCATTTGTTCAATGACCCATTTGTTTGTTTTCTTGGCTATCCGTGATTCTCAAGCATCTTTTCCAACTCTAAAAAGTGGAGATCAAAAGTGCCAATAATATTCCTACTAGGCTCCTAATAAAAGCTATCTTTTCTTTTCCTGTAGTTAACTGCTTGAAAGAGAAAAAAGTGAATATTGGTAAAGAGGGAGAATGTGTGTGAGAGAAAGATGGGGGGGTTGTCAACAAGAAAAAAAGTGGTATATTGTGGTGATAGTGCATATTCCATTCTCAGATCTCAGCCACCACTTGCTTCAGAGTTGCCTACTATGTGGCACCCAACAGTTTGTTTTTAAAGGAATGTCACTCTTGATATTAAAAATATTGGTCTCTCCCTCCCCCCTCCCTCCAAAGGAATAGCAGTTGGTCATTCTTGTCCTTTTTCAGTAGAGATATAATGGGGGGGGGGAAGAAATCTCTTGTTTTCACCTATATGTGACAGTTGCAGACTCAAATTTACCCTTGTTTTAACCAATCTGGACAGGCTTAATATTATCTATATTATAATCTTACTTGTGAGGAAAAAAAATCCCTTCAGCTCTTTTCTGACTAACATTAAAATAAAAAGCCACAGATGCTTTGATGGTGGTGCTCCAATTCTTTCAACAGCATGTCATCAGTATGAAAAAGAGAGAAACCCATTTGGCTCTATCTTAACATTAGTTTCCTGAGCCAATATGTCAATGAACACTCTCCTTTGTACTGACAGCTCTCTGAAATTTGCAAGGCAGTTTTTCCATCAAAACCTGCATTTAAAAATTACACATTAGGAGAAAGAGCATTTAAAATGCATAGATTAGTGAACCTATGCAAAATTCATGTATGCAGAAATACATAGTTAGACAAAATATGTATAAATTTTCATACTGACCTCTTTATTTTGACAAACATTTTAGCAAATTAATATAGTGGTGGTGAGACAAAATGCAATTAAATTTAGAAAAAGTTAAAAGAAATTGAAGTTGATATGTTTATCAATTATTGCCCTTATTCTGTGGAGATGAAGGAAAAACTAGCAAAAAAATGACAGTTGAGCATTTCCATTGTATGAACTGTTAGGGACATAGCATAAGAAAGTTTCAAAACATGATCGAAATGAAATGATACAGAAGTGACTGCATGAATTGGCATACCTGAGGCAATATCTTTGAGATATGAATAGTCCCATTAATTTTAATGAATGCTAACTCAAATGCCAGTTACTTGGATCACTACTATTCTGCTTAATTATTTCAGAGATGGAAAAACTTCAGACTTGATGGATTTGCTTTCTTTTCCAAGTACAACAGTTGGAGCCTGGTACACAGAACAGGATATTTCTCAGCACCTTCTTTTTCCGGCAATTTACTCACAGAATGGACTTTTCATCCTAAAATCAACTTCTGGATTTCTCAAGCGAGCCTTCTTTTGCTGGTGCTCACTAGATGTATTGCAAATATAGCTGGATAGTAGATAAAGTTCTCCAACGCACCAAGTAATTCTAATACTGGAATTCTGACATAATTGGTAGTCAAAGACCAGAGCCAAACTTTTGCAAGTCATTGAATGACTTGCCAATTCCAATCTCTTTACCCATTCTTTAAAAAATAGAGAAAATACTACCTTACATCATCATCAATCATCACCATCAATTTAAGATAGATCTTAAGAAAAGAATCACAAACATTAAACCAGTAACTGACATATGTGAACATTTATCCAGAAATAATATGTCAGTAATTACATATTCTTATTGAACATTAATTCTGATCTCTGGGAGCTTCATGTTTCTATGTAACTAACGGATTGTGGAGAGAAAATATGGAGCCAACCTCAATGTTCTGGATTATAAATTTCCACAATCACTTGAATTCTGAAGAGCAACCAGGCCTTGAAAGACAGAATACTAATATAAAGAACTAGATCTCTGCAGGGTCACTCAGTAACAGGGAACCTTTCCGTTGGGTCTTTGGAGAAGAACGAAGAAGTTGTGGCCCTCCAGATTTTGCTGCATTACTACTTCAAGCCTCTTTGGACTGATTATCATGCAGGTCAGCAATTCCACAGAACCATAGATGCCCAATTTTGCTTTAAGCATCTCTGCAAATTGATTGCCACCAAGTTGGTATTAATTCTTAGTGACCACATGGATAGATTTTTCCCCCCAGAGTTTGTTATTATTTGACTGCAAATTGCAACTTTTAAAAAGTTTTGACTCCTATCACAAAGTAAGGAACATGTCTTAAATTCATTACTATGCTTACAGGATAGGGGGGCCTTTGCCCAGATTCGCCTGGTGCGCCAGTTGCGGCCCTACCTGGACCGAGATGCCCTACGCACAGTCACTCATGCACTCGTGACCTCCCAATTGGACTACTGCAACGCTGTCTACATGGGGCTGCCCTTGAGGACCACCCGGAGGCTTCAGCTGGCGCAGAATGCAGCCGCGCAGGTTGTCATGGGGGTTTACCGATACTCCCACATAACACCTCTGCTCTGTGAGCTGCATTGGCTTCTGGTTGCCCTCCAGGTGAGATTCAAGGTGCTGGTGATGACCTATAAAGCCCTAAATGGCTTGGGTTCGGGATATTTGAGGGAGCACCTGCTGCTGGCATCAAGCTCCCTTCGTCCTGTGTGCTCCCACAGGGAGGGTCTTCTCAGGGTACCGCCGGTAAAAGATTGCCGGCGGACAATACCCAGGGGGAGGGCCTTCTCTGTGGGTGCGCCGGCCCTTTGGAACCAGCTGCCTGTAGAGCTTAGGACTGCCCCTGACCTTCGCTCATTCCGCCGGGACCTGAAGACCTGGCTCTTTGAGCTTTCTGGCCTGGACTGAGGGTATTAATTGGGGTTTTAATTGGATTTTAATTAGGATTTTTATATTCAAGGTTAATATAATCATTTTAATTGTTTTAATTTTTGTAATTGTATTGTTTTCTTTTAAAAAACCTTGTGAACCGCCCTGAGTCCTACAGGAGAAGGGCGGTATATAAGTCTAATAAACTAAACTAAACTAAGTGAGAAACAAATCACTACTACTTTTTAAAAAAAATTACAGATATCACTCTTGTCTTGTATATTCTTTTTTACACCATTTTGATTCATCTACTTAAGATACAGATTATCAGTGACTTTTTGGCATATAAATACATTTTTACTCTGCTGGACATGCTGATCACCTTCAATAAGATTAACCTGCTTGAAAGCAATTGTGTATGTATTATGATGTAAAATAAATTATGCATTCCAAATATTTGTCTATTTTATGTATATTTATTTATTTCCTAGAAAATAAATGCTTATTGTTATATTAATGCCAACAGGTTTTTTTAATCACAAATGGAAAACATTCCTGAGAAAGTTGGAATGCACTCAGATATTTCATGTAAGCGGGAACAGTAGAATTCAGTATTTTGCAAATTGCATTTTTGTAATTGTTCCCAACAGACCTCCACCTGTCACTGCCATTTATGCAAGTAGCAGACACAACAAAACCTTCAGAAATGCCTGCTGGGGTGGTTCTCCTCTGCAACATGGAGTAAAAATGCAGGGGATTTGGGGATTTTGAATCAATTTATCTTACAGCAAACATGCTGAAATTACATATCCTTTTACAAACAGAAATCTCCCAAGTGCAAATACTGTAAAAAGTCTTGTACACTTAAAATAGGTTTCTAAATGACAAGAAGAGTTGGTATTTGTTATATAATATTAATATAATATAATATTAACATTGAATATGGTATGGTGAGTGTAACAGCATGCACTTATTAACATATATGCTGATTACCAAAGGATTTTGAATAGTTAGGACTCAGGAATTGGCCAAGTGAAGTTACAGCCTGGGTAGAATCAACCAGATAGGCAGGAATTGCTATTTTTAACCTGATTGCCAAGAAATCAACCAATGTAGATAATGTATTCAACACCAGATTTCTTATTAGGCACTGAGTTTTGGTCCTGCCTTAGGCATCAAGCCAGCTGGGTGACTTCAGGTCAGTCACACACTCTCAGCCCTAGGAAAAAGGCAAAGGCAAGCCACTTCTGAAAAAAAACCCTCAGGAAATCTACAGGGACTTTTCCAGGCAGTCACCAGACTTAAGATTGATTCAAAGGTGTGCAGATTAAATACATAAACTGAAAGAGTTCATGAGATTTTTTTCATCAACATACTTAGGTTATACCAGCACTTCAAGATCTGCATTTTTAAATTTTGACAATTTAAAAAGACAAAATTATTACAATTATTACAACTTCCTACCTGTAGTTACTGGCCCTTTTCTGTGCTCATGATTTGAAACAAATTCCAAGAAGGAGCTGTGGGACTTTAAGCAACCTGTGCCATGATCAGAAGTGCCCCCCACCACCACTTAGATAGACTACTTACTACAGAGTGTGTTTACAGAGTGAGGCTTGGGTTTACGGTTATCCTCAGTCAGAGGCAAGGGGGAAGCAAATGATTTTTTTTCTTTTGTTCAATCATGTCCAATTCTTGGACACTGTTTGAACAAATCCCTGCATTTTTCTTGGCAAGGTTTTTCAGAAGTGGTTTGCCATTGCCTTCTTCCTAGGGCTGAGGGAGAGTGCCTGAGCCAAGGTCACCCAGTTAGCTTTGTGCCTAAGGTGGGTCTAGAACTGTCTCCCAGTATATAGCCTGACGGCTGAAACATTATTGGTTCTACATGATGGTATTCTCATTACTTATGTGTAAAACAGTAAAATAGCACACCATTCAAAGCAACACATATGCAATGAATCTCAGAGAACAATGGGCCTTGCTAAACAAAATATAAGCTTGTGAAATTAATAATGAATGGTTAAAAAAACCCCATCCACCTGACAACTTACTATTCTTGATCTTGCCAGAACACTGTAAGCTACACAGCACAGCATGAAGAGGCAGAAAAAGCAAGATACAGATGCAAGTGGCAATGTATTATTGAAGGACAGAAGCAACAACATCAGCACTAAGAAGTCAGAGCATAACATGCCTGGCTACCATGGGGAATATTTGTACTTGAGAGTCATGGAAGCAAACATGAATGTCCACCTTTCAGTTTATAGAAATGAGGAGTCAGTATCACTTTCTCAAAACACAAACTGAGCCAAAATATGACCATGGAGAAACAGGAGGGAAATCATCAGTATGTTTAATAAATTCTGTGGTTTGCAACAGTATGCAAAGACTGGTTAAAAACCTCTGAAGGAGAGAAACCCCTTGGGGAAAAAATATTGACATGGGTGAAGTATGCCCAGTAGCCATAAACTATTAAGAGTGAACAGGACGAGAAACAGGAAAAACCTATTGATGATATGGAATTTTCTGGTTGGAGATAATGTGTAGCAGACATCCTGAATAGCACCTCCATGCAATCTTTGGCTGCCCATTAAGAAGCCAACCTTGTCCTGCTGTTTTACATAACGATGGCAAAAGATAAGCAATAAGCACTCTTTAGAAGTTATGACAGCAGTTAGACGCAGTCAGTCAGAAGAGATTTGCATCTTAATTTGCAAAGTATATTCCTGATATTCACCAGGTAAAAAAAACTTGACAGTATGTATAACCTGCTTTCAGGGTATTATGTGCAAGAAAAACTGCATGAGTAAGTGCTACAACTTGACTTTAACATCCACAACAGTTTAGCTTAACACCCACAATCTCTCTTTCCAGTGATCACTGCCTTACTTCTGGCTGTCCATTGGGCTATTACGGAAGACAGATCAGATCACCCTCCAGCTTCAGTACGTGCCTCGTCTCACATCTGCAGTTTTTCAGCTGGATTGTTTTTAGATTTGGCTTTAATATTTGTTGAAAAAGTGCCAGACATTTGTTCAGAAATACTCTGTTGTGAAAGATGGTGCCTAGGCAGGGGGAGCTGGTGAGATGGGCTACTATGAAGTGACAGTTTCCCAGGAAAAAGAGAGCATACTAGAGGAAGGAGGGGCACACAAGAGGCAGCACAGCCCGGAGCTGGATAGGAGACAGAGGAAGAGAGTAAGGGTAGAGACTCCCTAGAATCTTCCCTAATCTTCCATTAGGGTGATTGTAGCGAGGGCTTTGTTTGGCAATATTATGTCTATTTTTTGTAAGCAATAAGGAAGTGAACTCTGGTTGAATTCCTTTATTGCCCTTAGGTTTAGTCTGACACCAGTCCCGTCCAACCAGGAATGAGAGAATGATAAGCGGCAATGGTAAGCGGCGTGATCTAAAAACTTATCTATTCAAACAAGCCGGCCTGGCCTGATGGATTTGGGTTTTAATATTATTTTAACTAATGTATTCTTATGTTTATTGCCCTGTACACCGCCCTGAGTCCTTCAGGAGAAGGGTGGTATATAAATCAAATCAAATCAAATCAAATCAAATCAAATAAATAAATAAATAAATAAATAAATAAATAAATAAATAAATAAATAAATAAATAAATAAATGTTCCTAGCCAGCAGATGACAGTCAGTGGAAGAGAAACTGAACAAGGCAAATCCCCCAGTTGTTTTCCTTTATTGTCCCAAATTAAAACAATAATGACAACAGAAACCACCAGACTCACTGCTGAAGCACTCGGGAATAAAACACTTTTCTCTTGGCTCAAAGACTCTGCTCATCATCGGAGAAGAGCCCTAGTACCCTTTCGATTTTGAAATACATTTTTTTTTCATATAAAAGATAAATTGTCGAAGGGATGACATCAACACTATCATCAACCACCACCACCTCTGTACCCTCAGGCATTTTCTTAGAACATCCACTTTCATATATCAATTGTTTTTGAAGTCCGTATTTATTTGTTTAAAATAATATCAGCCAGAAATGAACCGAACAGAATAGAGAACTTATATTGTAAATGAACTGGCCTAACTGAAAAACTATCTGAAGAAAAAAAATAATGCACACAATATTGAAGTAGATATATTGTTGTTTGTATTATAATGATCATTTCTTCTACTTTTGTTTAAAACAGGGGCAATATTGTTACAAATATTACCTGACATATAGATGGTAGTAAATTTTTCAGGTTACTGATACTGTACCTGACTAATGAATTCACTGATTTCTGGGTTTCAATAATATAGTAAAGAATGAAACTAACCAAATAAAAAGAGTGCACACAATATGGTAACTTGTCCCCCAATAACCAAGTTTAACACAAAGTAAAATTTTGTTAGCCCTTCCAAATAAACCAGGCAGGAAACAAGATCAGATGAGCTAATTCTTCTTTATTATAAGACTACATTAACAGAATCTTGCAAGTCTGAAAGTACAAATCTCCTGCCATCTCTTTTTACTGCCTGCTAAATTAGGGTACATGCTTTCTAAATTTCTTTCTCAGCTTGTTATTCAGTTACAAGCCCCTCCCCCTTTTATCTGATCGTTCCCTAGGCAACATTTCTTCCTCCTGTCTTCCAAGGCCATTTTCACATTCCATTGGAGATTCAGATGTTAGACAAATGTATTTTTCAGTCATTATGAATTATGAGACTATGAGAATAAACAGCATTATCTTTACACCTTTTCCAAAACCAGAAATGGAACAAAATAATACCTAAACATATGCAGCTGTGGTGTGGTTTTTGCAAGGCTCATGCAGATATTTTGAAAGCTATTCTGGGCTTCTTGCCCTGTGTGTGCATGCACTGCCATTTGCTTTGCTGTGAGGAAACCATACTAACAAAAGGTTTTGCAAACTCCATGGCTGCTGTAACAGTTTGAAAAGAGGGTTTCATGCACATTCCTGTGCATGTGATCTCTTCTACTCTGCATAACCCTATTAGTTACTAATCAATCTGCCACATTAGATTTTATTTTATATTAAGTAAAATCTGCATACATCTAAGGACTGGACTGTGAAACAAATGACATATCAATAAAAAGCAGTTGAATTCAGATATAATTATTAGTGGAATCTCTTTGTGAACAAGAACATAGCCATAAATCACCTTTAAAAATTTCTAAGAAACATTGTTTAGTAGTCCAATACAGATAACAAACAATTATTATAATTAAATATGTAGAAACTAGTGCATAGGTGAACATTTTTAGGCATTAGAAAAGCATTAAACATTTTTAAAGGAAGAGGGTTGAGCAAAAAACTATCAAAGCTATTTTTTTAATTTGGCTTAAATCTAGATGTTCTGTTTCAGCTTAATAGACATGTAATATAATGATTAAACTGAAATGATAACGGCTTAATCATTATCAAATTATGTTAAATTCTTCTTTCATTTGTAAAACAAAGAAAGAGTTTAAACTTGCTACTATTTTAATTGTACAAATTAGCCAAAGCAATTTTTCTTCCAGTTATATTTTTTTCCAAGAGACAATTTTTTGTACCATAAAGTTTTCCTAAGCAGTCTTTCTCAGTAGCTTGCTACTGGATAAGGAAAATATGACTCTGGCTAATAATATGTTAAAAAAACAACTACAGATAATTAAAAATAATTAAAACAACACACATGTTCGGAGTGACTCATAAGAACACAATCACTTCCCAGAAAACAGTCTCACAGTTTTCTGGTGGACTGCCCAAGGGAAGAATCAGATCTTTAACATCTTACAAAATGCTAGCAGCATTGAAGCCATTCAGATCTTGGGGTGGTGAGTGGATGGGATTATTATATAAATTTAATTTATATGTGCACTGTTCTATTTCTTCTCCTTCCTATTATTGGCCACTGTGGCAAGTGGTTAGAATGCAGTGTTGCAGGCTAATTCTGCTGACTGTCGACTGCCAGTGGTTTGGCAGTTCGATCCTGGCCGGCTCAGGGTTGACTCAATCTTCCTTCTTCCAAGGTCGGTAAAATGAGGACTCAGATTGTTGGGGGCAAGATGCTGACATTTGTAAATCGCTCAGAGAGTGCTGCAAACCACTATGGACTGGCATATAAGTGCTAAGTGCTATTCCTACTTTTCTTCTCTTTTTTCCCAGTCAAATGAGAAGGCTGCCGGTCTTGATATAGCTGGTGATCTGGTGAACTTTTGAAATATTTTTGGCTCTGTGTCTTTGAATGTTTGTAGACTTCAAAGTGATCACAAACTCCAGTAATACAAATTTAGCAGTACAAATAATGCTTAATTCATTTTAGAATCAGTAGCCATCTCTTTTCTCTTCAACAACCAATGAAATTACAGAAGTCCTTGTTAGCCATTTAAGCTGCTAGACATCATCTCTTTTCCTAGCTGCTTTTTTCCACAGTCTTCCTGGATAACTTTTTTAAAAAAATTTCCTCTTTGACCTCTGTTATCTGCCAACCTGCTCTTATCTCCCTATCAGAAAAGCAAATGTTTTGTTTGGGTATGTTCATGAATCATGTTCACGAAGACAGACAGGCAGACAGACATAGATGATAGGTGTTGGCTAGCACACAAAAGAAGTATTGCCTGTATTGTCACAAAGGCCATAACAGATCCCCTTTGATCTCCAATTATCTGAAACTTGAGAATTTTTCCAATCAGTGTAGACTAGTCTTCTCTAATCTAGTTCTTTCTAGATGTCTTGGATTTCAGCTTCCATTGACCTGAGTTATACTGAATTAAATGAACTAGTGATTAAGGCACCGGATTAGAAGCCAGGACATTGTGAGTTCTAGGTAAAGGTAAAGGTTCCCCCGCACATGCATGCTAGTCGTTTCCAACTCTAGGGGCCGGTGCTCATCTCCATTTCAAAGCTGAAGAGCCAGCGCTTGTCCGAGGATATCTTCGTGGTCATGTGGCCGGCATGACTAGACGCCAAAGGCGCACGGAACGCTGTTACCTTCCCACCGTAGTGGTCCCTATTTTTCTACTTGCATTTTTACGTGCTTTCAAACTGCTAGGTTGGCAGAAGCTGGGACGAGTAACAGGCGCTCACTCTGTTACGTGGTACTCGGGATTTGACCAGGCAAACTGCCGACCATCTCAGCGTCCTAACCCACTGAGCCACCACGTCCCTGAGTTCTAGTCCTGCCTTATTCAGGAAAGGCAGCAGCTGTGTAACTTTAGTCACACTCTCTCTCAGCCCAACTCATCTCACAGAATTGTACTGAGGAAAATAGAAGGAGGAAGGAGTATTACGTGAGTTTACCTTGATTTATAAAAATAATATAGGTGATGTATAAATAAAATAGATAAACTTTCTATCTTTATCTAGTGTATGGAATCATTTATTAGTGTTTAATATTTGGTGAGAAAGAAGAACCATGAAACGAGGTCACAGAAATAGTTCTTTTGTTTTTCCAGGAATTAAAACCATGTTTCCTGTCTCAACTGAACGTTCTTAATACAAGGAAGCTGTTCAAGTCAAGTCTAAAATATGCACCAGTCCCAAACAGCTGTTTTAAATCTTCTTCATCCCTGTTTGTACAGCTGCAAAGAAAAACTAAGGGCAGACATTATATTCTGTAGCTGCTTCTCCAATGTTGTTCCCTTCAGAAGCCCTGGATTTCAGATCTGCTGGCCCTCATTCCTAGAATAACAACCAAGCAGCTGGGACTTCCAAGAAGGAAGCTTAAGACACACCTGCAGGGTATCGGGTTGGGAGAGGCCACAACACACAGGATATAAGATGCTTTCAAAATGTTAGGCACAAATGTTTTGCATAAATTATTAAAAAAAACTAGGCATAAGTTATACACATTTCAATGATAAATTATACATAATCTTAAATAATAAATTATACATGATTTATGTATACATTTTAGGCAGAAGACAGTATGCTAATTTAGCAGTCTCCTCTCTTATTACCAAAAAAGTGTAGTTTGTCCATTATATAGAGGATTCAGCAGGATAGGAAACAACATTTTTATCTATGTCTGTCCAATTGAGATGCCAGATAGAATATTGTCCTATCTTATCATCTTGGAAGACAAAAGCCATTATCTAGGTATTAAAAAAAACCTGTCTGCTATAAATAACTTTTCCACAGCTCAGTTCAAAGAAGAAAAAAGAAATCCTCTGTGGAATGAAATGTCATTTCACTCTCCAGTTCTCTGCAGCAATAATCACATGCAAAGAAAAAAAAAGAAGTATAATCACTTTAACAAAAAAAGTTCATGTCACCATGGGGATACATTTCCCTAGATAGAATTTGGTTGTACCTCAGTATGTCGGTATAACAACTCTGTTTTGTGAGTTGCATTGGTTACAGGTACAATTCAGATGCTCATACTCACATTAAAGCCCTACATAGCACAAGATGTGGATATTTGAGGGGTCATCTGTCTGCAGTTATTTCTGCCCATTGTACAAGATCTAACAGGACTGGAATCACCTGATGAGACCCAGAAGACTTGCCTTCTCTGTGAGTCTATCTACCCTATGGAACAGTATCCCTCCAAAATTTGATTGGACCAAACCTTGTCAGCCTTTAAAAGAGTTCTTGTCTTTCCTCCAGGGGCTTGGCCAAGGGATATATATGCCCACTGTGAAAATAAACATATTATTGTTTAGGGCTCCCAAAGTAGTGTGCGTTTTATGTCTTCACTGTTGTTTGTATACATGTTTTTTTTTAAAAAATACATTCATTCCTACATACATACAGTACATCCCATATCTGTTGCCCTCTGAGTTGCTCTGCTAGTGGGCAGCCATACAAACAAACAAATCCAGAAGAAATAAAGCATACTAGGTATGAGTGGGGAGAGGTTCTGAAATTCAGGTTTATGGTCTGGGTTTGTCTATAAGAAGACTATGTTCCCCACATCAACCTTTCTTTTATATCAATTATCTCTGTTAGCCATGCTGGCTGGTATTATTAGAGTTGAAATTGAGAATCTAGACAGCAAAGGGTGGATACTGACCCAGAATTTTATACATGCTACATGACAATATGAATATATGTCTTGTACTATGTTTTTATTACCATATAAACAAATCTTTTCAGCAGTACAGTAGCTTCTCTTGATGCTTTCCCATTTTGATGTATAATAGCCCTCATGATCAAGCCAAGGGCTATTTAATCCAATATTCTATGTTAGTCTATTACCAGTCAACTATATTCAGAAAGCATATAAACATGGTCCTCTTCTACAGCTGTTTGTTTTATTTTTATATTGTAGGCTTTCATGCCATCACTTTTTCTGTTTGAAAGACAAATGCAAACTGTAGGTCTGTGTAAAGTATTTGAAAAGGAGCATCATTAACTGTGCTGGCACAAGCAAAGATGCTTCAAGGGCTTTCCCAAGTTGTTTCTGCATGTGTGGGCATGATGTTACTTTGCTTTGCCAGAGGTCCCAGGAAAGTGTGGCCTCTGCAGGCACATACCTGTACAAACCACCTGGGAGATCCCTTGGAGGAACCACACCAAGCCTTCTGGGGGATGCAGCTGCCTCAATCCTCGGAGGGGGGGGGCAGGGGAAATTGGCTCATGCCAAATACTTTCCAAAGCTTTTGATGCTTTGTGTCTTTTAACCAATTGGGTCAATCAGTAGAGGTTTCTGGGTTATCTAAATAAAAGCGAAGTTTGCAAAGGTTCATTTATAAACTATTCCTTCTGGAATCACAAACATTTTTGGAACATCTTGGACACATTTTTAAGCATCCCAGCTGCCTAGTAAGGCAAACTGGCCCCTACACTAGGCAGAAGGGATGTAGGAAAATGCTGGAGATGGAAGATCTCTGTACATTTGGCTGTGAAGTGTAAAAAGATATTGCTCCTAATTGTGAAGGACCTATCCTGAGTTACTGGTTGCTTATTGTGAGTAACTGAACCATTGCTCCTTGCTGGGTTAACAGAGGCTGCTGGAGAAACTTCAGAAGAATTATAAAGCAGCCAAGTTCTAAGGAGTGAGCTCACTTTGAAAGTAAATCGGGTGAGGAAAGAGAGGAAACTTAGAATGCTATTTATGACACTCAGTAATAGTTGTATACCATACGCTGTATTAAAAAAAACGAACGGAAAACTCTTTCCTGTCCAAGAGGTGATGGGGAATAAAGTTCAGCAGGGGTGTTTAAGGAGGAACCCATAGCAAAATTTCACCCTATGTGCACAGTGTGTACTTGGAAAAAACTGAAACCTTTAGAAAGAAATAACACCTTTTAGTGATATGTTAAGCAACAAGAGGAGCTGACAGAAAAAGCAACTCCTCACAAGGAAAAGAAGTATTACAAGGAACCGAAGCAAATACATGCCAACCGGACCTATCAACCCATGAAGAGCGCTTTCTGCCAGGAGCATGATTCAGTGATTTGACAGAATGAATCACAAGAGTTATCACTTCTATAATCCCTTCTTGTTAATCCATGTAGGGACAAGTGCACCGCAAAAAGCAAGCGCCTCCGACTTTGACAGTCTAAGCAGGAAACTGAAGAACTGGGGAATTCAAATAGTATTCTCATTCATTTTATTTTAATCCTTGTATGATGACTGGAAAAAGAAAGAACAATGCTAGAAATCAGCAAGTGACTTGAAGGAAGACAATTTTTTTCTGGGTTCATGTTTTGGGTTATCTGCAGGGCTTTTTTTCCCTCATAGAATGGCTCAGAACGGAGTTCCGGCACCTTTTTTGGATGGAACCTTGTAGGGTAGGCAAGGTGGGTTGTATGAAATGTGCGAGTTCCGGCACCTTTTTCTTTTACAAAAAAGCACTGGTTATCTGTATGGACTGTTGACATGGAATAACAATAGAAAGGAAGGAGAGTTGTACTGTAGGTGTGTACCAGATGTGTAAAATAACCACTTTTGCTCAGAAATACAGGTGAATAAGTTTGGCAATATTCAAGATATTAATATGGTGAAAGAATAAATAACAGCAATATTAATAATATCTATTATTGCCTATCCAGAGCAGTGTGGTGGCCTAGTGGTGAAGACGCTTGCCTCCCACTTGGAAGGTTGAGAGTTCAATCATAGGTAGTGGCAGATGTTTCTCTCCTAGGGCAAAAAAGAAAAAAAAAGATATGCTGCAAACTCCACATAGGCGTCAGGAAGTGTATACAGCTAGTAAATGCTCAGCTCCATCCAGTTGTCCTACTTTACCCACAGTAGGGACTATAGGATCATAAAAAGGGAGGGGTTTTAATACTTTTTCATAAAAGTTTTATTATTTTTAAAAAAAATTACAGTTTTTAGTGCTTAGTAAACAACATGTTGTCTGTGTTCAAATATTTAACATTGACTTTTTCAGTATAAATCTGTTCAGTACTACACAATCCAGTATTTTTTCCCTGATCCTCCTTTCTTCTCCATATTTTTTCCATTTTCCTTTCATTACACCATTACAATTTTTGGTACTGTTAATGTATACAAAGTTAGATATAAGCATCTTCATCATATTTTAATAATATCATACAAATAACAATATCAATTCATAAATCAATAATGTCAGTTCATTAATCAATATCCTGATTTTGGTGCTCTTGTTAAAATTTGATTTCCCATCAGTATTTGAACTATCCTTATCAATTATGATTTTTTTCCAATATTAATCACATTTATATAGCTGAAAGTTTTATTCAAATCAATCCTCCTCTTATCTTCATATTTCCCACATAAAAAAAAAAAAGAAAAAAATGCTATCTTAATTCTAAATCATATCTTTCATCGTAGCAGTCTAATTATATCTAAAAGTCTTCCATTCTTTTAATCTTATTCAAAAAAGTATTTAAACATATAATGCCCACTCTAAAAGGTCAAGTCTTCTGTTTTTGTAAATCTAACTCTCGCTTTCTTTCTTTGTCGAGTTGCTTTCCAAGCCAGGGCAATTAGCTCACCCAGGTTTTTTTTTTTAATACTATTGACTATCCAATGAAAGAGAAGAGATGGGAGATATTTTCGAAAAGCAAATTGGAGATCTTTTAAATCTGCAATCAATAAGCTTTTATGGCTGAAGTGGACTTGAATTTGGGTTTCCTGCGGTCAGTTTAATATCTTGTCCATTACACCACAGTCTCTTTCTCTCTCTTTGCTTTCTAACTCGTTCTATTTAGTACATGAGAAATATGTAGTTTGCCTTTTCCTCTTGTTTTTCTCATTTTCTCATTGTATGAATACAATCTAGAATATTTTATCATAGCAATGCTCACAACTGCAATCCTTTACGTAATATTTTCCCATAGAAGTTAATTAATCCTGTTGATTTGGCAGAGAGGGAAGAGATATTGAATTGTCTTGGGGTGCTTGGCTTACTTGTGCAACTGAGTGAAATTACAGTCATTCAGTACTTCAGATAGTTTGTGAGAGGATTACGTTTTTTTAAAGTTCTGCAAGAGAAAAATAATCGTTCATGTAGAAATGTATATATAGGATGCTAATTAGGTTTCCTGGTGTATTACGTTTTCCAAGAATAGGAATATTATTTTCATGGGCCAAAGTTGGTATTTCTCAATTACTGTTAGAAATAAAACGGTTAATTTTATCACAACCTGTTTTCTACTGCTTTATGCTGTTAAACCTGTAAAGTCAGCCTTGGGCTGTGAGTTCATGGGATGCTCCAATCCATTTCCTCAATTGATATCTTGATTGCTAATTACCTTTTCTTCTATGCAAGGAATGGGATAGTGCACATAGGCAACCCGCTTTATTTCAAATAAACAGTATAGAACCTTTCCCCTTTATTAGCTCCATCTGACAAAAACAAATTAATTTACTCTTCCTTCCCTAATATCACTTCATAGTAAGTGCTAAACATTTATTCCATTCCTTATAGGCTGGCATTCCATAACTCTCACATTTACTGTTTTGTTTGGATTATTGTCTTCCTATCATCTGTCCTTGTCTCCTGGTAATACAAAAATCCAGTATTCTCAGGGTTTGTAATATTCCTTTTCTTTCTTTCTTGGTGTCTTCAAGTCAGTGTTGACTCTTGGCGAATGCCTGTAGAGGTCCCTGGAGTTTTCTTGGTAAGATTTTGGAAGTGGTTTGCCATTGCCTCCGTCACAGAGCTAAGAAAAAGTATTGGGCCCAAAGTCACCCAGTTGTCCTTTGTGTCTAAGGCATGAGCAGCACTTATCGCCTCCTGGTTTCTAGCCTAATGTCTTAACTCCTATACCAGGGGTAGGCAACCTTGGCTCTTTTATGACTGGTGGACTTCAACTCCTAGAATTCTTGAGTCCACCATGCTGGCTCAGGAATTCTGGCAGTTGAAGTCCACGAGTCATAAAAGAGCCAAGGTTGCCGACCCCTGCCCTATACCAAACTGACTGTATTCTTGAATCGGGCTAATTGATGGTCTTTGGGGTTATGTAATTTTGGAATACATAAGTTCAGTTGGGTTCACACAACTGAGTGAATTATAAACTAATCACATTGGCCGGACTCTTATAGCCAATTGCACCACAAAGTAGCCATACATATTATTTTATTTATAAACTGACAGATAACCTTTTCTCCAACAGTTCCAGGTGGCTTTTATGGAGCTTTCTTTTTATTTTATCCATACAAGATGAATCTGGAGATGTCGGTTGGGGTGAAGGCAGTGGTGTACAGGAGCTATCTCATACCTGCTTGTGAGAAGCAACTGGTAAATTCTCTGGAATTTTGCAAGTTGATAACAGCAGAGATTCTGCTTAGTGCACCAATCAGCTGTGGGAATGGCAGAGTCACCTTGTGAGTTTTTGTGATTAAAGGGGGACTTGAACATAGATTCTAGTCCAACACATTAATCACTTCAGCACACTATAACTTTTGTAGTATGCAAATTCAATCTTTTGGTTTTGTCTGTCTTTTAGCCAGCTAGATGACCTCATTGCTTTTCTACAAAACTACATGTGCTACTTGTGTGTGAATGGAAGATAATTTCCTTGTTTATGATTGACTTTACCATGGAGGTAAGAGGGGTGGGAATTGGCAAATAAACTACTTAATTCAAGCCAGACTTGTGAGAACAAAAGAGAAGAAAGAGCTGTTTTTCCTCTTCTTCTGATGCTCTCATTAGATCAGAAATGCAGCATTCAACCCATATTTAGTATACATTGTGACTTTGGATTTATCATCTTGCAGAATCTGAGTATTTACAAATCCAGCATTGGACCCCTTTTTTTGGTCCTCTCAGACAGAGCTGTATCTTTCCACTGCCAAAAATGGTCATCTTCTTCATCTTATGGACCATGTTTTAGGGTGCATTTATGGCTACTGATATACCTTCTGGAGACAATACAATTGCTTCCTAAATCCACCCAGTATGTATTGTTTAATTTCCAGTTTCTCATACTCTTTTACTTATATTTCATCTGTTAAAAATTTGAAGTAGAAGTCTAATGCTGATTTTTATCAGACTGTCGGCATTTTAAACTATATCTTAATAGTCCCAACTGCAATATGTGTCTGTGTGTCCAAAAAGGCAAGATTGCAGATATGATGCTGTAATATGAGTCCTACCACATTTGAGCATGCACTCAGTAATGGTGCACATACTGTATAAAAGGGACAAGATTTGTATCACAACATATCTACCGCCTTGTCTTTTTAATTTTCTCCCTGCAGAAGCCAATGTATCTCAGATAGATAGCAGTTTCATCTCAGCAGGGAATGTGCACGCACACACACACACACTCACACTCACAGAGAGAGACAGAGAGAGAGACAGAGAGATATTAGTATAAAGGTAATAATATTCACTTATTTACTAGTGAATCCCACCACTAAATATTGTAAGGGTTATATTTCCTTCTGGAAACAGAAGGAAGGCATTTGGAAGATGGGAGAAAAATACTGCATAGATGCTCAAATTAATATTAATAGCAGCTCTGAACACTTGCATCATATTATGTAATTATATCTAAAGATCAAATGCCTAGAGGTTTTAATTTCCCACAGATAATGTCTCAAATTCCCTATACTTATTACCCTGCACATCAAAAGACAAAGTGAGAGATGATTTTGGATGGGGGAGATGAAGACAGGCATAGTATTGTTATGCAAAATATTCCCATGAGCATCCTTACTGCACAGATACTAAGACTGGAAGAGAAAATGTATTTCAGAAAGCTTGCAGGATAAAACCCAGTAACTGTACTGACCTTTTTGCGACTAATTAGGAAGCTACCATCTCTCCCCCTGTCAAACACTGGACATTGAGTGTGTTACGCTTGCACACTTAAATCGGTGATAATTTGACTATTCAGCACTAAAGCAGTATTTACTCTGGCTTAGAAAGTTAATTCTTTCGCAAAATATTACCTGGATTATGTGCCAGGCCATGCTGAATTCTGCAACCTTTGGGCTGATCCTCACTGCTGCTTTAAGCTGGCGGACTCCCACGGGTAAGGCAGCTGAAAAGGAAATCAGCTTAAGCACTCCCTTTACAGATTTCTACTCTTTCCTCTTCCTTGGTTATGGTGATGGCATGATATTATGTCTGGATTGTATTTACTATGAACTCTGATTGGCATATTCCCCCCCCTTTTTTTAACTTTTCCTGCATTATCAGAACAACAACCGCAGCAAACAGCAGCAACAACACAACACGACCTTTTTCCCCCTGTCACTTAGAGTAGAAGGGGAGTAGAATTCACCTTGCTGGGGAAAACAAACAAACAAACCCAAAATAGATCCACCCTTCCACTGTTCCAGGCTAACAAACAAATTCATGTTTTCATTGTTCCCTCGCTGAACCTCTAAAAAAATCGATTCCAGCTTTTCACCAGTTTACTGGGGAACTTGTAAGAATACATAAAGACCACAGAGGGCATTGACCTACAATCAGAAGCAGGGGGAGAGCTCCGTAACCAATAGGACTGGAGATATTTAAGCAGAGTGAAATGAAATGTAGACTAGGCAACAGAGCTTTTGACATGTAACTGGAAAAAAGAGAGGCGGGAATTGCAATCCCTGTGGGAAGGGAGCAGGTAGAAATCAAGGCTTCCTTGAGAAAAAGACCATTAGCTTGTAGAAGTGCTGTGGTGGCAAGTTGTTCTGGTTCAGCCTGCAGAGCAATTGGATTTGCAGTTTCAGTAGGGAAAGAAGAGAGAGACCTGGGAGCAGGTAATTCCTTTCAATGACCCCCCCCCCCAGAGCCCTTACCAGTTAAAGCAGACAATGCTGTACAACGGAGGAGACTGGAGAAGACTGTCTGACCTGAGGCCAAACGATATCTTGTTTAGAAACAAGCAAATCCATCCTAATAATAATTTTTCAGAGATGAAATGAGTGTTGCTAGGGAAAAGCTCAGTGTTGGAAAAATAACCGCAGATGTTCAAATCGATATTTTTAAGGAGCCTTTGTACAGTATGATTAGTTGGCATGTATAAGATGAATCAGCCACGGTTTCATGCAAGCATTCAAAAATGAGCTGCTCAGCTACTCTGTGATGCTAACCAGATGTTTTGCTTTTGTCTGTAGTTCATTTTCTAAACCCTTGAGAAGCACACATGTAACAGGATCCTTACCAAATTTGCAGCAGCTACCCCAATGGCTCACTTTTCCTCTGCCATGTGGAAGAAAAAGAAAATGCAAAGAAGTGAGAAAGCTCAGTAATTTTTCTTCTCTGTTAGAAACCTTATAAAAGTACTGTCAACATCTGAGGGGCCTTGTAGATATTAAATAGATGGGGTGCAGTCCCACGTGGGCACAATTCAGCATCATATCTTGCAATATGAACATACAATAACTTATATACGAAATAGAATTTGTAGAAAATTATAGGTGACTGATACCTTTAGATATAATTCTGAAAAATTCATATCATCCCTAATGTGAACACAATGAAAGAAACAGAGAAGGCTTGAAGAAAAAGGGGAGAGAAGGCAGAGATAAGATGGTGGTGGTGATAATTGCCTTTCTCTCCTTTTCTTCCTGCTTACAGTTGCCAGGATGTTTCCCTATATAATGGAATGGGTGACTTTCTGTTTGTTGTGTAAAACACACACACACAAACACACACACACACACACAGAGAGACAGACAGACAGACAGAGACAGAGAGACAAAGCTAAAGCTGACCAAGAAGCTTCAAACTAAGCAGTTCAAATGACAAAAGAAGCTACACTATACACAAATCCCATTCATACACCAAGCTCTCCTAGGTAAGAGACTTTGGAACTTTTCAGATCAGTGGACATATTTGGGATTTTATAACATATTATAGGTACTCTCACAAAATGACTACTGGGGAGGGGAGTTGCTCATTCATAAAACAGCTTCCATGTAGGACATAACTAATTACAAAATACAAATATATGCTGCTTGCCACCCCTCCAGGCGCATGTGGAGTCAGTTTTGGAAACAGCTACTACACTTTTTATCAATCTAAGAATCATCTCAGAATCAGCTTCCTGGCCAACATCCTGTCCATCCTACTTTGCTTACCATTGTCTTTTCTCTGGGCAGCTGGAAACTGGGCTCCAGAGGACATTCTCAGAACTGAAGATGGTACTTGAGATTTTCCAGCATGCCAACCTGCCATTTTTAAATGTTAAAATTCTGGTGGGGCAAAAACTCATCAAAAGAAGCATCTGCAGGTACGTACGCTAGGGGAATAAACTAATTTTCTCTTTCTTCCCATTCAGTCTTTTGCAGGTTGAAGTAGATATGAGTGTTTCTGAGAGCAAGAATCTATCTGGAGCAAAGATCAGTGAAACAGGTTTACAACTATAGCAGAAAGGAAATTTATTTACTGAAAATATATTATACTGATAGGCAAAACCTATCTCCTAACTATATCCTACCAAGAGATGAGTCAGAACATGTGCTGTCTGTCTGTCTGTGTCTCTGTCTCTGTGTGGAACCAAATGAAGAAGAAAGTGAGCTCAAATTATTTTTTCTTGGACACAGAGCAGGCAGAGTGACAGATTAAATCCTTAACTCTCTATCTACACCAGACATGTCAAACACAAGGCCCGGGGGCCAGATCCGGCCCGCGAAGTGGTTTCATGTGGCCCGCGAAGCCATCCTGGAAACAGTGAGGGAACGGCCCCCACTGTCTTGGCCCTGGCCCAGAGACCCTCCTTCTGCCAGAGACCCTCAGATCTGTCCCACTCTTGCCCAGGCCCCCATAGGCACCCTTGATGCGAACGATGTAGGGCTGGCCACGCCCACCCAGTAGGCCATATGCACTCTAGCCACGCCCACCCAGTAGGCCATGCCCACCCTGGCCATACCCACCTGGCCCCTTGAGGGCAACCGCAATGCTGATGCGGCCCTCAATGAAATTGAGTTTGACACCCCTGATCTACACCCTACTGCCCTTTTATAGTCAATAAGTCATGAGGTGATGAAAAGTCAAAGCTATTAGATTTGGGTCACCAACAATCTCTCTTCTTCTTACTTTTCATCGCAAAGAAGAGCAGCCTCATAATTTCCCAAGAAAATGGTTTGGGTTTTTTTTTTTAAATTAAATGTTAGTGCCACATTGGCAGAATATTCAGGGTTCACAGAATCCTTTTGAGAAGAATTCTTCCCTCCCTAATGTAATACCATTCTCCTGGAAATCAGACTTGTTTGGCAATTGATCTTAATTGCATAATCAAAATATCTTCCCAATCCCCACCTTAACAGAATAACAAAATAACAGAGTTGGAAGGGACCTTGGAGGTCTTCTAGTCCAACCCCCTGTTCAAGCAGGAAACCCTCTACCATTTCAGACAAAGGGTTGTCCAATCTTTCTTTAAAACCTCCAGTGTTGGAGCACCCACAACTTCTGGAGTCCAGTCATTCTATTGATTAATTGTTCTGTCAGGAAATTTGTCTTTAGTTCTAGGTTGCTTCTCTCCTTGATTAGTTTCCATCCATTGCTTCTTGTCCTGCCTTCAGGTACTTTGGAGAATAGCCTGACTCCCTCTTCTTTGGGGCAACCCCTGAGATATTGGAACACTGCTATCATGTCACCTCTTGTCCTTCTCTGCATTAAATTAGACATACCCAATTCCAGCAACTGTTCCTTATATGTTTTAGCTTCCCTAATCAGCTTTGTTGCTTTTCTCTGCACTCTTTCCAAAGTCTCAATGTCTTTTTTTATAATATGGTGACCAAAATTGGATCCAATATTCCAAATCTGATATTATCAAGGCATTATAAAGTGGTACTAACACTTCACCTGATCTTGGATTCATCTATTCCAACATGGAGATATCTGCAGGGTAGGGCAGTTAACCCTTGATCTTGGATTCATCTATTCCACCATGGAGGTATCTGCAGGGTAGGGCAGTTAACCCTTGTCTTCAGAGTTATAGTTCTCTAAACACCCCTAATGCAGGAAAATGGAGCAATAGAGAATCAGAATCTGAAAAAGAGATATGAGGGAAACCCCTCCCCCCTCCAAATAGATTTGGGTCTTAGGCCTGAAGTACATGGAAAATCATTACTTCATGTACAGCTAGCTAGACTGGGAGAAAATACTTTGCAGAGATGCAATTCTCCTTAAAGCCAAACTACTTAATGAAATATTAGTTCCAGAAAAGCCAAATCAAACAAGGAGCAGATGGAAGGATTCAGTGTGATGAAACTGAATATTTTCCACTTGGTAGTCATAGCCCTACATTTGGATACTCTGAAAGGAAGCACAAGTTAACCTTGACTGAATTGTATTTAACTTGGCAGCTAAACTGCCTCTTTTGGTAAACACCACACCTTTTAATGTATATTTTTTCTATCTTGTTCATTTGGTATTTTCAATAGAGAATACACTTTTTTAAAAAACGAGAGGGGGTCATGGTTGATCCCATCCTGCCCCATCCACATATTCTCTGCTAAGTTTGGTTTACTGTATAAATTACTAAAAATATACTAAAACATGTCAATGGATATTTCATGGGACTAGTCATTTTTGTTTCTGTGAAAAATGTGCCCATAAACTTGGCTTTAATATTTTTTATTATCTTTGAACTTCAATATCCAATATTCTTTTGCCAGCCAATACTGGCAAAACTGTAGATGGAGTTCCATGTATCCTTCATTGAGCATGTGGAGAAAAGTTGGACTATACATCCAAAGAATAATAACAGATTATAAAAAGTTATTAAAACCACAGCCTTTGTGCTGCAAAATAGACATACATGCTTCTTGTGTGTTAATCCTGAGATGAATTTCTTTAGCATTGATCCACCAATGTTATAATCTGAACATCTGCTATAACATTAGGACCATTAGGTGTTTTAAATTGCTTTTCAAGAAAAGCAAAAAGGCACCTATTTTTAAGGTTGATACAGTTCAAGATTTTGGAATTTTGATACACATACCGGTAAGTAACAGAAAATAAGATAAAAAATGCTGTCTTTCAAAAAAAAAAGTTATCCAAAAGTAGACAAAAGGACAGGAGATATCCAACAGTGAACAAAAGACTGAGAGAATGAACAGAACACAAAATCAACTGTCCTCAAGGAAATTCAAAACAGAAAAGCTCTATTCTTATTTTGACTTGACATTAAGAAATTTATGCACAACTTGGAATTTGTCTAAGTTAGAAATACGGCATTTAGGATATATGGGGAATCTTTGTAGACCCAGGCAACAAACTGACTGGAGGCAGCCTGATAAACCAAGGCTAGGTAATGTGTCTCTTTCTTCTGGGATGGGTTGAGGGAAGTCAGATTGAACAGGACAGGAGGAGCCATTTTGAGATGCCAAGGGAGTCAGCTCTTCCAGATGAGATCACTGTCAGGGATGATCAATGTACTGACCTACTTAATTTGACAGTGCCTCTTTATCTATCAGAAAATGGTGGCTGATGCTGGTATAATAAATATGCATGACTTCCCCAACAATTTCTTCCCATGTGGGAAGGCTGACTATGCCTTTTAGTATAGTAGCACTGCCTAATCTTAGGAAGACATGACTTTTACAGGGCACATTTTGTACTCTGCAGCCATCTAGTGGTCATGGTATTCAATCACAATTGTTCTCTGCCAGGAAAATGAACATTGATAGCAGCACTATTAGATGGCATTGTACAGCATTTGGTGACTCTGCTTTAAGTTGTTTGTAAAATAAAGCTTAAATCACACTGACCTCCTCTGTTTGCCAGCTGATCAATATTTACTTAGCATTCTCTAAGTAGTTCACAAAGGTAACATAACAGTCCAGTGTATAGGAAATTAACATTGTTAAAACCACAAAACAATCTCAATCTAAATGTCATGCTTCATTTTTTTTAAAAAAATGAGTGGATAAAATGTGGTGTGGGAAAGACCATAAACAAGGCAGCAAAGTTTTTTTGGCTGTTAGGTGGCTATAGAACTGGGATAGACAGACAGACAGATAATAAAGGTATTTTGGGATTGTATTTTCTTAACTATATAAACGTTCCATGTAACAACTATACAATAGTGTAAATAGGAGATAATCAGTAAATGTAATCAGTAATTGCAATCAAGCCATTTACATCCAAATCATGTTATAGTTGATGTATGCCTCTCTGTGGAAGCAGAGCTACAGAGTATAAGCTTGACATCTGAGGAAGAAAAAGTTTCTACTACACCCATAGGTCTGGGAAGGCCATAGTCCTACAAAGTCATGTTCCCTCTGGTTTATTATGTGGAAAACAATATTTTTAATTTAGTCTTTAAATATTTCTCTATATTGCTTATTATATGATTGCATTTCAAACTAGTTTACTATGCAATAAAATGGTTACATAAAATATTAAAACTATATATTAAAACCATATTCATTTAAAAGATGGGGAAAAAAGTAATACATCCAATATTACTACCTAAATATTATTAATGTAAAGTCTGGATAACATGGTAAGTTATTGTGTTGTGGGTTTTGTTTTTGTTTTGTAATGGATAGGTAAAGGTAAAGGTAAAGGTAAAGGTTCCGCCGCACATGCGTGCTAGACGTTTCCGACTCTAGGGGCCGGTGCTCATCTCCGTTTCAAAGCTGAAGAGCCAGCGCTTGTCCAAGGACGTCTCTGTGGTCATGTGGCCGGCATGACTAGACGCCAAAGGTGCACGGAACGCTGTTACCTTCCCACCGCAGTGGTCCCTATTTTTCTAGTTGCATTTTTACGTGCTTTCGAACTGCTAGGTTGGCAGAAGCTGGGACGAGTAACAGGTGCTCACTCTGTTACGCGGCACTCGGGATTCGACCCGCCAAACTGCCAACCTTCTGATCGACAAGCTCAGCGTCCTAACCCACTGAGCCACCGCGTCCCTTTTGTAATGGATAGCAGACTTTTATTCTAAAGAGGCTTTACAAATGTGTACAAAAACTGTAGATCAGGGTGTCCAACCTTGGCAACTTTAAGAATTGTGGTCTTCAACTCGCAAAATTCCCCAGCCAGACAATTCTCCAAGCTGGCTAGGGAATTCTGGGGGTTAAGTCCACAAGTCTTAAAGTTGCCAAGGCTGGACACTAGATATTCCCACTCTAAGGACAGTGGTTTCCTATTTGTGTCAGTTTGCTGTGCATTTCTAAAGGTTTGTTCTTTTTCTATAATATACTAACTCAATTAATTTAAGTGAGCCTAAACAATAACTAGGGATGCGGTGGCTCAGTGGGTTAGGATACTGAGCTTGTCGATCAGATGGTCGGCAGTTTGGTGGGTCGAATCCTGAGTGCCGCGTAACAGAGTGAGCACCTGTTACTCGTCCCAGCTTCTGCCAACCTAGCAGTTTGAAAGCACGTAAAAATGCAAGTAGAAAAACAGGGACCACTACGGTGGGAAGGTAACAGTGTTCCATGCGCCTTTGGCGTCTAGTCATGCCGGCCACATGACCACGGAGACGTCCTTGGACAAGCGCTGGCTCTTCGGCTTTGAAATGGAGATGAGCACCGGCCCCTAGAGTTGGAAACGATTAGCATGCATGTGCGGGGGAACCTTTACCTTTAGTTTTTTAGTTTTTAGTTTTTATTGAATTTTTATACCGCCCTTCTCCCGAAGGACTCAGGGCGGTGAACAGGGCATATAAATAGAAATACAAAAGTTAAAAAAGGATTAAATTATTGCCCGATTAAAACAATCAAAATATAAAAAACATTAAAACCCTAACATTCCCCCATCAGGCCAGGCCAGCTTGTTCGAATAGATGGGTCTTTAACCCGCGCCGGAAGGAGCGAAGATCCGGTGCCATCCGGAGCTCAACCGGCAGTTGGTTCCATAAAGCCGGGGCGCCCACAGAGAAGGCCCTCCCCCTGGGGGCCACCAGTTGGCATTCTCTGACCGGAGGCACCCTGAGGAGGCCCTCTCTGTGGGAACGCACAGGGCGGAGGGGGGTCGACGCCGGCAACAGGTGGTCCCCGAGGTAATCCAGACCCATGCCATGTAAGGACTTAAAAACCATCACCAAGACCTTGAACCTCACCCGGAAGACAACTGGTAACCAATGCAGCTCGCGGAGCAAAGGTGTAATATGGGAGTACCGGGAAACTCCCAAGACAACTCTCGCGGCTGCATTCTGTACCAGTTGGAGCCTCCAAGTGGTCTTCAAGGGAAGCCCCATGTAAAGAGCATTGCAGTAGTCTAGACGAGAGGTCACGAGCGCATGAGTGACCGTACACAGGGCATCTCGGTCCAGATAGGGCCGCAACTGACGCACCAGGCGAACCTGAGCGAAAGCCCCCCTAGTCACGGCTACTATGTGATCTTCTAGAGTAAGCCGTGAATCTAGGAGGACTCCCAAGTTGCGAGCCCTATCCACGGGGGGGGTAAAAACTCACCCCCCATAGAAAGAGATGGAACATTTTGAATGTCCCGGGATGCCGGAATGCACAGCCACTCAGTCTTGTCAGGGTTGAGCTGAAGTCTGTTCCTCCCCATCCAGACCCGAACCGCCTACAGGCAACGGGACATCACAGCGAGGGCATCACTGGGGTGGTTTGGGGTCGAAATGAAAAGTTGGGTATCATCGGCGTATTGATGATACCCAACTCCAAAACCACGAATGATCTCACCCAGCGGTTTCATGTAGATGTTGAACAGGAGAGGCGAGAGGACCGACCCCTGAGGAACTCCACAAACGAGAGACCTAGAGGCCGACCTCTGCCCTCCTGCCAACACCGACTGCAAGCGTCCCAGGAGATAGGAGGAGAACCACTGAAGAACCGTACCTCCCACTCCCAATCCCCTGAGACGCCGCAGCAGGATACCATGGTCGATGGTATCGAAAGCCGCCGAGAGGTCTAATAGGACTAGGACAGAGGAATATCCCCTGTCCCGGGCCCTCCAGAGATCATTCACCAGAGTGACCAATGCCGTCTCCGTGCTGTACCCGGGCCTGAAACCCGATTGGTGCCGGTCTAGATAATCCGCTTCATCCAGGACCAGAGGGAGCTGATGCGCCACCACACTCTCAACAACCTTCGCAAGAAAGCGAAGGTTGGAGACTGGACGAAAGTTGTTTAACACAGCTGGGTCCAAGGCAGGCTTCTTGAGGAGAGGTCTCACCACCGCCTCCTTCAAGACGGTGGGGAAATTACCCTCACTCAAAGAAGCAGATATAACTGCCTGGAACCAGCCTCGTGTCCTCTCCCTAGCTGCATAAGCCAGCCAAGAAGGGCACGGGTCCAATAAACATGTGGTGGAGCTCAACCTCCCCATAATCCTGTCCACTTCCTCAGGGGTCACAGAATCAAAGTCCTCCCAGATAACATTGACAAGACCGCCCGTGTCCTGATTGTCGGACTCTGCCCAGTTGGAGTCCAGACCGGTCCGAATCCGAGCGATTTTATCCGACAGATGTTGACCAAACTCCTCGGCGCAACCCTGCAAGGGATCCTCCCTCTCCTCCTGATTAAGGAGGAAGCGAGTCACCCTAAACAGGGCGGCCGGGCGATTATTTGCGGACGCGATGAGGGCAGAGAAGTAATTACACCTCGCCGCCCTCATCGCTGCGAGATAAGACCTAATATAGGTTCTTAGTCGCAACCGGTCGGATTTGGATCGGCTGGACCTCCAACAGCTCTCTAGGCCCCGTTTCCGTTTTAAACAATAACTCCTTCATTTCACCCCTCCTGTTATCAATCCTCCATTATTTGTTGCTGGTGAACACTTTCTTAACTATTATTACAACATATACAACTGTAGCTACCAGTGCTAGATACATTTTATCTCTAAGATTTTGGTTGCTTTTACTATCCCTCCTCCCTCTTTCTTCAGAGTCTTGCTTCTCCCAATTTGTTCCTTCAGGGATTTGAGTTGGCTGCTCATAATAGATAAATTTCTTCTTCCATTGAGAAAAGTCACCTCTCAGCCTTGACAATGTGCCAGCAGACCCTATGGGAATTTTCCTTTGGGTGAAAGAAGGAATGTCTCCTGATGACTGCCTGCTTCTTGCCCTGGGTCTTTCCAATAGGTAACTAGGATCCCCTGATCCAGATTCTACAGAGAAGCCCTAAAACTCCTGATGATTGCTCCCAGGAGTTTTATATAGGTCTAAACTGGACTGTATATAGATTAGTGCCTTGCGGCAATTGGAATCACCAAGCTGAAGAGATCAGTTATCCATTGCTATTCTCTAAGATCACAGGCCCAAATAGGAGTACAATACAAAACCCCATTCAAGGAAATGGTCTAGAATACTATTTGATTATATAGCAATCTCCCTCAAATTGATGCCATCTTTTGTGTTAGACCCAAGCTCCTATTATTTCCTCCCTGACCCTTTGGCATGGGCTGTTTGCATGACAGTCAGTTCATACCCAGGGGATGAAAGGGGCTCCAAATGAAACAAGGCTCATCTTGGAGCCTTGGTGGAACAGTGGGCTAATGCCTCCTTAAGTAACACCAGCTGCCTGCAATTAGTGCAGGTTCGCATCCCACCAGGCTCAAGGTTGACTCAGCCTTCCGTCCTTCCGAGGTAGGTAAAATGAGGACCCAGATTGTTGGGGGCAATTAAGCTGACTTTGTAATAATGCCACTTGTGGGTGTGTGTGAAAGCCCTAATAAGCAGGCATATACATAGAATGAAGGCTACTGCTAAGCTTGTAAGCCGCCCTGAGTCTTCGGAGAAGGGCGGGATATAAATGGAATTAAAATAAAATTAAATAAATAAAATCTCCCCCGTTTTAGATTTTACGATCTTCAAAGCAGCAAAACGAATCAGTTAAAACGGAATCCTCAGAGGTTTAATATTTTTGAGTTCCCACCAGCTCGATCGCCAGGTATTGATTTTAAGGTACCAATGAAAAGATGGAGGAAAATTATATTGACGTAAGAATCAATGTTATTTCCGTTGGTTGTTTTTTTTTTTTTTGCTGAATCTTAAAAAAGGGCTCTTGGCTTGCTGGCAGGTAAGCAGGCTAAAAGACGGCAGGTTGCAGCAAAACCATCGCTCTTACAATGCAACCGGCCATCTTGCTCCCCATCGTTGCTCTCCAGACACCAAAGACAAAAAAAGAGGCGAACTCGGGAGTGTTTGAGGGGCGGCTCCTGCACGGAGGGAAAAAAAAGCGCCACCGCCATTCGCTCCGTTTCTACTCGAACAGAGCGGCCGCTGAAAGCTCCGCAGTTCGGAGCAGGGAAACGCCACGCCTTCAGGCGAAGAAGGGGCGGAGTCGCGGCTTATTGGGCCGGAGCCGGAAACGTGACAGGCTGGTCTGATGCCGCGCAAGGAGGCGGGCGATGTTTGCTCTGCTGCAGGTCGGTGCGTTTGTTTGTCTCGCGTTGTTAGTTAGAGCAGCGTTTCCCAACCTTAGGAACTTGAAGATGCGTGGACTTCAACTCCCAGAATTCCCCAGCCAGCATAGCTGGCTGGGGAATTCTGGGAGTTGAAGTCCACGCATCTTCAAGTTCCTAAGGTGGCTGTTAGCGGCGATCGCCGGCACAAATGCTTGTTTCTGCTCTTAAAACGCTTCTTGTCGGGGAGAAGGAATGCTGGCCTGGGCTCGTGGTGCCCTGAGACTTTGAAAAGGCCCTGGTGCTGCGCGCCGGATCGAAGTACAAAGAAACATCGTTAAAGATACACGGGCAATTTCTGCAGGGGCAAAGAAATTCACGCAAAATATCGGCGTGCCGCACACGTTTATAGCGGCATCGGCTCCTGTAAGCAAGAGTCTGCCCGCTAGTTCCCTGAGTCAAAATAAAGGTGCTTAATTTTTGTGGTTCAGTCGCTAAGTTGGGGTCCGACTCTTTGCGACCCCCGTGGACTATAAAGCACATCAGCCCTCCTCTTCCCGTCCTCCGCTGTTTCCCGGCTTTTGCGCAAATTCACCTATTGTTGCGCTGATGATGCTATCTAGCCATCTCATGCTCTGCCGTCCCCTTTTGCATTCAGTCGGTCCCCAACGTCAGATTCTTTTCTAGTGAGCCCTCTCTTCTCATTAGGTGGCCAATATTTGAGCTTCAGCCTTAGTTGCTCTCCTTCCAAAAAACACAAGGTTGATTTCCTTTAGGACTGATTGATGTCATCTCCTTGCAGTCCAAGTGAGTCTTCTCTAGCACCACCACTAGAAAGCAAAACGTGCTTAATATGGCACTCCTAGCCAGGTTTGCTTAGAAGTGAGCCTCAGTGTGTACACAGACACCTGTTTCCTCTTGCGGGGTCAGTCTGTGCCAGAGTGGACTATCTATCCTCTGGGATCTTTGATATATGATCCACCACCAACTGATCATCCATCAGTCCTTCCAGCAGGCCAGGAAATCAAACCTCTGAGTACTACTACTATATTGTACATTACCAGAAATCTTGCAAGGTTGTGTTCACCTCCCCCCCCACTTTACATTTCAGAGAACTGTGGAGGGTCATTTCAGAAATGCTTTTTCTTATCCCCATCCCTGCTTGGATTCAGATTTCTCTTACTGTATAACATATTGCTGTCTAGGCTATCTGTAGCTTTTCCTCCTGTCTCTGAAGGTTATTCTCACAGACATTACATTGTCTCATACTGCTTATCTGTGGCCTGTGGCCTATTAGTCCAATCTGAGCACCACACAATCTTATTTCTGAATATGATCTTTGAAAAGAAAAGGTTTCTTCCCTACCTACTGTTTACATACATGAAGAGGTAAGCTTTGCTGAATTCAGTGAACAAATTGAACATATTCTGAGCTATATTAGTGGGTTCATATTACAAGCCAAGAACAGACACAGCAGAAGGAATCAGCTGAATTCATTGTGATTCAGCGGCCAGGAACATACTATTATACCTTCCTGTGCCGCCCCCCCCATTTTTTTCACTCAGAAATTTCATCTTTCTTGAGAGCCTAGTGGCAAAGACACTAGACTAAAAACCAGGAGACTGTGAGTTCTAGTCCTACCTCAGGCATGTAAGCTAGCTGGATGACTTTGGATCAGTTACTCTCTCTCATCGCACACACCAGGCTCAGGCAACAAGCCAGCCAATCAATTTCTGTTCCAAGCAATGGATCAACACTCCCCCCCCCACCCAAAAACATGGACCCTGCACTTGCAGGAAAATGTTAGAGAGAAAAAATGCTACATTTCCTGTCTTCACTGGGGAAAATAATTTCTTAGCTGTATTTCAGAAACAAGCCTACCCTATATCTAATCAGACCTTGATTCTACCTTTTTCATTAATTGTGTCATGTTAATTTCCACCATTCCAGAAAGTTCTAGGAAAGATCAGATTGCTTTGCTTCTACTTTGTGCATTTCAGGAATGGAAAAAGCTGAAGAAAGTTTTGGAGTAGGGAGCATGATTTTGGCCTGGGATTTAGGTTGAAAAACAAAGTCTTTACTTATTTACTTATATTTTGTATATATTTTGTCTAGCTATCTATCATCTATCTGTATTAATAGGTGCATATGGCTTCTATTTTTACTTGCAACATCTCTTCTTATATTCTTAGGAAACCAAACTGTAAGCCTAAGCTCTTCCTCTTCCATCTTCCATTCTCTGCAAAATGAAGAAAAGGAGAAAAAGTTTCCAAAAATAAAATTTGAAGTTCTTCCTTTCTGTGGTCCTTAATAAGGATGTACAGAGTATCTCTTGAGCTAACGAGCGTGCACAGAAAAAGGTGATACTGAGAGTAGTCAGGTTTACGCAGCAACCACACAGATACACTGAGGTGTGTTAAAAACTTTACTTGTGGAATAATACAATAGCAGTCCAAGAAAAAGTCAGTCCAGGTCATACACGAGTGAAGAGATGATAGCAAATAACAATAGTCCAAGGAGTATCCAATTCAGAGTCTTCTTACCAGTCCGTAAGTCAAAACACAGTTCTTCAGGTTTAGCAAACAGTAGCAAACCCACAATAATCAGCAAGTAACAGCAAAAGTTACAGAGAGAATAGCAGAGAGAGAGAAGGTATGTCTCTAGCTCCCTCTTATGGCTGTTGGAAAAACAGCGTTGGCCAATCATCACACATTTAAAGTGATACAATACAGTTTCTATTACAACACCACAATCATAGTTTATATATATTGCCAACCCAACCAGTTAGGCCATAGTCATCTACCTAACAGTCCTGTCTGACATTTCTAAGTGGGACTAACTAAATACTAAACATACTATCTCATTATTTTTAGGTGTATTGCTAGAATGTCCTCCTAAGTGTTGAGAAGCCTAAAAATGTTCTTCCAGTCGGCGACTTTGCCTAGATGGGAATTGTATCTCTACTTATTTCTTTCTTTTGGCTCCCATTTTTATTCTTTCTACAAAGTCTTCCAAGCTTCTCAAGGTAAGTCTCAACTTCATGCCCATTATCTTTAGGTATTATTTTTTTTCCTTTTTGTATTTCCCAGTAAATTGAAATAAAAAATAGAAAATATGTAGCTGCTTTCCTACAGTCCCAAGCAGAGTGTTGCATTGAATCATTTTGCTTGTGTGCGTGTTTCTTAGAATAGCAAGTAGATATAAGATTCTTTGTAATTCATACATCAGCAAAGGAAAGCAACGTAAAATAATCTGTATAAAAATAAATGGATTTGTGATGAATGTGTAAGCTAGCATATCTGGTGCCAAGATATCTTTTTTCATGCTTTGTTTCATTCAACTGATTATGTGCCACCAAGTTGTCTTCATTCTTAGCAGCTACATATCTGGGAAAATGTCATCTATTGTGCTCATTGGCAACAGTGAGGTGCAGAAATATGTGAGGTCCTGGAAGCCAATTTATGTAATGAATCTAGAACTTATGTAGTAACTTTCTCTAAAAAGACTAAAAATTGAAGACTTTTTAAAAATTGCTCGTGCAGTAACATTCTACTTGCTATATAGTACATTTTCCCCAAATTGAGTTTTAACTCAGTGACCTCTCCAGCTAACCTGCCTGTTTCTGAAACTTCCAGAAATTGGTTCACATTGGAGATCACCCAGTTTGAAAAGGTATAGATAACATAAGAAGTATCTGCCATTGCATCATATAATTCACAATATACCTAGCTATTTCAATAACATCTGCACTACTGGAAGATCCTCTCTGCATAACCTTTGATAGGTTTAAATAGCTGCATGCTGTAAAATTTCCTTTTACCCATGTCCCTTTTCCTGGAATCCAAGAGACCAGAGATCATATTTGAAAACAGATTTGTTGAAAGTACTATGTAATTTTCTGCCAATTTTCAGTGAAAAATCAAGAAAAGTGTGCAAGGCTTGGATTGGCTCAATGCACCTAAAACACTTGTTCCCTCAGTTGAGAAAATAGAAAGAAGTAGAAAATTCTTTCCTCAGACAGCGGTCACTATGCCAGGGGTTTCAAGCTTGGCAACTTTAAGACTTGTGGACTTCATCTCCCAGAATTCCTCAGCCAGCTGGCTGGGGAATTCTGGGAGATGAAGTTCACAAGTCTTAAAGTTGCCAAGTTTGGAGACCCCTGCACTATGCTACTGCCCTGTGCCTTAAGGCTCTTGGTTGCTATAGAACAAAATAAAAATTTGCATCCTTCTATATAGTGATTAAGCACATACGGTATATTGTCACTTACCAGTTCAATAACATGAGATATGTGCTAATTCTTTAATCTATATATTTAATTTTTGCCTCTTTTGGGTGGCTTTTTTAGAGTTGGAATTATGTGACTCAATGTGCCTGGGATAATCTTAGTTGTATTCAATATGTACACAAATAAATGTTATATGTATCTGATATATTATTGCTTAGGGTTTGGGCTGGTTACTCCTCACAAAGTTGTGATAGTAGGGAACTATAGTAGTATGTATGCCACCCTGAAAAAAGCTATGGTAGTAGTATCCAATAAATAGAATTACTACTGTAAAGTAACTCCTGCTATTCTTTACTTTTTCCACTAGGAGGAGATAGCATAACAGTTTTTAGAATGTTGAAATAATAACTAATGTATCCCAGTAATAAGGTGGTTTATATAAACAGTTATCATTAGGATGTTGGATGTTTTAACCTCTGACATTTCAAATTATTTTGGTCTCTAGTTTTTGAACTGACACTCTACGTATAGAAAACAAAATAAAGGTATTGATAAGAATATCCTTCATTATTTCAATATCCTCGTATTTCAACTGAGAACTCAGTGATCACAAGAAATGTATCATTTGTGAGAACAGATTGAATCTAAGCTTGGTTTTGAGTAATCTGAAACTCCACATAAGTGTTCAACAATAATATTTCAGCATAAAGGATTCTATTATTGCTGCTGTTTTGAAAATGATCAGGTGTATGCTTTGATAATAGCAATGCAATTTTGTTCCATGATAGTTCATAATGTCAAATGGAAAGCTGAGCTTTCCAGAAGCTCAGTTCAAGAATGTTTGTACTAAATGGACAGTATAAGTAGCTTCTTGAAAAAAATCCTTAGAAGACAGTAGAAAATACTAAAATAAACAGTCAAGGATGTGTAGTAGTAGGATTTTGTCTCAGCAGCACAATAGAAAGGTGTTAAAATGGAAGAGACAAAATAGAATGAGAAGAAGCTAGTAGTACAGAGCATTAACAGAACATGTTTCGGCAGAGAATCTATGAGTTATTTGGATCAAAATATTAATTGTAATAGGAAACTTGAGTATCCCCTTGAAATATAGCACATTTGGAGAATGGTTTAATTTAGCAGATAGACAGTAGTTGTTTCTTTCCTCGGCATGTCTAGGATTGATGGTACCCATGAAATGTCATAAATGCCTGTCTTTATGATTCATCAGATATTTATGCTCATTTTTTCCTCACTATTCTGTTTGTGAGGGCATTGCCTTCAAAACAAATACTTCTGTATAATCTGTATGAGCATATCTGAGGTGGCAATAGAAACTATACAGAGAGGTTTTCAAAAAACATTTGCCCCAGTACTGCAGATTAGAAATATTAGATTTGGCAGGAGAAAAATGATTTGGAAGATGCGTGGTGCCCGTGTACTATCTCTTGGCACTCATTAATCAGATGAGGCTGCAGCTCTATAGGCCTAGTGCAAAATCCAAATTTCTAGATTAGATACTAGGACGGGCACTCTTTAGTGTAATTATTTACTTCCTGGGATAGACACAAGGAAGCACACTTAGTTTTGGGGGAGTTTTTTTCATTAAAGCTTTATACAGATCAGCTAACATCTACACACAATGTAGAAAATTATCAGCAGTTTTGGTAGAATTTGAAGGAAAGTAATCTCCCTCTCTGTGGTACTGAATAAAAAAATTGGTAGGACAGTGTTTTATAAGATGAAATTATCTGTAGTCTTTATTTGACTTTATGTGCTTCTATCCTGCTCATTTTCCTGATGATGATTTAGTTCACTTAACACCCTGCTTGTAATTTTCTGTTAGGAATGGCTACCAGAGAAATTTGCAATCAACAATTAAAGTAAGACAAAGAAACATGTAATTAGAGACACTGATCCCTAGTGATTGGTAATACAAACTTGATTTTCAGCTCTCTTCTCTGCTGGGTAACCAGGCTAAGAAAAAATAGGAAAATATTCTCAGAGAAGATGATGTCTTATACCAGAAATTTATTTTGAGCATCAAAAAATAAAAAGAAAAACTCATTTCTTGAAGAGATGAATTTCTTCAGCTAGATATTAAGAATCTCCTACAAAAACCAAAGGTGATAAATCAAAAGTTTAGCTCCTCATTTTGAAGGCCGTTCCTTCTAAGCTTTGCTCAGCTGATGGCTTGAACTTCTGAGGCATTTTCTCTTACCAGACTTAAAGATGGAAATTCACTTCTGTTAAGGAGTAATTGTTGGAGAGAATCTATTTTATATCCACATAGCCATAGGAAATATTTGGCATAGGAAATATTTGTTAGGAAATAGGCATAGGAAATATTTGTAAAGCATTATTTCTTTTTTCTAGCTGTCTTGGTATTTAGTGGTCAGTAGGGCAATATAAATATACATATCCACTTATTAGAGCTATTGATCAGTTAAGCAATTATTAGCTGATATGCTCCACATAAGAGAGAAATGAATAAAATGAAATGTAATAAGTTGCCATGGTAGCACAGCGGTTAAGTGCAGTACAAGTAGTCCTTGACTTTGTTGTTAGCTGCAAAGTCGTGTCCGACCCATCACGACCCCATGGACAACATTCCTCCAGGCCTTCCTGTCCTCTACCATCTGCTGGAGTCCATTTAAGCTCACGCCTACTGCTTCAGTGACTCCATCCAGCCACCTCATTCTCTGTCGTCCCCTTCTTCTCTTGCCCTCAATCTTTCCCAGCATTAGGCTCTTCTCCAGTGAGTCCTTTCTTCTCATTAGGTGGCAAAGTATTTGAGTTTTAGCTTCAGGATCTGGTCCTTGACTTACAACAGTTCATTTAGTGACCTTTCAAAGTTACAATGGCACTGAAAAAAGTGACTTATGTCCATTTTTCACATGACCATTTCATCATCCCCATGGTCACATGATCAAAATTTGGGTGCTTGGCAGCTGACTCATTTTTATGACCGTTGCTGTGTCCTGGGGTCATGCGATCAACTTTTGTGACTTTTTGACAAGCAAAGTCAGTGGGGAAGCCAAATTCACTTAATATCTGTGTACTAATTTAACAACTGCAGTGATTCACTTAACAACTGTGGCAAGAAAGGTTGTAAACATCTCACTTAGCAACAGAAAGTTTTGGCTCAATTGTGGTCAAAAGTTGAGGAATACCTGCATTTCAGACAAATACTGCCTATACTACCCCTCTGCCCATAGCCTGGAGGTTGATCCTGACAGGGCTCAAGGTTGACTCAGCCTTCCATCCTTCTGAGGACCCAGATTGCAGGGGACAAGAGGTGAACAATGCTTCTTACACTTGTAAACCACCCAAAGAGTGCTGTAAAGCACTATGAGGTGATATATAAGTCTAAATGCTATTGCTATTGCTAGAAACAATATTACAAGATACTGTACTTCAGACTCTCTTCTTTTTAACTATTTTTTTGTTTAATACTGTTAATATTGAGCCCACATGGAACTGATATCCACTGTTCTTAGAACAGTCCTGATGTCATTTTAAAAAAAAGTTTCATATTATTACTGCTATATGCAAATTTTTAAAGGTAGAGCATTTTGAGGAGAGATGGCTAACTTGCTTGCTTTAGGAGGCCTACAAGAAGGTGGAGTTTTAGTAAGTGAGTTGTGAACATAGTCAAAATTATAATTATTTTTATTCAGATTTTCCCTTCTCTGCAAACGGGAAACTGCACGTTTTATTTTTGTTTTGTTTTTTATGTGACAAGCTGATCAAATTTGAGGGTCATGTATTATCTAACAACTGACAATTCATAATATATTAATATATTCTGTAATAGCTCTTACTTCCCTTAGAAAAGAGTCATGGGCCTTAGTAGGCTTTCATTCTAACAATACTACTTGGAATTTAGTTTTTCTTATGTGTCCTCTTTGTAAGAGAACTGATGGTATTTCTTATTTGTGCAGAATACGAAGAGGAACTTGACAGAAAATTTGAACTGGAGAAAAATATACTGGGGTTGAGGAAGGTAAGGTCAATGAGATTACTTAATAGTTTAAAGTGCATTGAAATGTGATTGAGACTGAATGACAATACGTTTTGAGGCCTAATGTTTTAAATTATATTCAAGATGAGGATAGAGCATTTTGATACAAATTATGATAAAACCTGTGTCCATCCAATGCGAAACAGCTTGTCAAATTGTCATGATACGATTTGACAATTAAAACGGCCTCTAGTACTTAAAAGAGAAATAGAATTAGCATAATGCTAAATTTTGAATATTGTTTGCTGTATACCCTTGAGTGTGGTGCTGTCTGAAGGATGGGTCAAAAGAGGCAACAGTGTGGTTACAGCATCACAATTGAAGCCTTTCCCCTTTATACATGTATACATCATTGATGCATAATCAATGTGGGCAGCTTGTTTTGACTCCCACTGTGGGTATTAAAGCTTGAGTGTGCAAATAACTGCAGTTTAGCTGGCACATTCACCTTTCAATGCATACTATTTCTTAGTAATATAAGCTAAAATTGCTTGGAAACAATAACAAAAATTATTTTTATTGGGGGTACCACCCTGGACGGTATCTCTTTACTCTCCTACCATCGGGTAGGAGATATAGGAGTATAGCCAGCCGCACCAACAGGCTGAAAAACAGCTTTGATCCATGGGCTGTTAGGCTTTTGAACGGGAAATAATTTTTATAAATTTTATGCATAATTGACTTGTGAGGCTGGTGTGTTGTGCAATTAGTTCACATGGTGTAATAAGATGGAGGGTTTGTGTCACTGTAAGTTGGGGGGTGGGGGCATGAAGGGAGGCTCAGCCAATTTCAATGTATACGTGGTTGTACTTTGACAATAAAGGTTCATTCATTAAATATTACTAGGCAAAAAAGTTTCAGATTCCATTTCTTTTACAATGTGTTGCCTTATAGCTAAAAACATACCCATGTTTGGGTATGTTTTCAGATATTTTTTCTTTCAGATATAATTATGTTTTCAGATACAAGGGTATTTGGAATACTTGAGGCACGGAAGAATGAAAAAGGCAATTCTAGGTTTAGGTGCAGATGTTGATCAGATCCAACCTCTATTAAATTCTTTCTGCAAACAATAGCTTCAGCCAAATTTTCTTCCAGTCAGCACCTTCTGTAATTCTGGTTGTGCTGAGTTGAGCTAAGTTCCATTTTTACAAATTAGTTTCATTTGGAATACTTAGAAGACTGTTTTGGTATGGCACTTGGAAGCTGAATAGTAGCATGTCAATTTTAATATAGATATACATTGCAGAATGTAATTAGGGCCCTTGCATCATACAGCTCCTGAGATGCACAATTAAAAAAGCGAGTGGCTTTCTGGGTAACAGATCATAGCCCTTCCCTTGATACAAGTACCTAAGTCAAAGAACTGACTTCTATCCAGTAGAGCACGTGACTTGCAACGTCATGTGACGTGTTGTGACATATCGTGACTTTTTTCCATTGCTGGCAATGGGGTGGGTGTGGTTTCGGCATGACGCATCTGGCCCATGGGCCGGCAGTTTGACACCCCTGCAGTAGAGGGATAGAAGTCTATTATTCTTTCTTCTGCATTCCCATATCCTCCTTCAAACAACTTGTCCACCGTATTTTTTAAAAGTTATCCTTGAATGTATTGTATATATACAATCATTTGTAGAAAGATATGTAATAATAAGACCAAAGTTCTTTGCCAAGAAACCTGAAAATCTTGGGGACAAAGTATAATTCTAAGTTTTTAATGTAAATAAAATTTGACAATTTTTGGATGATAGCTACGGGGGTTTGCCTTTCTTAGAGACATTACTCTTTCACAACTGTTAATATTCGTGTGCTGTAGGTATGTTACATTTTAAGCAGCTTATTTATGTCAGCAAGGGGATACATCATTAAACAACAGTCAGAGTCAGAATACAAGTAGTCCTCATTTCTTGATCACAGTTGGGACCAGCAACTTGATTGTTGTGAGGTGGTCACTAAGTGAAACCATGGCTGTGTATACCATCATACTTCAGTTTTCTTTCGCTTTATAGATCCGTGAAGGTTGTAAATGTGAAGATTGGTTGAAAATTATTATTTTTTGTCATCATGTAACTGTGAACAGTCACTGTATAAAGCAGTCTCCAAACAAGGACTATAATTCTGATAAAATTTGAATGGCTCAGCCAATGGTAACTAATGTCTTTATTATAGCTTAGCTTATGACTCTTCTGGCTTACCTGCTTCTTTTTGATAAATAGAAGGAGCCAGCACTTATATGAAAATCCCATAGCATACACACATTTTAGTACTTAATATGAAAGGGCCATTAGCTGTTGCACAATAGTTTCCTTTCTCATATTACAGGACTACAGATGTTGAGAAGCATAAAGCTACTTGTTGCATTAACATTTTTCATGGTAACATATTTTGAGTTTAAAGCAAGAAAGCTGTTCTTGGGACATACAGTATATTTGAAATCTGTGCCACGCTCCTCAAGGAATGGAAGCATAAACACAGACAATGATGATTGCCTGCTTTCTGTTCTAATTTGGAAATTCCTTTTGATCAAGACTGCTGCAAAGGATGTTCTTGGCAGGTCTCCTGGAAACAGATTCCAAAAGTGAACATTGCCTTGCAATTTGACAGGGAAACATTAGGAGACAAAAGGCAATATTTTTGTTTATCTGTTTCATGCTATCTCCTACCTTTCTGTCGAGAGAGTCTGCAGTTTGAAAAAGTGACCTTAAAATAAAATGTAGGCATAAAGAAGAAAAAAGGTAATTAAATGCAGCTACTAAATGGCAGTTTGTCATAGACTAATAAAAGAATTTTGCTCCCCTCTTGGATGCAATATTTTGGAAAGGCTACTCATGGAGACAGTTTCACCAGCCAAATGGCAATTAGTTGAAGTCATCATTTTGGTAGGGGCCCTTTTAGTTTTTTTTCGTGGGGGAATTCTCCTTTTCCACTAGGTGGATAAATTCTCTAGTTACACATTAAATATATAAACCCACTGAAGATCTCTTTTTAAGTACAAGCCACAATGGTTTGGCGAGGGAGATTTTCTGGGAAAGTCAGAATAAGTATTACTGTTGGTGTCAGTAGCAGTTTCTGTTCAGAGCTGAATGGCGCCTTTTGGAAAGAGGCTTTCTCACAACATCCTTTGCTACCTTTGTATCAACATCTGAACAAAAGGGCAGTGGGTAGGTCTTTCCCTTGTTAAGCTGTACCATGACAATTAGTGCAGGTTCGCATCCCACCAGGCTCAAGGTTGACTCAGCCTTCCATCCTTCCGAGGTAGGTAAAATGAGGACCCAGATTGTTGGGGGCAATTAAGCTGACTTTGTAATAATGCCGCTTGGGGTGTGTGTGAAAGCCCTAATAAGCAGGCATATACATAGAATGAAGGCTACTGCTAAGCTTGTAAGCTGCCCTGAGTCTTCGGAGAAGGGCGGGATATAAATGGAATTAAAATAAAATAAAATAAATAAACACACAACAGCTGTGATCTATGAGTGCAGCACAGTTGACTAGGGCATACAACTGATTGCAGAAGGAGCTGAGGGCTCTTTGCAAAACCTTCTATAAGGAGCTGGGACCTTGCATTTAGAAGTCTCTAATGCAGTGATTCTCAAGCTTAGCAATTTTAAGATCTGTGGATTTCAACTCCCAAAATTTTCCAGCCAATGTTGTTCCAAATGGCTGATTGGGGAATTCTGGGAATTGAAATCCACAGAACTTAAAGTAGCGAAGATTGAAATACACGGCTTTAATGAATATAGGAATATTCCTTGCTTCTGGCAGCTATTTCTGGAAACAAAAAGACAACAATACAAAATCCAAAGAAACTCTGTAACAGTGTAGTCAACTTTTTGTAACGGGTATGAGACCTGAGCTACTAGATTTTGAGACTAAAATACAGATGTCTTTGACCACTGCTATCTACATCACATCATTGTGGGACTGCCTTTCCCCAGTGATTTCTGCCCATAACATCAGGTCTTGTGAAGGGAGGCAACATCAACCATGGGGTCCTAGGAAGGTTGCCCTCTCTGTTATGGTACTTTCTCCCAAAGATCTTTCAGGAGGCCATGAAATCTTGCCTCTTCCTCCAGGAATTGGGCCCTACCTATTTGTTGTGCAGCTGCACCATGACATATGGCATAGAAGAAATTTTAATGAAAGGCCCTCAGCCTGATTTTGTATTATGTGTGTGTGTGTGTGTGTGTGTGTGTGTGTGTGTGTTTTACAACTGCTGATATGTTTGCCATCCATGGTTTCATTGCATAGATAGGGGCCTTATAAATTGGCATTGGATTTCCAGTAATGATCTTATGTGAAGGTGTTTTCAGGAAGTCTAAGAGAGTGTCCGCTTTGGACTTAAAAAATATTAGGTGACAGAAGTGAATCAATCAAATGAGAATGCCTTCCAGCCAGCGATCAAGGCTAGTTTTTACTAACCATCAGTGAACCTACATGGAAATGCCCCTGTGGTGAGCTTTGTATTAAAATTAAAAAAAAGACTTGTTGAAAAAGAAGGAAGAGATATTGCATAGAAGTGCTGAAGCCTAGAGTATAGCAAAAACTGGCAACTTCATGTAGCTGCTGTTCTCCCAACTGCATGTAATGAATTAATGAATTAGAAAATAAATTAATGAATTAATTAATGAATTAGAAAATAAATTAATTAATGCACTTCCTACACTGTATCTAAGTGGCAAGATAGGGGTAATAAGAAAGCTAGCAGAGATTGACTCAACCATGCCATCATTAGTATTTTGTGTTATTACCACATTCTCTGATAATGTCCAAGGTTTCTATAAATTATTATATAGAAATGATTTATTGTTGTTGTTATTTTGTGCATTTAATCTAGTCTTCTCCTAGAGCTTGCCTGTAGTTTTCTTGGCAAGAAATGGTTTACTGTTGTCTTCTTCCTAGGGTTAAGTGACTGACTCAAAGTCATCAAGCTGGCCTTTTTGTCTAAGATGGGAATAGAGCTCATGATTTTCTGGTTTCTGGTCTGCTGCCTTAACCACTATACCAAACTGGCTGTCATTGAAATCATCACTCAACAGGCTATTTATGGGATTTTTATAATTGAAAAAAAAGAAACAAAAGAATAAGTGGGTAAAGGTTCCTAGAGCCTTTACTGACAGCCTTGCTAAGTCTTACTGTTGTGTTCTATGCAATAAATCTATTTGGGTAACTATCCTGTATTTTTTCCTGGTACCTAGCATGAAATATTACAGTGATGTGATATGAGCTTCTCCGAGTTGGGTCTCTATAATGTGTATCCTTCATCTTCAGCTAACATGGCAACGTTTTGGAGATGATAGGAATTTCAGTACCAAACATTTTATATGTTTGATTTCTTTATAAGGAAGCTCATTTCAAAAGAAATTAATGATAGTTTGGTTCCATTGATGTCTAGGATCCAGTTGATTTTGAATGGAGTTTCTGGATGGAATGGGGCAAAGGATATATACTGTGGCTTCTTTTTGGCCACCTGATGGTATCACTGATATCCAGCATCTACGTGGAAAAGGTACGTGATTTTGTTTTCTACTAAACATTTTCTCCTCTGCTTTCTACCGAAATTATAACAATCTGTAACTAGAATTACAAAAATCCATATTTAGAATATAAATGCTTAAATGATATAGTTTGTCAGTTTTTGTTATTGCTGTTGTATTAGCATCTTACCTTTCTTCAGTGATGCTTCAGACTGGTGACTGTGTTGGAAGATGGGATACAAGTGAATCAGGTGTTTCCCCCCTCATTTATATGTTACTCATGTGAAAGGCTTTCTTGTGAATACAGTATTGGTCTCCCCCCCCAAAAAAAAATACTGTTTGTGTTCAGCAAAGATTGAAGAGGATTCAGCAGTGCTTCTGGATTCTCCACTGTGTGGGAGATGAAAATATAGCCCCCTCCTCATATAACAAGATGAGGCTGGAGCAAATCTGTGATAGGCCCCACAGTAGTGATTTAAAACAAAGCTTTGACTTGAACTTTATACTATTTCACAATACGAACGTACTATTTGTAATTTGTGCAATATGAAATTGCAAAGTAGATAGGTCTATGTATATTTGGAACATGAGTATTATAACCGTGGGAGAAATAGGGAACTGAAAGTAGCTGATGGATGCAGGTTCCAATGTACATGGGTATATTTGGAAAGTTATGTTCAGCAGAACGTATATGTGGAAAGTAGGTCAGCAGAGAGTCAGTAAGAGGTCAGCAAACGTCAGCAGAAGTCAGCAAAAGTCAGCAGACCATCTGCCTACAGTCGTAGAACAAGAAATGGTATAAATGGTTGGGACTGAACCTGATTGATTTGCCATTGGCCTATAGCTGTCCTATTGGAATTTGCTATAACCATTTGGTCCTCATTGCAGTGGGTTACTAATGTACGTGATGATGTGTTATTATGCTTGCTGTGTTCCAATTTATTAGAAAAATAAACCTCTGAATCTTAAAGTAAGAATTATTGGTTTGTGTTGCTGTCTCTTGTCTTTTCCATTGGGTTTTTTTCCACAACTGCAACAGGAACCCCAAACAATTGAGGCTCCTGATCATAGGAATAAACATTCTGGAGTGCAAACCTGAGCTGCTTCAGTCTTTCCTTCAGCATGTGGGACCCCAGAGCACAGCTGTGTTGCCCTTGAATCATGCTGACGTCTCTCACATAAAAATATGTGGAGAGGGTTACATTTTATAGGCAAGACAACAGGACAAAGGTTTTGACTGATATCCCTCATTTCTTCTTTCTGTCTCCTCTATTACTGCTTTACTTGTTTTATTTATTTGACTATCAGAAGAAATAAATTTGATCTATGTAACACCACTGTATAGAGTTTCCCCTAGGTAGCAGTCATGATATAGTGTTCCTTAGAAGAAATGCTGTATTTTATTTGCATGATGTCTTGGTAAAAATAGGAACTGAGTTTTTTTGGAGGAGGAGGAGGAGGCACAAAACATTCTGTTGCCCCTTCTACCCTTGCTACCCTACCCTTTGCTGCCCTTGCCACTCTGCAGTCTGCCCTGCAGTCCTGTCACCCTGCCCTCTGCCGCCCCTGCACTCCACTGTCTCTGCCTCCCTGCACTCTATTGCCTTCATCACCTTGTTTTGTTGTCTTGACACTCTCTGCTCTGCCTTGCATGCCCACCACCCTGCACGTGGCTGCCCCTGCTACTTTGTCCTCTGCCCTACACCCCTGGTGCCCCCCCTATGCTCCCCCCCTTGGCTCTGCTTGCCTTTGTGAAGCGCGGCACACCTCATCAGTAGCAGGAGGAAGAAGGCAGGGGTTTGGCCGAACACAGGGCAGGGGTGCATGGCAGAATGGCAGGAATGGTGGAGTAACAGGGTGGAGGAGTACTGGGTGGCTATAAGGACAGAGATGGGGGAGATAGGCAGATGGGGGGGGTGCGGTGTTGAAGCGTACCTTGCAGTTGTAAATGCAGCCTGAATTTTGATCACCTGACTGCGAGGCTGCTGCAATGGCTGTAACTTTGAGGACTGGGCATAAGTACCATTTGTTCAGTGCCTTTGTAACTTCAAATGGTCTCTGAACGAATGGTTGTTAAACTGTATTCTTACTGACAGTGTAGGACAGCAATCTAAATATAGTTATCGGAATAATATCACATTTTAAAAATACCTTGTGGACAACTTATGGGAGGGTTACAAGTAACAGGTAAAATGTTGCTATAATTACAATGAAAGCAGTTGTGCAATTATTTTTAAATGAAAATAGTTGTTTTAGTTTGATTTGAAGCCACTGCTGTCAGATAGATTTTTAAATTAAATGCTCTCTACATGGGGCTGCCCTTGAGGACCACTCGGAGGCTTCAGCTGGGGCAGAATGTAGCTGCGCGAGTTGTTATGGGAGTTTCCCGATACTCCCATGTAACACCTCTTCTCCGTGAGCTGCATTGGCTTCCGGTTGCCCTCTGGGTGAGATTCAAGGTGCTGGTAATGACCTATAAAGCTTTAAATGGCTTGGGTCCGGATTATCTAAGGGAACACCTGCTGCCGGCATCAACTTCCCATCGTCTTGTGCGCTCCCACAGGGAGGGCCTTAGGGTACCGCCGGTTAAGGAATGCCGGCTGGTTATTCCCAGGGGAAGGGCGTTCTCTGTGGGTGCGCCAGCCCTTTGGAACCAGCTTCCCACGGAGCTTAGGACCGCCCCCGACCTTCGCTCATTTTGTAGGGACTTGAAAACTTGGTTTTTTGAGCTGTCTGGCCCAGACTGAGGGGTTTTAATTATTTAATTAATGGGGTTTTAGTTAAGTTCAGGGATTAATTTAATCTTAGTTTTAATCGCTTTAATTGTATGTGATGTATTTTAACTTTTAATTTTCCCTGTAAACCGCCCTGAGTCCTACGGGAATAGGGCGGTATATAAATTTAAATAAATAAATAAATAAATAAATTAGCAGTATATACTAGTGGATGATCACTTGACTATGAGCCAGCAGTCTGCAGCAGCAACCAAAAAAGCTAATACAATCCTGGGTTGTATAAACAGAGGCATAGAATCAAAATCATGTGAGGTATTAGTACCGCTTTATAAAAACCTACTAAGACCACAGCTGGAATACTGTAGCCAATTTTGGTCACCATATCACAAAAAAGATGTTGAGAGTTTGGAAAAAATCCAGAGAAGAGCAGCTAAGATGATTAAAGGCCTGGAGAACGTATGAAGAAGAACATATGAAGAACAGCTGTGGGACTTGGGTTTGGCTAGCCTAAAGAAAAGAAAAAATAAGGGAGACATGATAGAAGTATTCCAGTATCTGAGGGGCTGCCACAAGGAAGAGGGGGGTCACTTTGTTCACCAGAGCACCAAAGGGAAGGACGAGAAACAATGGTTGGAAACTGATCAAAGAGAGAAGCAACCTGGAATTAAGCAGAAACTTCCTGACAGTGAGGACAATCAACCAGTGGAACAGCCTGCCTCCAGAAATCATGGGTGCTCCATCACTGGAGGTTTTTTGGAAGAGACTAGACAATCACCTGTCTGAGATGGTATAGGTTCCCCTGCTTGAGCAGGGGGCTGGACTAGAAGACCTCCAAGGTCCCTTCCAGCTTCTATTCTATTCTATTCTATTCTATTCTATTCTATTCTATTCTATTCTATTCTATTCTACTCTACTCTACTCTACTCTACTTTTATTATTATATTATTATTATTATTATATTATTAATATTATATTATATTATTAATATTATATTATTATATTATATTATATTATTATATTATATTATATTATATTATATTATATTATATTATATTATATTATATTATATTATATTATAATATTATATTATATTATATTATATTATATTATATTATATTATATTATATTATTATATTATATTATTATATTTATTATATTATATTATATTATATTATATTATAATATAATATTATATTATATTATATTATATTATATTATATTATATTATATTATATTATATTATATTATATTATATTATATTATATTATATTATATTATATGTAGTTCCTACTGATCAACTTAATTAAGCAAGGGCTGCGTATATTTTTATTTGTTTTAATAAGATCATTACTTTCAGGTCAGTGTGAAAGAGAATACTTATAGTTCCTCAGTTTCATCTGAAAGGTTTTTTTTTAAAAAATGTGTCCAAATGAATAACTTCACTCCTACAAAATTGACTGGGGTAGTTACGTTCAGAGGTTTTGTTTTCAAAGGAAGCATGGAGAAAAGCAAAATGGCTTCTATCTACACTGTTTTTGCTTGTTCACAGCAACATGCCATATTATATTACAACTCTGATGTCACACAAGCCTGAGAGTTATTCCAATGCTATGGCATATAGTGTTTGGCTGTTGCTCAGGTTTCTGTTTAATCACACTGCTCTGTGGTTATGGGCCCAAAATAGGATAACGTCAGGCATGCTGGTCTGAGTAGAGGCAAATATGATAAGAGTAAAGCAAGATTCTCTAATGTTAAACCAAGCATCTTTCTTCCTATTCTGTTTTGGCATGTTGTATAACTCACTAAGGAATGTGCCCTAGTTTATGGTAATCATGGAATGCCTATGTAAGACTGGTTTTCCTGGAACAGGTGAGATAGATCTGAAGGGACGTTCAGCACCTTTCTTTGAAATAGCCCATGAATTTGGAAGAAAGTTAGGTTCTGAAACATATAGCAGTCTATCTGTTGCTCTATCTGCTAAGATAGCCACCTGATAAGAGTCGCTTGGTAGAGGGATGGGTAGCATACTGTATATACTTGAGTATAAGCCGAATTTTTCAGCCCACTTTTTGGGCTGAAAAATTCCACTTCGGCTTATACTCCAGTCAACAAAAAAAACTTACCGAGGACTTGTGCGCGGCCGAGGCTTTGGTGCTTCCGGGATTGCGCGCACCTCTCCCAAGCAGCCGCCGTCCGGAGACCTGCCGAAGTTTGGGGAGGTTTGGGGAGGTGCGCGCGCACCTCCCCAAACCTCCCCAAACGTCGGCAGGTCTCTGGATCTCCGTGCCTTGCCTGCCTGCTTCTTTCCGCTGCGGAAAGAAGCAGGCAGGCAGGTCACAGAGATCCGGAGACCTGCTGACGTTTGGGGAGGTTTGGGCACCTCCCCAAACCTCCCCAAACGTCGGCAGGTCTCCGGATCTCCGTGCCTTGCCTGCCTGCTTCTTTCCGCAGCGGAAAGAAGCAGGCAGGCAAGGCACGGAGATCCAGAGACCTGCCGACGTTTGGGGAGGTTTGGGGAGGAGATCCGGAGATCTGCTGACGTTTGGGGAGGTTTGGGCACCTCCCCAAACCTCCCCAAACATCGGCAGGTCTCCGGATCTCCGTGCCTTGCCTGCCTGCTTCTTTCCGCAGCGGAAAGAAGCAGGCAGGCAAGGCACGGAGATCCGGAGACCTGCCGACGTTTGGGGAGGTGCCCAAACCTCCCCAAACGTCAGCAGGTCTCCGGATCTCCGTGACCTGCCTGCCTGCTTCTTTCCGCAGCGGAAAGAAGCAGGCAGGCAAGGCACGGAGATCCGGAGACCTGCCGACGTTTGGGGAAGTTTGGGGAGGTGCCCAAACCTCCCCAAACGTCAGCAGGTCTCCGGATCTCCTCCCCAAACCTCCCCAAACGTCGGCAGGTCTCCGGATCTCCGTGCCTTGCCTGCCTGCTTCTTTCCGCTGCGGAACAAAGCAGCCTGAACGAAGCAGGCTGCTTCTTTCCGCTGCGGAAAGAAGCAGCCTGCCTGCTTCTTTCCGCTGCGGAACGAAGCAGCCTGCCTGCTTCTTTCCGCTGCGGAACGAAGCAGCCTGCCTGCTTCTTTCCGCTGCGGAACGAAGCAGCCTGCCTGCTTCTTTCCGCTGCGGAACGAAGCAGCCTGAACGAAGCAGGCTGCTTCTTTCCACTGTGGAAAGAAGCAGCCTTCTTTCCGCAGCGGAAAGAAGCAGCCTGCCTGCTTCTTTCCGCTGCGGAACGAAGCAGCCTGAACGAAGCAGGCTGCTTCTTTCCGCTGCGGAAAGAAGCAGCCTTCTTTCCGCAGCGGAAAGAAGCAGCCTGCCTGCTTCTTTCCGCTGCGGAACGAAGCAGCCTGCCTGCTTCTTTCCGCTGCGGAACGAAGCAGCCGGCGGCGGAGGCTTGCAGAACGGCGGATCGGCTTATACTCAAGTCACCAACTTTTTCCAGTTTTTGGGGGTGAAATTGGGGGTCTCGGCTTATACTCGAGTCGGCTTATACTCAAGTATATACGGTATATAGTTAATAAAAAATTACATGGCTGTTTATTAGAACTAATAGATAAAACCTACCTGTGTGGCTTGTTGAAAGTGCTTGTGGTCACCTCCTATTTGATACGCTTGGCCTAAAGTAACTGTAGAAACATGCTAAAGCCCATATGATCTTTTCTGACTAAAAGCTCTTTGAATCCCGTTTACCTTCTTCCTGAGAATTGCAGGACTGAAAATAGAATTATTTCTTGTGAAAACTCAGACTTTGGGCTTCACTACCTCCTTTCTGTCTATTAATCCTGGGTCCTTTAAATAGCACTTACTTCAACTTAGATATACTGCTCACCCTGGGCATCTCATCCCACCATTTTTAGAAAATAGTAATTATCTTCAAGTTGTTCTACAGTGGGAGTAAAGTTGGCAGTGTCCCCCACATCTTCCTTCATAGTTCACTTCTAATGAACTCCACACTGAGTAGTGCTGGATGGATGCTGTGCTATAAGCTTATTAAAATTTGAGGGGGGAGGGAATTATTGAACTATGACAGTAAAAAAGTCAACAAAGAAAAAAAAAGAAATCTACGTCATCAGTTTTAGATAGGAGGTGAATTTATGAGACACAGGGGAAAACTAATTTTTGCTTGTTCCTAAATAGCCAGTTCGGTGTTTTTTCTTTGCAGATGTGTTCCCCCCCCCCAGAAAAGCAAAGTTCTTCTTCCCATTTCAAATTTGCATTGGAGAATAGTATTTTTATGCACATTGTTTGCTTAATATATTCAAGTTGTTTCAAGTATTGTGTTTCATAGTTAGAATGATTTGAATAATGCTTGTCTTCCAAGGCAGACATGTAGAGAGGGCATGCCTGGTTGAGCTTGAATGGGTAGTTGATGTACCCTGAGCAGTATCTGCAGTGATTCTCTCAGCTAAAACTTCTCTTAGAATCCTTTGACTCTCCTTGAGGCCAGAGAGGATTTTTTTTTTGAATGAGCCTCTCATTTGAGCCATATGAAATCTAGGGCACCATTACTGCATTAATCTGCAGCTGAAAAACTTGTTATGGTGCTCATACTTTCCCTGTGAAGGCCAGTAGACGGTAAGATTGAGATAGCAAGCCCATTCACTGTCAGGCTGGTAGCTAACGTAATCATGCGTGAGTTAGAAAACGCTATTTAAATATTTAATTCCATTTGCTTTTAAAAACCTGTATTGATTCTTTTTTTCTCTCTGTGGACAATTGCATACATTGTGTTGCACTTGGAGGGTGGGGTTGATGTCTCAGCATCATACAAACCAGTGTTACAGGAGGGAGTATATAATACGCAAAATTTGTTTTTTCTTAGGGAGAAAAATATTAAAATAATCCTCAGAGATAAAATGTTGAATTTAGTTTAAGTGATCTTGGTTCACATTACTGTTTTATCATAAATCACATTGGGTAATCTTCTCAGCTAAAATTATTTCACAGAGATTTTCTCAAGCTGGAACACTCCCTCTGTTCTGTTCAGCCTACGACCGGCCCTGTTTGAATGTCAGGGACAACCCCTTTTTATAGTCAACAGGCTGGAAAAACCCAACCAAATTTATTTACAAAGAAATCAAAAGTTCAAACAAGAGTTAAACCAAAAGTTCAAACAACAGTTTAACAGGAATAACAGACCAGGACTCTAGCAGAAGATCTTCAAACGGTTGCCTTCAGCAACCAGCACCACCCACACCTTCCCCTTTTATCAGCAGTCCCAAGGCGTGGCTTCTCATTGCCTTCTCCTCTCACCAAGTTGCCTCATGGCCTTTCTCTGTTCTACTCTGCTGGAATGCCTCCTGCTCCTAGCATCCCTGAATAGATCCAGCTGTGAATCATTTACATCCAATACCTCGTGCTCCCACGGCTGAGTCTGATGAGGAACATGACTGGAGGGGCCAGACTGAGAATCCTGCAGTGCATCAGAGCCTCCCTCTGACACCAAAGGCTCTCCAAACCCCTCCTCCTCTTCAGAATCATCAGACTCAGCTGCCGGTATCACAGGCTGACGCTGAAACACAACACCCTCTGTCCCTCCTCCTCATATATGGTTTTGAGTTCCTTTGAGAGAGTTGAATGTATTGGTGATAGATTAAATATTATTCATGTATAACATTTTATCATCTGTTCTCTCTGACATTTCAGTACAAACCATGGTTTCTGTTAATGTATGGAATTGCTGCCTGTTGGTTTCTACTGGGATCCAAAGGACTGACTATGATTTTTGTACATACCAGTATCTCGTATTTAGTAGCCCAGTTGAAAAATCCAGTGCTTACATGGTTGACGTCTTTGCTTCTGTTGTCAACTCTGCATCTATCTTCCATAGAAGAAGTGAAGGTAATTACAATTGTAATTTTTGTGTGTGTTAAAATAAGTTATTTTGTAAAAGTCTGGGATTTTGAGAAATTTAGAGGAATAATTCTTACAGGATGTTATAGTATTCTTAGAATGTTTCCTCTTTAGAAATTTAGAAATAAGATATGTATGTATATGTATTAGTGACGATACAATGTTGTTATATTTATTTTACAAAAAAAACGTTGATAAAACTTGTTTTTTTTTAAAAAGCAAGAATCAGATTGACTCCTTCATAGCTAAAATGTAAGCATAGAATAATTTAAATATTAAATGGCCAGTGGTTCAAGTTGGGATTTCTTATCTGAGGCTGATAGTAAATCATAGTGTGAAGGAGATGAAAATGACCTGAAGAAAAGTTGACATAGATGAAGCCAGATGGATTGTAAGTGATTCTGAAATAGCAAAGTCATTTATCAGTTAATACATCTAATACTCTCAGTAATGTAAATTTCAAATTACTGCAGTACAGTTGGAAGCAACAGTTCTTCTAGATTTTTGTATATGCTTATCCTTTGTAATAGTGATCACTGTAAAACAGTGTTTCTTAAAGAATCAGCTTTGCTTATTTGAGAATCTGCAGCAGCATGTATATGTATGCAGAGATATATACATATATGTATGAATGTATAACAAATGTGTATGTATGTATATACCGTATGTATAAATAGAAATAAATATTACTTTACACTGTGGGCCTAAGTTGCTAAGGAAAGGGAGTTTCGGATAATGTAGCACTTTCCTTTTGCTTCCTGGAAGATTCTTTTCCTAAATGCATGGGGTGAATTCCATAATGAGGCTGGCTTAGAATAGATTTAATGAAATAATTGGGTGCTGTGGTGGCACAGTGGTTAGTGATTAGAATACAGTATTGCAGACTAATTCTGCTGACTAGCAACAGTTTGATCCTGGCTGGCTCAAGGTTGACTCAGCCTTCCATTCTTCTGAGGTCAGTAAAATGAGGACCCAGATTATTGGGCGCAATATGCTGACTCTGTAAACCATTTAGAGAGGGTTGTAAAGCACTATGAAGTGGATATAAGTGCTATCGCTATAGTGCTATAGCTATGGAATAAATTTGTTTATTCCATAAACTTTGTCTAATGCTACCTTTTGCCAATAAAACCCATAGGAAGTGTTTGGATAATATAAAGCTATTCTGGAGTCTTTTGATTATAAATCTGTACACATGCAGGTCTCAGGTTTCGGGGTATGGAATATTACTTTCAATAGCTATGTGATTTTTTTACATAATATTCAAATTGGTTTCATTTTTTTCAGAGAGGCTGGTATGCCTGTGAAAATGAGTACTATCTACTAGTTTTCACCCTGATTGTGCGCTGTCTCTATTATACAAGCTTCAGTCTGGAATATTGTTGGGATAGGACTACTGAGCATTCATTTCTTTGGATGTTGTCATATATATTCTATTATCCTGTGTTTCACAATGGACCTGTTATCACCTTTGATGAATTTTATACACAGGTAACAACATTTGGATTGATTTGATGTTCTTGACAATATGTTTTTGTATTGCTTCTGATGCCACTTTTTAATATCTTACGTCATGTCAATAACCAAAATGAACGTGCACGAAATGGTTTCCCTAGTAGTGGGAACCCAGAGTTTACATTCAATAAAGGCATGGGCATAATGTTGATTGGATTATATGGATCTTAAATTAACATTCTAGCAAAACAGAATTAATTGTAAATAGATCAAACGTCTGCATTTATACAAGAGGGAAAAATACTAAAATACAGAATTGGGATGACAAATATTGGTTGATAATAGTTCAGGTGGAATGAATGTTAGGAATGCAATTGATTAAATGTCAAGCATTAGAAAAAAAAACCTCTGATATTATTTTACTCTTCAGAAATAGACCCATAATTTTCAGATGATGATGATGATGATGATTAGCATATGGTATTGTTACATTAGCCAGGAGACCACAATGCTATTGTAGAGTAGTAGATTGGCTGCCAGTTTACCAGCTCTGTTGAGAGACACTCATGCGCTTCCCAAGGTACACTACAGGAGGGCGAGCTGGTTTCACCCCAGAAAAAAAGATGAGCTGCTCTTACTGCAGCCTCATCCAAGCTCCCCTCCCTTCCCTGGAGCTGCATCACAAATGGGTGTTGCAACCAGGAAGGTTCAGAGCTGACTGCCTATATGGAGCACCAATTCATCTCCCCCTGGAGGTGGTATCTATTTATCTACTCGCGTAGAACAAGCTTTTGAACTGCTGGGTGGACCGAAGCTGAGGCGTGATGGAAACTCACTCTGCCATGCAGTGCTTGGACTTGAACCGCTGGTGCAGAGTTGATTTCCAGCACCATTAAGCCATTGAACCACCACACCTCTTATAATTTTCAGATCATGAAAAGTAAAGTAAAGTAATAATTTGAATTTTTCTGTGTAACCCCGTGCCATTTTGGAATACTAAATTGAAAAAAGATTACTTTTAAAAATTATGCAGACAAATTCAAACAGTTTCAGAATATGTATTGAAAAATTGGGTATAACGGCCTAGAAAAGTCTTTTTCAAAGACATTGAGGATGAGAAAGACTTGGTCTATGCTGTCCCAGGAGCAGGGCTAAATCTATTGGGTATAAGTTCCAGAAATTTTAACTTCAATTGAGTATTTAGCTGAATCTTGAGAAGCGTAGCTTCATGGTGGAAGCCAATTATAAAGTGTAGGAGATGGTTATCATGGAAGTAGAATATCTGTTGGGAATATGCTAACTCTAGATTTCCTGTGTTGAATAGCTAGATTATTATGCCAGACCCTTTCCTTTTGATTCTGATTCTGTGAACATGTAAACTGAAGCTAGGGTGATGCTTAGAATTGGATATTGAGTTTTTGCTATTAGATTTAGCTCAGTTTTCTCAACAATAATTTCAACCATGTGGGACATGAAAGCTGTCTGTATAGAGCTGATTGCATTTCAGGGGTGGGGGCCTGGAGAGAAAATCAGAGTTTTAGGCATTCAAAGAGAGACTTTTTAATAGCACTGGTACAAGCCCCTTTGGGAATTCATGCTAGAAAATTCCTTTTGAATTTATACTAGATGATTATTCCCATTAGCTTTTTTAATTGTATTTTTCTTACTTGAAAAATTCATGTTGATAAGATTTTAAATGGATGTTTTAAATATTGGCCTGTTTCCATAATTTATTTTAAATAGAAATGGTCTCTCTGAAGGGAGCTGGGAAAAGTAGAGCACAGTTTGCTGTTCTTCTTGATAAAATAGATCTAGATGTTTATATAAAATTTGGGAAAAGTGTATTAGTACATATGAAGTTCATTGATGATAGGGAGTTGTTTTGTGTGTTGTAATGTGTCTCTCCTAGTTCTCTTACAGCTATCCTGCCTTTGAGGAACCCTGTTTCTTAGATTCTTAACTTCTCAGCAGCCATCACTCTTTTTTAGGTCTGGGTATTGGGGCTGGGTTGATCAGGCTGTTAGAGGTTCTGATCAATCCCTGTATGTTCCCTGAAGTCCAGATGGGACAACGTGCTGCAGCCCGCCACCACTAACTTGCTACTGCCAAGTCACCGCAGGACAACTTCACATAGCAACTTGCTGCAGGGATAAGTTGCTGCGGGTGGCTGGAGGGAGACCTGTGCAGGTGAGAAAGCAGATGGGCAGAGCGCACAGAGCAGCTGGATGGGTGGTAGGGAGGCAGTGACGGCTGGGGGCTTCCTATTTTCACACACCCAGCGACCACCACTGTACCAGGCTTGGAGCCCTGTGTGGTAGTGGCAGCGGCTCCGAGCCTGGTGTGCTGCTGTGCTGTCCTCATTGCACTGGGCTCACAACTGCCGTTGCTGCCACCACTGCACCAGGCTTGCATCTGTTATCTATGTTGCCATTGCACCGAGCTCAGAACCATTGCCGATGCCATCGCTTCCCTGCCTCCCACCCTTACTACCACCACTGCCATCCCCGGCCTCTTCTGCTCAGAGCCTGGTGCAGTGACAGTGAGCAGTGTGAAAATGGGGAGCCCCCAGGCACTGCTGCGCATCCGCTTGCCTACCCACCTGGATCTCCCCCAGCTGCCCATGGTGAGCTGTCCCAGGGATGAGTTGACTGTGTAGAGTTGTCCTGAGGTGACTTGGTGGCAGTAAGTTGACAGAGTTTTGAACTACGTTGCTTCCTACTTTGCAATGAAATTAAACATCTCAGCTGGTATCCACAGTTTAGTATTTTAATGTTGGCTATGTAACAGGAAACAGGTGTGTCTACATGCCTTAAGAAGTCTGATTCACATGCATCATAACTGAATTGACAACATTGTAGGAATTTGTTTTCTCTTTCCTCCTCAGTACTTTGAAAATAGTTTCTTTAAAGTAGTTGCAGATAGTAAGATGTCATTAAAGATGAATCAGTCTGGTGAAAGCATCTGGCAAGCTTGCTGAAAGAAGTACTGTAATAAGAGTCATTAAGTAATCTTCTATTCTTTATGGAGAATAAGCCAATCATGTGTGTAATCACTTCCTAGCAATGAACAGGAAAAATGGAGGGGAAAAAAATCAAGTAAAGAAATTGGAAGTTGGCTGAATGAGGAGTTTCCTTATTCCTTTTTCTGCAACAACTAAGGAAATAGCTTCTTAAAAGCTCTCCAGAATTCTACTTTATATTTATATTTATATTTATATTTATAATAGAACAAAAACCTACAATAATCTTATGGAAGGAGGAGATCAGTAATCCTGTTGAGCAAGATATCAGATATATAATCCTATTAAACAATTTCATAGATGTTGTAAGAAATATAAAATTGATATATATAAGTCATATACCCTCCACCTTCATCCCATTTCTGCCTAAATCAGAAGTCACCAAGCTTTCTCGGTTGATGGACTGGAGGAAAAGGGAGGGGGAAGCATTTTACACACATGCGTGCATGTGCATGGGGCCATGAGCTCATGCACACCGCAAATGGGGTGGGGCTAGCACCCACGTGATACTCACTAACCCTGCCCTGTTCTTGCATGGTGCAGTGCCTCATTTCCGCCACCTGCAGCGTGGTGGCGGCCATTTTTGCACCTTGCAGCACCCATTTTTGTGGTGCAGCGGTGTCCGCTTTTGTGCCTTGCAGCACAGCTGCAACCTGGTTTTATGCCCTGTGGCATGGCGGCGTCCCATTTTCATGCCTTGAGGCACAGCGGTGGCCTGTTTTTGTACCCTGTGGCCGCAGCGCTAGCGTGAGTGAGGGTGTGTGTGCACACATATGCATGCACTGGCCAGCCTGTCCCAGGCCCACAGGTTGGGTACCCCTGGCCTAAATGATCAGAATCATTATATTACTTCCCTGATACATCTGTGAACAAAAAGCTTGTTTTAGGAACAATTATCTCAACATTGAAGATATATTGAAATATAATATACTTCCCTTTCAAATGAGTTCTCCCAGCTATTACAGGTTGAATGAAATGTTACAGAATGATCAAACTTGCTTAGGGAAATTCAGCTTGCTTTTCAGAAGCTGAATTTAGAGAAAGTCATAAATGTGAAAGACAATGACCATAATTCACTGGTGGTATAAAGTGAGATGTTTATTTTTAAAAAAAAATGTCAAAAGTTTTTTTTTTGAGGGGAGAATTTACTGAGAATTTAAAATACCCACAGAAATGTTTCTTTTTAAAAAAGAACTTATAATGGTAGGTGATTAACTTTATTAGTCTGAATTGGCAAACTAATCTGGTGTTTGAGATCAGAAAAGGAATCTTTGCATGAGGCTGCACTCCTATTTATAGATACTCAACTGAAATTAATTCTGTTTACATATGTTTTTCACAATTCAAATACAAATAATACAAACATAACACATATATATCTAAATAAAAACAATATAAAAATTCAAATACTACAGTGCACCCACACCCTGGAGACCATTTTTATTACCTGTATTTCTTCTCATATTACAACTAACGATATACAATATATTTCAATTGTGCCTTTATTCCCTCCAAAACAGCATATATTCTTGAGCAGGTTTATTTCCTTTGCCTTCCTAAAATCATCCCATATTTCATTATAATTATTTACTTTAATCATCCCTTTTCTAAATTTAATTTCTTTTGTTAATTTATCATTACAATCAATTCCTTTTTTGCTTCATTTATATCTTAGAAATATATTTTCTTTAAGGAAAGTAATTATGTAATAAACTGCTTCCAATAATGGTTCCACCCATTTTTGGAATTGTCCCCAATTTATTTAATGCAGAAACATTATCAGTGGATATGGCTTTTCAGAGATGGCATACCTGCCTCCAAGTTGTGCTTGTGGAATACTTTTAAAAGTTGGTGGAATACTTTTAAAAGTTGGTAATCTTAAGAGATTACCAATTTTTATGTCAGTGTTCCGCATGAAATGTTTGGTGAGAATGCTAACATCCAGTAAGATTTAGGGTTCTTATAATATTTCCATTATACTGGCACACACATGGTATGCATGTGTAGATGGATTAGTGCGCCTGCTAATGACCATTTGCATCATTTGTGATTACTAGTGCTCCCTGGATCAAAGATCAGGACTCAGTGAATTACATTATTTGCAGTATGACAACATTAATGTGTGGCTAGCAAAAGCCCTGGAGATCTGGCGTGGGGATCTACTAGCTCTAGACAACCCCTAGGGGTAGTAAGTGGCTTGAGGGTGTTCCTTCTGCTTTAACTTTCTACATTTGCTTTTGTTTTTATTTTTATTATTTTATTGTTGCTTTTATTTATTTTTAAATCTGTTTCTAATGTTGACTTTTAAATAGTTTTATGACTTTTATTTGTAAACTTTCTGTCAAGGTTCCGATGAATGAGACAAATCAAACAAATTGCTGGCATAATTATTTATCTAAAAAGTCTTAGTAATAAAACGAAACATCAGCACTCATGGAGGGATGCCAGAATCTGAAATCTCCCTCCAAACCCATCGTAACACACATACAATCCCCACCCTTATCTACACGTCATAAATCACATTATCCAATTAGTTTCACATATGACGTCTCTCCTCCCATTCTGTACCCGGGCTTCTTATCTTCTCAAAATAGCTGTTAGAAAATTCCCTCCCTACAAGATTCAAAGGGAAGCAGTTTAAACAAAAGGCTGTCTCTTATATTGTCAGTGCAAAAACATGTCAATGTTTGCAGCATTGACATCCGCCCCCCCTTAAAAATGTAAACAAACACAAGTTAGGAGCTGACTCTTGGTTTGTTGGGGTGTTTCTCATAAAACTTTTTGATAAGCCTGTCAGCTTTCACATCGCTAGATTTTACCTAAATGGCTTCAGACAATGGGTATCCCTTCCATTGTACTAGGAACTGCAATTTTCCCTTAAAGATTCTAGAGTCAAGGATACATTTCACTTCATAATGGGTCTGACCCGCTACTATGAGGGATCCAGGAGCTTTCTTAGGGGGAGGTTTTAAAGTGGAGGCTCGAAAAGGTTTCAGTAAGCTGCAATGGAACACCGGGTGAATTTTCCCCAAAAGTCTGGGGAGTTTCAATTTTACTGTGACTGGGTTGATGATTTTCACAATGGGGAAAGGCCCCAAGAATTTCACTCCCAATTTCCTGCTGGGTAATTTGAGATGTAAATATTTAGTTGACAGATAAACCTTTCCCCCCACTTGGAATGTTCTTTGGGGAGCCCTCTTTTTATCAGCTTGTTTTTTATAAGTCTCAGAAGTCTTCTGTAACACCGTTTTCATGTTTCTCCAAACCTCTTCCCACCTCCTTACCCATTGAACAAGTGTCGGGGAAGCGGAGGGCACTTGAGGATAGTCAGGCAATAAAAAGGGTAGGATGTGTCGACTCACCATCGGGTCATTCTCCCCTTCGTCATCACTGTCAAAAGAGAGTAGAACTGGGGTGGATCCAGTCTGAGTTCCGGCGTCCTCCTGTGTGGGGGATGTGACCTGGACAACAGGTTCCTGTGTCATCCGGTTGGATTTCTCTCCCTTTAGCTGCTGTGCAGGTCTCTTCCTCACTGCTTGTCCTGGTCTGCTCTGCTGTTGGGGAAAGGGGACCGGGCATTTCGCTGCTCGATGTCCCTGCTGTCCGCATCGGAAACACTTAATTGCCGGGTTTACAGGTGGCTTGGGTCTTTCAGCCATCACAGTAGTTGGAGATTTTGGTGGGGGTGATTGCCATTCAGGTTGTTCTGACCTTGGGTAGGAGAGGCTTCTTATAGCGGGTGAGCTGAACATCTAATTTCACTGCTTCCTGGTACCATTCATGCAGTTGGTCAGTTACAGCTTGGTAGATACATGCCAGAGAAAGGTAGTCATCTAACCCTTCTCTAAAAAGATGAATTATGGATTGCTCAGGCCATCACTGTATCCAACCAGCCAGCTTTCGAAACTCCTGCACGTACTCCAGGGCAGGCCGGCCAGCTTGCTTTATCTTATGGATTTGCTCTTCCGCTCTGAGGGCGATGGATGAGTCCTCAAATCTTTCCCTTAGCCCCATGAGGAAAAGGTGGGGGTCCTCCAATTCAGGGACCTGCTCGTTATATAAATTGTTCAACCATTCAGATGCTTCTCCCTCTAGGCTGGACGCAATCACATCGACCATAGCACCTGGGTCCAGTTAGAGATGGGCCCAACTATTCAAATGAGAACATACGTGGTTGAGGAAGAAAATAAGTTTCTCTGGGTTTCCATCGAAGGTTGCTCTGAAGGGTGGGTTCATCATTGGTTGCTGGGGTCCCCATTGCTGCTGGCCCCACCCTGGTTGTTGGTTAAATGGTTGCTGGGGCCCCCACTTCTGTTGTTGTGTCTCCAGTTGCTGCTGGCCTCACTCTGGTTGCTGATTTAATGGCTGCCAGGGCCCCCACTGCTGCTGGCCCCACTGGTCCTGCTGTACGTTCAGGGGTTGGACGTTTGGGTCCTGCTGCTGCCACCCTTGCTGTTGTCCTCCCACCAGCTCCTGATCTCCAGGCTTCTGCACCACCCCCAGCTGTTGTAAGGCTTCTATTAGCTGGGGCAAGCTCAGAGGTTGTTGGCCTTTCACTTGTGGGGGCTTCCCAACCTCCCATTGCTGCAGAGGCCCCAGGCTGGGGTCCTCTGTCTCTATGGGTCTGGAGGGCTTGGCAGAGGACTCCTGGGTCTGGCAGGCAGTCTGATCTGCGGACAGGATTTTCCACTCACCCAGATTCTCAGTGGTTGACGATATGACATCTCCTCCCCATTCTGCTTCTGAGGCCTCTTGCCGCACAGTCTGGCCTCCATTTTCTCTACTAGAGTGGTTCCAGCTTGACAACGAGATAAGCTCTGTTATCTGCTGATGTTTGGAGATCGGCCCATATTCATCTTCCCACAGAAATCTATTTATTATTTCCTCTTCAGAAGTTTCGCCAGCAATCAGGCCTTCCTTTTCCATCTTGAGGATTCTTCCCTGAATCTTTGCCAGCTTATCTCTCTTACCGGAGACAGCGGTGGGGGTTCAGGACCCCCCTTTGAAAGAAGGTAGATTCTGGCATGATATCAAGGTTCCGATGAATGAGACAAATCAAACAAATTTCTGGCATAATTATTTATCTAAGAAGTCTTAGTAATGAAATGAAACATCGGCAGTCATGGAGGGATGCAAGAATCTGAAATCTCCTCCCCCCAAATCCATCGTAACATACCCCGCCCGTATCTACACATCATAAATCACATTATCCAATTAGTTTCACATATGAGGTCTCTCCTCCCATTCTGTACACAGGCTTCTTATCTTCTCAAAATAGCTGTTAGAATATTCCCTCCCTACAAGATTCAAAGTGAAGCAGTTTAAACAAAAGGCTGTCTCTTACATTGTCAGTGCAAAAACATGTCAATGTTTGCAGCATTGACACTTTCCAGACTCACTCAGAGTGACATGGTTGGTGTATAAATTTGATAGATAAATAAGATACCATATGTATGATCTTTACATGACAATCATGACTAGCCTTCAACAGCTTGATAGATTAGGCTCCCAGAGAATTCTGGGAGTTGACTATCACAGGGGTCCTCAACCTTGGCAACTTTAAGGCTTGTGGACTTCAACTCTCAGAATTCCTCAGCCAGTCTTAGTGATGGTTTTTAAGTCCTTACATGGCATGGGTCCGGAATACCTCGGGGACCACCTGCTGCCGGCGTCGACTCCCCTCCGCCCCGTGCGTTCCCACAGAGAGGGCCTCCTCAGGGTGCCTCCAGTCAGAGAATGTCGGCTGGTGGCCCCCAGGGGGAGGGCCTTCTCTGTGGGCGCTCCGGCTTTGTGGAATCAGCTGCTGGTTGAGCTCCGGATGGCACCGGATCTCCGCTCCTTCCGGCGTGGGTTAAAGACCCATTTATTTGAACAAGCTGGCCTGGCCTGATGGGGAATCACTTAGGGTTTTAATATTTATATATATATTTTATTGTTTTTTATTGTGGGCAATAATTTAATTCTTTTTTTTTAACTTTTGTACTTTTGTAGTTTTAAGATATGCCCTGTTCACCGCCCTGAGTCCTTCGGGAGAAGGGCGGTATAAAAATTTAATTAAATAAATAAATAAATCACATCTGGAGGACAGAAGGTTGCTCTATAGAGTGTTGTTTTGGTAGTGTGGAATCAAACACAGGACCCAGAAAGCAGTAATCAAGGCTCCCTGCAGTATCTATTTATTTAACAGTGCGCACTGGAGACGCTCTCTTCCAAAAGGAAAGTGAGAGACACACCCCTTCAGACAAATACATCCATGTGTATTATATATTTCAGAAAGGAGGGGAAAGTTATGCATGCATGCACATGTATTTGTAGTACATCTCAGGTTACTTCCTGTCCTTCTGTTATCTACAGAGTGTAATGATTGTTTTCTATAGATAACAGAAGGGGAGGAGATAAATTGAGACGTATTACAAATACATATGTTAAAAGAAACATTTGTATCCTGAGATTCAGCGATTGCTATGGGGATGTTCTGATAAAACCACAGCTGCTGTGAGCTGCAAGGACACATTCCTTATGCCTCAATTTGTCTGAGTCCTATTCATCTGAAAACTGATTTTCCCTAGAGCAGTATTTTTGTATGTTTTGCCATTTTTTAAAATTTCTTTAATACCTCCCGTATCACAATTAAATGCATATGTTCTTCAGATTACAAAAATCCAAGACTATCAGCAAGCACAATATATTTTATATTGTTTACATGTTTTAATTTTCAAACACAAAGACTAAATAAAGATTCTGATTGGAATTAAAAAGGAAAGAAAAATTGCTTGATACAATAGTCAATTATAATCCAGTTCTATATAGTATTAATGTTTAATTTATTCTAATACAGATGAGCAAACAACAATCCTGCAATTGGAAGTCCAAACTATCTATTTTCATCTGGGGAGCCATTCGTATTTTGATTTGGTGGTGGTTGGCAGAATTGATGATTCATTTCATGTATATGCATACTATCTACAGTAGCATTTCACACCTGGAAGCAGTAACATACTGGACGTTAGGTGAGTGTATGTCTTTGTGTATAGAATTGATTGCTATGTATTTATTAGGTGGCTAATCCTAACTCAGTGTAGGAACTTTGTCCCCAGTGGGCTCACCAATAACATAAGGAACAGAATGGGTTTCAGCAACAATTGCATGGGTTTATTGATTCAGAATTCCAAAATAATTACCTTTTTTGAACATTGCTTTGTTTCAGCACAAACGAATTAGAGATATCCACAGATAATTAACATTGCCTTCTCATTAAGGGAAGCAGTAATGTATCTATGTCTTCATTGGGCTACTAGGAATGAGTTCTATTTGGCTTCCCATGCTAGGGAAGCTGCATGCTTAGGTTAGAAAAAGATAAAGTAAGCAGAGAAATAACAAAGGGAGCATAAGTATTTAATCACCCTCACCAATTTCCATCCATTTATACTCTCACTCTACCAAATATGGTGCTTGTTAAATGTAACTTGCCATTTAAAGAATGGCTGGCATGACTAGTCAAGTTCTTGTATCATTCCATTGCATAGACAACATGGTCAAGCCACTAGTGGTATCTCAGCAGAAGTGCAATAGATTCTCTACCTCCCCTTCTCAACACAGCTTATCATGTTTTATGCTGGAATCCTATAAGGGCTGTATTTTTGATTCTTACTCATATACTATATACTGTACAGTGGTACTCAATTGCTTTGAAACTCATTGAATTTCATAGTCAACACATTTTGACATGAAAATTTTGTCCTGGTACTCATTGTTTGTTTGGTACTTCATACATAAGTGATAACTTGTCATTATTGGCTGCTTTGTAATTCATACATTATTCCTTATGGGAAAAATTTGTTTGGTATTCATCATTTTTGGTACTCATTGTGCCTCCCACAACTGATTAACAATAAGTACCGAAATACATGCTGATGTAATCAAGTCCATCCATCTTGCTGATGATCATCCTCTTCTACTTTTCCATTTTCCCTAGTAGTGGAGTCTTATCTGGGTAGCTGGGCTTTTGTAAGTATTCTGAATATCCTTTTCAAAGCCTTCATTGCTACCCTACCAAATGCTAATATTTGATGAATTTCTCGATTACTGGTCTTTTTATTGTCAATCCCAAATGGCAGAAGTTACCCACCACTTCAATATCTTCATTGTCAATTTTAAGGCTGTTTGTTGTATCTGCTGTCATTAATTTTGTCTTCTTTATATTTACTCTTAGTCTCATTTTTCCAATGTGCTCCTTGATTTATTTTACTTAGAGCTTCCAGATAATTTGCACTTTTAACTTTTAGAGTAGCATCATCTGCATAATGCAGGTTATTGATGATTCTTCTTCCAAATCTAAAATCACACTCATCTTCTTCCAATTCAGCTTCACTTGATACATTCAGCATCTGGGCTGAATAAATAAGGGAAGAGTATGTGGCTTTGTTGCATTCCTTTGCTAATCTGGAATCTGCTTTGTCCTGTTCCATCCAGACTGTGGCTTCTGGCCTATGTATACTTTCTCATGGGGGTCAGTGAAATGTTCTGGAATTGCCATTTTCCTGAGGATATTCCACAGCTTGATATGTTTGGCACAACCACAAATCTTTCCATAATAAATGAAGCCCATATTAACTTCTTTCTGATATTTTTTGACTATTTCAATTTTCTAGCATCTATCAGCATTAAACATAATTACTTTGCTAGCATGTGAAATTAAAGATATTGTAGCGCAGTGCAATGTGTATAGGTATCAGTTGGATGTTGGAAGTTTGTGTTAGTGTTGAAGAAATCATTGAATGGGCAGAAGTCATTTTCTTGCTTTGTTTTGAATTCCTAGCTCATGCAATCCAATTACATTTTTCTCCTTAATAATTTTGGTATTCTAGTTTCCAGCCATCTTCTTGCATGTTCTAGTAATTTCAGATTGAATCTGACCGTAAAATTTATCAGTCTCCTCTTTTTCTGCATCAGTGCTTGCTGCATAAACTTGGATAATCATATTAAAGTGTTGTCCACAAAGTTTAATTGATAATATTAAGGTATTGAGTCCCTTAGGGAGAAGGGCGGTATAGAAATAAAATAAATAAATAAATAAATAAATAAAATATTTGTTCCCAAATACTGCCCTTGTTATATCCTTCCTGAAAACTATGAAAACAATACCATTATTTCATGGTATATTTTCATGCCTTGAGTAGTAAACAGTTCCAGGTCTTGTCCATTTCACATTGGTAGTGTGTCAGTATGTAGTCAACCTATTTCGTCTTTTACATTGTTGAGTTTTCCCGTATTCATTCTCTGTTTAGCTTCAGATTTTATTTTCCTACATGACAACTAGACATCCCAAAGGTTTTAATTTAGCCATGACATAAATACATTAGTACTCTGAAAGATGATTAGTTCTTCCTTAGTAGCATGTTGAATGCCATTCAACCTGGGAGGTCCTTCATCCAGTACTATATCATTAATCATTCTATATTTCATGTCCTTATGGCTTTCTTGGTAAAATACAGAAATAGTTTACCATTGCTTTCTCCAGAATGGTATGAAACGATGCCTTTTCCGTTGTGATCATCTCCCCCCAGTATCTTCCTGTACCACTGCTGCCTAGTATACATGCCTACTTGTTTTAGTTATGTAGCTGAGATGACTTGGGAGTACAAATGTGATCAAAGTACTGATACTCTCAATTTCCCCCCCAAAGAAATCTTGATTTGTTGTGAAATAAGTTGAAAGTGACACAAGTAAATGTCATCCAACATATTTTAACTCATAATTAAAAGAACCAGACACTTTGCTTGATGTATAACTTAACATATTCTTGTAAATAATAAAAAAATGAAAATTGCATGGAAATAATTATGGCACTCCTAACCTACTATTTCATAGCATATTTTTTTGAAGCAGTAACTACAATCGAACACTTTTTGCAGCTCTGAATAAGACTTCTACTCTTGTCAAATGGTAATTTTTCATACTTTTCTTGAACAAATGGCTCCAGTTACCTTAGATTTGATGTGTTCCTTCTTCTAACTGTGAGTTTTAGCTCCTTCCATAGATGTTCTATAGGACTCAGATTAAGATTCATAGCAGGCTACTTCAGAAGAGTCCATTGTTTACTTTTCAACCATTCTTGGATTTTCCAAAATTTATTTTTTAGGTCATTATCCTGCTGGAGGACCTGTGAGATGCAACTGAGGCACTGGGCATTATGTTTTGCTCTAGAACAGACATGTCAAACACAAGGCCCGGGGGTCAGATCCGGCCCGCGAAGTTGTTTCATGCGGCCCGCGAAGCCATCCTGGAAACAGTGAGGGAACAGCCCCCACTGCCTTGGCCCTGGCCCAGAGACCCTCCTTCTGCCAGAGACCCTCAGATCTGTCCCACTCCTGCTCAGGCCCCCATAGGCACCCTTGATGCGAACGATGTAGAGCTAGCCATGCCCACCCAGTAGGTCATACACACTCTAGCCACACCCACCCAGTAGGCCACGCCCACCCAGGTCATACCCACCCGGCCCCCTGAGGGCAACTGCAATGCTGATGCGGCCCTCAATGAAATTGAGTTTGACACCCCTGCTCTAGAATGCTTTAAACATCTTCTGATTTCATTATGTCTTGCACAGATTCAAGGTTTGCAATGTAAAAGGCAAACAAGTAACCATAGCATTATGGAACCTCCTCCATGTTTCATAGTAGGGATGATGTCCTTTTCTTTAAAAGCTTAATTTTTCCTTCTGTGAACATACGGCTTACTAAAACACTCTAATTTTGTTTCGTATGTCCAACATATATTCTCCCAGAACTGTACTTGTCAACATGCCTTTTAGAAAACTCCAATCTTTTTTGTGTCTGTCTTTCAGAAGTGGGGTCTTCCTGGGTGTTTTATCAGGGAAGTCACTTTTAGTCAGACAATGAAGGATGCTGTGACTTAACATTGTTGTACCTTGATTTTGAACGTCAGCCAGGATCGTTTTTGAAATTTCATTCTCTACCTTTCAAACTATCCTTCTGTTTAATCTGGGGTCAATTTTCCTCTAGCAGCTTTGTCCTGGGAGATGGGCTACAGTTCCATGGACCTTAAATTATGGTCACGGGAACATTAAGCTACTTGGAGATGTTTTACCATGCTTGGCTATCACCATCCTCTTTTTCTCCTTTGACGATTCTCTGCTTTTCTTTCTGTGGTCCATGTTCATTGTGCTGCACAAAATGCTCGAGGGAATACTTTTCTCCATCCAGATAGGCTGAGTGACTAATTATGAGATACCAATTATGAGATACCTGTGATACCAATTAAACATTCTGCTTGAGAGATCACTAAAGTCCAGTTATATCTTTACTCCTAGGGCAGACATGTCAAATTCATGACGTCACGTGACATCGTGCGACGTATCGGAGCTTTTTCTCCATTGTCAGCAATGGAGTGGGCACGGTTTCCTCGTGACGCGTCCGGCCTGCAGGCTGGCAGTTTGACACCCCTGTTCTAAGGGAACCAATAATTAAATCCATGCTATTTTCATTTGCTGCTATTTTTTTGTAGACGTAAAAACTAGTCTTATGTTCATTTCATTAAATTCATTCATTCATCATCACTTTGTGAAAAATGATTTTTTAATAAAAATGAATGCTAGTAATTGATGCTTATAGATTTGGAAATATGGATAATTTGTTGAGCAGCTGTTATGAAGTAGACTGTACCTTCCAGTGTACTTGAGAAATTTTGGAATGCTTTTCTAATGCTTATTAGGAATTTGGGAGCCAGTTTGGTGTATTGGTTAAGGTATCAGCCTAGAAACTGTGAGACTGTGAGTTCTAGTCCTGCCTTAGACACAAAGCCAGATGGGTAACCTTAGCCAGTCATTTTCTCTCAGCCCTAGGAAGGAGGCAATAGCAAACCTCTTCTGAAAAACTTTGCCAGGAAAACTTTAGGGACTTGCCTAGGCAGTCTCCAGAACAGAACAGAAAAATAAATAAATTAAGAGTTCAGGATCCTGTTTAGGCAATAAAATTACAGTTTAGTTGCTTACATAATTTCTGTTTAAAATGCATAAATGATGGGATGTGTTACCTTATTAATCTGAAATAAAAGTGAGGGTATTCTTGATAATTTCTTATCCTAAAGAATAAATTGATGTCTGGGAAAAAGTGGTATAAAGAATTCTGATCCAGCCCTCCCTTATGTGAATAACGGCTGTTTTCAATAGCAGCTTCCAAACTGTGGGATATTTTATTTTCTACAATCCATCAGGATCTTTCTCTTAGAGCTTTTCTTTTCTTTTTCTTTTTTTGCCAACTGATTTAAGGTTTCCTGTTTGTCTTGCCAGGCAGATGGTTTTTATATGACACATGCTCCTTTTATGTTTTAGCTGCTTCTGATTTGGGACTATTACTTTATTTCTTTTATGAGATTTCTTTGTGCTTAATTATTGCAAGCCACTGTGAGTGGTGTAGATATCTTGCCAAAAATAATGTCACATTTTCCAGTTTTAACATACAATTTTTTTACAGTTTCTAAAAGAGATTATATATAAAGAATTCTGCTTTCCTTCCCTAAATACTGGGCATTCAAATAATTATGGAACTAATCCTGGTGTGTCCCTGGGAGCTAATATAATTAGACAGCAATGTTGTAATTTTGCTTTATCTTTTAATTTATTTTCATAGTACTTATAATAAAGGGTGGAAAAATGGGTATTGCTTATCGCCCATAAAAAATAGAGCAAAACCCTGATATTTAGTAAAAGAAAACACAGCTACTTGGAATTGTAAAGTGAACTGTACTTTTATTGAACCCCTGTAGCAACTTCTTTATTAGATTTTTAGTTATCATTTACAAATATTTACAAAATATTTACAAAATATTTCTATGAAATATTTGGATTGTGTTTCTGTCTCCCTTTTATCCTTACAATAATATATTTATCTTGCTTTTTTCTGTGAATAGATCAGAAAGTAAATTTGCCTACACTAAGATTTGTCTATAGCAGGGGTGTCAAACTCAATTTCATTGAGGGCCGCATCAGCATTGCGGTTGCCCTCAGGGGGCCGGGTGGGTGTGGCCTGGGTGGGTGTGGCCTACTTGGGTGGGCATGGCTAGAGTGCATATGGCCTACTGGGTGGGCGTGGCCAGCTCTACATCGTTCGCATCAAGGGTGCCTATGGGGGCCTGGGCAGGAGTGGGACAGATCCGAGGGTCTCTGGCAGGAGGAGGGTCTCTAGGCCAGGGCCAAGGCAGCGGGGGCTGTTTCCTCACTGTTTCCAGGATGGCTTCACGGGCCACATGAAACCACTTTGCGGGCCGGATCTGGCCCCCGGGCCTTGTGTTTGACATGTCTGGTCTATAGAGATTCTCAGTCATCCAGATTATGGGTGTCTCAAAGGTGTTTTTTTCCAAAAAGCAACTGAACTGAAGAAGCTTCTTGGATGAAAAGCAAAATGTCTTCAAGGAAAAACAAAGCCCAGTTACCTTTTTTGAAAAAGCACCTTTGGGACTACATTAGGATCCTCCAAGTGAGAAGTGATGCTCAGGACAGGCTACAGCCTTGGCATTCGAGAACAATCTTAATAAATGTATTTGTTTATTACCAAACAAATTTATAAAAGCCGTCTGGATGAAAACCAAATTAAGGCAACACAGAATCATCAAAAAAGAATCTCCTCCATTTCTCTCTCTCTCCTTCCCTGTTTCGAATTTGGGTCTAAGAAAACCTAGCTGAGTTCCCAATTTTTGCACAGATTTTTACATTGCACAGTACATGTGCAGATATGGCAAAAGAAAATGGAATACGAGATTTCTTTAAAACATCATTATCACTACCACTAAACTATGAAGTTACTTAGCCTCACCTAATACAAGCGCATCTATACTTATATTCAGTGATGGGATTCAAATACATGAACCACCAGATGCTGCTTCCGGAAGTCCATTCTGGGCCTGGGCAACAAAAAATTAGCTACCAGTTCTGCCGAAGTGGTGGGAACTGGCTGAATTCCACCACTGCTTATATTCATTAATTAGACATAATAGGAATAATGGAATAAATCAAAAGATAAGTGGGAGCCTCAGAGATTTTCCTTCAAGAGTTTCCTCAGTGATGAATTAGAGCTCGTGCAAAATACATTGCCAAGATACTATGTCTGCTGTTCAGGATAGACCAGACTAGGAAATCAAAATCATTCATACCGATACATTTATTATTAAGCTATGGTAGCAGAATCTTGCTATTCTGAATGGGTTTTCCCCCTCCCTCCCTCCCTCCTTTTATTATGGTGAGGACTAGGGAGGGCTTTATTGGAAGCTATAGCAGATTCTGGCCTAGACTCAGATTTCTTTTGTCTGACTATTATCTTCTTTGCAGCTCTTTTTCCTGTTCCTCAGCATGATTCCTTCTGCCCAATACACAGTAAAGGAATATTTCAGCCTTTTATGGATTTGAAAGAAAATCTTCTAGAATACAGAACTGTTCAAGTTTGTACTGACACTCTAATTTCAGTGTTGTACTTGCAGCATTGTAGTTGCATCCAGGGGGGATCCAAATTTAATCTTACTTTGGGCCATATAAGGTCACTGATGGACTTTCTACCAACTACTATTTCTCAGCAAAATCTTCTTCATAAAAGCTATTTTGGATATGCTACAATAATCACTGCATTGCTTATTAGTTAATATGTATCTGTATAGAAATCAAGATAGGATAATTATACGGTATATAATTACACACACACACACACACACACACGCATACACACAGAGAGAGAGAGAGAGACAGAGAGAGAGAGAGACAGAGAGAGAGAGAGAGAGAGAGAGAGAGAGAGAGAGAGAGAGAGAGGGAGCTTAAGTTTTTCAGCAGTCAGGATAACTTTAGAACTACAGCTTATGGTAGGCTAATTAAGTCAAAGTACTTTTGAACAGTATGAATAAGATGACACATCTGTTCCCCATACCAGTTTGAAATCATCAATTTTTAGTGATATTCATTTATGATGCCTAGTAGCCTTCTTTTTGACATGTTGCTCTAATACCAATAAGACAAAAGAACTGTGTTACTGTAAGTAGTGTATGTGTTTGATCTTAATAGATTCTTGTGGGGAGAGAAAGCTTTTAACTAATTTGGGTCGTGAATATTCACAGAGATATTGGAACACTGCTATCATGTCCCCCCTCGTCCTTCTCTTCATTAAACTAGACATACCCAATTCCAGCAGCTGTTCCTTATATGATTTAGCCTCTAGTCCCCTAAATACTCTGGCTGATACCTTTAATTTATTGACTAATAACCCAGCAAATTATTTTTAAATTCAGTTTTAGAGTTTCTATTTAATGGAAGATTTTGGTGTCTCTGCATTCATTGACATTCTAATGAACTATTAACAAAGGAATTAATTTGCTGCCATTTTTCAAACAATAATGGGCAAGAAGAATTTGGAGATAAGAAAATACAAAGTGTGGCACAAGACGTTTAATGAGATCTAGTGCCGTTCAAGTACTGTGCAAATGCTTTTTACCTAAGGGCTACAAATATCCTTAGAGTAAAATATCATGGTTGCTTTGTAGATACAGACCACCGTCATCAGTCTTACAATATACTTAAGCTGAGAGGTGTTAGCTGAGAGGTGTAGGTGAAACAGTGTGGCCTATGGCAGCTGGAGTTAGACCTGCCTCTTCTTTTCCCTCCATCACCATCTTTCTGTACCTTGTGACCTTCAGTGGGTAGGGCTTAGGAAAATAAAATATGTATTTGTACTATAGCACAGAGAGTATTTAAAAAGGATGAATTAAGGTACATTAAAATAGTTACCTCACACTCTTCTAATTATTGTATTTTGTGGAAAAAAATTCCTAGCTCTTTGACAGTCCTGATTAAAATGTGTCTTTGAACAGTGTTGGCATGTGAAATGTATTTCAGTGTATTTTTTCATGAACTTTTTAGAGTTCTCAGTGGATAGTTCTGTTTCCCACCTTTGTTAGGCTAATAGCAAAAAACAAAAAAACAGTCACATGGTGGTAAACAAAACTCATCAAAGGCTATCTTCTGTTAAGAACATCTAGGAAAGCAATAGAATAGGTTAAACTTATATTTGCAAGAATAGGTTTCTCTTCTTAGTAAAGGGGGAGTGAATTCAGCCAAGCCTGTTGCTTTTCACTGTGGTCTGTCTGGCCTTATTCATTGTGGTTCTTAATTCATTTATGTGACTCATGCACCTGGAATTTTCTGAAGCTTATGGAATTGTTTAGTAGCAGTTCTGTGTGACTAGGCAGGCTGCCAACACATGCCTGTAGCTCCACTTTGACCATAATTTTATCATCCTTGAGCTGATTGTCATTCTGCTTCATTAAAATTATTTTTAATATCTAGCTACTGGTATATACTTAGGAAGTATTTACATACAAAAGTTTGAGCCATTTTTCTGTGCTTCCTTTAATCATCTCCAAAACTCTTTGATTTGTTTGTCAGGACACCTTCTCCAGCTTCATGGGTATCTTTTAAGGGTCAATGTTGCAGGAGCAAACTTTCTCTCCACCATGGATGAGTGTGTCCTGTTTCCATTAGAAAAGGTCACATAATAGACATTTGTAAGCACTGCAGGCACTTAATAGCTTACTTCAATCATTGTTTTCATTTGCAAACAATTCACTGGGGAGGAAGTTCTGAAGACAGATTCTGAAGCTGTTTGTGAGAAACTGGAAAGTGGGGGTTGAGGTGTTTGGTTTATGTAAGAAAAGACAACACAGTCCAGATGTGAGAGACACGAGAAAATACATTTCAAAGAGACTCCACTTTAATTTAATCCCACTATAATTGGGGCTGGGATTCTGATTGTAGTTTTCAAGAAATCTTCTTTTGTCACATTAAAGACATGTTCTTGGAATTAATATTCTTGCTTCTCTGATTTCATAAAGCTATACATCACTGTAGGCCACTTCTTCCTACCACATCCAAAAGTTATCTGGTAGCTTCCTCATCAATCAGATGAGATTCATTCCCATGTAGAGAAGATCTTCAGGTCTCTGCTAGAATAGTGGAAAACTTCCATTAAGGGATCAACGTCTTTCTTGCCAGATTTCAACCAGAGTAGAAAGATTCCTTTTTACAGCAGGCTTAGCCAAAGATTGCTTAACCAAGACCTGGTTCCTCAATCAAGGACTCTATTTTGCATTTTCTAGCCCTTATCAGCAATTTTTCATGCCTATCTCCAGCACTGCACAAGCGGACCGCTCACAGACCGCTCACAAAATATACCAATGCAAGATTGTGTCCAAAGAGTTAAGGCAGATGGAAGCTGATGCTTAAAAGAATTGTCAAAGTCACATTGACCTTGTTTCTTTGTTTGGGTTCTCAGAGATCATGGGGTGTATTCAGGGAGATTCTATAGAACCTTTTTCTCTGTTGGCAATAGTCTTGCAAAAATACAAGAATGGACATGCTGTTGAATGCGAAAGTCCAATAAATCCTGACAGTATGAACTCAGCATTTTTTCTGATTATGTTAAGGATGGAATCATAACAGATATAAAGAACATGCTAAGAAAAGGCTATAGCTTCACCCCAATAAAAATCAGTTCAGGAAGTCAGTGAATGAAGGCCTGAGCTTAAAAATATAAAAATCTTTTGGGCTTTTTGGAAGTAAAGCCATCAGCAGCTGGTTTGATGCATAATATTTTAAGCACCATTGTAAATAATGAACTATAGTAGAATACTGTAAAGGAGTTCCAGCCAAGAGCTACTGTATATAAATATGTCCATGCTGTATCTCACAGCTATGATTTATTCATGAATATAAACTACCATGTTATTTATTCCACAAGTGCAAAACATCTTTAGAATTGTAGAATGTATTTAGAATTAAATTATACTATATGAAATCAATGTCATTTTCTCCCAGTATAAACATCTGTATCCAAAATTATGCTAAAGGCTTTGTGCATAATAAGATGGTTAGTATATTATACATTTTCTGAAGCATTCATGTCTCTTCCGCTTCAAAAGATATCCACAAAATGCTGAGATCATTTCTGAGAAAGAGGAATAACACAATCTTGAGTTTAGAACTTCTGAACTGCATTTCCAAATTGTTTAAGTCACTGCAAACTAACATAAGCATATCTGATGGGCCTTTTCAGACTCTCAATCATTTTCAGCATGCCAAAAGTTGTTACAATATTTTGTGCACATTGAAGCAATAGCATAGGTATGGGACCTGTCTAAGGAATTTTTGAGTCAATATGTCTCAACAGTAAAATTTCAGGATGACCTTTTTAATGATCAAAGACCCTTTGCAGAGAGCCAGTTCAAAACAATTGTGTTCTTCATAAGACTGGACAGAACAATGACAAATAAAACAGATTTGTTAGTTTGAATAAAGTAGTTTTTATGTTTTCTGAGCCACAGTCATCCATCCATCCATTCAATGTCAACAACTGATGATGGTTTGTATGTAACTACAGAAGTTCTGGTTAAGAATAGTAATAGTGATTTATCAAACATTTCTCCTAAGTAATTGCTGTTGTGCTGATCATTACAGAAATTTGATTCTGTTAAGAAAACGAGGTGGCAGAAAATCATTTGTTTCTTTAATACTGTTTTTAGTAGTATCTTCACACATTTTTGTTTAAATACATAATACCTTCAATAATAGAAAACCAAAATAGATACCGGGAAAAATTAGAAAATATTAACATGACCGGTAAATTAACTAATAAGCTTGTTCAATGTCTGTTTAAAACGTGGAGTCACATAAGAATCTGTTAATGCTGAATATATTTCCTTTTAGTCCTGTACTAAACAAGTAAGATGTTTGGAAAAGTTTATATTATATGAAAGAGTTTTGTAGAACTTCTACTTTTCTAATTAAAGTTGAATTTTGAGAGGTATTAAGAAGTGAATTAATTAGACAGAAGGCTTGCGGATTGAGACTTTTTTTAAATAAAGGGGGGGTTAATCAAGGCAATAGATCACTTATAAAATCTGAATGTGTGCTTATGTGTGCTTACATTTGAAGAATGTATATTCTTCAAAAATTTATAACATGATAATATACTCAAAAATTGGAAATGTGGAGTTTATGAAAGTGGTATGTGAATTCCCTTTTGAGAATACTCGAAGGAGAATGGAAATGAGCATGCAAAAATGTATTCCTAGGTTACCCTTAACTAACTTTATAGGAAATCTACTTAGAGATTTGGCGCTTCATTTTGTACAGTATAAGATTATTGTTTACTTTTTATGTTTTATTGGTAACTATTGTGAGCTGCCCAGGATTTATTGTATATAAGATGAGTGGCCATACAAGTCTATTAAATAAATAAATTCCAATGAATGTTTCATACCTAATAAAAACAATTAATATTTTCTGGTAAGAATATAATTCCAAAAAATAAAACATTATTAATACTTTTTGGTAGTGGCTACTAATAACTCTAACCCTAAATTTTAAAAAAGAAATCAACTATCTGTATGACATTATAAAAATGCAACAGCTGTGAATGATACAATGTTTGTGAAATAAAATGCATGGAAATGGAGCCTTGTTTTTTGTAAAATGTTGAAAATGAATTTATTCAAATTAGTGAAATGTTACTGCTGGGAAATTTTAACATGAAGTAAATATTTTATTTTTAAAGATTACTGAGTCAGTAAATAGTATTTGAAAATATGCCATCTTACAATTGCTGGTTTTGTCCTCCATTTTGTAGCATATAATTAAGAGGTTAAAGTTCTCTAACTAAATTCCATTCTGAAGAGAAGTTCTAGAAAGGCCCAAGTTTGAGTTATCTTGTCATGGAGACGAACAATTAGGCTTCCTCTGAACTTTGAAACAGCAGAGAGAGATGGCTTGGATAATGGTCCATGCAACCTCCTAAAGTAGCAAAGAACATTTTGTTCTACCGAAAAAGCTTTATCTACTAAAGATCAGAGCAGTAATACCTGCCCAGCCCTAGCATCTGTGATAGATCTTTTCTACTCCAGAACTGAAAAGACATTTGACAATAAGAGAGTTAAGTACCATGGTCCTTAAGCAATTTTGGGCAGCAGCTTCCAACTGTGTGTTTCTTTCAGGAAGGGAGAATCTGTCTGTTTATCTGATTTCTGAGGCTTTTCTGAGTACACACAACAAGTCTATTGTGATCTATAAAAAAAATAAGGATTTTGGGGCATATCGCCATAATTATCACATTTAATACATGTACGCAATTCTCATTCATTCGAAGCACCATGTAGAATTATTTTTGGAAAGGTCTGGTTTATGCATCTTAAAAAGCCACCTAATCACTAGAAATATTATAAGATATTTCATATCCATACAACAGTGCATGTTTCATGTATTATTCAGCCTTAAGATCAGTGTTGTATCTGCTACCATTGCCTGAAAGCATTCTGTAGGCTTTTAGAAAATGAAGCATACAGAAAATATTGGGCCTGGTAGAGGGTGGGAAAGATACTCCCTAAAATTGCTGAGCACTATATTAAAGAGACTATACTGTATACTTTTTATTCCCTATTAGGGGTATAACAGTGTAACTTAACTTTGGCTAAGGTAAGTGGGCTAGAACAGAATACAATTCAAATACAATACAAATCTAGCTGCTTTATTTTAATGACCTTTATCAAATAATTTCAACTATATCAACAATATGTTATAAGTGCTGTAGAAGGATGCAAATGGCTGACACTCATGCCTGTCATTGCAGTTTGTAGAATATGCACATGGCTGACGTGTGAAGAAACATGAGTTACAATAGTCCGGTTTATGTAAATAGAAGAGGGCTGTGTTTTTTTAGCTTTTGCGGTCATGAACATTGATAGATGTTGCAAAGCAATAAGACTGCAGGTTACTGCACTGAAAAGGGAATATAGCGTAGTATTTTAAAGGCTCTTACTTTCAGAAGTTGTAGCATTTATCCTGTCCATTTCCTCCCCCCTGGAGTCACATATCTTTGAAGCAGCACAATATTAAAGGCTAAAAGAAATTTAGGTGCAGAAGTAAAGCCGTATCTGTAATAACACCGAACATATGAAGTATTGACTTAATATTTAGGGCACATGAAGATTTATAGTTTTTGGAGGGTAAATATTTATCTTTCAGATCTATGTATTGATTTACACTGAGATGAAAATCAATACCCATTTCAATCTAGAAATCCTAGCTACATTGTGGAAGTGTGATACTCCTGCATTCTTACAGTTTTTAAACTGCATAACAACAAGTGAGAAAATGCATAGATTAAAAAAAAACCTATTACAACTTTTCCATTGGTGATTTTAAGATAATATATTGTTCCTTAAATAAAATTTCACCCCTGTTCTAGAAAAAGAGTTTTGAAAAAAATCAGTAACTGGGCGAATGAGGGCTGGAGCAACCATTCTATGCAAAGGAAAGAATAAATGTTTTCAGTTGGAAAGTACAGCACAGTAGACAGAGAAGTCTGGGTCTTCTAGACAGACTTGTGAAATGTGATTCATGTTCCCTCACCTTTTTTCCTAAAGCTAGTAGTTTGTTGTGAGTTGGCTCCCTTATTGTTAAAAGCCAAATGTATTGTGAAATGGGCTGTAATTTTCCAAGATGCATGGTAAAAATGACCTGCATTTATCTCCATTTTGTGGAAATCCTATGTGTGAACCATATCAGTTTCACTATGAATTTGCCAAACTCTTCCAAGTTGGTACATCTTTCGTCTGTCCAAGAGGTACAGTACTGATAGAAGAGAATATTTGTAGCTTAGGGTTGAAAGTGAGCTCTTTGGCACTCTCTGAGCTTGGTACTTATACTCTGAGATACAGTTTGTGCATATCTGTGGCAGGCAGGAAAAAATACATATTGTATGCTTTAATGAAGTGCATTTGTAAAAGCACAATAATGACCTTATGTAGAAAAAAAGAGGAGTATAAATATTACAATGATATACTAAAGTAGAGCATTTTTCTCTTGCATTCTTACAGGTGGCCTTGCACTGGCCCAGGTCCTATTTTTTTATGTGAAATACCTTGTACTTTTTGGTGTTCCAGCACTTGTTATTCGCATGGATGGACTCAAGCCTCCCGATTTACCTCGTTGTGTAAGCACCATGTACAGTTTTTCTGGAATGTGGAGGTTAGCTTTATTTGATTGCTGATTTTTATTATGCAAGTCTTTTTATGAAATAACAGTTGGGTGCTAGGGCAGTCTTTGCATATTTATTACAAATGTCTTCTCTTTTTAAAATAATTTTCTATTTAATAATCACTGTCACCTAATGCATAGAAAAAGTCAAACCTGCCATTGGGATGTTCTTGACTAACTGACACTGATCTGATAATTATTTCCCTATTCAGTTGGTTTCTGAAATATGATTCACTTTCCATTATTGTCCCCTTTGAAAAAAGCACTTTGTCTGAAAACTCATAAAGTTGGTTAAATAACATTTTATTAGGCAATCCCATAGGAACAGTACTGAGGATAATTTCTTCTGTGTCAAGTTAAAAGTAATGGGCTCTACATGTAATGAAGTAACTAGAGTCACTTTGAAGGTGCAAAAATTTGATTGATTTCAGTGCACTTTTGGGTTTCCATTCTTTTAGAAGGTTATTTTTGCTATTGTGGATGACATATATAAACTACTTTTGCTGTCTAGAGAAAGGGGCTAACCTATGAAATGAACATCTGCTTAGCTATTTAGTCTGCTCTTGATAGTGTGGATTTAGCAGCTATTCCCAGGAATGCTTTATATCATCAACACTGTTTGTCAATTACACTGTCCTCCAGATGGCATCAAGCTTTCCACCATATGTGTATGATTGCTAACCTCCTTGTAATGAGCCTTACGATGGAATTGTTTTTTAAAACTGTTTTAGAGCTTTGGCTGGTACAATATCAATGGGCTCAATGCAAGATGTCCATAAGGTAACCTAAATTAACATGACAAAAACAGCTTCCATACATAAAATTAAAACCTATTTTTTCCCATATTAATCAGTTGGATATCTCTGGGAAACCCAGAAGCAAAGCAAAGGCATCGGTTTATTGCTTTCTTTATTTTATATAATGTTCTCCATAATGGTTTGATCCCATTTTATAGTTGAATCCCTGTTATTTAGGGAAGAACGACTTCAGTTACATAATACTCTGTTATCCTGAGATCTGAAGGAAAAGCCAGATCTAGAAATAGTTGTTTCAAACTAACAGAAAGGAAATTATAGGGAAGTTATTCTAAGTTTCAGGAAACAGTTGAAAGCCTTAGTTTATCATTCTTTGGGAGGAGGGAGAAATTGTATATTGTGGTTTAGCTTTTACATCATCATAATGTTAGTGGCTCATGTTTATTTTAGGAGAGTTTTGCTGTTTAAGCTAATATCAGATTTGTACATTTTATTCTTGGTAACTATTATTATTATTTTCTTCATTGTGCCTTTCATACTTTTCTAGTTTATTTTGCTTATTTATTTATATCTGACCTTTATTGTTTTTACAAATAACTCACGGTGGTAAACACATACAATAAAGCCAACACAGTGCTAGGCTGCATTAACAGAGGGATAGAATCACGTCAAGTGTTAATACCACTTAACAGTGCCTTGGTAAGGCCACACTTGGAATACTGCATCCAGTTTTGGTCACCATGATTTAAAAAAGATGTTAAGACTCTAGAAAGAGTACAGAGAAGAGCAACAAAGATGATTAGGGGACTGAGGCTAAAACATATAATAATAATAATAATAATAATAATAATAATAATAATAATAATAATAATAATAATGATGATGATGATGATGATGATGATGATGATGATGATGATGATGGAAGGGACCTTGGAGGTCATCTACTCCAACCCCCTGCTCGAGCAGGAAAACTTATACCATTTCAGACAAATGGCTGTCCAGTCTCTTCTTAAAAACTTCCAGTGTTGGAGCATTCACCGCTTCTTGAGGCAGGTTGTTCCACTGGTTAATTGTTCTAACTGTCAGGAAGTTTCTCCTTATTCAGCCTTGATTATCACTTGCCGTGGTACCTAATATGAACTGAGACAGGAAGGGAGGAAAAAGTGAATGCTATGTTTATTCTCTCTTACATAGGAGCTTTGGGATATTAGATGCTGATCATAAAAAGTAATGAGCATGTTTATGGATTTAAAATAAATTACATGAAGGTTCCATGAAAATATGATATAGTTCAAATTTCCATCTATTGCGAGTGGAAAAATATTGTTGAGTCATTCAAAATGATGTTGTTTCAGATAATAATTAATGTAAGTTCACTGCCTTGAGTTATTTATATAAAACAAAGTAGAATATAAATAAATAAAAACAACCAGGTTGCAAACATAATAAAATGTGATTGGGGATGGGGGCACAACTATGTGTCATTACTGAAAAAATATTTCTGATAACATGCAGTCATTTCACCCAACTTGACATCAAGTTGCTTGGGAATTTAGGAAACTTTATTCCAGCACATCTGGAGATGTCAGATTGAGGAAAGCAAATTCACAGCTTTGCCGATTTTAATCAGTGATGAATTCATTGATTGTTAGACTTTTGAGAGTGAGAGGTAAAGATAGCAAAAAAAAAAAAAGGTTTTAAAAGCCGTGACACGATCCTTTCTGGGATTGGAAAGATTGTTTTCTGTTTCATGCTTGGAATTAGGCCAGAGTACTGGAGCTTCATGACAAGTTTCAAGCTGCTTTACTTCTTTTTCTGTAAGTCCTGGGGACAAGACGTTTTTAATTCCACTGTGGCATGATAGCGGGCGTGGGAAGGAGCCATTTCCATTCTGAGCTTAGATCATCCTTCTCTGTTTCCTTTTGTAACCATAGTAAAGGTGATATTGATTTTTTTTTCTAGGTTCAACTTCTCAATTTCTGCAGCTTTCAGAAGATTAAGAATATCTTCTGTCATCCCATACCATTTTTTCTCCCTTTCAATCTGTAAAAAGGGGGAGATTTTGATTGGGAAAATGCCTGGTTGCAGAATGTTGGTAGTTTTTGCACGAGTCACTCAAAGCTATCAATGATGGTGGAATTTAGCAGCTCCAGAAGGTTAAACAATAATGAGCCAAAACAACATGGTATTGTTTCTATTTCCCTTTAAGATTATTATGGGAAAACTAATAAAGGTGAAAATTGTTTTTATCCTTTCATTTTTCCTTCTCCCCCCCCCCTTTTTAAGAAACACATGAAATAATACATTCTGGAAGACAGTATAATTAGAGTTCCTAACAGTGTTCCCATTTGAATTAAATTCTCCTTTATGTCATTCTCAATTATATTTGTATAATTATTTCAGCAGAAAGTAATTTCTACCAATCTTTCCTTTGATTGCCCAATAACTAACTGAACTCAGTCCATGAATAGATTAAATCTTACACTTGCTTCTCATGAGCATGAGTGTTTTTCTTCCCTTTGTACAATCCCAATCAGAAATTGCCACCCTGTAGACATAAATTTATTTGGAAGGATGCACATCAAAAGAAACTTTGAGCCGATAGTGGATGATTTATTTAATTATTTATTTGCATGCCTGTAGGGTTAGTAATATTTGAGCTCCATCACTACTTTTATAAAATATTTCTGTGTGCTTTCCCTGCCAGTTATTAATGTATTCATTCTTCTGATGTTATAAATTGAAAAGCAGAACTATAAATTGATCTATAACTGGTTTGGCTGGCAGAGCATGAAAGATGGTTTCAAACAGGGCTTTTTTTTCTCATAGAACGCTCAGAACGGAGTTCCGGCACCTTTTTTGGATGAAACCTTGTAGGGTAGGCAAGGTGGGTTGTATGACATGTGTGAGTTCCGGCACCTTTTTCTTTTACAAAAAAAGCACTGGTTTCAAATGTGAGAAGCAAAAGTATGAAACATTTAGCTACACAGAAATCAATCTACCTACCTGTGTGTTGGGGGGAGAGAGCACAGGGGGAGGCTCAGCTAATCTCAATGTACACATGTTGTACTTTGACAATAAAAAGGTTTATTATTATTATTATCTGTCTGTCTGTCTGTCTGTCTATCATCTTTATCATCATGATCATCTCTCTCATCTGAAAGCAACTTTCAACTAGAGACAGAAAGTAATTTTAACAAAGTTTTAAACAGTTAAGAAATATTTCTTTAGATTAAAAAAGTCAAAAGAATATTAGAACTTTATCTCTGCCCACAAACTTGGATATTCTTATTATCTGATAATAATAAGAGCAACAAAGAAGTTGTACTCTCTGTCCAGTAGTGTTTTCAGGATGGGGTAGATGAGTGTTATACTGATTTACTTATCTTCCCAACTTTACTGCAAAATTCAGAGAAAGATAACTTGGGAGAACTGTTCCTGTGAGTTTATTCTAAATCAGCATACAGTAGGTAGGCAGTTAAGAATACTGTAAATAAAATAGCATCTCTTATTACCTAAGAGCAATTTGAAGTCACTACTACTAAAATTCCAGAGAATATTGAGGATAAGATAGTAGGGATATTCATGACATGGAAAACAGCTTCACTTGAGATATTCTGAGTGGTTATATTCCAACAGAATAAAAAACAAAAGAGCTTAAGAAAATATATTTCTTGAGTCTTCTTGTCATAGAAAGCAATGGGAAAATTATTATGAATCTTTTGCTACCTTGTTTATTGTTCCATTATCACAGGCAGAAGTGTGGTATTCTGTGGTGACTACTATCAGTCAGTCAACTTTAGGTGGTGTTGAGTAAAGAACACCTCAACAAAATACAGCCAAGAAGATTATTTTGAAACATTTTCTAAAATTTCCAACAGGATAGAAATGAAAGAGATTGAAACCTATGCTGTCATTCTAAGCAGAGCATATTAATTTTCAGTTAATTAAACAGATTCCCCTGAGATATTCTCAGCAAATAGAGAAAAAAGCAAGCCATTTATCTGCCTTCTTTTCACTAACACCTAGTTTGGATTGTTGTCATCAGCCAAGTTAACTCTCTGACTGCTAGTTTTCTTGGCAACATTTTTGGAAGTGGTTTGATGGCATCTTCCTCCTAGAGCTGAGACAGAGAGTCTGGCCCCAAGTCACCCAACTGGTTTTATCTTTAAGGACTAAAACTCAGATGTCTCTTACCACTTAACCACTACCCCAAACTTATTTTATTAGTTGTTAGATACCTTAAACCAGGGGTGTCAAACTGGGCCGGTTGCATCGTGCGGAGGCGGTGCCCACCCCAGCTCTGGCAATGTGAAAAAAGTCGTGATACTTTGCAGCAAATCACGTGATGCAGTGAGTTTGACACCTGTGCCTTAAACTATAATAGTACATGGCTAAGCTCCTGGAAAGAACAGAAGAAGCCAGGACAGCCAGTACAAATAATACTATTAAAAATTGTGGAAATGCCTCCTTACTGTCTACAGCTCCCACCCTAAATCCTCCACACAAAAAAAACCTGTTAAAATTGATGTAATCTTTTCCAGTTACTACTTGGAATGGTCTCCTTGATGTCTGCTGAATTCCTTTGTCAAGGATGGAGTGATGCAAACAACTCAATATTACTGTATTTTCCCAGTTACACACTGAGCTCAAGTCACAACATTAAACAGAACAAAATCTCCAACAACATAGGAAAGCAAGAGCAAAGTTCACCAACAATCCCAAAGCAATAGACTTCAGCTTGAGCATTTTAAATGCCTTCTGTAAGCTGAACACAAAAAGAACAGAAGAATACATCTCCTCTTTTTTAGTGACCAAGTTCTGTTTCATTTCAAGGTAGTCCTCAACTTTACAGCCATTCATTTAGTGATGGTTCAAAGTTACAATGGCTTATGACTTATGACTGTTTTTCACATTTATTACTATTGTAACTTCTCCATGGCCATATGATCAAAATTTGTCAACTGGCATGTATTTATCATAGTCCCAGGCTCAGGTGATCACCATTTGTAACCTTCCCAGCTGGCTTTTGACAAGCAAAGTCAATGGGGGGTGGATACCAGATTCATTTAATAACTGCATGATTCACTTAATAATAGCAGTGATTCACTTAACAACGGTGACTGAAAAAGTCACAAAACGATGCAACTCACTTAACTCACTCAACAACAACAACTTAGCAGAACTGGGCAAAATTTGGGGCTTAATTGTTGCCATAAGTTGATAACTTTTTGTATAATGGTTTCTAAAAGCCAGGTGCAAACAACCAGGCCCACAGTATGTTTTGCCTATAATATAGGAATCTCCCTAGTATTGCAGCTCTTTCTTGGGTACAATTACATAAGGTTCCAAGGAACCTGGAGAAGTTTCTAAGAAAGTCTCTAGCCCTTTTGTGGTTGTGTAGTGAGTCCAGGCAGAATCCGTGCTTCCCAACACATGACTGAGACAGGGAAAGAGACTGCAAAATTGATTGTTGCTAGGAAGATAAAGTTTTCTCATGCAGCTATGCCAGCATTAACTCTTGCTCTGGTATACGTTACTGGCAGGATCCCAAAATTTGGATGTAAATGCCCAGATTGGTCAGAAAATTAATGTTTTGTTATTGTTTATTGTCATATTTTTGAATGGGCATTAACCCCGGTAGTCATTAAACAAGGATTCAGAGTCTATAATACCCACCAAAACTATTATCAAACCAATTTATTTGCATTTTTACAATCTTTATAATACAAGTAGGCCTTGACTTACAACCATTCATTTAATAACTATATGAAATTACAGTGGCACTGAAAAAAATGACTTATGACTGTTTTACAAACTTATGACCGCTGCACCATCCCCATAGTCAGGTGATCAAAATTTGGATGCTTGGCAACTGGTATATATTTATGACAATGGGTTGCCACTTGGAACACTTGAAATGGTCATTTCAGGTCAAAACATTTATGCATCTCTGTGAGGTTAAAATACGAAACAAAAACCCAGAGGCATTTTCACAAGGGAAAAGAGAGGATAATGTTCTTCATAGTTCTTCATAGTATCAAGTAAGCAAATTGTTTGGGGAAAGTTTATTGTCAACATCATTGATAGTCTCTATCTTTCTAACCTTTTTCTCCCCAGTTCCTCTCCTGGGACAGTTCCTACCACTAGATAACAACAGTCCTTGCTTCTCTATGAAAAAACGATGTCTTCAGCATTCATTTTGTGGCAGCTAACTCACATGTATTTATTTTTCTCATTTGCTCATTTACTATAGTATGGCGTATCTGAAAAGAATAATTAAATATTATCGGCGTGTATGGAATCTGTGTCTTTGTTTCTGCATTATGAAAGTTAGGCAAGAGCGGAATTTCCCCAGGGCTACTGGTGAATTATGGGTCAATTTCAATTATCTAAAAATCTTACTGAGCTTGCCCTCCACATCTCTTGAGTTATGACTCTTTCATGCTTTTACAGTTAAAATAATGAATCACAGCTACCCATGGGGTTGACAGAGAGAGAGAGCTTATTTCTCCTTTGTCTTCTGTAGGAATATTGCCATCTATGTTGGAAGGCAGAAACAGTTAAAGTATATATTGGATCTGTCAAGTCAGGCTGTGCAGTTCTTTGGATTTAGTTGAGAAGAGGGGCTTCAGAGTGTGTAGGAGCATGAACACAGCAGTTTTCTAATTCAATAAAGCCCCTGTTTCCATCTGCGTGGATGCAGCAGATACCTCTCCATCAACACTCTGCAGTCCTAGAAGAGGCTATAGTTTTAATAGCCTGTAGACAGGAGCAGTATTTCTATTTCTGCATTTCCAAAACTGCCTCTTATCAACTGAATCTGAGGCACAGCAATGAGTAGCAGGGTGTTTTAAGAAGCACTGGCAGAAAGTTGTCTTGTGCTGTTGATTCAGGGGTTTTCTCTGGAGATATTGCAATTATTTTATTTCTTTACAATAGGAAAAAAATGAGCTTGTAAATGTGCAGAGCAGTAAATGTGTTAACTTCAACCATATTCTAGGGAGCTATTAAAGGAAGGCACCATACCAGTTACGTAATTTCAGCATAAAAGCACATGGTACACATTCAGCTGGAAGAAAAGAACTCAAGGCATGTCTAACTACTAAGAGCAATGACCCATCAGTCACTCGAAAAAGAAGTTAATAGGGGAATACATCACATTGGAGTGCAGTGATTACCTGTATAGCAGCATTTTTCCTCATCCCATTTCCGATGGAAAATCCTCTTCCCAATCTCAAGGTGGCAATGAGAGTTGTGGGATGGGAGAGGAGAATTGTGTGTCTTTTAATTTAATTTAATTTAATTTAATTTAATTTAATTTAATTTAATTTAATTTAATAATTTGATTTCTATACCGCCCTTCTCCCGAAGGACTCAGGGCAGTGAACAGGGCAATACACAATAAAAATCGAATACAAAAATTAAAAAGCCATTAAACATCATGCCCATAAAATCAATACATATTAAAGTTAAAACTAGTTTTAAAAAACCCAACCCTATCCCGTCAGACCAGGCCATGTACTATGTATGTACTATATTGGAATGTTGAAGAGCTTCGCTAACTTTGGGATCCATTTGCTCTCTTCTGTTCTGACTTCAGGTTCATAACAGTGTGAAAAAGAAGTTGTCTTTGTTGCGTTAATTTATAGTGTCCAACTACATGGCAGCACTCAGCTTTCTGAGATCAGCCAAGATCAGCTAAGCAGGTTTTAACCTGGCTAATATTTCTTTGGGGAAACACTATGGCTGCACAATGGATAAATAATTAAAAACAAACAAAAGGTTGCTCTGGCAAGATAATTTTGTTTTTGTTTTTTTGACAAGAAAACCACATGGTGCTGTTTGTGAAATCACTAGGAATTAAGTTTGGCTCAAAAGGAGGCTCTACACTGATTTCCAAATGATTATTCCTATAATGATATTGTGGTTGCTTTTATTATAACATGAGCTTGTTTATGCCTACATGAGCTTGGTATAATCCTATTAATATGTTGGGAATGCAGACTTAGTAATGAATCTCAGGCTTAGATTTAAGGACAAGTACTGATTAACATGTTATTCAAACGTCTGGAAACAAAGAGGTGTTTCTAAAAAGACACACATTGATTTGACCATAAGTCATACAAAACAGAATAAAAGAATAAAGGGATCAATAGGCTATCACAGATGAACATTCAGTTACAACACTAAGATATTGTTTAGTCTGACTGTATAAATCCCCAGATTCCACATTTCCAAAATCATTAAAATGTAATAAAGATAGCCTAGTTAGGTAGGAAACTATACAGGTTTGTACATTAATATTGATCTGCCATAAACCTCTAAGAAACAATCAACAAAAATATGCAACGGAGAGTAATGGTTAAACCTGTGCCTGTTACAGTAGCTGTGGACTATTTTGCTCTGTCTTCAGAATAGAAAGTTAAGGTGAACTAGTTTTGACTGTCCTTCCCCACTGTGTAGATAACCTGGGAGGAAAGTGCAGACTCAACAACCTTCAGATTTGTATTAAAAAAAAAATGTGCAGCTGGGGCTCCATAGAATAGCATGCCTATGTTGTTGAAGTCAGCAACATCCCTCCCAGATGATTTTGGGAAATCTCTGCTGATTGATCCACAAGAACAAGGCTTTTGCTCATGTGGAATTCCTACTGTCCTCTTTTCCAAAACTGAAGACATTAAATGTAATCTTGCCAGCTTTAGTTCTCTCCTCATACTGAATTTGTCCACTTCCTAGAGTTATGGACCTATTCTAAATTAAGAAGCTTTAATCATAGTGTATTTTTGTGGCTTGGGGCAAAGTAATTTTGCATTAAAATATTCTGGATCTGAGTATTGATTTCACATTTGGCATTTATCCTATCCAAACATGCAAAATATCAGAGCAGTTTTTTGCAGCAACAGCATTACATACTTGGTGTGGCCTTTACACAAACTCAGAATTAATTGATCTTGTAGCTTCCTGGTAGGAAGGTGACATTCAGACATCCCGTTTCAGCCAATAGTTGGAAACTAGTTGGTAAAAGATATACTGATAAATAGGTGTCATTTTCTAGTCCTGAGAAACAAGCAAGTGTATACTTGGGTGTTCCCAGAATTAATCTTACAGTACATTTCTGAGCACTGTTGAGGTTGCTACATTTGCAATTCATACAATAATTGGGATCAATATTTATAATCTGTTAGCTTGATAACAGAGGTAACTTAGCTTTTCATTAATCTATTGAGCATCTTTTCAGCCTTTAGTCTGACTGCTTTGATACATTATTACCACAAACCTTACGACAGGAAACATCATTCTTAAATATCTATATTCCTTAACTTGTTCAATGGCATTTCTGCCAATATGCCACCTCTCATCCTAAGTGCCTTTCCAAAACCAATGATTTTTTAAAAAAAGTTTGGATAATTACTGTGCAGCCAACCAATCTAATAGCCTTTTCAATCTTAGCTGGGTTGGAATGAAGAATTTTGTTATCTGCATACATTGAAAGTGCAGGCTGTCTGGGACTGGGAATGGTGCTGAGGGAACTGCTTCTATCATTAATGCAAAATTTGAACAAAATAGGACCGTCTATACCCTTGTGTGACTCCCCAGGATATAATTATGGGTTCAGATAAAATTAAGCTAGAATCAGTTTAACTTTTAATGAAGTATTTGCATTTAATGCTCAGATCTGATTTCATTCCAAATTCATATTATCTAACTTTTTCCATAGCAAATCTTGATTAATAGAACTAAAAGGCTGCCTTCAGGTCAGTGACCATAGCATACACTTTGCCTTTTTCATAGTTTATATATTTCATTGTTTATTTATATACTGATTGATTTAAAACAAATCCATTATCAATCATGGAATAACTTTTTCTTAAACTCAGCCTGTTCTTCCAAGAAACCTACGTATCACTTGGATTTCCTAATTCTTCAGTTTAGCTATCAGGAATCTAGCATACATTTTTGCCACAATATTGATAAAACTGAGAGGTCTATAGTTTAAAGGCAGTGACTTACCACCTTTTTAAAAGTTTAGGATGATGCTGTAGGGCTCAGTTTTCTATTCCCTCCTATTTAACATCTACATGATGCCATTGGATGAGGTCTCTTTATAGTTTAGATGAGGTATCACCCATATTTCGATGATACCCAGTTTTACATCTCCATCCCGGGCTGCCGGAGTGATGATGTCAATATCCTGACACTGGCTGTAAGAATGGGGTTATGCAAGAGGCTGCAGCTCAATCTAAGCAAGACTGAGTGGCTTTGGCTGCTTGGATCTCCTGGTGCTGCGTTTTTCCACCTTTGGTTCTGAATGGTTGGCATTGCCTCAGATAGACCTGGTGTACAATCTGAGGGTCCTCTTGGACTCACAATTCCTGTCGGCAGAGCAGGTAGCTAGGAGAGCCTTTACACAACTTTGGACTGTGTGCCAATTGTGCTCATTCTTAGACCAGGAGGCCTGCCTCACTTTCACTCATGCCCTCTTAATTCCCATCCGAACTATTGCAACACGTTCTACATGGGGCTGTCCTTGAAGAACATTCAGAAGCTTCAGCTGGTGCAAAATGTAGCCACGAGTAGTAAATGATGTCAGTGACTCTTGGCTTATGTAACAACACTACTCCTTCAGCTGCATTGGTTGTCAGTGTGCTTCTGGGTGCAATTCAAAGTGCTGATTGTCACCTTGAAAGCCCTTGGTGTCTTCGGTTATCTGAGAGACTGTCTGATTTGGTCCAGTAGGATGGGCATGCTCTAGAATAGAAATAAAACCAGAATTATTGATAAAATTAACAAGTGTATCTGCTTTTCTTTAATTGTTAAAGCTTAAAATGTCAATCCAGAATATGCATAAAGAGGAGTTCACGGCTTTTTCTGGTGAAGGTCCCACTTCACCTTTGAGTGGTATATGAAGCACATCACGGCTTTTTCTGGTGAAGGTCCCACTTCACCTTTGAGTGGTATATGAAGCACATCTTTCATATATAACAAATGGGGCAAGTTAAGTACTTAATTTGATTTTGTTTACATTTATATTTAAACAATTAAATATTATTAATTTTCATGTCATGTATTTGAACACTTCCCTGTTTTTCACATTAAAAGTTATATCAGTAATACCTTCTGAAGGTTTCTGAGGATCCCAGCCAAGTTATTTTTTGCGGGGGGAGGGCACATGTAATCCTTGGAGTTCAGCTTGTACTCCTCTAATAGGAAGTCTATACCTTCCTTACATAAAGGTCCTCTGCAATTTTTCAGTATTCTGCAATCTTGAAAAGTTCCCTTTAATTATATTAAAATACAATATTTTGAAATGAAATAACCCTGGACAGACAGCAAACCAAATGAAAGGTGGTGGTGGTGGGGGGGAAGAGGAAAACACTTCATCCTGTTGTTTTTCCAAACAGATTTTAAGTGAAAAGAAGGGAATAAAGTGGTAAAAGGAGTTACAGCAAATCCAAGGCTGCTGTAGAAATTTATGCTTGAGGTCTTGTATCAAGAATAGGAGTGCTAAGCTTTCTGAAATTGCCAGGACTAATGTGCCCCCTTGATATAATTCCTTTCCACTAGCAATGCAAGAAAGGCTGAGCGCCAAAAAATTGAGGCCTTTGAACTTTTTTTTTTTAATTCCATTTATATCCCGCCCTTCTCCGAAGACTCAGGGCGGCTTACAAGCTTAGCAGTAGCCTTCATTCTATGTATATGCCTGCTTATTAGGGCTTTCACACACACACCCCAAGCAGCATTATTACAAAGTCAGCTTAATTGCCCCCAACAATCTGGGTCCTCATTTTACCTACCTCGGAAGGATGGAAGGCTGAGTCAACCTTGAGCCTGGTGGGATGCAAACCTGCACTAATTGCAGGCAGCTGGTGTTACTTAAGGAGGCATTAGCCCACTGCTCCACCAAGGCTCTGAACTATGGTGCTGGAGAAGACTCCTGCAAGTCCCTTGGACTGCAAGGCATTCAAAATGGTCAGTCCTAGAGGAGATCAACCCTGGTTGAAACCCAAATTCTTTGGCCACCTAATGAGAAGGAAGGACTCACTGGAGAAGAGCCTAATGCTGGGAAAGATTGAGGGCAAGAGAAGAAGGCGACGACAGAGAATGAGGTGGCTGGATGGAGTCACTGAATTGGTAGGCGTGAGCTTAAATGGACTCCAGAAGATGGTAGAGGACGGGAAGGCCTGGAGGAATGTTGTCCATGGGGTCGCGATGGGTCGGACACGACTTCGCAGCTAACAACAACAAGCAATGCAAAATCTTTACCTTCATTCTGTTCAGTGGACATAGAATATGTCGGTCTGCCATGAAAGGCTGGAGTCAGGAAGAAAGCATTGAAAGTGTGTGCTCAGATGTGCAACAGTGTAACCATGGACATTTATTTGTTTTGTTTTGTTTTTTCAAAATGTTCAATGGGGGAAAGAGGGAAATGCTGGCCCTTTGTTTTGTTTTTCCCCCTTTTATTTTAATTGGGAGACATTGACAAATGTTCTGTCCAAGTTTTCCCTTGTGGAAGAACTGTAAAACTTTGGTGTTTTGTCCGCTTGCTTTTAAGTTCAGTGGAAGATGGTAAAATGCTGTAACTTTTTTTTTAAAAAAAAACCATGAATTTGACAAGTGCCTTGGAGCTCAAGTGACTAGAAGAACTATAAAATTGATATACTTTATTTTTCTCGCCACCAGTGCTCAAAAACATGCTTACAAAAGGGAAAATAATTGGCATTTGCTTTTCTGGCAAGAGGGTGGTGGAAAGCTATTAATCAAAAGTTACAAGGCCAGAATATCTGGCCATCACTGAAGCCAAAGTGGAGGAAGGCATTAAAAATTAGGGAAGGATTTCTTCAGGCACATTCATTTCCAGCCAGTTTATGCATGAGGGACACAAGACTTCAATGAAGAAAAAGCCTTTAGTTTACTACAACACATTAGTTGACTGGTTCAATTATTTTTTAATAATACGTTTATTAAAAGTTATAGTTAATGATAAAAAACTAATGCAAGCTAAAAAAATAAAAATATAGTAAAGAAAAAGAAAAGAAATATATAAAGAAATGGCTCTCCCCCGTCACAAGAAATTTAAGTACTCTTATTTAATTGTAAACCTTAGTTCCTTCTAGTTTCCTCTTGTGTCCAACCTTTAAACTCCCATTCTATTATGTTCAAAAGAAAAACATTTTTCCATAGGAAGGATTATTATGATTAATTCCAAATTCTTATTTCAAATCCATCTGGACCCTTAGTCCATTGTAACTTTCCAAAATCAAAGTCTGCTGGTGATGACCTATAAAGCCCTAAATGGCTTGGGTCCGGGATATCTGAGGGAACACCTGCTGCCAGCATCAAGTTCCCTTCGTCCAGTGCGCTCCCACAGGGAGGGTCTTCTCAGGGTGCCGCCGGTAAAAGATTGCCGGCGGATAACACCCAGGGGGAGGGCCTTCTCAGTGGGTGCGCCTGCCCTCTGGAACCAGCTGCCCGTGGAGCTTAGGACTGCCCCCGACCTCCGTTCATTTCGCCGGGACCTGAAGACCTGGCTCTTCGAGCTCTCTGGCCCAGGCTGAGAATTTTAATTTTAATTGGGGTTTTTATTTTTTCAGGGATTGATGTAATTTTTAAAATTGTTTTTAACTTTGGTATTCCTTGTTTTAAATACCCTGTAAACCGCCCTGAGTCCTTCGGGAAAGGGCAGTATATAAATCCAATAAAATAAATAAATAAAATACCGTAAATAATCACCCTTTTGCTGAATGTTTATGGTGATTCTCAGTCATCCAGGCCATGGTTGTCCCAAAGGTGCTTTTTCAAGAGTCAGATTGGACTTTGTTTTTCTTTGAAGACATTTCACTTCTCATCCAAGAAGCTTCTTTAGCTCTGACTGATGGTGGGGAATGGAGGGATTTATATTCCTTGCAGACAGCTGGTCATTTGCATCCTTTTAGAGAGTCGTAGAGGCCACTTGGAGGTTTATCTGTGTTCTCAAGGTTACCTGAGTGGTGCAAATGGAAATGGAGCCTTTCAGCAGTTCCAAGAAAGACCAGTTGCCTGTTGAAAAAGCACCTTTGGAACACCCTTTTGCTGTTTATCTCTCTCTCCCCGCCCCATTTTAAAAAAATTCTTAAACTTGTATTTAAATTTTCTTTTACTAAGGACTGAAAGAAACTCATTCCCTTGTTTCCCAAAGCTCTAAATCTGCCAGAGACTGTTGTTTTGGTCTCCTTGTGAAGCACGATTGTCTGCAACACTTGTGGGTGTTCCCAAATCCTCTCCTTGTCCAGAGAGGAATTAGGAAGAGTTAGTCTACTAAGTCGCTCATCATTTCATTGCAGTCGTCAGCTTTGCTTTCGGTGGAACTGTTTTCAGTTCTCCATTTCTTTTCCAGAAGTTCCAAATAGTTTATTTATAATGCTAAACGCATACAAGCAGCTTGGATCCTCTTATTTATATGAGGAAAGAATAATGAATGGACTTTAAGGTTAGCTGACTTTAAGGTTAGCCAGAAAATGCCACCTTGCTGCTGGTTAGGTTGAAGTTGGAAAAAGCAAAGTATGTTTTTTTTATTTTATTATTTATTTAGTTATATTTATATACCGCCCTATTCCCTGAGGACTCAGGGCGGTTTACAGGGAATTAAAAATCCAAAATACAAAAATTAAGAACAAATTAAAAAGTATTAAATTAACCCTGTAGTCAGTTAAAAAGAACCCCAAATTAAAAATTCTTCCTCAGTCTGGGCCCGAGAGCTGAAAAAGCCAGGTCTTCAGGCCCCGGCGGAATGATCGGAGGTCGGGGGCAGTCCTCAGCTCCACCGGCAGCTGGTTCCAGAGGGCAGGCGCTCCCACTGAGAAGGCCCTATCCCTGGGTGTCATCCGCCGGCAATCTCTCACCGGCGGAACCCTGAGCAGACCCTCCCTGTGGGAGCGCACTGGGCGAAGGGCGTTTGATGCCGGCAGCAGGTGTTCCCTCAAATATCCCGGACCCAGGCCATGTAGGGCTTTATAGGTGATAACCAGCACCTTGAATTTCACCCGGAGGGCAACTGGAAGCCAATGCAGCTCGCGGAGTAGAGGTGTTACATGGGAGTATCGGGAAACCCCCATTACAACTCGTGCGGCCGCATTCTGCACCAGTTGAAGCCTCCGAGTGGTCTTCAAGGGCAGCCCCATGTAGAGAGCGTTACAGTAGTCCAAACGGGAGGTCACAAGCGCATGAGTGACTGTGCGTAGGGCGTCTCGGTCCAGATAGGGACGCAACTGGCGCACCAGGCGAACCTGTGCAAAAGCCCCCCTGGTCACGGCTCCTATGTGATCTACAAAATTGAGCCGTGAATCCAGGAGGACGCCCAAGTTGCGAGCCCTATCAACGGGGGGTAACACCTCACCCCCCATCATTAGAGGTGGAATAACATGGTTAACCCGGGACGCCGATATGCACAGCCACTCGGTCTTGGCGGGATTGAGACGAAGCCTGTTTCTCCCCATCCAGACCTGAACCGCCTCCAGGCACCGGGACATCACGGAGAGGGCATCACTGGGTTGGTTCGGGGTGGAAAGAAAAAGTTGGGTATCATCAGCATACTGGTGATACCCCACCCCAAAACCACGAATGATCTCGCCCAGCGGCTTCATGTAGATGTTGAACAGGAGAGGTGAGAGAACCGACCCCTGAGGAACTCCACAAATGAGAGACCTCGGGGCGGATCTCTGCCCTCCTGTCAACACCGACTGCGAGCGGCCCCGGAGGTAGGAGGAGAACCACCGTAAAACGGTGCCTCCCACTCCCAACCCCCTGAGACGCCGCAGCAGGATACCATGGTCGATGGTATCAAAAGCCGCTGAGAGATCTAATAGGACCAGGACAGAGGAGCAACCCCTGTCCCTAGCCCTCCAGAGATCATTCACCAGTGCGACCAATGCCGTCTCCGTGCTGTGTCCGGACCTGAAGCCCGATTGGTACGGGTCCAGATAATCAGTTTCCTCCAGGAACAGAGGGAGCTGATGCGCCACCACACTCTCAACAACCTTCGCCAGAAAGCGAAGGTTGGAGACTGGACGATAGTTGTTTAAAACAGCCGGGTCCAAAGCAGGCTTCTTGAGGAGGGGTCTCACCACCGCCTCCTTCAGGGCGGCAGGGAAGACACCCTCCTTCAAAGAAGCAGTTATTACTGCATGGAACCAGCCTCGTGTTCCCTCCCGAGCCGCATAAGCTAGCCAGGAGGGGCACGGATCCAACAAACAGGTGGTGGAGCTCAGTCTCCCCATGATCCTGTCCACATCATCAGGGGAAACAGGGTCGAACTCAGTCCAGATAACATGCTCAAGACCGCCTGATTCCTCCACATCAGACTCTGCCCAGTCAGAGTCCAGGCCGGTCCGGATCCGAGCGATTTTGTCCGCCAGATGATGACTAAACTCCTCGGCTCGTCCCTGCAAGGGATCCTCTCTCACCTCCTGGTTAAGGAGGGAGCGAGTCACCCTAAACAGGGCGGCCGGGCGATTATCTGCGGATGCGACAAGGGCGGCAAAGTAGTTAGACTTCGCCGTCCTTATCGCCGCAAGATAAGACCTTATAAAGGTTCTTAACTGCAATCGGTCGGATTCGGATGTGCCAATCAGCTGTTCTTTCCAGCACTGAACATGGTGGGAGATAACAGGATTGCTGACATTCTATTGTATAGCTTGCTACTTTTCATGGCCAGTGTTGCAGACAACTGAACAGGAGATATGAAATATATTCCTCCACTTTCTTATGTACTGAGCTGAGCTAGGAAGGCTGTGTGTGAGAGAGAGAAGAGAAGAAAGAATAGGTTTACAAATCAAGTTAAGGAATTCATTACTGGCATGTAATCACCCATTTTTTCTTCAATAAATCACATTTAAGCAAGCTTTGGCTTGGTGTAATGTGTGAATGAGATTAACGGTTGAATAAAAATGGTTTGTTTGTCTGTTCAAATGTGTATCAGGTTGTGGGCTATATGTGCTGCCTGCCCACCTGCCTACAGCCAGCGCATATAGTCCACAACCTCTGATACCTTCTGTCCATATCTCTGTGTGAAAAAGACATACGGATGACACTTTGCCAAAAATGGAAACTAACGCCATACTTGTGCTGGTCTTTCATTGATGTGCAATTTATGGTCCTGAGTGATTTGTTTCTAGCTGTGGTTAGCCTTTTATCTGCCTTGCCTGTGTTCCCTGATATCTAGCAAAAAGGGATTCTTTCACCTCTGAGCCTTTCTTCAGCCACTGAAATCGGAGAGCAGTGAAGGGGCAGACAAGCTGACATGTTCTTTCGTCTTCCACTGTGAGCCAGCTTCTGTAGAGATTTTGGCTTCTTTGTGCTAAATGGATTTTAATTGAGGGCATTAAAATCTTGATGAGCCTGTCAAATAAAAAGAAGCTATTTTTAAAGATAATTTTAACACTGTGAATATGGTTCATCAAATTATTGTACATGCTTTCTCCTCCTACACAGATTAGATCAAATTTCATACATGAATTATTCCTGAAATATAATATCTGGGAAATTTGCCTATCAATAAAAGAGAATGTTTGTAGCTCGGGGTTGAAATGAGGGGTCCTTGGTGCCCTGGGAGTTTGGTTGTTTTCTTGCAGATGTTTCATTCCCAAACTTGGTTTAACATAATCAATGTTACCTAGTTTGAGTAATGAAACATCTGCAAGAAAACAACCAACTTCAGAGAGCACGAAGGACCTCTCAAATTTCTCTATATTTTGGAAGTGCCCATGGAGTGCTTAGACATCCTAGGGATAGGAATTCATTCCTTCAATTAAAAAAACAACAACCCTGCTTTTGAATTCTAACCTTAAAAGCCAGAATTTACATATTTGAATCAGCGAATGTGTCATAAGAACTGGGTGTTTTCAAACTGGGTTTTTCATCCGTAGGAAAAGTATGCAATTTCCATTACTGTTGGAATAATCCATAGTCTACTTTCTATTAATTATTGTAGTAATGAATTTTCATGTGTCTTATAGAATTGAATGAACTTTTCCCTCCTCCTCTCCTTATATGTTATTTTTTTTAAAATAGTTTTAAACCTGAAAAAGGACCCAAATTATTGCTGATTTTGCCAGCCTCACTCAGAGAATTTTTGACTAAAGAGCAAGATAAAAGTATATACACCCATCCATATATAAATAAATTTGGTGTTGCAAAGGTACTCTGCAAAAATAACAATTTTATTGGGAGGATGAAGGAAAATTTACACAGTAACACATTATGTAGTCTTTTAATTCTACAGGAATGGTTGATTGTCCGGAAAAAAAATGATAGGTTTAGATGATCTTCACATTTAAAATCAATTCATGGCACTTCCCTTTTTCTACTCCTACAGTTAAGTAATACAATTTTTAATACAGAGAAAAAGAAACAAAAAGAAACAAATTTTATATAATTAATCCAAAGTGCAAGGAGGGATGTATTCAGAAAAATTCATGAAACTCTTATTTTCTAAAATGTCTGAGAATGACATTAAGATTAAGAATGTTTTACCCATAACTCACTTTTTTCTCCTCTCTCTCTCTCTCTCTCTCTCTCTCTCTCTCTCTCTCTCTCTCTCTCTCTCTCTCTCATTTCTCTGCCCCGCGCCCCATACTTTGGCTTATAAATAGACATCCCTTTCTCAGAAGAAATAGAAAGGGGTCCTCTGGGTGGAAAAAAAAGGACAATTTGAAGAGGGTTTCAGAAATCATTTCAGTGGAAGGAATCTTTAGTTCTCTGTGACATAAAGATGATACCCCAAACACAATATAGTCAGTCAGTCAGTCAAAAAACTAGTGCAGAAAATCAGAATTCTAAGGTTTGCAAGTTCCACAAGAGGTAGAGGCCAAATTTCACTTACCACTCATAGTGAATATTTTGCCAAATTCTACGCTGTAAGACAAAACTGTTCTTTTATCACATACTCTTCTTTCCCGAAAGAGGGAAGGAAAGATTTACACTTTCTCATAGGAAAGGTTTATTTATCGTAAGAAAATAGTACCAACATAGCCAGATGCATCATCGTCTGTTCAAACAACCCTCTAGATGGAAATATTGAATATTGATGCTTGTTTTTATGACTTCTTAACATCAGAAAACATGGAAACATAAACTTCAAAGTTTAATTGTGTTTCTCTTTGGCTTTGTTTTCATTATTGATTTATTTTTATACACATTTCTCTTTGAGCTGTCCTTTCAGGTTCTTGAGTCAATTTGCTGTGAAGGAACTTTACTTGACCCCAGTCCACATTGTTTGTTCAAGTCTTTTAAACCCCCTTTCTTCCTTCATCTCAAGGTCAACCCTGATCTCCTTCCTACAACTATTATTTTCAAATCTCCTGCGTTGTCTCTTCCCTTAGCTGCTCTTGCTTTCTCAGGCTTTCTTCCCTTCAAACCAAAGCCAATTTAGGCATTTAAAACTGAAATTAAGACAAAGTGGGCTTTCTATATACAACTATATATTCAGCTCAGTCTGTAATCATACCAGATAATCACTTCCTCATGTGGTTGTTCTACATAGGTCCATCTATTTAACATGACCGAATTAGATAAAAAGCACACATGTCTAGGTTTTCCTTTTATAGAAATCCTGAAAATAATGTTACCAGTAGTATTAACTCAAATTCTTGCATATTGATTATTATATTATGAACCTATGAACTGAGGAATTCTTGGTGATTACAAACTTCAGTTTCCTCTTTAAAGAATTACCTTTGCAAAAAGATGAGGAAAGGGAGCTTATTGGCTTAAATTCTTCAAACGATTATTATAATAAACTAGAAGAAAAATTATGTACATCAGCTGTCTCCCATTCCTCCTGATTCTTGGTCATGCTGATTTGTGATGATGAAATCCAGGGGCATCTGAAAAGCAGAGCATATTTTGACTACCTCAGTATGAAATTGTTTGCTATGTAAATAAGATTTCCTCTAAAAGATATTCTACCTACCCTTTGCCTTCTCTAATGAATGTGTAGCCCCTTCTCTTCTGATAAAATTGCTTCAGTAAATAAATGATGAAGAAAAAGCCTCAGGGGCAGGTTTCAAATGGTATAATCTGACACCGTGGAGTTGTGTCTGTTTTTACCAATTAGAGCCTGAGGTGTAATAAGAATGATATATCCTACATTCTGTTTTGTAAGCTGCCTGGTAAGGCAGTAACAGTGTCAAACTACTCTCAAAATGGCCATGCTGAGAAAGAAATACTTCTGGTGAAATAAGAACTCCTGGCAAATAACTTCAGGGCATATGTGACACCGTAGGATAGTGGTTTTCAACATTTTTCATCTCATGTCACGTTAACAAGTGCTAAAATTGTCAAGGCACACCATACGTTTTTAAAGGTCTCATTGAAAAAACAAGCCTTTAAGATTTGGCTTAACGTTCAATAATTAAAAGAAATTTGTGGGAAATCTGTGCTTGGTGATGTTTCATGATGTCCTTTGTCCAAAGGTGGATGGTTGACAAGAATATCCTGAAGTCCTTCTCTACTGTTTAAAGCCACAATCTATTGTTGCTCTTCATTGTGTCATAACTAGAAACCAGCCTCACATAGATAAGATGCTGAAAAAGGAAAAAGTGCTTTAATTGCCATCTTTGTGATGACAGAATATTCCTCAGGATGAAAAATAGAGGTAGTCCACTCTTGGTGATGGCAGAGTTGGGGTTGACTTCCCATCATTTATTTGTGGCTCACAAGTAATGTAGCACCTGTCCAGATCTTTTGTGCCACACAAATGTGTTGTGGGACTACAGTGGTTGAAAACGGCTACCTTAGGATCTCTACTTTATGCTAATTATTCCTTCTGTTTAATTTCCTAATTTTTAATATTGTTTTAGAAATTGGAGTAATCAAAAAGATCAACAAACATCCAAAATTAGTTGGGTTTTTTTGGAAGACAGTAGAACCTGAAAAGATCATACTGTAGGTCTTTTGATTTTCTATCTAGGTTTAGATCAATAGGATAATTTAATATCTATTTATTTTTGAAAGTGTGGTTCCAAGCTCATTTTTCAGTGTCAGTGGTTACACCTTCGTGTCCCACTAAGCAAAGTTTAAAGTAGAAAAATCTACAGTGAATCTCAAGTTTTAGTACTTTCTCCATTCATTTTCTTATATGGCTAGAAGAATAATTCAGAAACATTTTTCCTTCTTTTGGTTAATTATAGTTTTCATTTTATCTGAACCAAGAAACTTATTAAGATTAACTGGGTGACCAGTTAAAATAAGTTTCCTTTATCATAATTTGATCATGATTTCAAACTTGCTTCTTATAAAAATTATAATATTTTTTTCTCTCTTCCCCTTCCTTTTCCTTTTCTTTCTTCCACAGAAGTTTTGATGTTGGATTACATAGGTTCCTTATCAGGTAAGTCAAATGTTTTGTTATATCAATCCCGATTAAGGCCTACAGTCCAATGAGTTATATATATGTATACTGCTCAAAAAAATAAAGGGAACACAAGATAAGACATCCTACTATTAAATACAGTACATTGTGTTGTTTAAGTGTTCCCTTTATTTTTTTGAGCAGTATATATTTTTATCATACTTCCTAGACCTAGATGGTTGTAGTACTGTTAAAGTGATCCAATAATATTTGAGTTCTGTTTTATTGATTTGATTTTACCACTGCCCAACTCTAAATGGCTTAGGCCCGGGATATTTGCAGGACTGTCTGCTGCCAGGAACGACTTCCCATCGCCCGGTGCGCTCACACAGGGAGGGCCTCCTCAGGGTGCCGTCGGCTAGACAATGTCGGCTGGCGACCCCCAGGGGGTGGGCCTTCTCTGTGGGAGCGCCGGCCCTGTGGAATCAGCTTCCCCTTGAGCTTCGGATGGCCCTGGATCTCTGGTCCTTTCGTCGCGACCTCAAAACATTTCTTTTCTATCAAGCTGACCTGGATTGATGATAGGGGTTTTTAAAAAGAAAATGTTTTTAATATTTTAGTTTAATCTTTTTTAAAAAAACATTTGTATTATTGTGTTTTATTGTTGTTAGCCGCCCTGAGTCCTTCGGGAGATAGGCGGCATATAAGTCACAATAATAAATGACTCTGCTAAAGTTATGGAAGGGTTTCTATTTTAACAAATAGGATGAATTAAAACCCAAGATTTTATGAGCAGACCTGGACTCCCTCCAACCTCAGAAATGGTTCTGGTGGTATGGAGAATGCTCTGAGTAAACTTTCAAAGTTCTTGACCTTGTCTTTTTTCTGGCCCCCAGTTCTGCTAATAGAAGGGTTTGTTCAGCAGAAGCATTTCCCCCTCTATGTCAAGAAACATGTAGAACGATTTAGTAGTAGAACTAGAAAACGTGACCTGAATGCAAATGGTTTAGCATTCTCTACTAAACAGAAAATTAATTTATAGGCTCTACAATACAATTCTGAGATCATGATTTATTTATTTAAACATTATTTGATGCTAAGTGTACTATTTCATTAGCAGACTGGTAGTGTAAATATAGAAAAGTGATTTACCATCAATATAAATATAACTTCTCATAGAAGGCTAAAACATATAGGGAATGGAGGCTAAAACATATAGGGAACGGTTGCTGGAATTGGGTATGTGTAGTTTAATGAAGAGAAGGGTGAGGGGTGAGGGTGAGGGGTGAGGGTTGACATGATAGCAGTGTTCCAATATCTCAGGGGCTGCCACAAAGAAGAGGGAGCCAAGCTATTCTCCAAAGCACCTGAAAGCAGGACAAGAAGCAACGGATGGAAACTAGTCAAGGAGAGAAGCAACCTAAAACTAAGGAGAAACTTCCTGACAGTTAGAACAATTAACCAGCGGAACAACCTGCCTCCAGAAGTGGTGAATGCTCCATCACTGGAAGTTTTTAAGAAGAGACTGGACAGCCATTTGTCTGAAATGGTATAGGGTTTCCTGCCTTAGCAGGGGGTTGGACTAGATGACCTCCAAGGTCCCTTCCAACTTATTATTATTATTATTATTATTATTATTATTATTATTATTATTATTATTATTATTATTATTATTATTATAGAATATATGTAGCTCAGGATTGAACCGTAGAATCCTTGGTGCTCTCTGAGCTTGCTTTCTTGCAGACATTTCATTACCCAATTAGGTAACAATATCAATGTATTATGATGTTATCAGTCCATGAGACATTTAATTTGTGTAATGAAATGTCTGCAAGCAGACTACCAAGTTCAGAGTCCACCAAAGACTGCATAGTATAACTTCTCAATTTTTCCAAAAGATGGGCCAAAAAAGAAGAATAAGCAATTATGGCCAAATTAGGTTTCTTAGTTCATTTAATATTTATTAGTCAAGAAGTAAATAAATATGATGTGAAAGCATCAGCAGGCAACTGGATAACAGTAAAAAATTGGATACATTTTTAATGATATACATAGAAATATTAATATGCTAAGTAAGAAGATAGCAGATACCTGTGAGAATCCCTGATATTTTGCTGCTTTCATTAAACTGCTGTATGGGAAGGCATTTTACTAATGAGAAGAGAGATTGGTGATTTGCAGTCTTGCTTCTGTTCCCATTATTATCATTATACCTTCATGATAATGGGATTTGTGGGAATAGTTTCATCAGGAAAGAAGGCACTTCATTGTTCTGATGTGTAAGAGGTTGGCATGACTGCAAAGTTGTTTTTTCCCACCAGAGATTCATATGCAAATATGCTTTTTAAAAAAATCCCTGAAACAAGTTCTTAAATTTGTAAAGTTATCTGCTCACCTATTGCTTTTTGTAAGCACTAGTTTTCTGTTGTTTGAGGAAAAAAAGAAGTACAAGAAAAAGTGGCAGGTTATATTTTGCTTTTGCACTTTCTTCATCTGGAAAATGATGGTATACTTTATATGCTTTATGATAAGATTAGGAAAGCACCTTTTATTAGTCCCCCCCCCTTAAATCTAGTTCACATTTACATATTTATCATTTAGAGGGAGAAAATAACCCTGGACATATTTTGGCTTCAGAATACTATGACAGTTAGCAAATTGTGACTCATCAGAATGATAGTGTCTCTCACTTATAAAAAGGGGGGCAGGATCTGAATGAAATAAATGTTAAGACTCATGGTATCTAGCAAGCCTTTGTGCCTATAGCAATCTATTTAGCATCATTTAGTTCTTATTTTTCCAGTGTTGTGAACAATTGCCTGCATACAGCCCTGGCTTCCTCCTGGCTGTTCCCATACCCATACAGAAACCTAAACATATCGTCCTAGCCAGCTGATCAGAGAAACTGAAATTTGAAATAAATTGCATTTTCTATTGGAAAATGTTCTTATAGAAGAAACAATGGCTCTTGGACTGGCTTTGGGAGTGATGACTTAAAGCAGAGGAGTCCTGGGAAGTGGTGGAGGTGTGCAATGGCTAACGTGTCATACAATAAAAAAAAAAATGTTGAGACTCTGGAAAGAGTGCAGAGAAGAGCAACAGAAATGATTAGTGGGCTGGAGGCTAAAACGTACCAAGAACAGTTACAGGAATTGGTTATGTCTAGTCCAGGGGTCAGCAACCTGAAACAGTGAAAGAGGCGCTCGGAACCGGTTCCCTCACAAAAGGAAAAACTGGGAGCTGCAAAAAATGTGTGCGCATGCACGTACATGCGCGCATGCGCAGAACAGAGTTTGACTGAAGAGTGGAGCCAAGGCGAGATATGCACCTACCCTGCATATTTGAATTGATTGGTTGAACTTTTAGTCTCACTTTTTTTTTTTGGAGTACACATAGCAGAGGACTGGGAGCCGCATGCGGCTCCGGAGCTGCAGGTTGCAGACCTGTGGTCTAGTCTAATGAAAAGAAGGAATAAGGGTGACATGATAGCAGTGCTTCAGTATTTGAGGGGCTGCTATAAAGATGAGGGGGTCAAACTATTTCCCAAAGCACCAGAAGGCAAGACAAGAAACAATGGTTGGAAACTAACCAAGGAGAGAAGCAATCTAGAACTAAGGAGAAATTTCCTAATGGTGAGAGTAATCCACTAATGGAATAGCTTGCCTTCACAAGTTGTGGAGGTTTTCAAAAAGAGACTGGACAACCATTTGTCTGAAATGGTTATAGGTTCTCCTGCTCGAGCAGGCGGTTGGACTAGAAGACCTCCAAAGTCCTTTCCAGCTCTACTATTCTAAATAAGATGTACAACAGTAACTGATGCAAATCGTTAGCTTTAAGAAAGCACATAGATGACAAGCCTAAATGGGACTGCTAAAGGTTTGTTTCATTCTGGGATGTCTAAGACTTTCAAAGCACAGTCTGAAGAAGTGGAGAAACAAAGAGAGGAGAGGCTTTGAGACCCATCAAAATGCATCGAAGGTCCTCAAAAAAAAACAACCCCTTTACATCCTATAACCATACAGCAAGGTTCACCTTAAATCCTGGCCCCATAACCAAGTTTGTAAAGCTTTTCTAGATAAATATATACAGGATGTTTGTGATGAGGGTAGAGATATGTTGTCTGGGAATGTGAATGTACTTTTGTATGCAGAAATCACTGGGTTGGCTAAGAACCTGAACGGCATTCATTGAATGTTAGGTTACGTAATGCAGTGACATGGAACTGAAAACCTGTGTATCAAAGACAAATACAATTGTAAGTGACAGGGTAAAAGGACTGCAAGTCACATATAAATGGTAAAAAAAATAGAGCACGTAGATGAATATGTACACTCCAATAGAGTGTTTATATAGAGAAGAAAATGAAATTTTAAAACATGCAGAAAGTTAGATGGATAATATGTGATCTTGTGCAAAGAATGATGAAAGAAGATAAGATGGTTGTATCTAAGAGCCTATTGTTTACATCTGTCTTGACACTTGCAACTCTTACACTTCCATAAGGAAGGTGGGAGCGGGCTACTTAAGTATGTGATAAACCATAAGAGATAGGGTAAAGGACACATGGGTGCTGAAAGACCCTATACTGAATATGAATGTGAATGAACCAAATGTAAGAAATACATTGTGGTGGCTTGGTCATATGAAGAGAATGAATGAGGATCAAAACTCAGAACAAACAATTGAAGGAAGAGAAAATAAGTAAAGAGGAAAGGGAAGAGTGAGAAAGTCATGGCTATGTGGAGCTGAAGAGATCCTGAAAAAAGGAAGAAATGAAATGTTTAACAAACGAGGCAGTGTAAAAAAGTAACGCACTGAAGTGATGGAAACAGAAATGGTTTGGCAGGATACATACATGTTGCACGGTTGCTAGAAACAATTTTATCTGTGTTCCTTTTTCTTCCTGCATGCCTTTAATTTTGTTGGTTCACTATTTCATATGATTTTCTGAGTTTTGCAGAATATGATTTATCCAAAAGGGAATAATATTATGGGTATGCACATATTGTATATGCAAGTATGCATTCATGCAACCCTTCAGCTATCTGCCACAATCAATTTCCTCATGCTGATAGCTAACCATCCTTTCCCAGGATAGCAGATAACCACTGCTAGTTGATAGGCATTCCTGTGCATGTTTGTCTGTGTGTGTCTCTGTGTGTGTTTGAACTTGCTGTTGGTTTTTATCAGCAAGTTTCTGGAGACAAGTTTATTATAAGTATTTTATGATAGATAGTTTGGTTTGCTGTGTTCTGTTCTTGCATAAATAATGCATGTTGACAGTTTCCTGGTATGACAGAAGTTCCCAAGGGGTATAAAAAGACTGGTTCCACAAGGTAATTCTGTTAAAATTTTTGAATTATTCATTTTTTAAAACAAAAATCTATCATGCTGTCACATGCAACCTTGTTCCCAGGAATGTGTTTTAATATTTTAGATGATGATTTTGCATCTGTTCAATATTCTGGGTTATGAATCAGATCCATTTCTCCTTAGCTGCAGCATTGCTATGACATGGGTCTTCCCAAACAATTCACGGAGTCCACTTGTATTGTATTCTTACATTTACAAGTACTTTAAGAGTCCTGAAGATATGAAATTATTTTTTTGGCCCATTTGCTGCCTGTTATTCTATTTATTTCCCTTTAATGTCAAAAGGAAAAGAATAGGAGTTTTCTTAACACAGCGTTGTCTTTGTTACTGAATATGAATATTATACCTGTAGATAAAGGTATGAGTTAGCCTGTAGAAAAAAAATAATATGGAAAGTACATTCAAGCCATTCAAGCCAGAAGATTCAAAGCCTAGTTATCCTATTTTGACATTCTTTGTGTTTGAGATTGGCACTCCCACTGGGTCCTACCTATTCTGGTACTATCCAAAGACTAACAGAATTTGAATAATGAGCCATCTGCTAGGTTACTAAATGCTCTGAGTCTGATACTGGCAAAGCTGCTGAAGAAGGAGGTGCTAACCATCAGCAGTGTACATACCTGTCTTGTAAGTAAAAGGACATTGCAATGAGTTCATATAGTGAAGTATTTGTTGTGATTCCTCACCAGCCAGTGGACCCGGCAGCTGAGTCTGAGGAATCAGATGAGGAGGAGGAGCCTGGAGTGACATTAGAGTCAGAGGAAAGCTCTGAGGAGCTCCAAGACTTATAGTCAGATGAGGAGCCTGGCCCCTCTACTCGCGCTCAGGCTGGGAACACAGCTGTGCTGGGAGCCTGAGTTGGACAGTGATGAAAAACATTTGGGACAAATCCAGGATGCACGAAAGCACAGGCAAGAGAAGCGAGTAGGACAGAGGAATGCAATGGGGCAGCTCCAAAGGCAAAGGAGAAGGCATTAGGAAGCCACGCCTTGGCTGAATTATAAAATGGAAGGTGTGGGAGGTGCTGTTTGCCAAAGGCAACCGTTCGTTTTGAGGATCGAGTTTCTGTGTGTTTGTTTGCCTTGGATATTGACTCAGGTCTGTGAGAATAAAAGGGGTTGGTTTTTTCTTGCGGTTCCTGCCTGTTTCTTGGAAGAGGAGTTTCTCCTTGTGAGCATAACAAGGACTCATGTAGGCTGGGACAGAACAATATTATGCCCTTTTTGAAATATGCAAGCCTTGTTAGAGTAGGCCAAAGACCCACAGAGTTCAAAATTCTATAGAAAATAGTGACTGGGCAGATGCATCCAGACAGCTGACAAACAGGACATGACTGGGATAGTCCTCTTCCACTGTAACTCCCCTGGCAAATAGAATTTAATTTTTGCCTCCTTCTTGTATTAAGAGTTAGGGTTAGGATTGTATCCTAATCTTCCATGAATATGTCCAGTCCCATTTTAGTACAGTCTGAATTGGCGACCTTTACAGACTTGATGACAGTGCATTCAACAGTAGGTGCATGTTGTTTCGTGATGTACTCTTATTTTATAGGTTGTTACGTTCCCTATATTTAGCCTTAGGAAGTAGGAAAATGTTCTAATATTAACACTTTGTCCACATTCCACATACCATTTGAAATATTTTATTATATCCCCCATGATTTCTCTTCCTTCTGAATTTTTTCCTTCTTTCTTTGGGGAACTGCTGTAACCCCTTAATTATTTTGATTTCCCCCCTGCACTGTATGTAAGGATTTGCACATTTGCAACTCCACAGTTGAAAAAGAATTCAGTCTTTTGCTACAGTCACTCAGGCAATCACAATAGGGTGATTTTGGTAGCAACTCTCCTTCTCCTTATTCTTGCCCTTTGTTTGAACAGTTAATTTAAAATTGTGGTTTGCTAGCTTAAATCATGGTTTGGGAAAGAGAGGGAGAGGGAGAGGGAGAGAGAATTGATGAAGCTGTGTGAACACAGGGAAAAAGTGATATTTAAGTTAATGGTTCGTTCCTGAACTTTCAAACCATGGCTTTTAGGATTGTGCAAATTCAGAATTTCAGATATAAAATTAGTATTATCATGGATACCTCTCACATAGAAACTTTGTGCTATGTCTTTATTTTCACAGTATCTTTTTCTCTCCCCCCCTTTTTTGAGTTCAAATCATGGCTTGCTTTTTTGTTTGTAATGGTAAAATGTGGTGCAGTAGCAGAGCAGATTTTGTATGTTGAAAGTTAAAGGTCTCCAAACCATGTTTGAGTCTGTAGAATATGCCTTTGGCTCTTGGCTGTTGCAGCAGTTCAGTAATCCCCCTTGCCAACAACTATATTCCAAGCAGCCTCTTGGTGACTCTGTTATGTAAGAGAAATAGTACTCCCACAGCCTGGATGCCCTTCTGGAAAGTAAAAGGGAAAAATGATTAAATGAATATATGTTATATAATGGCACCTCTCAAACCTGTAGTGTTGTGATTTGTGGTTATAGAAATCAACCTCTTTTTCTTCTCTTCCTTAGTTGTGGGAAGGTAGAAGAATGTCAGAAGAGCAAAATAAATAAAAAAAATATTTTAAAAAGGGAAAGAGAGATGTAGAGAGCAAGGGAAGCAACCTTGACTCTATTGCCAAGGCAACACGGACTAAAGCATTTTTAAAGTAAAAAATAACAAATTATCATCCAGAAGTGGCTCAGGCTGATGCCTCCCTCGTTCATTACTATAAGAAGAATCAGGAGAAGGTAACAGCAAAATCAGAATTGCAGGTTTCTGTTATTATCACCAATCGGAATAAAGCTAGAGAACCAGTTTGGTGTGGTGATTAAGGAATCAGCTAGAAACTGGGAGAGTGTGAGTTTTAGTTCTGCCATGGGCACAAAAGCAGGAGGACCAGTCATTCTCTCAGCTCTAGGAAAGAGTTAACTAACTAATCCAAGCTGATTTGACCCCATCCTTTTGATATTCCAAAGGACCCTTAGGACATGGTTATGTGATCAGGCTTGGGGCTCCCACTGAACAGAGTCTATCCAGGTTGCTACAACGTTGAGGGGCCATTTTTTTATTCTTCTGTCCTTCTGGTTTTTTATTAGTATGTTTTTACATTTGTATTTTTTATTTTTGTATCTTCATTTTTTTAATCTATTGTTGTGCTTTACCCACATAATAACTGGAACCAGCAGCAGTCCTGTTGTCAAGCCACTAAATGGGAAATCATGTGACCATGACTGTGCTTTTTCCCCCCCCACTTCCCTGTTCTTTGGAATGCTCATTCTGATGCTGGGAGAATTAGCCAGAAAGGAATTAATGTTTCTATTTTATATCCTTGGAGAACTATAAGAACTAAGGAGATACAAAATGAGGATTATACATCAAAAACAATGCATTGGCACTGGTACTTTCCCCCCTCCTCACTTGTTTAAACAATCTTTCTGTCTGAAAGGGGGGAAAAACCTCAAGCAATTTCTATGAGCAATCTCTCCTATGTCTGACCCGTTTTTTCCTCCCCTCCCACTCCCAGAGGAAGGGATTACAAGAGAGTAAGCAGGCAAACAATGGGAATACATTGGCTGTTCCTAGCCCAGAATGCACCTAGGGCTGCCACCATACTCCTCTTGATGTATATTCCTGATTGTATGGCTGCTTACTCTTTAATCTGTTCCTCTTCAATTTCTCTGCTTTTCAAGGAGAGGGAAAAACAAAATAGCGATCCTGTGGCTGATGGAAGCTGTTGAGATTATTGGTCCTAAAGCTGTTTTTTTCAACATTCATAAGTTTGAATGGTGCTGAATGAAGCAGTTGTAAGCCAGGTTTACCTGTGTATATTGTGCGGTGTTCGTTTCGTGGTCCACCTAATAAGGCTGGTTGAACATAAACACATATTTTACCTTTTAAAAACACTGGAGCAGCAAAGTTAAGATTAAGAAAGATACAGATACTGGCCTACTTGTATGTATCCATGGCTTGTGACTGAAAAACAGTATTGTGATTGTGAGGCAGAGTATTAACTAGTTCAGCTGTTAATAATAATGAGAAGTACCCAACTTGTTGACTTTTTCCTGGAATGTTACAGTAATAGTGGCTAAAGTCCAAAAAACTGTGTGGTGCTTCCATGCATTTCTTGGCATTTTTAAACTACCCTTTAGTTTAGTCCTCCCATCACAAAGTAACATGTTTAAGAGTAATGATATGGAGGCAGAGTAGGAGAGATTACATGTATTGTGTTATACTTATTTGCCTTATAAACCTTTGTAATCTGCTTGCTCTCTCAATGGTTAACAACAAAATTATACATCAAATTAAAATACCCACAGGAAACACAAAATAAAATATTCATGATAAAGAAATACATTAATTGGTAATAATTAATGTGAAAATAAAAATAAACTAAATAAAAACAGTACCTCAGCCACAAAAATTGAACAGCTGAAACTACCTCATTCAACAAATGTTTTCCAGAAGAAAGTTTCTGAGAAATAAAGAAGAAACAAATCTGAGCCTCTTCCAAAGAACCAGTGCTCCAAGAAGCAGCATCTCCAATCATCACACTCCTCACTTGTAGATAAAATGTTTTTCTTTAGGATCAATACAAGCTCCTATCCTTGGCCTTGGTGTCAAGGCTGTTGAAGTTCCTGAAATCCTGTCACTGATGACAGCACCAAACTGTATTTTGGTAATGCATGTTAAACTCATAAATAATGGATAAAAGTTTTTTTTTATTACAGATAGAAGTTTATCCCAAATGACTATGCGTCAGGAATGTAGTCATGTCTTATAAAGTCAATTGTAAGATTTTATTAATAAGATTTGTCAGTTTATTAGTTTTAGTTCCCTTAAGGTTTTTTTCATGAAATATTTAAGCAAGATGTTTGTTTCCTTGAATATTAAAAAAGTCCCTGAAATATACATTTATTTTGCAACCTAACTATTAATTCTGTTTGGAGACAGGGTTATGGGAAATAGCACAGAGAACTTCAGAATGTTTCACTATTACGCAGAGCTGAAAAGTCAGAATATCTGTTGGTTAAAGCTGCAGTGAAGCACTACAGATGGAACCAAAGCCAGAGTAGCCCTAAGAGCATGAACCTTTCCTTGAAGACATGCGTGGGATAATATTCTTTGTCTATCAGTAACACTCCGCCATACATTCCTAAGTTATGTCTACTTTAATAACAAATGCTGTAGATATAATTTACTTGGACTTCAGTAAGGCATTTGATAAAGTAGATCGCAACCTACTACTTGATAAGATAGAAAAATGTGGGTTAGATAGCATCACCACCAGATGGATTTGTAGCTGGCTGACAGGCCATAGTCAGCATGTGGTCCTCAATGGAACTGCATCTACATGGAAGGAAGTATGTAGTGGGGTGCCCCAGGGCTCTGTTCTGGGCCCAGTGCTCTTCAACATCTTCATCAACGATTTGGATGAGGGGATAGATGGGGAACTCATCAAATTTGCAGACAACACCAAGCTGGCAGGAATAGCCAATACTCCAGAAGATAGGCTTAAGATATAGGAGAATCTGGATGGAAGTCCATTAGACAAAAACACATAAGCTTGTCTACAATGGAGGCTGAATTTTCATGTCTATCAGTGTTATGTACAGAACTGCTAGTGTACAAACAATTATTGTTAGATATGGGTTTAAATGTAAATGATCCATTTATTGTGTATGAGGACAATCAAGCTGCAATAAAGATGGCAAACAAAGCTGCAGTAAGAACAAGATCTAAACATACTGATCTTCGTTATTTAAATGTCAGACAATGTATCAAGGATAAATTAATACAGCTAGAGTATTGTTCATCTGATGTAAATATTGCAGACCATTTTACGAAGGTACAAAGTGCTGTGAAACACAATGCTAATTGTGAAAGAATGTGCATAAGATTGTAAGAGTTATATATTATTCTACCCAAAGGGGAGAATGTTAGGCATATGGTGTTAGCCTACAATATTGGGTTGAAAATATATTAACCATAATGCTATGTCTTTAAGTTGTTAATTGGCCAATGGGTGTGTAAGTGTTCTCATGGCCATAAGAGGAAGCTAGGAATGTAGCTTCTCTCTCTCTCTGAATTCATTGCTCTCTACTATTACTGTTTTTTGCTCTGCTGTTGGTTTACTACTGTTGTAACCTGAACTGTGTATTGACCTCTGGACTGGTATGAAGACTTTGTAGTTTGGATTACTCCTTGGACTGTTGCTATTGTGTATGACCTGGACTGTTTATTTTTTGACTGTGCATTTTTGTTCTTACACCACCTCAAAAGTAAACTACTTTTTGTTTTTATAACTCAGTGTATTCTTGTGTGACTTTTACTGCTCTCAGTACCCTTCCTTGTCTGTGCAACTCTTTGGTAGCACAAGGAGACCCTGCACAACAAATTCCTTAACAGACACGAACACTGGGCACTATCTAACAAAATGAAATTCAATTGTGAAAAAAGTAAGGTTCTACATTTAGGCAGGAAAAATCAAATGCAGAGGTATAGTATAGGTGGTACCTTGCTCAATAGTACTAACTGTGAGAGAGATCTTGGAGTCCTAGTGGACAATCACTTCAATATGAGCCAGCAGTGTGCTGCAGCTGCCAAAAAAGCCAACACAGTGCTAGGCTGCATTAACAGAGGGATAGGATCAAGATCACGTGAAGTACTAATACCACTTTACAATGCCTTGATAAGGCCACACCTGGAATACTGCATCCAGTTTTGGTCACCACGATGTAAAAAAGATGTTGAGACTCTAGAAAGAGTACAGAGAAGAAGAACAAAGATGATTGGGGGGCTGGAGGCTAAAACATACCGGAAACTGTTGCTGGAATTGGGTATGTGTAGTTTAATGAAGAGAAGGGTGAGGGGTGACATGATAGCAGTGTTCCAATATCTCAGGGGCTGCCACAAAGAAGAGGGAGGCAAGCTATTCTCCAAAGCACCTGAAAGCAGGACAAGAGGCAATGGATGGAAACTAGTCAAAGAGAGAAGCAACCTAGAACTAAGGAGAAATTTCCTGACAGTTAGAACAACTAAGCAGTGGAACTACCTGCCTCCAGAAGTGGTGAATGCTGCAACACTGGAAGTTCTTAAGAAGAGACTGGCCAGCCATTTGTCTGAAATGGTATAGGGTTTCCTGCCTGAGCAGGGGGTTGGACTAGATGACCTACAAGGTCCCTTCCAACTTATTATTATTATTAAACTTATCTTTGGGAAACAGAGGGAATGTCACTCTAATATCTAAATATAAGAAATGCTCTTCCTTGAGAATTCAGATAGTTGATCAAAGTGCAGTGTAAATTGTGTACTCTGTGGCTAAATTTCTGCGCTAAATGGGAGATATTCCAAGAAAAAAAAATTCATTGGGATGGATGCACTAGCACTTAGACTTATATACCACAACGATTGCCAGATGGATTTTAACAATTGCCTGTTTAAAAAAAAGTTATTGGATGGTAGGCCAGGAAGCTTAGTGGGCTCTGGAGTAGTTGGTTTTGAACAGAAGATTACGAAAATCAATCAATCAATCAATCAATCAATCAATCAATCAATCCTGGACTGCTGGATAGATGAAATAAAAACCAATCCTGAACAAGTATACAATACATTTCTGGATTCTTGCCAAAAGGACATAGTCATGTCTATGAAGTTAGTAGAATATAATTGTAGTTAGGCTTACTGACAATCCTAAAAGGCATGTAGCTAAAATTACTGATGGCTTTTTACCAGCTACAGGGGAGACTGTCTATGGAGATTCTCAATCATCCAGGTCATTTTTGTTCCAAAGGTGCTTTTTCAAGAGGCAATTGGACTGTCTTATTTTTATATAAAGATGTTTTGCTCCTTGCTGGTCATTTGCATTCTTTTAGAGAGTCATTGAGGCCACTTGGAGGTTTATCTGTGTATTTAGGGTCACTTGTGTAGTGCAAATGGGTATGGAGCCTACTTGGAACTGATGAAAGTGTTCCAAGAAGGCTCCAAATCCATTTGCATTACTCAGCCTTCCAAGAAGGCTCCACACCCATTTGCACTACTGAGGAGACAGATAAATCTCCAAGTGGCCTCAATGACTCTAAAAGAATGCAATTGACCAGCTGTCTGCAACAGTGGTGTAGCGTGGGGGGTGCAGGGGGGGCGGCCACACCAGGCGCAACATCTGGGGGGCGCGCTCGCACTGAGCTGCTCAGGGAGCCCCAAGGGCTGCACAGAGTCAGCTTGGCTCCACTCTCGAGCTGCTCTTTCTTGCAAAGCGAAACGAGTCTGGCAGGTGAGATGGGCGGCCACATAAACTGAATAAAATAAATAGAAGCGCCCAACTCTCCGCCCAGGCTCAGGCCAACCGCAAGCGCCCCGCAGGCGCCCCGGCAGGCTTGGCCGAGTGAAGACGGACCTGCCGGCCAGCCGGCCTAGCTTCGTGCGCATGCGTGGCTTTATTTAGTGGGGCTCACGTGCGAGCTTGAATGCAGCAGCTCTTGCAGGTCGGAGCCCCGCCCAGCCGCCCTCGAGAGGGATCCGGAAGCATCCCGCATGCGCGCGACTCTTCTTGGAAAGTCTACGCCGCTGCAGGGCGCGTCTTTTCGGCGGTGCCGTGACGTCACTTGCCTTGCCCCGGGTGCTGACAACCCACGCTACGCCACTGGTCTGCAAGGAATATAAATCTTTCCATTCCCGCCATCCAGTCAGAACTGAAGAAGCTTCTTGGATGAGAAGCGAAATGTCTTCAAAGGAAAAGAAGAAAGTCCAGTTGCCTCTTGAAAAGACACCTTTGGGAGAGAGGGAAATATTTATTTGACATTATTGAAACAAGTATGTCAGCCTGAATCAACTTTTAAAGGGTAAGAAAGGACTAAACAATTACTTCCTCAGAGAAATAACTAGGCTGAACAATAGTCTTTATACATAGGAGATCTTGAAAGAATGTTTTAGTCTGGTTACATTTCAGCTTCTTGAACATTCTTTTACATTTAAAATGAGGACAAATGAAACCAGGAAAAAAATCATTAAAAACATAGAGAAAAACAGAACATTTTGGTTCTAGATCTTAAATCATCCTATATGATCCTTGAATGCTGTTACCATGTTCACATATTGTGTGTGTTTTTCTTTTCTTGTCAACATGTCTATGTTTTTCTTAAAATAAATACTATCTAGATCAGAGTTTCTCAACCTTGACAACTTTAAGATGTATGGACTTTTAACTTCCAGGATTCCCCAGCCATCATGCACACAGTTGACGTCCACACATCTTAAAGTTATCAAGGTTGAGAAACATTCATCTAGATCAGGGATAGGCAACCTTGGCTGTTTTATGGCTCGTGGACTTCAACTCTCAGAATTCCTGAGCCAATATGGCTGGCTCAGGAATTCTGGGGGTTGAAGTCAACAAGTCATAAAAGAGCCAAGGTTGCCTACCCCTGATCTAGATGATATTTTGCAAGTAAAAGCTTCATATTATGTGGAAGTAAATTTACTTTATATAATTCATTAGGTCAGCAAATGTTTTTTGGCAAAATTAAAGATATATGAGCATAGCTTTTGAAAAGATAAAAAATACCTGGGTCTCATGGTAGAAAAGTTAATAGTATTATTTTTTGGAAGTCATCTCGCTCCTTTTATGCAGATGATGAAGTCAATGTCACTTAAAGATAGTATCAGTTCCAAATAAATTATTTTCAAATTCTTGCCTGTATAGTGCCTTTTTAGTCTCTCATTTTATTTCATAGTCTTCCATTTCTTATTTGACTGACTGGAAGGCAGCTTACCTTTCCAAACAATTAGGATTCAATTGGCACAAAGCTCATTACTGTGCTGTCAAAGCCAGGCAATTGGTTTCCCAATTATTCCATAAGCAGAGACATGTATGTTTTCTGTGGGCTTTAAAAAGCTGTTTGTCATACTTGCATTATTATCAGCTTGGGACAGTTAGATTTGGACATGAGGAGAAAGAAAATGTAAAACAAAGTATCACATTCCACAATAATTTTGGTATACTTCTGTGTTTATGTGTCTATCTACCTATCTGGAATTTGTTGTTCTGTATCTATTTGCTAATAATTGCGGTAAAGCTTTCTTCCCTTTTCTCTAGTATACTCTATGTTCTGTGCTTTATGTGTGACCTTTTTAATTATTTCTTGCTGTATTTTATTATTTTATCATGGCAATAAAATCTCAAGAAACTCTTGTATTTGCTGATACTTTATTGAGTGAAGGCTTTACAGTCCTATTTATTGCTTATCTCATGAGAAATCAGGGATGGTGCTTTGTGAGGCTCAATTCATGCCTTAGCATTATTAGCATCATGCTGACAAATGGAGATATTCAGATTAAGGTATTTCATCATCAGCCAATCCAGCTTTCTTGCAGACTTTCCTTTGGCAGCAAAGTATTTCTTGTTATCTCTTCATGGATAAAGCTTATTACATTTCTTTGTTCCAGTATTAAGTCAAAGTTCTGAAATAGAAAATTTTCTTCAGCCACTTCATAGGGCAAAATTGGTTCATGAAATCCAGAAGATTTGAAGGCTAGAGAGAGTGGCAGGATAGCATCCTATAGCTGGTAGCAATGACATATTCTCTTTTTCTCTAGATTTAATGAGCCTAGTTTTCTTAATTTCTGCTGTCCATGGTACTGAAGATTTCTTAATAGTCACACCAGCAATAGTATGGCAGTTTAGTGGTTTGAATGTTGGACTTACATCATTGGTGAAACAATCTCCTAGTTCAACCTAGCTCACAAGGTGGTTCTGGGGATAAAATTAGGTCAAGTCCCTGTGTAACTTGGGTTTTGCATTCATAGGTAAAAGGTGGGGTAAAAGCACCTTGGAATCATTGTGATCACAAAGAACCATTATTATTCTTATCAGGCCAACTCTTATTCCCTGCTAAGGCATATAATAAAATTAATTTATAATTTATCATAAATTGAATTTATGAATCAGAATAGAGCCAACTTGCCCTTGAGCAACAACAATTCTAAAACTGGTGGATAAGTGATAAATATGTAGACTGCCGTATTATCTTTTATCATGTAGTATGTGTGAGATAACTTTAACTGTGCAATAAATTTGTTGTCACTAGAGGGACACCTTGTATTAATATTTTAGGGAACTTAATAGGTTTTCACAGCTGCATCAGGGAGAGACATTCAATTACTCGAAGCCTTGCTTTTCTCATGAAACTCCGTGTTTTGCAACATTTTACTTTTAACATACCTGAAAATTAACAACATTCTATGCCAGTTTATTGTGCTACCTGAGCCATACTTAGAATTAGGTTTATATAACCATAAAACATAGCTGAAGTGTATTATGTCAGCACTCTTCTCAGTTTACCTGCTTCTTCTGTATATATAGATTATAGATGGTGAAGAAGTTACTATTGATAAGCTTATTACAAGCTCTGTCACCTGATATACTTCTAATTGTCGTTGTTTGCAGAGGCTGAAGAAAAATATTTATTTTTTTGTTTTCATTTTACATATAACCAATGTATCCTTTGTTTCATTCCTCCCAATAGACATGCAAACTGTCTTGTGATTTGATTACAATTCATTTAAACATTTTGTATTGTTTTTTAAGCAACTTGATTCCTTCCCTGTGGATGTTTTTCAAAATCAATTTTCAGAATACAGGAAAACAAACTGAAACATTAGAAATGAAGAGAAAGAATAAAATAATTTAATCTATGTATATTTCAATCAGTACAACAGTATGCTCAAATGATGCATTATCAACCTACCAGAGGAAGAATGTCAGCGCTTATCTTCTCAACCATACAATTTCTTGGGAGGCTGAATCAGTGCTAAATGTGTAACTGCATGTGTGAACTGCCTCGGAGATACAAAAAGTGGTATATATTTGAAGTAAATGGCTTTGGGCTATGCCTAAATTCACATCTCTTTTTCTTCTGAGGCAATCATAAAAGTTACTTCCATGTTTCTGGGAATTAGATACTGTGAGAATATTTTATAGATACAGGTAACAGCTGAGCATCTAAAATTAATCAGCACTTCCACAGAGACTGTTCCACTTCATAAAATTAAGTTCATGAAGTCTTTTCTTTGATGAAGTTACTTCGAGCTTATGGAAGCATGACAGAAACCAAATATTGTCTTTTTTCTTTCTTTCTCAATTACAAGAAGAGATTTGAGAGCAGTGTGACAGGCAGAAATTCAGCTGGTCTGGTTTTCCTTGATATAACAATTCAGTGAACAATCCTCTGCTTATCTCAGCCCTCCTTGCTTTAGAGCTGAGTCATAGTAACCTTTATTTATTAAAAACACATACATAAGAATGTGATAAAAACCAGTAAATTAAATTTATTTTGGTATTATTACATTTTGAAATAAAAAATGTAGAATTATATTTAGAGTTTTCTCATAATGGGTAAGCACGGGTTCAATTATAATATCTGCTAGCAAAAATCAGAATGTATAATTTACATATGAAACAGAAAATTTTCTCGTAGATTTTGTTGAAACTGAACACTTAAATCTTTAATTGTTGTTGAATAATATTTTGCCACCATAGATCAGTGTCATTTGTCTTCAGTTAATGGCACATCTGTAATATTTAAAAGTACACTGAATATTAATATTTTTTTCTATAGCTCATGGCTACATTTCTCATAACATAAGTCATCATAGAATTTTGCACCAGGAAGATAGATTCAAAGACCCACTCAACCATGAAGCACATAAGATATCCTAGGGACCAGTCACCACCTTTCTCTCTTTGAGATATCTTCCGTGTCTTGGGTTTCTGGAGAATGAAGGTCATGGGTGAAGCCAGGGAGCTACTGATGTATAGGATGGAGCTGTCATGAGTTTTGCTAGCCTGCACTAGCAGAGTTGGAAAAAAATGATTCAGCTTGTTCCCAATTTTATATCAGTCGAGAAATAAAAGATCTGATTTATTTCTATAGAGAGAAACTTAGTTTTTACTAAAACCACTGACCATATTATAGCTAATCTACAACTTTAAATTATTGCCAGTTACATTTGCAGACTCTGTTTTCTATGTACAGCAAAACCCAAGTTATTTCTCTCCCAGAATTTTTTTGCATGGAATTCCATTCTGGAAGTTATAGTTGTAACATATCTGAGGCATCTTGATAGAGGAAGGCCAAATGAAGATGTATTGTTCTGATGCAGGATATGAGAATGATAAGTATGAGCATTTATGAGATTATTCTGTGTGCCATTATTAAAAACCTTCAAAAAAAACAGAAATAGCAAACTGTACTAAATAGCTTCAGGATGGTTATTACGGACAAATAACAGGGATTATCAGCATAAATATTAACTATTTACATTAGTTACCAAACAGGCAAAAAAAACCCTTCTCAGAAAGAAATTTGTATAGCTACTTCAGTTGTTAAAATAATTAATTCAGAAGCTGTGTTGTAAAAAAATTTTATATTCATAATCAAAATTGTCATGCTATACCAAGCAACTGATTAATGGATGGTTGGATTATTTATGCGCCTTCAAATTATTTTTGACTCTTAGTAACCATATCGTTAGGTTTTCTCCATGATGATTTGTCCCTAGCCTGGTCTTTTGGATCTTCCAATGGTCTGCTTATTGCCGCTGTAACTGAGTGCACCCACTTTTATCCTCTTCTTCTCTTTTCTTCTACTTTTTCTAGCCTTAGAAACGTCTCTAGAGAGCTGGCTCTTCCTGTCAGGTGTCTGAAGTAGGATAATTTGAGCATGGTCATTTGTGCCTTGAATAAGAACCTTGGTTTGTTTTGTTCCATAATTTTTGCTTTCTTTTCTTGGCTGATCATGGTAGTCTTGGAAATCTTCTTCAACACCAAAGTTCAAAAGCTGCATTATTCTTCCTATCCTGCTTTTAAAGTATTTCAAGATACTTATATTGTGAAAATATTCTTATTTTTTAAAAAAATGAGTGGCTACCCTTTCCTAATATAGTAGTAATTTTAACCCATTGACATTCAAATACTTTATTTTAAATTATATTACCACATGGAGATAGAGCTCGGCTTGGGTGCTGCTGGATGAGGGAGGTTGCATGAAGGTGTGGAAATGGCTGGGGAGGTACAGTACAAGCCCAGGGCGGCTCAGGCAAGGTGGCCGAGGGGTTGTAGGCAGTGGTGGGATTCAAATATGTGAACAACCGGTTCTTTATGTGGATGCCGCTTCTGGAAGTCCATTCTGGGCCTGGGAAACAAAAAATTAGCTACCAGTTCTGCCTAACTGATGGAGACCGGCTGAACCCCACCACTGATATTTATTTATTTATTTATTTATTTATTTATAATGAGACTTGTATGCCGCCCTATCTCCCGAAGGACTCAGGGCGGCTAACAACAATAAAACACAAATGAATACAAATATTAAAAAAGAATTAAATTGTGTCAAAGTCCCACTAAAACCAACAAAAACATTTAAAATCATAATTAAAAACCCCATTATCATCAGTCCAGGTCGTCCTGTTGGAAAAGATATGTCTTAAGGTCACGGCAAAAGAACCGAAGGTCTGGGGCCATCCGGAGCTCCCGGGGGAGTTGATTCCACCAAGCAGGTGCCCCAACAGAGAAGGCCCTCCCCCTGGGGGGTCACCAGCCGACATTGTCTGGCCGATGGCACCCTGAGGAGGCCCTCTCTGTGTGAGCGCACAGGGCGATGGGAAAACGTTCCTGGCAGCAGACGGTCCTGCAAATACCCCGGGCCTAAGCCATGTAGCCATGATAATTCTAGATGTACCATTTATCTTAATTTTGCCATAGTGTACACCATAATTTTGGTGTAATAAATTTCAACTCCCTCATAATCTGTATTGGAACAGATTCAGAAACTATATGGAATGATATGGGGAAAAGAGAGTACTCGTCTTATTTCATCAAAGCAAACTGCTTTTCTTGCTAGAAATAATACAGTTGGATCTCACCCACACCCTGGATGATTATCTACTTATTGTACATTTGAGAAATTCTGCGATTATTTGTCACACACAGTTTAATTGACAGATTATTGATTTAACAAAAAATGTGGCTGGTATAGCAAAAGTGCATTGTTTAAAGCAACAAGTGATTTTAGTTAATCATTGTCATATTCTATATTTTTGTAAATGGATTGACTCAGGCAGCCTTCATGTTCACAACTGAATAAGCAATGCTAATAAGATTACTTGAGCCAGCTTTTCACTTAATTTTACATACTAGAAATCAGTGTGTTACCTACCAGAGGAAATAATATTATTTTCTGTTTCTTGGGAAATTTTTATTTGCCAAGCGCCATTATATTGAGCCATTGTAAATACTAGGAAAAGTTAAGCTATGCATTCAATCTTTTCCTTTGAATTAAGGTGAATCTTTAATTCAGAGAAAGGGACGCGGTGGCTCAGTGGGTTAGGACGCTGAGCTTGTCGATCAGAAGGTCGGCAGTTTGGCGGGTCAAATCCCGAGTGCTGCGTAACAGAGTGAGCGCCTGTTCCTCGTCCCAGCTTCTGCCAACCTAGCAGTTCGAAAGCACGTAAAAATGCAAGTAGAAAAATAGGGACCACTATGGTGGGAAGGTAACAGCGTTCCGTGCGCCTTTGGCGTCTAGTCATGCCGGCCACATGACCACGGAGACGTCCTCGGACAAGCGCTGGCTCTTCGGCTATGAAACGGAGATGAGCACCGGCCCCTAGAGTCAGAAACGACTAGCACGCATGTGCGGGGGAATCTTTACCTTTAGCTTTAATTCAGAGAGAGAGAGAGAGAGATGGAGGGAGGGAGGGAGAGAGAGAGGGAGAGAGAACTTTTGCTACAAGATCACCCCTGGATTTTCCAGGTGCTAAGGGAGGAGCTTATTTGAATAACTACATCAGCTTCATTGGTTGGGACTGAGCCAATCATTAGAGATTGTTTCAGAAGTTGCTCCATTGCCTGTTTAGACCTGACGCATGCCTGACACAAGACAAAAGCTTCATCCTGGTTGATTTCTTTGCCAGTTTGCAAATTCATCCCCAATTTTGCCAAGCAAAGTGATTTGGAAAATCATGCCATTTGACACATCTCCCAATTCTTGAGCGGTTCTGTAAATGAAAGGTGCCGCTTGCTTGCTTTCATTAAAGACATGGCAGAGATCTTGCATGCACCATCACTTTTTCTTTCTTCATAAAACATTTATGTATAATATGAATTTCAGTTCATTGCTTCTGTGACTTTTGGGGCTGTTGCTGCAAAACTAAAGGATATTAATTAAATATTGATGTAAATCACCTGGCATCTTAAAATTATACACTTGCCAATGTCAGAAACACATTCATGCCTTGGCAGCTGTACCTAACAGCAAGAAATTAGCGGGGCATTTTGGAAGAAACTTCTGAATCTATTGGAACTGCATAATACTACCTGTCATTCACTACTCTTAGCAGAGCACTCTAATAGTTATGGAATGTTTATTTGTGGATATTGTTTTCTTCCTGAAGAAAATAGGTGTCAAGATATTGGTTGGTTTTTGGTTGTTATTGATCTGTGATCCAGCTAATAATCCTTGCCATACAAAACTGGTGCAGAGTGCAGCTGCACGGGTAGTGATGGGAGCACCCCGATACTCCCATATTACACCCCTCCTACGTGAGCTGCATTGGCTACCGGTTGCCCTCCGGGTGAGATTTAAGGTGCTGGTTCTTACCTTTAAAGCCCTACATGGCTTAGGCCCGGGATATTTGCAGGACCATCTGCTACCGGGAACGAATTCCCATCACCCAGTACGCTCACACAGAGAAGGCCTCCTCAGGGTACTGTCGGCTAGACAATGTCGGCTTGCGACCCCCAGGGGAAGAGCCTTCTCTGTAGGAGCGCCAGCCCTGTGGAACCAGCTCCCCCTGAGCTTCGGATGGCCCAAGATCTCCAGTCCTTTCGCCGCAGCCTCAAAACACTCCTTTTCCACCTGGCTGACCTAGGCTGACAGGGATTTTAATTATGTTTACAACTCTAACTCTATTCTTTAATTTATTTTAATTTATTTCAAATTTTTATTTTTAATTTACTGTACAGAGACCTTTAAGTTCTGTTGTTGTTAGCCGCCCTGAGTCCCTCGGGAGATAGGGCGGGATATAAATCCCATTAATAAATAAATAATAAATAAATAAAATATGGAGACATCTCCTTTTAAGAGGTGTTTTAATAGTGCAATATATTTATTATAAATGTACAGAATTTAAGAAATATGCAGATAATAATCATGATCAGCAACCATATTTTAAAAAGTGGCATATAGGTGATTACAGGTAATCCTCAACTTTCAACAGTTTGTTTAGTGACCAAAGTTACAACACCACTAAAAAAAAAGTGACGTATGACCATTTTTCATACTTATGGCTTTTGCAGCATCCCCTTGGTCACATGATCAAAGTTCAGACGCTTGGCAACTTACGACGGCTAAAGTGTCCCAGGATCATGTGCTCACCTTTTGCAACCTTCTGACAAATAAAATGAATTGGGAAGCCAGATTCACTTAACAACCATATTACTAACTTAACGACTGCACTGACTCACAATTGTGGCATGAAAGGTCATAAAATGGGGCAAAAATCATTTAACAACTGTCATGCTTAGCAACAGAAATTTTAGGCTCAATTGTGCTCATAAGTCGAGGACTACCTATAGTAAGTGTCGATAGTTTAATATTAAAAACTCATATTTATTGGTAAAAGATGTCAATTCTAGGTGTATTTTTATGGGAAGACTGCTGTGATGGATGTGGTCCATTACAAAACACCAGTTTCATTAACTGACATGGGGCAGAGAGCACTCTTTTGCTCTTCCATATAGATGCATGTATAACACATCTAGAAAATTATAAAAGAAGACTTAATTTGACATCTCTTTTGCACAGACAGAATTATGGGAGATTCAGGGCAGATATTATATTGTGTTCCTTTCACTTATAAAAATAGGTGTTTTACCACACTAAAGTAAGATAGATCGAAAAGAGTGATTGTTAGAGGAGTAATTCATATGAAAAATGACAGAAGTGGATCATATTATGTATTTTAACAGGATAAGAGAGTTGGAAGGCAACTTGGAGGTCCTCTAGTCCAACCCCCTGCTCAAGCAGGAAACCACTTGTGCCGGCAGAGTAGGCATGCTGCGGGTCCCTTCAGCCTGATGGGATCCAGGAGGATGGCCTTCCCTGCTGTTGTCCTGTTCTCTGGAACATCTTGCCCCTGCTGCAAAATTAACCCCAACCGTCCTACATTTTTGTAAAGGCCTAAAGACATGGCTCTGCCAATCGGCTTGGGGCCCCAGTGGGGGAACAACAAAATGGAGGTTGATGATTGAATAGAATAACAGAGTTGGAAGGGACCTTGGAGGTCTTCTAGTCCAACCTCCTGCTTAGGCCCCCAGGGGGAGGTCCTTCTCTGTGGGCGCCCCGGAGCTATGGAATCGGTTACCGGTTGAGCTCCGGATGGCGCCTGACCTTCGCTCCTTCCATCGCAATCTAAAGACATTCTTATTTGAACAAGCCGGCCTGGCCTGATGGGGGATGGGTGGGGTTTGTTATTGTTATTTTAATATTTGTATTTATTGTTTTTAGTTGGGCATATATTTAATCCTTTTTAACTTTTGTATTTCTGTATTTTTTATGCTTGCCCTGTTCACCACCCTGAGTCCTTCGAGAGAAGGGCGGTATATAAATAAAATTATTATTATTATTATTATTATTATTATTATTATTATTATTATTATTATTATTATTATTATTATTATTATTATTATTATTATTATGCAGGAAACCCTATACCAATTCAGACAAATGGTTGTCAAATCTCTTCTTAAAAACTTTCATTGTTGGAGCATTCACATCTTCTGGAGGCAGGTTGTTCCACTGATTAATTGTTTTAACTGTCAGGAAAATTATCTTTAGTTCAAGATTCATTAGTTCTCTCCTTGATTAGTTTCCATCCATTGCTTCTTCTCCTGCCTTCAGATGCTTTTTTTATGCTTGCTCTTCAAAGTGAAATGAAACGAGCTGAGGTTTCTTTGACTTGTATGAGAAACGCCTCTGTAAAGAATTGTTTGTTTGATTCTCTTTACTTCTCACAGTGCCCATTTAATGCACTTCTTTTTCTGCTTTTCCAGCCATGAATTATGGGTGGCAAAGTGCAGTATTCTGCCATTTATCTTAATGGGGTCAAATATCTTGCTCCTTTCCCTCCCTTTTCTTCTAGATCAGGGAGGCCACTTATGGTTATGATCTTTTCATATATATTTTCTCAAGATTGAAGGTTTCATTATTCTATACCAATATAGAAAAATGCAAAAGTCAATTAAATTCCTTTCCACCTTCCTAATTGGAGAAAATGATCAATGTTTATTGGATACTACTACTACTACTACTATTACTACTACTACTACTATTACTACTAATAGTAATGATAATATAAAAGTTGGAAGGCATCTTGGAGGTCATCTAGTCCACTTCCGTGCTCAGGCAGGAAATCCTATACCATTTCAGACAAATGGCTGTCCAGTCTCTTCTTAAAAACTTCCAGTGTTGGAGCATTCACAGCTTCTGGAGGCAGGTTGGTCCACTGATTAATTGTTCTAACTGTCAGGAAATTTCTCCTTAGTTCTAGGTTGCTTCTCTTTTGATTAGTTTCCATCTGTTGCTTCTTGTCCTGCTTTCAGGACAATAGCTTTGGAGAATAGCTTGACTCCCTCTTCTTTGTGGCAGCGCCTCAGATATTGGAACACTGCTATCATGTCCCCTCTCATCCTTCTCTTCATTAAACTAGACATACCCAATTCCAGCAACCGTTCCCTATATGTTTTAGCCTCCAGTCCCCTAATCATCTTTGTTGCTCTTCTCTGTACTCTTTCTAGAATCTCAGCATCTTTTTTACATCGTGGCAACCAAAACTGGATGTAGTACTCCAAGTGTGGCCTTACCAAGGCATTGTAAAATGGTATCAACACTTCATGTGATCTTGATTCTATCACTTTCTTAATGCAGCCTAGCACTGTGTTGATTTTTTTGGCAGCTGCCGAAATTTGTGTTTGTGTGGTGTGTGTGTGTGTGTGTGTGTGTCCCACAAGTTAAGTTCAAATGTTATGCTGCTTTGTGATAATTTTTGCCAGGTACATAAGTCTCTGATAAGGGACACAGTTTAGTCTAGTGGTTATGGCACCAGTCTAGAAACCAGGTGACTGTGAGTTCTAGTCTGCCTTAGATAGAAAAGCTGGCTGAATGACTGAACCAGTCATTCTGTCTCAGCCTATGACATCAAGCTCAGGCAATAAGGTGGTTGGTTAACTTTTCTCTCAAACAATGAATCAACATTTGGTTGATCTGGGGAAAAGCACTAGGAAGAAACTCCCCCCCGCCAAAAAAATCTCTGAAATATCTATGCGACAATAATATAGGTCTGTAAACACTCTGAAGTTGTGTTATACACTTGTATAAGTGAGTCTTTGTAAACAAATGCATCATGGCAATATTACATCCTTTATTCTATTTTTATAATGTCCCTATTTCTTTGTAATCATTAACATGTGAATAAAGTAAATTGTTACTTCTAATTAGATGACATCCCTTACCAATAGAAGAGAATATTTGTAGCTCATAGTTGAACTGTGGGGTCCTTGGTACTCTCTGAATTTGATGGTCTTCTTGAAGATGTCTTGTTAGCAAACTAGGTAACATCTAGCACTGATTACCTAGTTTGGTAATCAAACATCAGTAAGAAAACCACCAAATTCAAAGAGCATAAAGGATCCCATATGTTATCCCTTACTGGGCAGGTATAAGCTACTACATGGAATGTGAAGCAGAGGAAAAACTAAGTTTCTTCAAACCTCTGTCCAACCAGCCCCAAACCATAATAGGATAATCAAGTGACTTGGCTGATATATATAGAATTTGGAATAAACGTTGGCAGTTTAACAGATTGGGCTTTTTAGCTGGCACATGGCATTAAAATATGAATGTTACAATGTGCATATTGGAAATGTTGCAAAACTGTTCCACAAAAAGTTGTTATTTATAGGATGCACATTTTAAGGACATTCTAATTTTGGGCTACTCTTTGTATGTAAGCAAAGATGATGTTTTCCTTGACTGACACTTAAGTTCTTTATTTTTTAAGAATTTTGAAATTTTGATTTTTACTTTTTCAAATTTTTAAATTTCTAAAGCTCCAGAATTTCTTCCTTGATTAAAAAACCAAGATATTCCAATTAGGATGATGCCCAACTATCTACAGGAGGACTGAAGAGTTTCTGTTTATAGTTTTAGATTCTGGTTATATATCAGAGACTCACATATCTGGCAAACTTCATAGAGCTTTAACTGTTTCTCCTTTCTTTGATCAACTAAAGAGGGGCAGATTTCTTCAGATTGCTTCAAGCAGGACCTAAGGTCTGCTTGATGTCATCATACATCCCCTTGATATTGCTTGTGTCAGCTGTATCTGGATCCAAGAGCGAAGCTGCAGCCAATAATCGTTAGCACATCTCCTGGCAGTCTGTTGGACTTTGCTACGAGCAGCTCGCAGAACCTGTAGATTGCGCTCACTGGAACAGGCTTTATATGCAATTAAAGCTCTCCCTTTTTCCTTGATGGCTGGTGTCAGCTCCTCCGAATGGGCTTCAAACCAATCTGCTGTCTTTCTGATCTCTTTACCAAATATTGACAAGGCGGTGTTATAAACAGCATTCTTGAAATATTCCCATTGTTCAGAGGCATTTACTTCAGCCGGACCTGGGAGAGTTTCCTTGAGTGCTTGTGCAAATTCCTCCACTTTGCCCTGATTGCGGCTCTTGCTGATGTCGATTCGTGGTCTTCCTTCCTTCTTCGAGTGATGCAATCTCTTTGTTTTCAGTTTTATTTTGCTGCACACCAAGGAGTGTTCTGTATCGCAATCAGCACCCTGATAGCTGCGTGTGATTGTAATACTGGGAAGGTTGGAGCGCCTGGTAAGAATCAAATCAAGCTGGTGCCAATGCTTCGATCTTGGATGTCTCCAAGAGACTCTGTGTTGAGGCTTTGTTTTAAAGAATGTATTGCTAACACAAAAACTATAGTAGCAGCAAGACTCCAGCAGGTGTTGGCCATTTTCATTCATCTTCCCGATGCCGAACTGACCTAAACAAGTGGGCCAAGAGCTATAATCAGCTCTTACTCTGGCATTAAAATCGCCAAGGACAAACAGTAGTTCTTTCTCAGGGATTTTCTTGATACTAGCAGCCAGATCATCGTAGAATTTGTCTTTGGATTCTATTGAGGATGATAATGTTGGTGCATATGCGCTAATAAGAGTAACCAGCTCTGCTGATGAGTGAAGCTGCAAGGACAGAATTCTTTCACTTCCTGCAGCAGGTGGAGTAGTGAATCCTAGTAGGGTGTTTCTGACCAAAAAGCCAACCCCATATTCCCTTGTCTCATTTGATGGTTTTCCCTGCCAGAAGGAGAAGTTTCTCTCCTTAAGAGATCTTGAGTCTGTCAGCCTTGTCTCTTGAAGGGCAATGATGTCCATCTGCAGTCTGCTCAGCTCCATGTCGATGAAAGGTGTCTTACGTACGTCATCTATTTCTTGCAAATTGTCAGAAAGGCCGGGGGTCATTGTCTGAACATTCGAAGTGCCCAACTTTAGGGCTAAAAATTTTTTATGTTTGTTGTATGGTGCAGAGTTGTCAATCTGCTTGTTGGCTTTGACTCTAAACCCCATGCACCCTGTGAGGTTAACAGACCATGGCAGGGCAGCACCTTACTGGCTGGGGGCTGCCCATCTTATTTTATCTATTTTAGGTAAATAATTTGATGAATTTCCTTTATTTTTGTTTTTCTTTTAATTATGCTAAGCATACCTAAGGGGTTATGTGCTTCCACCTCAAAATACATTTGGCCAAGGAATAAGGCCAGTGCCATGCAGGATCTTAGGAATGTGTACAGTAGGTACTTAATTTATCCATAGTTAAATTCATCCCATGGTGAAATGGGCTTATAATTAATGAAGCAGGAAGAATTAAGCCAGAATATTGTGTCTTTTTATTGATAAATTAGAACAAGCCTTTTTCTATATTGACATATCCCTTACCAGTATTGGTACCAAAGATGGTTGTAAATTTTCTTGAATTGGTCAGTAATGATCAAGAGTTCTAAAGACCAGCTTTGGTTGATATTTATCACCTCACCTATTCATGGAGAATTATAACCCATCACAATAATCTGTGCCTGTGTCACTTCCCATCTAGATTACTTATACATAGGGATCCCCTTAAAATGTTTAGAAGGCATTATTAATAGTGACCCGATTTAGTGTATTATGATCAAATAGTGCCAGTCTTAAAACAGCATTGTTGGCTTCGTATTGGTTTTTAAGACTAATTGTAAAGCTTGAAAGCTAGAAAACCTCAAAGACATCCTCCTTTCAGTAATTTGTCCTCTTCTCTTGTCTAATATGTTAAGCATTGAAACTCCTCTTATGTATTCCACTTCCTAAAATAACCCAAGACTAGACCTATAATGAAATATTTGTGCAGACCCAGCAGGTCACTTAAGAACAGAATATAGCAGATGATAAAAGGATTTTCTCTTTCATGTTGACAATTCAAATTAGGTCAAGACCAGTATGTTTTTATATGACCTGCACCTGAGTCAGATTCATGCCAGCCTTTTCTGTGGATACTGACCACCTATTTCCCTCCATTTCCTCAACCATGCATTCTTGCTTTGGCAAGAAATATAATGTGGAAAAGAATCTACTGAAACACTCATTGTTGAGAAAGAATAAACCCAGTTTATGGGATATTGTTACTTGTTCCAAAGAAGCTATTTGGTCAGCTATAGTTGTTTTCTCAATTTAATTGACTCTCCTTCATATGCTTTTTGTCTGGATAAAGGGGATAAATAATAATAACTGATAGAGAGTAAATGTCTGTGAGGTTTTATTGTCAATTTTGCTCCAAAATTGCAGGGAATGTAATTTCAGAGTAAGAAAAGCAATTGTTCAGTCAGAACACTAATTTTTAATAATATGATGAGATAATCTACATGTCTGTGGGCATAATTCTGTATAAAAAGAGCTATATTTTATACTATGAAGCTAGGTGGTTTACTGTTTTCCTCCTTTTTTTCTACCTCCGTACTTCTGCTTTTTCTACAGTGATTACGATTTATTTCCAGATGGAGTAATGCAATGTAGAATCAGTAGGCAACTCATCTGGATGCCAGATGAATGAATGGCTAAATGACTGGACTTACGCTAAATAAAGTGATTTCTTCAATTTTGGAGGCTTGATGTGTGAACATACCCATTGTGATTTGAAAACATACATGCAGATTTAATAATAATTCAATAAAATAAATATTTTTGACTTAGTGTTAAAACTGTAGCATTTAAAATTACTGTTAAACTAATTGTAAATTTGTGGTTACAGTATGGGCTGGCATGAAAAGAATCCATCCTAAGACAGAATGTCAATTATAGATATAAGATCAAATGACGTATGGGTTAAAGCCAACCTCTATTTCACACAGTAGTAATTTAAAGGTAAAATTCAGTTGTGATTTTTCAGTCCTTTATGGGCTGCATTTTCTCTGGCTCTCCCAAATAATATAGCAGTTACTTTTGCTGTATTATACTTCTTCGCAAGAATATTGTGACAGAATACATTATTTTATCTTTCATTAAAACTACTGTCTTTGGTTTCCTTTGTACATATGTGTTTTGAAAGTGTGGTATAGATTGGGATTGAAGTACACCTGGAGAATTTAGTAAGACTAGTAAGCATAGAAAATTTTATTGGTTGATTCATGGAAATTTTTATCCTGTGCTGTAATCATCAATACCAAGATTTTCTGACTTTTTTTTCAAAGAATTATAGAACCATTATATATAATAAAGTCAGTTGAAGATTCAAAACCAAAATGGAAGTAGCAGAGATTGTGTCATGGACATCAAACAGTGTTAACTTCTAGAGACTTTTAACTTTGATATAGAAAGTGCAACTAATACTTCAGCAATTTAATAGATTAGCATAGAAAGACACCTTTTTATTTGTGTTTGCCTAAGATCTATCATTAATTGCCAATGATTTGTGATTGGGCTGATCACAAATCATTAGCAATTAATGATAGATCTTAGGCAAACACAAATAAAAAGGTATCTTTCTATGCTAATTTATTAAATTGCTGAAGTATTAGTTGCACTTTCTATATCAAAAATCTCTAGAATTTGTGATCGGGCTGCCATTTGAGATACCAATTTCTTTGTAGACCACGTTCCTGCAACTTTGATTTCTGCACATCAAGCTGTTATAAAGGCACAAAAAGCACCAACAGATGCAAGCAGTAGAGCTTGTAATATTTTTTTGTAGGCTTTGGAAAGGCTCACAAATCAATGTTGCTTATGACACTCAGTCTTCCCATTGCCAGTGAGGGCAGTCTTCTGAATCATAATACTATAGAAAATCTGAAAGTCAAGATTCTAATGTTTGTATTGCTTTTCCTTGAAAACTCTGCAAGAGTTTCTTGGCAGTTTTGTTCTGTTGCTAAATTGTCCTCATAATGGAAATTTTTCCTTTTAAAATTTAATTATAGAACTGTCTTCCTGTATTTTAAATCCATATCTGATACCTTGGAATATCTGCCATTGTCTGCACTAATTCAATATGAAAAATATAGTTTAAAGAGTTGTACATTCAACTTCTGCTGTTCAAACCACTTTATTTTTATTAGCTCAACTGAACCAATGTAATATATTTGTTTTATTGTGTGTAAGAGCTGGGATTTTATATTCCCGATAAACATTTGCTCTAAAACTCTACCAGAACATTAATTATCATCAACTGATTTATTCAGTTGAGTTTATCTGGGAAATGGCATAGCTATTATAAGCAGCTAATCTCTTTTCTTTTCTTTTTTCTTTCCTTTTCTTTTTTCCTTTTCTTCCTTTTCTTCCTTTTAGTTTCTTAGTTTAATATAGTCTTTATTTCCAGACAAAATGGGCTCTTTTACAGATGAAAGATTCAAAGGTAGAATTTCTGCATCTTTTTGCATGTGATTTACATGCCTTTTCCCCTTCATTTGTCTGTTATATCTTGTTCTTTGTGTGTTGTATTGCATTCTGGTTTTGGATTTTGAAAGGCTTTAAGTGACAGGAAAGTTCACTGGCTTTTGGCATAGTTTTGGAAAATTCACTGGCTTTTGGCATAATTTCTGGCCCAAGATTTATAATTGTTTGGAGCGGTCAGTCCCTTGTTTGTGATCTAAATTTCTTTAAATATAATGGCTGCTGAACTGGCAAATACATGGCATGGGTCCGGATTACCTACGGCAACACCTGCGGCCAGCGTCAACTTCCCTCCGTCCAGTGCGCTCCCACAGAGAGGGCCTCCTCAGGGTGCCACCGGTCAGAGAATGTCGATTGGTGGCCCCCAGGGGGAGGGCCTTCTCTGTGGGCGTGCCAGACCTATGGAACCGCTTGCCAGTTGAGCTCCGAACGGCCCCCGACCTTCGCTCCTTTCGGCGTGATCTCAAAACGTTTCTTTTTGAACAAGCTGGCCTGGTCTGATGGGTTGGGGCTGGGTTTTATAATCGGTTTTAACTTTTAATATGTATTAATTTATTACGGGCATTGTAGTTTAATTACTTTTTAATTTTTTGTATTCTGGTTTTTATTATGTATTGCCCTGTTCACCGCCCTGAGTCCTTCAGGAGAAGGGCGGTATACAAATTAAATTATTATTATTTATTAAATAGGCCACAACTTGTTCAAAATGGACAATATAAATTATATTCACCTTTAATTTTTTAAATATTTTTGTCATTCCCTTCTGGTATTATATTTTATGCCTGTGGAGTTTAAGGTTTTATATAGCAGAAGAAAAATCACAATTGTCAAATTACATACATCAAAAATGGCATTTAAAATTAGATATATCAAAACATTTCAGTGCCAGTAGTTTGTAATCCAGGTCTGTCTAGTTTTGGATGAAAGTATTTAACTAAGTACAGGTTTGTTCAAATTTTAAAGGCATGTTCCTGAATGTACAGAAGTGCATGTAGCAAAATACAGTCAATATAAATTTCATTTGGGTTTATCAGAATCCTATCTTAAAAATACAAAAGGACTAAGCAAAAATGTACAAATGCCAGGAAATTGCTAGCATTCTCAAACATTGCCAGTTCCCCCTCCATTAAGTGCTTAGTTTCTTTGTGATGTACAGATTATTTAACCAAACTGAAATTTCAGTACAAATGCTCAACAATTTTCAAATTTCAAATCCAGCTAGATCTTTACTACTGGTGTTAGACTTTATCATTTAATCTACCAATTTATCTGTAATATTACTAGTAGAGTTGCAGTTTTACTTTGTTTCACCTTCACAGGTTGTCTTCTCTTTTTCAATATTCTCTAGTTAATATTTCTCCCCTCCCCTCCCCTTTGGGATGCCATGCTCCTTGAAGTGACCTGTATTTCTTCTCCAGTGTTTTTTGGCCTGCTAGCCTGAGGTTGTGAAGATTAAGTGGATACAGGCAACAAGTCGACAACAAGTGTGTGTCAATTGAGGGCTCAAATCTGTCTCATAATATTTTTTCCCTTTCTTCAAAAAAATAGCAACAGCTCCATGATATAGCTCTGCAAATCTAAATCATATTTAAATTTAAAAATGCAAAAATCAACTATTGTAAAGCATTATCAGTTTCTGCTTGCAAAGTCTTCCCTATGTACAAATACGCATTCTGTGGCTAGGCTAATGCTGAGGCTGTGGTTATGTTTCAGCTTATTTCCTCATGCAGACATTGATTCTTGCGCTAATATTGCCTGATTCCTGAAGAGACCTGTGCTGTCCTGCTCCCCCCCCCCACATGCACGTATGACAAGAGTTCTACTGGTGTTTATTCAAACCCCCCAGGTCCTCCAAAAGCACCCTTGTTGCACAGGTCCAAATTCCAGGCTCAGTACCGCAAGAGTCACTGGGTAACCAAGTCCAGCGGGCACACATGAAGTTCAGGAAAGCAGTCCAGTAGTTGAACAGGCCAGGATATAAGGCACTGGCATACAAGGCACAGAACTGGGCATGTTGTTCCAGAAACACTCAAGTCCTCAGGGCAAGATTAAATAAGCAACGCTGGTACAGCCCTTCATGAGAAGCAAGGTTGCCTCCTGATGAGTAGTCCAGCTCTAGCTGACCCTCTTTGTGTCTGTCTCCTCTCTGCTCTGTGTGTCCTTGGAGCCTCATTGCTAAGGGCAGCAGCTACTCTAGGTCCTAGCTTGGAGCTTCCTGGCCCACTTGCTGCAGCTGTGGCTTATCTCCCTCAACCTGTCACTCGTCCAATTGACCCAGCTATAAGGCTGCTCCATCAGGCTAGAATTCTCTGAGTCCCAATCCTGACCAAAACTCAGCTCCATGCTTTCCTCTGCAGACTCAAACTCACCCTCCTCCTCTGAACTCACATCTGGAGAGGGATCTGGGGATGGATCCATGGATGACAAGACCTGATCTATCTGTACAAAGAATATCTCAAACAACTAAGGCTACAGATGGGAAAATCTTTTTTTTCTCAATTCATTTTTTCAGCTCCATTTAGCTTCTAAATTAGTGTGTGTGTGTGTGTTTTGTCAGCACAAAAATCAGTATGTTTTCTCACATGCATTTCTATAGTAAGTACATTTTAATACAATTTCTTCCTAAAATGCACCTATTTAACAGTATTTTCCCTACTTCTTTCTTCTTAATATAATGAATTTCCTAAATCTCTTAATAAGTACTATATTTGCACAATCTTGAATTAATTGCATTATAAAGTGTCTTCAGGTTTCCAGAAGGGTTAATTAACATTTCAAAAGAGCAAATATTTTCCCCTTCTCTGTTTAAACTTGTTTCCAAATCAGAAATGCCTAAGGTTAAAAAAAACCTCAAATATCTTAGCTCAGATTCAGATGTATTTTTGAAGAAAAATCTTGGGAGTCTTCGAGAAACAGAAATTAGAAGTTCTTTTATCAGTTTCCCCTCTAGTGCCTTCCCCACCTACTCTGATCTGCATTTTTTTGCAACTCCTTAGAGAATATTATTAGAATCTTCTATTCCATGAATCGGTAGTTCATTTACAAAACCCAAGATCATCGTCATCATCATCGTCATCATCATTCCCCCCTCCTCCTCCCTCTCCCTAACTTCAAAGTGTTCCAAACATCCATGGTAATTAGAAACTCTACAAAGCCCCTTAAAAACCCACCTGGCTTCTGAGCTACTGTAGACTGACTTACCCAAATCCAGCACTTCTACAGAGAAAGTTCTTGAAAGCTAGTACAATGAATTAAGTAAGAGAAAAGAAACACATACAAAAATTGCTTTCTTTAAAAATTTGAATATAAATACCTGAAGACAGTTGGACTAATGTAATCATCTCCCTCTCCTTGATTGGTTTTTTTAAAGCTGTGCAACCCTAAAATGTATAGTGACTGCTGTTCTGGGCTCTTTATTTTTGTCACTAGTTCTGAATACTTATCAGAGGCAGATGAATTGAGTTAAAGGTGCCAGTGTTAGAGCTTTCTACACCACAAATCCAGTCTAAACCACACAGATTTTTAAAGCTTTCATTCTTCTCAAAAAGTATAGATTTTGAAACAACGAAGGTATGTGCTTAGACTTTGAAGAAGTAGGCTTGAGGATATTACTACCTTCACAACAAAATAGAAAATATTACAGGTCATTAACATGACTATCCACTTAATAGGGAATTATTTGATACCTTGGGAAGATTTGCCTATTAACTTCTTGATAATAAGATAGATGGCAAATAAATTTAATAAACAAATAAACTTAGTGGGTTCCAAATTATGTTCCAAGATGGAAGGAAATATATATATATATATATATATTTATTTATTTAATTGATTTTATATACCGCCCTATTCCCGAAGGACTCAGGGCGGTTTACAGGGAGAGTTAAAAAAAATACAAATAAGTACACTTTAAAATAGAATTAAATTAAGATTAGCCCACAATTAAACAAATTAAAATTAAATTAAAATTAAATTAAAACCCCCTCAGTCCAGGCCAGCAAGATCAAATATACTCCATCTTAATAAATGGAAAAGTCACTACTACTCATGGAGTAGTTATTTTCTTAGTTTTATATTAATAAATCCATTTAATAATCTGACACACCGTTAATATTTCCTTTAAATTGTTTTTATATATTGAGTATTTGCAAATGACTTCAGAGAAAAAAATATTTTTAGCACTTTTAGTTTAGTTTAGAGTTTTCTATAATATTGATGAAATTATTATGTGTGCCATCCAGCCCTAGCTGACTTTTAGCAATCACATAGATAGAACCTATCCAGGATCATCTTTTCTTATTCTAGTCTTTCAGATCTTCCAATGGTATGCCCATCATTACTGTAATTTAGTCTGTCCACTTTGCTGCTGGTCCTCTTCTTTTTCTTTCTCCTTTACCAGCATCATAAACATATTGAGAGAACTAAGTATTTGTATAATGTGTCCAAAATATAATAATTTCAGCTTGGCGCTCAAAAGAGAATTGTGGGTTGATTTCTTCAGGAGTCCATTGGTTTGGGTTTTTTTGGCTATCCATAGTATTCTCTGGAGTCTTCTTCAAGATCAAAGTACAAAAATGTCAATATTCTTTCTATCCTGTTTCTTCAATATCTAACTTTACACTTCCGTGGTATTACAGGACCAACCATTTCCTACACAATTATAATATTTCTTAGGTAGAGATATCATGACATCTTATATTTTTTCTATGGGCATAGTTTGCAACTCAGCCAATCTCAATGTTTACATGGTTGTATTTTGACAATAAACGTTCAGTTCAATAACTACTGATTCTTTACTGCTGATAATCAATCCTAAAAGCCAAAGCTGTCATTTACTTCAGTATCTTCATTATCAATTCTTTCATTAGTTTGACTTCTTTATATTTAATCTTAGTCCCATTTTTACTGCATTCCTTGGCTTTAATTACTAGAGCTTCCAGATGATTTGCATTTTTAAATAATCAGAGCAGCAGCATCTTTTAATCCAGCTTCACAAACAATGGTTACATGACCTTAAGAACAGAGTACTGTTGGGTCAACTAAAGAGGCAATTTAAAAAAAAAGCTTGCAGGAGAGGAGAAGCATGGGGCAAACTGATCTTCCCTTCCTTCACCTCTTCCTGTGAATTCTAGTCAATTCAAAGGCTAAGGGAAGCAATAAAAAGTTTTCCCCAATTTTGAAATCCATTTTGATTTCTGCTTACTTGGCCTTCAGCAGGAGCAAGTTACTTATCTATTCAAATTCTAAACTGTGCTGTCATACTTTTAACAAATGCTTAATTCACTTAAAAGCTCTGAAAGTGTTTGTGTATAGTATGTATTATTTTCATTCTGTCTCACATGATATCTGATAGTAGAATCTCTACGCTGGAAATATTTATATAATTGAGCTATGCTTATTACTAATTGTTGTTGTTAGCTGCGAAGTTGTGTGCGACCCATCGCGACCCTATGGACAACGTTCCTCCAGGCCTTCCTGTCTTCTACCATCTTCCGGAGTCCATTTAAGCTCACGCCTACTGCTTCATTACTAATTTATTACTAATACAGTCCTATTAAAGATTCAGCTTAGATTAACAATTTTCACTTCTATGTTTTGTTGACCTGGATGAATACGATTAATGCTTTCATATCTTGCCTAGGCTCATTGCCCTTCATTTGTTCTAAAATCAGATATAGTTTGAATTAGCTTGTAAAGAATGCATCAACACTTCCTTGCATTCTAGCAGTACTTGTAGCCATGTTTTAATATTATCTTAATATGTTCAGTGTATGCAGGAATCCTATTTTTATTCCACCATAACTAAAAAGACTCTCAATGGCTCACATAGAAAATATACCATCTAAAATAAATCCCCTACAAAAGCAAAAGCATAACAGTGTTAGAATATAAAGGAAATTAAATATGGCAACATCACATCAGAAGGCTTTTATGTGAGTTGGCAACCTTAAGTGTCTGTCCACAAAGAAAAGAATTGTAGGCAAATTAGAGTGTGTGATGTCAATAGTTGTATCGTAAGCAAGGAGAGTATTGCTTTATTTGCATCTTCAGCCTGGTAGGAGAGAACAGGGACTGCTCACCAACTCTTCATGGGGGATTGAAACTGTCAACTAAAAAGCATTAAAAGTACATAAAGATGCATTTGGTAATGATGACTGATAGGAAAAACAATTAAAGTTTAGCGAAATTACAAGGTTGCACAATACTTCATAATGAGCTTCTTTGAAAGTGATGAATTGTGAAATTATAGTTATTAAGTAACAAAGTTTAAAAGTACAAGCAAATTTTTCCAAGAATTATGTTGTTATGCTATTGCTGATGTCATTCATCCTTCCCGAAGTTTGTAAGAGGTTGTTGAATGTGTAAGTTTTCATTTAATGTCATTCTTAACTTTTTCAGAAATTAAGTTTTTAACACAGCAGGGATTTGAAGAGTAATATTCACATAATCTGTCCAATTCAGTAATGGGTATCTAGTGAGTTAAAATTATGATGTGCTGTTTAATTGGAACAGCTTGCTGGCAGGAGATTAGATCAGTGGTGGGATTCAAATATGTGAACAACCAGTTCTTTGTGTAGATGCCACTTCCCGAAGTCCATTCTGGGCCTGGGCAACAAAAAATTAGCTACCGGTTCTGCCAAAGTGGTGCGAACCAGCTGATTCCCACCACTGGGTAACATGACTTAAAAAGCTGCCCAGTTTTGAAAAGGAAGCAGTGTAGTTGCTTGGTATAGGCAATCAGAACAAATTCTAGTCTCATTTTCAATTAACACTTTAAAATGTTTATTATTTTTGTGTCCCTAAAACAGGCATTACAATTACATTTTAAATTGGCATCATGGTTTTTATTTAGATAGATAAAATATGTAGGTTTTATGCACATTATATGAAGACCTGGCTCCTTAGAGAAGGCTCTAATCCCAGGAAAGGTGACCAGAAGGAGAAATGGATGACCAGCTGCAAAGTTGGTGGACTCGGTTACAGAGGCTATGAGGGCATCATTGGAAGACCAATGGAAGGTTAGGGACAAATCATCATGGAGAAAATCAGTAAGAGTTAACATGTAAAGTAGATGAAACATAATTAGTCAAAGAATATATGAGTATGGGTATACATATGTGTACATTTATACAGAAAGTGATAAAACAATATACATTGTGAATCATTATAGTTCAATTACTGTATTTACCACACCATTTTTTACAGTATCACACACACTGTCATCACAATACTTGGAAGAATTGGCTTGTATTTTCAAATGTTAGTAGTCATAATATTAGACTTCAAAATAAATTTGTCCTTTCAATGAAGTTCATATGAAGAATGTATATACTGTATGTGTGTGTTTAATTGGAAGTATAAATTTACAAGTATATACACTATAATTCCTAGAATCTGACCAATTACAACTGGTATGATATTTATAAATAAATAAAAAATATGAACAGAATTATATCTCCAGAAAAGGTTCAATGTGATATGTGGAATTATATTGCAAATGTTGTGACTCTGATTTGCTGAATTTATGTGTGAACCTACTTTAGCTTCTAGACCAGGGGTGTCAAACTGCCGGCCCACAGGCCGGATGCATCATGCAGAAGCCACGCCCACCCCATTGCCGGCAATGGCAAAACCGTCCCAATACGTTGCGTGACATCACCAGACGTAGCGAATTTGACATGTCTGTTCTAGACTATATCATGTCTATACCATTTGTTGACAGAAAAATGTGCATTTTTAGATAACTTGGGTAAGAACTATTAAGTTTAAATCTGCAGCTAGGTTTACTCAATTAACTTTGCACAAGCTATGCAAAATTTGCTTTCAGTGTCTTTAGACTGGATCCAGTCCTTTATCAGTCTTTATTTTCAGTGTAATGGCATTTATCATGTGGCTCTTGGCAATAATTTACCCACCTGGGTTCACCTCCATATTTTTAAACAAAATAAAATTAAGCCTGCACAATTAACCAACTACTTCTATTAGACAATAAAAGTCTGAAAATGGATCCTTTTTCCTCTGAGAAGTCACTAGTCAATGACATATAAACTAGACCATAATTTAAAATATGGTTCGAAGGGAATGCAGGCACTAACGGGAGGGTTGCGGCTCCCCCACATTTCTGCAAAAGCCCCCTTCTTGCCGGTCGCCCCTCCAGGGCGACTCTTTGGCCCTTTTAGGACTCCCCAGCGATGCGAAACTGGACGTGGAAGATGACAGCCATCCTCCAGATGTCCATAACGGCAGCATTGGCAAACCAGAAGCCCAGCATTAAAAACTTCCATTAACCTTAGCAGGCTTGAAATCCCTATACTGATGCAAAAATGCATAGCATTGTGCCTATTTACTTTTCAAATATGTTACCATACTTCAAGAAGGAGCTAGGTTTGAGAAGAAATTAACTGGATCATCAGTGGGAGAGCTTGATATTCATATTTTATTTTTGACTCAGGGGTAGGAACATAACATTTATTACAGCTAAGTAACCAGTAGAAAGAGAAATAACACAGCAAAATATCCATGTACATACACCATAGATAATTTATGTAGATTTGATAGCAAAAAAAAATTAGACATAAAACCTGATGAGCTGATTTAGTTAACTAAAGCCATAAAACATTCTTTATAAAAGATAAATACTCTATTTGCTACTTTACAGTTTTTGGGTGCTTATATGAATAAAATAGAGGAAGTAAAATGGAGGACGTAAACAGCTTTATAGTATATAATATTCAGGTGAGACAAAAGATAGCATTTTGCCTTGATAAGCTTGCTGTATGGCTCCAGAAGATGGTAGAGGACAGGAAGGCCTGGAGGAACGTTGTCCATGGGGTCACGATGGGTTGTACACGACTTTGCAACTAACAACAACAACATGGCTTCAGAACAAATCTTGCAACTTGTGGTGCATTATTAATGGGTAGAGATAAAGTTCTGTAGACTGCCCTTTATACCTTTTAATATAGGGAGTTTTTACTTTAGTGCCTGACTTGCTCACAGAATAGGCAGCTTAGAAACGTGAGCCATTAATTCTACTTCCCACTTTCCACACTGACAGAGTATTTCTAGGTATAGAATCTTATTATATCTGCCTCCCAGTACTGCAGTGGGAAAAATATTATTATATGGCCTTGAAAAAATATGTCTACAATTGTTAAAAATGGGATTTTGTAATTAATTGACCTGGGCACCATTACACTATATAGGCAACCATTTAAGCCAATGTCTTCATGGATATCTTTCTTGCTGCTGACCAGACTACCTGCTCCGCTTTTTAAAAACTTTTTAAAAACTACCTGCTCGGCTTTTTAAAAACTATTTTCTAGCTGCCTATTCTGTGAGCAAGTCAGGCACTGAAGTAAAACTCCCTATATTAAAAAGTATAAAGGGCAGTCTACAGAACTTTATCTCTACCCATTAATAATGCACCACAAGTTGCAACTATTTTCATGAATGAAGGCAAATATTGCAGGATCCAGTCTGGGCCGGGCACCAGGGCCAGAGGTTTAATATGCTGAGCTTTTGGACTCGTACTGGAGCCCATCATCAGGAAACTTCTCTATACCAGAATGTGTGCTTCAGACTATTCTATGTGTAGTATTTATGTGGTGCCTGGTGGTGTGTGTCTTTTTATTTATTGATTGGGATATTGATCGCTGGCTATTAAGTTGTTGGCTGTTTTTTCCTTGTGCTGCCAAGTCCTTGGCTCCTAAGTACCTGATAAGATGGTGGTAAATCAGCAGTCCTGTTGACTGACAAAGGCCCCTTCCCCCGGCTTCAATCATTTCTCTGGCTAACTTTGTACCTGCTCAGCCAACAATCTTAGTAGCTGCAAAATTAATGTATGTCCTTTTCATTGCAATGTGAGGCTACCAATGAGTTTGGATCTCCTTATATGACCACTCTCTTGCAATCTGATGGTTAGCTTCCTCCCCATCTGTCCTACATGTCACGGGCAGTCCATGCAGGGGATCTGGTAGATTACATTAGAAGTATTTCCCACCTCCAAGCAATCTTTGCAATGCATGATTTGTCCTCTTATAGTAGCTTCTGGGCGGTGTGTGATGCCCACTTGCAGATCTTGGAAGCTGTGTTCCACTGCTTCCGAAATGTTTTTTTATGTTTGGCAGGGTGTGTCATATAGTTGGACTTGAACTTTCTTTCTATAAATATAAATATGGTTAATTTCCTACTCTAAAGAAAGGAGTGTGCATTGCAAATACAGTAGTTTTATGTCACTATTTCACTCTTTTTAACTTGCCCTGTATCTTATAGTCATTGTGCTACATAGTTATCCCACTTTTGCCATTCTTCCTGTCAATTTGTTTTAAGACTAAGAAAATATAGAATGCCATGTTATCAGGATCCTTGATGAGTTACAGAAAGAGAAAACCCTTAATTCTGCATTTTCATAATCTAGTCCAAATCTGAAGTATACATACCACACTAGTGAAAAATAATATTTTAAAAAATCAATTTAAGAAATGTTTGAATTATTTGTAATAAAAAGAGATTGTGTAATTTCTAGGACTTGGATAAAAGAATTAATTTTCATTGGAATATTCATGCAAAGGATGCTGTAGAGATGAGAAGAGGGAGAGAGGTGTTGGAAAACAGGCAGAAATTATCAGCAAACGAGAAAAAGTGGCTGCTGCTACTTTTGCTAGTGGCATTTTGAGTGTAAATCTTCACTGAAAACAAGAAAGTATACTTTAAAAGAACTTTTCTCATAAAAACAAAGATTGGACCTCCACTTTTCCAAACAAGAAACAAGTAGTTCACAGATCAGTTGTGGGTCCGCTGAAAGTGATATAGGGCATGAATTTGGTGGTACTTCGTCTGCGGGAAAAATGTTTTTACATTTGTTAAAAATGTTATGATCCTCTCTGCTTGAGAAACTAGAGTGGATAGCAAATACAGCATATCAGGTAATTAGTCAAGACAAAACTTGTATCATTAATAAAAACAAGCAACTCTTGGAAAGCTTGTATCTTCCAAGTTTTCAATGAAGTCCAAATTCCGTGGTGGCGAACCTATGGCATGCGTGCCAGAGGTGGCACACAGAGCCCTCTCTGTGGACATGCGCGCCATTGCCCCAGTCCTGGGCCTTCAAGCTGGGTTTTATAAAACCTTTTCGCTTTAGGCCTCCGCCACCGTGTGCAAAAAAAATTTCAATCAATTAATTTCAACTTCTCACAGGAAAAAAAAATCTTGCAAAGTTGGAATTGATTGATTGAACTATTTAGTCCCACCCAGTCGGCCGTTACCACTACAGCCACGCCCACTCAATGGGCCACACCCACCTGGCACCCAACCATACATAAGTGGGTTTTGGGTTGCAGTTTGGGCACTCGGTCTCTAAAACATTCGCCATCACTGTCCTAATTACTTCTATTTTTAATTTCTCCTGCAGGTATATTTACGTCCCAATGGGAGGATCTCATTGCAGCATGTTTAAGATGGTGTTTTCGACTGCCATCACATTTGCTTTTGTAAGCTACTGGCATGGAAGCCACAGCTATCTTTGGTCCTGGGCTGTGCTTAATTGGCTTGGAGTAACAGCTGAAAATGGAGTGAAGAGGATTGTTTCTTTTCCAATTGTCCATAATTTTATTGTAAGTTAATCCTTTTTCATGTTTCTAGAAATCATATTTAAGTTTGGGATTAAATCTGAAGTGTGTTTTCTGAAAGCATCCTGACCAGCTTGAATGCTTTTTAGAACTGCTTTTCCCCTAACCCAAAAAGAAACTATGGAACTAGCACTGTAATGGAGGAAGCAATTACATAAAGTGATATGTGTTCTGTGTAATCTTTGATTGTCATTTGCAAAGGAACTATGTGGTTTAGGACCAGTCTTGCCTTTAGCAACTGCCAGTTTCCACAGTCATTGGGCAGTCTAGGGCTTGAATAGGGAACTACTTTATGATGGTTCAGCAGTTAAGATGCTGAGCTTGTCGGCTGGAAAGCTGACAGCTCACGTTTGAGACTCAAGCTTCATGTGACGGTCCCATCCTTGCTCCAGCTCCTGCCAACTTAGAAATTCTAAAGCATACAAATGCAAGTAGATAAATAGGTGCCACTTTGGTGGGAAGGTAACAGCGCTCCATGACATCATGCTGCTCACATGACTATGGATATGTCTTTGGACAGCGCTGGCTCAATGGCCTTGAAATGGAGATGAGCACCAGTCCCTATAATCAGCAATGATTACGGAGTAAAAGCCTTTACATATTTACCAGAGTTTACAAGAGCAGAAAGTTCTACTTTCTGCCCAGAATCTGAAGTAACAATAATAGAAATAATTAAACATGCTTGCTTACTTAATGTTCTTGGTTATCAGAGTTCTCCTCAAATGGTGGATGGCCTCCTTTTGGAGCTCTGAGGAGGGGGAAATGGTGAGGTTTTCCTCAGCCGCTGTCTGGGAGTGAACTAGTCATTTGCAGGCTTTGTATTCCATTGATTTACAAGTTCTGCATCTTATTATTGTGACTATCAGTGCTGTTTTTATTGGGTATGATCTAGCTACGTGTCCACAGGCCCCACAGTAATAGCATAGTCCATGCTCCCTTTTTCTTTGGTTCTCCCCCTGGCTATTTTCCCATGCTAGATTTAGAAGATTGGGTTTCTCCCTTATCTGAATTCTTCCAGCTGGCCATCTATAGTTACACAATGTAGAAAAAGCTCATCCAGGGTATTTTGGGCTCCTTGCCTCACTAGCTTCTCTGTCAGTTCATTAGCCAGCCTTTCACTGAACTTGTCAATTAGTGCTAAGTTATTCCACTCTACATCACTAGTGAATAACTTAAAACTCTGAAATATATGCTCCTATTCTCCTCTGTCCCAGCTTGAACTTCCAAATGTCTTGTTCAATAAGCATGCATAGTTATGATGGTAATGAAAAAGTAGCTGTACAACTAATCCTTGCATTTATAGGTCTGTAAAGCAAAGGAAAACTAAATTAAGATCATAACTTTCGCTTAATAACTGAGTTACCAGTCCCAGTTGTGATCACTAAATGAATAGTAGTAGCTGTGGTAGTTTGAATAAGAATGTAAATGAAAAGTTCTGTTTGCAGTAATTCTGACCCTGTCAAACCATTAAAGGGAGTGGCTTGTGGGGGGAGGGTGTTGGAAGAAACAAGACAGGATATAAGAACCTCCTAATCTCCTTAGAAGTTATTGGAGGACATGGAAAATGGTTAGTTACACTTTAGTTGCCTAAGTTTTTGGCTTTCTCATATTGCTCATATGATTCTAGGCAATCACAATCAGCCTACTGAATGTGGAGATGGCTGATTCTATCAGTCATGCTATATGACCACAGCCATTGAGAAAGACCAGGAATAATAAATTATAGCAACAATTTATTTTGCTCTTGAAATGTTTGAAAAGTTGTAAAATGGATCTCTGTTTAATAATTTTAAAACTTCTAGTTACTGCTTAATGGTGTAGGTGATCAATCAGCATCTCTGTCTTATGAAAGAAACAAGGAGCAAGTATTAATGGAAAATCTGATGGATGGCGGGTTAGGCCTTCGTTCTTATTCTCCTATTTCTCTGTGGTGAACTGCTTAATCCTGGCTTAGAATTGAAGAAGAAACAGTCGCATGGTGCTACAAGCGGTAATTCCCTGGATAGTGGCTGAAAAACTGGAGATGAGGTGAAACTAGAGTGAAGTGGGAATTAGCAAAGAAATATATCACTGTAAAATATCAAGCAGCCTAAGAACAGAGCCAACAAATGACACCCAAAGAAATTCAGTGCTGTTTTTGCATTTCTTTCTTTTTCCCCCCAGCAGAATCAAGAAATAATTATTCTTTTTTCACCAATAGCCACTCTATTTGTTGCCGAAACAATCTATGAGAGTTTAGGTTCCACAATTAACCAGTGGAAAAACCTGCCTCCAGAAGCTGTGAATGCTCCAACACTGGAAGTTTTTAAGAAGAGACCTGACAGCCATTTGTCTGAAATGGTATAGGGTTTCCTGTCTGAGCAGGGGGTTGGACTAGATGACCTCCAAGATCCCTTCCAACTTTATGATGATGATGATGATGTAGAGAAGTCTACCAGATTTTCAGCAAGCATGGTGGAGGGTTGCAATGGGAAAGTGCTCCTTTTATGCCCACTGACAGAACAAATTCTGTAATTGACAAGTTGCCTTCAACAAGTTACATAAAAAGTGAGCAACAAGCAAAGCTGCATGAAAATGAGTTATGTATGGCTGAAATTTCATCTCAGCTAAAAATACTCTAGTGGTAAACTTCATGTTTCTGTTTTAGAGGGGAAAAAAGCTATGCCTTTGTCTTATAATAGATACTGATGCAGGAATTGGTCGATTTTGGGATCAGAAAAGGAATTTGTGGGGAAAGCTTACTTTGTAAGTGTGCAAATAGGGCCTCCCCTGCACCCTTTCAAACTACTTTCGAAAGCAGTTACACCTCTACCAAATTAACCAGAAGTTTTTAAATATATCATTACTATTGTAATATGCCTTTAATCGACTTGATAGTTTATTATTTAAGTATGTTTGGTTAAACAAAGAAAGATGTATGAAAACTTCACAGAATACTTTGGTTATGGTAAAATAATTTGCTGCACTTATATGTTTGGTGAAGATACAGCTGCTTACCCTTTATCTCTTGTTTTCTGTATGCAATTCCTGACATATATCATTTCAATTTAATCCTTTTTTTTTCTTCAGGAGTTTCCCCTCCCCCATCAACAGTTTTGTACTGTAATTAATTGTGATGCTTTATTATAAAATGCATTGTCCTTCAGCCCAGCAGATGATTAAGATGCTAAATATCTTTCAGTATTTCGTTTGCTTTCTCTGCATTGGGCTTGATCATCCAAAAGGCAATATTTGTAGTACAGGTATTCCCTGACGTATGACCACAATAGAACCCAAAATTTCTATTGCTAAGTGAGACAGTTGCTAAAATTTTGCCCCATTGTATGACCTTTATGGCCACAGTTGTTAAGTGAATCACTGCAGTTGTTAATTTAGTGACATTGTTGTTAAGTGGATCTGGCTTCTCCATTTATTTTGCTTGGCAAAAAGTGATCACACAATCCCAGTTCACTTCAACTGTCATAAATATGAGTCAGTTGGCAAGCATCTGAATTTTGTTCACATGGCCATGGGGATGCTGCAATGGTTGCAAGTATGAAAAGTGTACACAAGTCACTTTTTTCAATGCCATTGTAACATGTTGTAAGTCGAGGACTACTTATAGATTGAATTTTTACAAATCTTCTCTGGTAACCTAGGCCAGGGGTAGGCAACCTCGGCTCTTTTATGACTCATGGACTTCAACTCTCAGAATTCCTGAGTCAGCTGACAGGAATTCTGGGAGTTGAAGTCCATGAGTCATAAAAGAGCCGAGGTTGCCTACCCCTGACCTAGGCAAAACTAATATTCAAATATTGCAAATATTTTTATGCTTGTCATGCATGAAATATGGAATCCTAGAAGTTACGTTAAAGGGTATCTTTATGAATTAATTAAAAATTTCCTGCCCTAACTTCACGTCACAAGGCATTCAAACTCCTTTTTCTTTTTACAATTTCTTTAAAAAAAAATTACTGTATTTAGCATTACTACTGATATATCAATGTTGTTATAAATATCTATTCAGGATTTGGAAGAAAAATCAATATGTGTATTTGAAATGTGACAGCTGGAGTAACTGCTAAATTTAGCACAATGATTGAGAAAATCATCATGTTACAGTTCTTGTGCAAGGCAAGAGCAGGTAGGACTGGTGTTGTTGCACAACTGAGATTTTCATGGTCACAATATTTTGCCAGTACATGGAAAGCCAGGTGGCATTGTACTGATGCAGATTGCTATCCATGTACTAATTAATTGCTCTATAAAGAAACAGAAACAAAAAACATTGCATTTAAGAACTGGCCATCTCAGCAGAACTAAGGATCCATTTGTGCAATTAGTGTCTATAGTGAGGCATCCTTGGATGAATGAACGGCCGTATCCTTAAGTCACTGATGTGGCAAGATACTGCACAGCCATCCTGTGTAAACTGGACTGCTTCTCTCTTCTTGGATAGGATTCAGCAATAGCTGATAATAAGTGCCTGGATTTCTCTTCTCTTTCCCTTGTTAGTGGTTGCTAGGTATCACAAAATGTTCTTACATGGGAATAACCAATATCCCCAAAGACTGGATCGTAACAATACAGGGCATAGGAGACAGAAAGATGAATTTCTCTCTGATGAAAGATAATGTGTTGTTTTCACTCACAAGAGTACCATAGTCTGGTTCCATTCATTTTTTACCTTAGAATTTGGTATTAAAACAACATAAGATATCATATTTTTCCCCAGAGGCTGCCTTTTCTGCTGTTCATGGAGTTCCTGGAAAACTATGAAAGGAATTTGTATTCTGTCATGTCATTAGGCATGGCCCTTTTGAGCCCTTTCTCAGAAGTTGGCAGATGATATTTATATGCAGGATCTTTTCTACCAGCCAGGCACATCATTTGCTTAAATTCCAGGTTGCAATCAGTTTGTTTTCATGAAAAGGCTCCATAGCCAAATATTCACTACCATTTCTCATCCAAGCAATGTTGAGTCATGCTGTAGATTGACTTCCACATTTCAAAGCAAATTATTATACTCATGTGTTTCCTATGAGATCCTAAGCCTTCCATTTTCATCACCATTCAAAACATCAATATGCTTATTTTTTAATTTAAAACAGCTATTTGTGCTCTTTGCGATTTTTAAATGTTTAAGAACACATTTGCTGTCATATAAACTTTTCATCATAAAGCAAATTATTAAAGTTGGCCAAAATTAAATTATCTCTTAATATTTAAACATGAATAAATAGTTATTACTGCTTATGGCACTAAGACTACAGACTGGGATCTCTCATAATGCCAGTTATGTTAGAGCTTAGCTTCTATTGCCTCTCTCTCAACAAAGAATATAAACATGCATATTACAACCTAATTAAACAAATAATCCATCCAACAGCATAAAAATCATGTCTATTAAGGGGGTCAAATCCACCCTACCCTCCAAATTCTGGGAATATATCTAGGTTTTCGGGGCTTGTGGTGTGCCCTGGGGATGGGGGCCACAAGAATTTCTGCAAGGATCTCATAACAGAGGCCATGACAGAGAAGGAAGGCTTCCTAGGTTCTGTTAGATGGCATTGTTTAATCGGGGTCCAGAGCATATAAACTTGGCCAGCTCTTCCCAAGCAAGCAGATACCATGGAAAAGTTATAGTGAATATTTCACTATTTGACTCTTGTTATTAAAAACTATGTAGTAGATTAGAAACAGGCTTATGTATTCCTAAAATTCAAAATGAATTTATATTTAATAATCAATATATATTATCAAGACATATTTGAGATCTATGGCACATCAGATATGAACATTTGATGATAATTGTATACAGGGCTATCAAATAAGAAGTTAATAATCAATTAAAACTGTAATGCATTCAGTTCAGTGAAAGAAAAATAAAGCAAGTATTAGAAAACTGTCAGGAAAAACTGGAGAAATTTCAAATGGTGATTCCTTTAGACCAGGGGTGTCAAACTCAATTTCATTGAGGGCCGCATCAGCATTGCTGTTGCCCTCAGGGGGCCGGGTGGGTATGGCCAGGGTGGGCGTGGCCTACTGGGTGGGCGTGGCCAGAGTGCGTATGGCCTACTGGGTGGGTGTGGCCAGCTATACATCATTCACATCAAGGGTGCCTATGGGGGCCTGGGCAGGAGTGGGACAGATCTGAGGGTCTCTGGCAGAAGGAAGGTCTCTAGGCCTGGGCCAAGGTAGTGGGGGCCATTCCCTCACTGTTTCCAGGATGGTTTCACGGGCCACATGAAACCACTTCGCGGGCCAGATCTGGCCCCCGGGCCTTGTGTTTGACTGTCTGCTTTAGACAGTTGTTCGGCTATAGTCTTAACGGCTCAAGGTTGACTCATTCTTCCATCCTTCCGAGGTTGTTAAAATGAGGACCCAGATTGTTGGAGGCAATAGGCTGGCTCTGTAAACTGGTTAGAGAGAGCTGTAAAGCACTGTGAAGCGGTATATAAGTTTAAGTGCTACTTCTATAGGAGAATACGGAAAAGCAAAATAAGACTTTTGCTGTCAGAAAGAAAGCTTCCTGTCAAAGAGGAAAAAAACCCATGTAGTGCTCTCTCGTGCTCTCTCTCTCTCTCTCTCTCTCTCTCTCTCTCTCTCTCTCTCTCTGTGTGTGTGTGTGTGTGTCTCTGTCTCTGTCTCTGTCTCTCTCTCTCTCTCTCACACACACACACAAAATGGTTGACTTGGATTAACTGCTATTCAACCTAATCTAAAGACAACTTTCAGAGCTAGCAGCATTTAAATACAATTCACAAAGCCCGTGTACTTTGTGGATTAAAATTTTTCACCTGAAAATTATTTCTGGAATGTTTTAACACTCTGCCCCCACCCTTGTAATATTTAATCTGGCAACAACAAATAGATTTCAGTTAATCCAGGATTAAAATTGTACGGGCTTTTATTTTAAGCTGTCTTTTAATTTTTATCTTTTTAGAACCGGGTTTTATCCCCAAGAGGAATTCGTCGATTACATGCAGCAATGGCAGCTGTATCCACCACTTTCTTGATTTTTTCAAACCTCATCTTTCTTGGTGGAAATGATGTTGGCAGAATTTATTGGAACAAGATCTTCAAAGAAGGCAAGTTAAGTGAATCTGAATTTTTCTTTAAAAATTATTAAAAATTCCTGCATGGATATACATTGCTGGTATATCTTAATCTTGATACTATAACAACAACAATTTGTCTTGTTGGCTTTCAAACTGATCTTTGTTTTTATTTTGTTTTATTTGAGATGCATTTTCTACCAAAACCATATTTAGATCCTGATGGTAAGAATAGTAATAAATACTGCTTTGTGCAATTTGAATCTAATTTAGTGAATTTATCAAACTGCAAATTATTTGTCAGTGTTAGCATAAAGAGCGAGGTAAAAACTTAAGTTTTTCATCAGTAAAGGATATATTAAGATAAGAGTTATGTTTCATATAATCGAACTAAAGATTGTAAGAGAGTTTTTATAGTCTTTTGAAATTATAACATTGAATATTCAGAAAGCCATGCAGAGTAGGCTGTACCGCAATTAGGAGCATATGAGAACATAACAGCAACACTTCTGCAGCTGTGTTATTAGGCACATCTTTTTTTAGGATTTCTTAGATGCCCCCTTGCAAACAGATGCAGAGTTTGTGTTTCCACGTGCGCCACCACACTTTGTGTTTCAAATAAAGCATTGCCCAGCCAAATATACAATATTTAGATTGTTTACATTCCTATATATCATAATTCCTTATTTTATTTATAGTATTTTACTCTTTTGTAATTTCAGTATATAATGAATTTTATTACCAGTTTTAAAAAGTTGTGGAGTTGTTTAGAATTTTTATTCCAATGACTAACAATTTCTGATGCTGAATAAAACCTTAGGTAGGTTTATATGTGATATGTGCTTGACATAAGCAGTTGATACCCATTTAACTGATAGAAAATGTACACTCAAGGCTTCGAGATAACAGGGCTACAATTCCCACTGTGTTCAGCCATCATGACAGCTCCATATATTCCTTTTGAAGCTACATTGAAAACTATTAGATTAATTTGTGCATTTATGGAGATGTCTCTGTATCTGTTATTCCAAGAAATTAAATCTGTCCTTGTTGTCCTTCAGGAGGACCCTAAATATTTCCAGTCCAATATATGCTTGTGGTACTTAACGTTTTTCTGAAATATATTTGAATCTTAGCACAATATGACTTTTCATTTGAGCACTTTTATTTCCTTTGGGCAATTCATTTTAACATTCAACAATAGACATGTGTTTTCCATGTAATTAGGCACATGATTTTGAATCACAAGGTTTTGTACAACAATCTGTGTGAACCCAAGAATGCCCTGTATGGCAGCAGTCCCCAACCCCCGGTCCGTGGATCAGTACTGGGCCGCGGCATGCCAGCAACCAGTCTGCACAAACAAGCAAAGCCCCATCTGTGGGATGCAGGCAGCGCACAAAACCATGCACCCTCCGGTCTACGGATAAACCTCTTTCCACGGAACTAATCCCTGGTGCCCAAAAGGTTGGGGATCTCTACTGTATGGAATTAAATATACAGTTTTTCCTGACATGAAGAGGGTCTACCTCTGTTGGAAGTCAAGTAGGATAGTTTTATCTCTTTCAGTCCCAAATTGGGCTTGAACTTCTGAGGAATTTCATCAGGCCTATCAAGTCTGGTTTTGTTTTTACAAAATTTATCTGTTAATTTTTACTTTAAGCCAAATTTGAGTACAGGTAGAATAGATGCAGTTAGTGAATTGGTCAAGAACAATTGTTATTCCTTGCAAGAACTTGAAAATAAGGTTAATTGCATGATCCAACAATTCCCCTGTTATTTACTTCCTGCTACAAATTCTTATCTATCTATATATGTGTGAAACCAATACTGGATGAACATACTATTCTAGTTATGTATTACTTGATTCTGCTATGTGGCATTTGAGAAGTTTTAATGCAAACCAATCTGTTGCTTGCTTCTCATTAAGATTAAGACTAAGATTTTTAAATTTTATTTCTTATTTTTATAAATAACTCTGAGTGACAAACATAGCTAATATTCCTTCATCTTCATATTTTCCTCACAACAACAACCCTGAAAGATGTGTTGGGCTGAGAGAGACTACCTGGCCCAAAATATCCCATCCAGCTTTCACGCCTTATGCAGAACTAGAACTCACAGGTCTCCTGGTTTCTAGGCGAGCACCTTTACCACTTAGACCAAACTAGCTCTTATAATTTTCATTGATTTTAATTATTAAATTTATTCATTATGTAATAATAATAATAATAATATAATGTAATTATTGTTTAATAATTTAAATCAGTTCTTGTAATATTGCAGTGTATTTCTTACTTGTTTAAACATGAGAATTAAGGTAATATTTGGAATGAATAAAATACTTTGTAAACACTAATAAATTAATATTAAAATACAATTGGAATGGTTTTCTTCCAAGGGAAAGGCTTTTACAGCCTTTTGAGAGAAGCACTTCCACATATATATGCAATTCTTACAATTTTTGACAGGCTTATTTTTTAAGTTACAGTTTCATAAAAAAACAAGCAGAATAGTCTTTGGAATGAATGTGACATGGACACACACTGGAAAGAAAATAGTGTATCCCTTGATCTTTGAAACTTGTTTTGATTCTTTGTATAAAAATAGAAAGCTAGTCATTTTCATGATAAAATAAGAATAATATTTTAAAAATAATTTACAGGCTATTTTTAGAAGTAAGACATGAAAGCATGATTTGCTCTGAGATTATAGAGTGTCTTGGCTGTTCAGACTTCTATTGAATGAAATTATTTTGGACAGGCATTGCATTTACAACTGATCTGGAAGACTGCAATTTTAAATCAAGGAAAGCTGTGTAGATTTTTAAGCATGTACCCTAATCTATATTTATAGATTATCACTCTGCAGTGGGATTTGTTGGTCTGAAGTCTGCAAAAGTTCTGGAATAGCTGCTTTCAATTTTTACATCAGATCTGGCTTCCTTGTTCCATGAAGCCTTGTAGCTAAAAACTATTATGTGTACAAGAAAGGAAATAAAATGAACTCTTTTGAATTAGAATGTTAATTAGCCATCTATTGTTTTCATTGAGTACATTGTGGTGAGGGAAGCTTTGAGACTGTCCTATTTAATTCTAGGAGCTGGAGCAGGTTATATTGGAGCGCAGGTACCATCATCCCCCAACATACATCATGCAGTTAAGGTGTATGGAGGTTGACATTTGACAACTGCAGGGGGACCATAATCCATGATGTACAGATTTGGCTTATATTATTTACCATTAATTACAATTATTTAGAATTGTAACATCTAATGAGATAGATGGATGCAATAGCATTCATAAGATCTGTAAGAAACCTCCAGTGTTCTACTTAGTATTTTCAATAAGTATTTCTGCTACTATTTATTTATTTATTTATTTATTTATTTATTTATTTATTTATTTATTTATTGTATTTTTATACCGCCCTTCTCCCGAAGGACTCAGGGTGGTGTACAGGGCAATAAATACAAAACAGGATACAAAAGTTAAAAGCAATTAAATAAATGCCCAAGGTTAAAACAATAATTAAAACGTATTTAAAACCCCAACCCTAACCCATCAGACCAGGTCAGATTGCTCAAATAGATACGTTTTTAGATCGCGCCGGAAGGAGTGAAGGTCGGGGGCCGTCTGGAGCTCAACCGGCAAGCGGTTCCATAGGTCTGGCGCGCCCACAGAGAACGCTCTCATTAGTTCTGCTCTACTTCAGGTTTTCTTTTATCTGAACCAATTTTTAAAAGATGAGAAACAAAGCATCAATAACCATGATGATCAAATGAGACATTTCAAATGTTATCATTGTGGAAATGACTATCCCGGGCTGTCCCATGCATTAGAGAAAATATGACAGCAGCTCCAAGAAGTAGATGTTAGCACCAGTAAAATGGAAAGCTGTTATCAGTTAACATGTACATATTTTTGTTTTTGGTTTGAAAGCACCATTAGGAACTGTCATTTGAAATCTACCCCTGGACACTTTCACATAACTGTATAAGAGTGAAAGTATTAGATATATTCATACTAATTATTGTGCTGAGGAATAGCAGTAAAAGGCCATTAAGAGGATTCCATGTATGGTTTATATAAAAGCTAGCATTTTCCTTTTAAGCTTGTTAAATTAAAAGGAGTAATAAATTAGACATTAGCTGATGTGAATGAGGAATATAAAGTTCTGAAAAGATCTGATCATGGACAAATAGCTGAACTAAGTAAATACCTGCCACTGGATGAAATCAGAATTAAAATTGAACATGGGTAATTTGTAAATCAAACTGCGGAAATCAGATCTTCTGAACAGCAGAAAACTGTTCTGTGAATACTTACAATTATCAGAGATGACTAACTAACCTTAGGTAAAAAGGTAAAGGTAAAGGTTCCCCCCCACATGCGTGCTAGTCGTTTCCAACTCTAGGGGCCGGTGCTCATCTCTGTTTCAAAGCCGAAGAGCCAGCGCTTGTCCGAGGACGTCTCCGTGGTCATGTGGCCGGCATGACTAGACGCCAAAGGCGCACGGAACGCTGTTACCTTCCCACCGTAGTGGTCCCTATTTTTCTACTTGCATTTTTACGTGCTTTTGAACTGCTAGGTTGGCAGAAGCTGGGACGAATAACAGGCGCTCACTCTGTTACGTGGCACTTGGGATTTGACCCGCCAAACTGCCAGCCTTCTGATCGACAAGCTCAGCGTCCTAACCCACTGAGCCACCGCGTCTCTTAACCTTAGGTAGAACTTCCCAAGAATTCTGACAGGGAATGAATGATTTTTAGTCAAGTGACTTGAGAGTGAAGGGCTTGTACACAAATAGGATTTTATTTAACATTTATTTAGACATTTTATTCTCCAAAGAATTCAGGTGTAAATTTTGGGTACTCTTAATAGGACAGATTCTTAAGTGTTGTGTGTTGATGCAATTCATTACTTTATGGGAAACGTTTATCCAAGGGTTTTTCAACAGCTAAGAGGAATGTAATTTCATTAATGTCTAAAATATTTAAACTGTTTGAAATGGATTTGCCAAGTAAAAGATAATCCCCATTAAGGAAAAAAACACCTTACAATGGTGGATCATCATATGATAATTCATAAATATAGAAGATCTGAAAAATTTTCAGTTCCTGATATATATGTATGTCAAGTCATGTTGAATTCAGTAGACGTATGGATCATTTTGTTCATATTATATTCTACTATCACTCTGAGACAAGAGCATGGTAGCAGAACACTGATGAGTGCATAATTCAATCATGGATTGTTGCAAGCAATTTAGCTCCTAAGAATTTTGAAATTATATTTCATTTGGACATCTTACTTATGCTTAATACTTTTCAACAGTATCTATTCATGGGTAATTTTTCTACACTATATAATTTATGTTTACATTAGATGTGCTACTTGCAAGGCTGTCTTCTTGCATAGTCTTGAACTACACATTAACTCAAAGCTTCTTTCCATGCAATTGTTTGTCAGTGTAATCAGGCCAGAACTAATTTATGTATTCAAGAATGACTAATTTATTGCTGCAAGGCTGGTATAAGATAAAATTTGAAGATGCTTTAGATGCAGGGTGAACATTTTTGACCAGTGAAGATGGGTTAACATTCTACTGCAAAGGAAGGTGGGTAGAAGATTAAGAGCAATGGAAATATGTTTCTAATAAGGAATTGTGGGCTTTGCCATCAGTAGTTCATCTTCATCTTCATTTTATGAAGCTTTGCGACTGATTGTGTGTGTGTGTGTGTGTGTGTGTGTGTGTGTGTGTAATATTTTGGATATGATTCAGATTTATCCAGAGTCTGTTGAAATTGCAGTGCAACTACCTTCTCCACTCTACAAAGGGAAGGTTGGAAACCAGATGAAAACTGTTCAAACTGGTTGGGCCGAGTGATAACCCTTTAGTAGGGAGCACACCACCATCACCTTAAGAGTTGGCAAAACCACACCTTAACTCAAGGAAGAATTAATCATCACCCAAACCCTCTCCCTGGAAATCTTGACCAAACAGGAGTGGATGGATCTAATACAGAGGCAGCTGAACCAACAGCTGTAAGAGCCCCAGGTCCTCAGGTTTAACAGGACCAAATTCGTCCCAGATAACCATGTAAGACAGTGGCCACCAACCATTTAGGCATGAGGGACTGGTTCTGTGGAGAGAGGTTTTTTTCTGTGGACTGTAGGGGGCATGGTTTCATGTTCATTCATTCCATAGATAGGGCTTTGCTTGTTCGCACGGACCGGTTTCTGCCATGCTGCAGACCAGTGACAGTCCAGGGACCAGGGGCAAGGGACCCCTGATGTAAGACTTAGGTCTCATAACTATAACTTTTTTTTTGCTTCAATGATGGAGTCCAGTGCAAAGTGAATCTGAACAACTTTATTTGTCATATTACAGAATTACTCACTCCAGGGAGAGTCCATGTTACCTGAATTGGGTCTGCCAGATGGCAGATGCTATAAGGATGGGGAAAAATTATGTTTTGCTGTAAACGTCCTTCATGTCATGGGTCCAGGTTACTTGAGGGACCATCTCACCCCACTGGGATTGGCTCACACCACTTGTGCTGGCAGTGGAGGCATGCTGTGGATCCCGTCAGCCCAATTATTCTGGCTAGTGGGATCCAGGAGGACGTCCTTCTCTGCTGTTGCTCTTGTTCTCTGGAACATCTTGCCCCTGCTGTGAAATTGACCCTAACCGTCCTACATTTTTGTAAAGGCCTAAAGACATGGCTCTGCCAATCGGTTTGGGGCCCCAGTGGGGGAACAACACGATGGAGGTTGATGATTGAATAGAATAATAGAGTTGGAAGGGACCTTAGAGGTCTTCTAGTCCAACCCCATGCTTAGGCAGGAAACCCTATACCATGGTTGTCAAATCTCTTCTTAAAAACTTTCAGTGTTGGAGCATTCACATCTTCTGGAGGCAGGTTGTTCTACTGATTAATTCTTTTAACTGTCAAGAAAATTCTCCTTAGTTCTAGATTGCTTCTGTCTTTGATTAGTTTCCATCCATTGCTTCTTGTCCTGCTCTCAGGGGCTTTGGAGAATAGCTTGACTCCCTCTTCTTTGTGGCAACCCCTGAGATATTGGAACACTGCTATCATGTCACCTCTAATCCTTGTTTTCATTAGACATACCCAATTCCAGCAACTGTTCTTTATATGTTATAGCCTCCAGTCCCCTGATCATCTTTGTTGCTCTTCTCTGCATTCTTTTTTACATCGTGGTGACCAAAACTGGCTGCAGTATTCCAAGTGTGGAATTGAGTGATAATAAATCCCATCCACCCCCACTCTGCCCCCACTTTCCCCATGTGTCCTTGATTTTAATATCTGATTTTAACTTTTTATGTTTTATGTAACTGTAAGCTGCCTAGAGTTATCCTGTGGTAAGATGAGCAGCCAATAAATTTTATAAATAAATATGTAAAAAGTAGTCTATAACAGTGATTCTAGCCTATGGCACTCAAGGTGTCTCTTCACCCACTTCATCTCCCTTAACTCCTAGATCCATGGTATAGAGAGATCACTCAGGTGTAATACCTCCCAGGTGGCCATCAGGACTTCCTTTTTGCAGGAAACACAATTAACTTTCATCCCATTTTCCTAATTTTCTTTCTTTCCTTCCAGTCAACCATAATTGTGGGGACACTGAGCCTGTCCAGTTCTCATTTCTGTATTCTGGCTTTTCCCTCACCACTAATGTAAACACTGGATTTCCTCGTATCTGATCATGAATGGTGCCATTTTGATTGCATTTCTATAACACAGTATGATAATAATAACAATCGGTTTGTCTCTCCCTTTGTGTAACTTTGGATCTGAGTTATTGTCAGGATGCCACCGAAGCCTCCTAGGAAATGCTATCTAGGGAACTTTCTGAGGCTTGTGGGCAACATCTGTCGGTTTCTTTAAATAACAGTTTAGAAGTTATACAGAGGAACAGAAAATCAATGTTAGCTTTAGCACTGTTCACCTCTTGAAAGAAAAGAATTGGAGGGGAATCGATGTAATCTTAAATGAAAATTATTTTTCCTTGCTTTTTTTCTTGTGATGTTCTTAATATTCAGGATATTTTTTATCTGTTTCCTAAAAAGGAATTATTAAATGGCTGTCACTGGGTTGATATTCATCTGAACACAAGGTTGTTCTGTTGTTTGGAGAAATTTTAAGTTAATTGTCTTTGGTTCTGCTGCAGAAAATACATTGGTAAGTCAATAGGGAAGCCAGATTTATTTAACAATCATGTTACTAAATTAACTAATTCACTTCTGTGCAGTGGTGGGATTCAAATATGTGAGCAACCGGTTCTCTGTGTCGATGCTGCTTCCGGAACTCCATTCTGGGTCTGGGCAACAAAAAATTAGCTACCGGTTCTGCTGAACTGGTGCGAACTGGCTGAATCCCACTACTGCTTCTGTGGCAAGAAAGGTGATAAAATGGGGCAAAAAACATTTAACAACTGTCTTCCTAACAATGGATGGTTTGGGCTCAGTTGTGGTCCTAAGTCAAAGACTATCTGATAAGAGTAGCTTACCAGTGACATACCATATAAATTTAATAAATAAATACAAATAATTGGATTATCTTAGTAATAGTCACATCTTACAAAAGATTATAGTTAAAATCCTTTTCAGATGATGCAGCTGAACTACAAAATAATTTCTGTGACTTGGAGAGGCACATAATCTTCCTTCCTTCTTATTTGACTGTTCATAATGACAAAATAATTCTTGAGAGAATTACATTCATTTCAAAATGAAATTCTTTTTCCTGAAAACAAATTTATCTACATAAGGAAAGACAAACTATCCCTGGACTGGAACATCTATAAGCCTCAGCACCATAACTTGTAGACAAATTTTATGGATGAAGTTTTTTCTCAGAGACTGGGAGGGCAATTTCATTTGACCTGCACCTCATGACCTATTTTTTTAAAAAAATAAATAAATAGTCAATTGTAAAGATTCCTACAAGTTGTGCTCAACTCCTATTGACTTTATGGATCATAGTTTCTTGGCAGCAACACATAAATTGATTTGCTATTATCTTCTTCCAGGATATTTTTCAATAACATAAGTGTTAGTGGTTTCCAACATAGTTACAATCCAGATCTGACTATGTCCTATCTTGTCAGAGAAGTTTTCAAGCTTGACTCCTAGTTGCTATAATTTACTTGTGGTATTATTTAGTAGGTTGCCACTATCTTCTTCTTGGCATTGTTTTGACTTCCCTGTCTAGCTGCCAGTACAGGAATTCCCCTGTGATTTTCCCCATTCAGATACTCACCAGGACCAATTCTGCTTGACTTCTGAAGTTTGTCTAAATGCTGCCATCTGCTGAGGATGAACATGTATATGTGCACACTTTTTTGTCTCCACAATCTTCTGTCATCTTCTCCCTCCACATCTCTTTCACTTTCTCACTTAAAAACAGAAACAAAATGAAATTGTTATTATGCTTTTTCTGGAATATATTTTTGGATAAAACCCAAACTTGGAGATGAAGTAATGGCAATTATAAATTTGGACTAAATTAAAATTGTCTTTCTCAGAAAATTATTTTCTTAATTCAGTATTAAAGTGTTAGTAAACAAATACAGTACTACTAAAATGCAGTAATTTGCAATGCCTGAGTATTTAATTTATCATACAAAGTAATGCCTCTGTTTAGGAATTAGGCATCATTACAGGAAAAAAACTATAATTTTGAATTTTTATCATGTTCTTCTATAGACAAAATTTGACAATTTTAGAAAAGAAGAAGATTGATATAAAAGAAAATACTGTGCTCCAGATTGGTGGGCCTTGGCTTTAAAAGTAAACATCATCATCTTAAATTTTGATTATTGGCAAACAAGTAGCTAAAGTAATTTTTTCAAAATTAATGTTGACATAACTGTTAGTCAGAAATTCTAGTAGCTGAATACTTTATGAATTGAAGGTTCCCAACTCTTTCCAAAGACAGCATCTGGAAATTTCCAAAGCATATATCCCCCTATCGAAAAAGGCCTTAAACTATTAACTAATGAAATAAATACTTCATACAACAAAGGCCATTAGTGTAGATGTTTGGTAAATGGTAAGAGTACAACTGTCTGACCTTGATGAATATAAATCACTGGGACCTGATGAACTACACCCCCGAGTTCTGAAGTAGCTGCCAGATGTTATCTCAGAACCATTGTATCATATCTTTAAAAAATCTTGGAGCACTGGGGAACTACCAGAGGATTGGAAAAGAGCTGATGAGGTTTCCATCTTCAAAAAAGGGGGAAAAAACAGACCCAGGAAATTAAGACCAATTAGCCTAACATCAATACCTGGGAAGATACTGGAAAAAATAATAAATAGATCTGTGAACATCCAGAAACAAATACAGTTATAATTAGTAGCTAGCACAGGTTTGTTAAAAACAGATTGTACCAAACCAATCTTATTTCATCTTTGACAAAGTGACTAAATTAGTAATTTAATTTTAATTTTTAATTTAATAATATTTCTATACCGCCCTTCTCCCTGAGGACTCAGGGCGGTTCACAGGGCAAGAATAATAGTAGGCCAGCAAAATGCTGTGGACATAGTATACTTAGACTTCAGCAAGGCATTTGACAAAGTAGACCACAACCTACTTCTTGGTAAGCTAGAAAAATGTGGGATAGACAGCATCATCACCAGATGAATTTGTAACTGGCTGACAAACCATACTCAACGAGTAGTCCTTACTGTTACTACATCTACATGGAGGGAAGTAAGCAGTGGGGTACCACAAGCTTCCATCTTAGGCCCAGTACTCTTCAATATCTTCATAAATGACTTAGATGAGGGAATAGAAGGGGAACTCCTCAAATTTGCAGATGACACTAAACTGGCAGGAATAGTCAACACCCTAGAATAAAAGCTCAGGATCCAAAAAGATCTTGACAGACTTGAACAATGGGCCCTATCCAATAAAATGATATTTAATGTGGAAAAAAGTAAGGTTTTATACCTGGGCAGGAAAAAACAAAGGTACAAGTTCAGATTAGGCAAAACCTGGCTCAAAAACATTAACTGTGAGAGGGACCTTGAAGTCTTAGTGGACAATCACTTAAACAAGAGCCACCAGTGTGCAGCCGCAGCCCAAAAAGCTAATACAATTTTTGGTTGTATAAACAGAGGCATAGTATCACAACCACTTGAAGTATTAGTACCGCTTTATACATTCTTACTATGACCACACCTGGAATACTGCATCCAGTGTTGTTCACCACATTACAAAAAAGATTTTGAGACTTTGGAAAAAGTGCAAAGAAGAGTAACTAAGATGGTTAAAGGCCTGGAGACTAAAACATATGAAGAACGGTTGCAGGATTTGGGAACGGCCAGTCTAGAGAAAAAAAGGACTAGGGGGAAAAGCAGTATTCCAGTATTTGAGAGGCTGCCACAAGGAGGAAAGGGTCAATTTATTTTCCAAAGCAGCAGAAGGCAAGACAATAAACAGTGGATGAAAACTAATCAAGGAGAGAAGCAACGTGGAATTAAGAAGAAACTTCCTGACAGTGAGGACAGTTAACCATTGGAACAGCTTGCTTCAGATGTGGATGCTTCATCACTCAAGGTTTTTAAAGAAGAGACTGGACAGCCACTTGTCTGAAATGACCACATGACTGTGGAAATGTCTTTGGACAGTACTGGCTCAATGGTCTTAAAACAGAGAAGAGCACTGCCCCCTATAGTTAGCAACGATGAGTGGAGTAAAATCTGCAGGGACTCCTTTACCTTAGTTTATTGTGTAGCTGACGTACGTCTCTGAAAGAAACCAGGGAGAGGTGATGTTAAGGCTTAAAGTGGCTTTTTTCCTGAAATCTTGAGTTAAAAGATGACCATGAATAATAAATGATACCAAATGTTCTGTGGAGAAATAGGGAAGCATCTAATGCTCATTTTAAAAAGCTTTTTCCTGTTAAGTAATGAATAAGATGCTAAGCACTCGACAGTGTTTGCATGAAGATTTAATGTAGGTTCTGACCTTGTTCTACAGCTGTTACAGCAACTCGTAAGGTTACTTTCAGTTCCAGGGCATGAATAGGAAAAGCACCTTGTAGCTATAATTCAAAGAGCTGGCTTTTATCTCCCAAAATATAAATGCTTTGGGTGGTATGGATGTATTCTTGGAATTCTGGGCTTTATCGTTATTGGGGAATGGTCCACTGCTGTCTTCAAGCGGTTGCCTGTTCCCGCCCTCATTGCTCTTCTTGCTTCCCTGGGGGCATAGGATTGCAGAACCCTGGGCTCAGGTTGGTTTATTTCAACGCCAGGTCCATGGTGAACAAGGCTCCCCTCATATATGATCTTGTTGAGGAGGAGAACGCGGACCTGGCTTGCATGACGGAGACCTGGCTGGGCCAAGAGGGAGGTGTCCCCCTCTTGGAGCTATGCCCAGCGGGCTTCCGGGTGCTTCACCAGCCACAGACCCAGGGAGAGTCTTTGTCCGCGAGTGGCCACTGTCTCTCAGATAGGCAGGTGTGAATCTCTCCTTTTGAAGTTGGGTCCTGGCGTTTAGTTGGGCCTATTGATTATGTACCTGTCTCCCAGCTGCGTATCATCAGCCCTGCCCAAGCTCCTCGACGTCTTGCCCGGGTTGGCGATTGAGTTCCCCAGGCTTATAGTTCTGGGGGATTTCAATTTGCCTTCCGTGGGTGAGGCGTCTGAGTTAGCTCGGGAGTTCATGGCTTCCATGACAGTCAAGGACCTGACTCAAATAATTCAGGACCTGACTCATAATGGAGGTCACACACTCGACCTGGTTTTTATCTCTGGGCAGTGGATTAATGATCTTGGTAGGGGTGATTTAACCATCCATCCCCTGTCATGGTCTGATCATTTTCTTCTCTGGCTAGACTTTCAGTACGCCACCCCCCGCCGCTGGGAGGCAGAACCGACCAGTTGGTTCCGCCCCAGGCGCCTGATGGACCCTGAGAGGTTCCGGATGGAGCTTGGGACATTTCCTGCTTCCCTTGCCCACGGCTCTGCTGAGGCCCTAGTGGCAGCCTGGGAGAGGGCGGCTGCTGGGGCCTTGGATTGAGTTGTGCCTTTGTGGCCTCTGACCTAGCGTGGATCCCGGGTGGCCCCCTGGTTTACCGAGGGACTCCGAGAGATGAAGTGCTGGAAAAGACACCTAGAGAGTCGTTGGAGGTCCAGCAAATCTGAATCTGGCCGAACACAGTTGAGAACTTATCTTAAGTCTTACCTAGTGGCGATGGAAGCAGCAAAGCATGCCTACATTTCCGCTCTCATCGCGTCTGCAGATAACCGCCCAGCCACCCTGTTTAGAGTGACCTGCTCACTGCTTAATCAGCGACCGAGGGATGACCCCTTGCAGGGTAGGGCTGAGGAATTTGTACAGTATCTGCAGGACAAAATTGCTCAGATCCGGTCTGGTTTGGACTCCGACTGGGTGGAATCTGGCGGAGTGGAAGAGGCAGGTCTTGGTTATACCATCTGGGGTGAGTTTGACCCTGTATCTTTGGATGATGTGGACAGGATTATGTGCAGACTGAGCGCTACGACCTGTTTACTGGACCCATGTCCCTCCTGGCTAGTTTCGGCCGCCGGGGAGGTGACAGGGGGCTGGCTCCAGGCAGTTGTCAATGCTTCATTGACAGAGGGTGTCTTCCCCTCCACCTTGAAAGAGGCGGTGGTGAGGCCCCTCCTCAAGAAGCCTGCCTTGGATCCAGCCTTGTTGAATAACTATCGTCCTGTCTCCAACCTTCACTTTGTAGCGAAGGCTGTTGAGAGTGTTGTGGTGCGTCAGCTTCCGCAATTCCTGGATGAAGCGGACTATCTAGACCCATACCAGTCCGGTTTCAGACCCGGTTACAGCATGGAATTCACGGCTTAATTTGGAAGAACATTTAACTGCTGTGACCAGGGGGGCCTTTGCACAGGTTCGCCTGGTGCGCCAGTTGCGCCCCTTTTTGGACTGAGATGCCCTATGCACAGTCACCCATGCCCTTGCCACTTCTCACCTGGATTACTGTAACGCTCTCTACATGGGGCTGCCTTGAAGTACACCTGGAGGCTTCAGCTCGTGCAAAATGTGGCCGTGCGGGTACTTATGGGAGTTCCTCGCTATTCCCATGTTACTCCACTCTTGCGCGAGCTTCATTGGCTTCCGGTTGTCCGCGTGCGATTCAAGGTGCTAGTAATTACCTTTAAAGCCCTACATGGCTTAGGCCCGGGGTATTTGCGAGACCACCTGCTGCCATTGTCAACCTCCCATCGCCCGGTTCGCTCCCACAGAGTCGGCCTCCTCAGAGTTCTGTCAGGTTTTAAATTTGGTTTTATGGGGTTAAATTACTATGTATTGAACATATCTACTGTTTAATTCTTTTTTAAATTTTGTATTTTCATGTTCTTTTTTAGTTTTTATTGTTGTGAGCCGCCCTGAGTCCTTAGGGAGAAGGGCGGCATATAAATATAATCAATCAATCAATCAATCAATCCCTCCATTTAGCCAGGAGCTGCCCAATGATAACCGTGTCTTTGTTTATCTCTGTTTCACAAGCTCCCCAGCCGGGACTAGGGGGTTCATGAGCTTGAGTCAATAATAGCTTGGAAACGTAAATAGTGGTCTGCTTTCTCAGTTTCAAGCAGTATGATGGTTTTTTCTAACTCTTTATTTGCTTGCAAAAGTTTTTCATTCATTTCATCTACTCTTCTTTCCTCCTTATTCATTCTGTCCTCCATTTCTAATAATTTCTGTTCATTTTTTAATATTTGCTCTTGAAAACATTCAAATTTTCCGTCCATTGCTCCCATCCTCTCTTTGAGTTCTCCAGTATCATTCCTTATTTCACCTATTTCTCTTTTTAAATCCTCATGATTTCTCAACATAACCTCTTGCCTGGATTGTAATATTGTTTGTATGTCTTTAAGTGAGCTTGCTCTCTCCCGCTAATGCCTCCTTAAGTAACACCAGCTGCCTGCAATTAGTGCAGGTTCGCATCCCACCAGGCTCAAGGTTGACTCAGCCTTCCATCCTTCTGAGGTAGGTAAAATGAGGACCCAGATTGTTGGGGGCAATTAAGCTGACTTTGTAATAATGCCGCTTGGAGGTGTGTGTGAAAGCCCTAATAAGCAGGCATATACATAGAATGAAGGCTACTGCTAAGCTTGTAAGCCGCCCTGAGTCTTCGGAGAAGGGTGGGATATAAATGGAATTAAAATAAAAAAAAATCTCCTCTATAGATCTTTGCCCTGCTGGGCTTAATTCTTCTGATGAGGCTTGGGTCATCTGCCTTCTTCCAGTCCCAACTCTCGTGAGATTTGGGATGCTTGTCATCTTTCTAAATGACATCAGCCAACCCTCCCACTTATACACAATCTTTGTCTTTCCCTCCACCACACCTGGGGAGGTTATCGTTCTTCCAAGGTTATAATCACTAGTGCCTTATATCTTAACAATGCTAGATTTTGTTGCTAACACAATATCCAACCTATTACGCCTATTACACTAAAACATAATAATCATTATTAATCAATTTCAAATATCTATATTCCAAACAGTCCTAACTTTTCTATATAGAAACATGTAACAATAATATAACCAATATTACTCAATTCTTTAACAATAAAAACTAGATTTCACAGTCAGTTCAGTTATGAATATTATTATATACAACAAGGGGAGAAATAGATTTTCTCTCCCTCCTTAAACATTCAACTTTTTGTTCCTAATTAGTCTCCTCCAAATCAATCATACCATAGGTTATATTCAATTAATTCTTATTGGTCTAAATTCTCAAAACAATTACCATTTATCCCTTTTGTTTTAGAAACTTTTTGAAACAAATAGTTTACTTCTTAATTTATGAGTATCACTCTTCCCTCCTTTGATACTAATTGGTCGTTAGTTTTTCTTCAAGATGTCCACTCTCTCAGCTCAGTCTGCACTGTCACTCTTCAAGTTTATTTTGTTTTTTGTTAAACTTCTTGGCTTTACTGCAAGAGCCAGAAAGAGAAACCATCCATGATCTCCAGTCCTTACAGCCTGTGAGCCTGTTGCTTTAAGGTCAGATCTCTTTTTCCCCTGTCTCCTTCTCCCTGTTATCTGACAGGGGAGATGAATTCCCCTTTCGCTCTGGGGCCTCTCCTCTTATCTTCTCTTCTGTGAAATTCTCCGGAAAGATTTCACCATCCGGAACACTTACAAGAGTTCGCTGAGTGTTTCTTCTGCCAAGTTAGATGAATTGCTGTCCTGCTGGCTCACCGCTATTTTTTGACAGCTGTCATTTCTTCACGGCCGCCATAATAGGCCGTCTCCCTCACCCGGCTCTCTCCTAGGCTTTCCTCCTTTCTGCAGCTCGAACCGCCGTCCTGAGTCTGCTCAGCTGGGTGCCTCTGCTTCTAATCTCCCTCCGAGAGATCTGGGGCTTTTAAAAAACCCACTGGGAACAGAGGAACAGCTGTGAGATCGGCACGCTCATTTCAGAGCGGCTTCTCAACACAGCCATTCCGTTTGACAGCTGGCTCCGCCTCCTCCGATTGTATTAGCTTTTTTGACTGCTGCTGCACACTGCTGGTTCATAGTCAAGTGATTGTCCACTAAGACTCCAAGGTCCCTCTCACAGTTACTGTTTTTGAGCCAGGCCTCACCTAATCTGTATGTATACCTTTGATTTTTCCTGCCTAAATGTAAAACTTTGCTTTTCTCCACATTAAAATTCATTTTTTTGGATAAGGCCCATTTATTTCATTTCTTTTTAGATATTTTTAACTGCCAATGTACACATTGATTTTTTAAAACATAAATCACTTAATAGTTGGTAAACAGTGTGTTTGCTGGGTTTACGTTTGTAAAAAAAATCATTAACAATTGGTTTCTATAATCCAAATTCCACATAGTACATTTAGTTGATTTCCCCTTTTCCCAAAAATGTTTTCTTTGCAAACCTTGAATTAATACAGTTCTTATTATTTTGATAAATAATAGTTACACATATGATGTTTTCCCAGTATTCCTAGAAATAAAGATCACTTCAATATAATATTTCTTTTCTATCTAATCATTCTGGGTTGCCTCATCTTATATCCTGTTACAGTCCTTATTTAGATTTGTTTCTCCCATAAAGTTCAAAGTATTCTTGCTGGTTAAGATTTTCTCAACAGTTAATTACATTTAAAGATTTAAATCCATTTTTCCCATATAAACCATCTCAACACTTTCACATTTCTTACAGAATAGGTTAAAAACAGTAAACAAAAGGAAAAGAAGCAAGAATAAAGAAACATAAAAATATATATTCCTCCTAAGCTAATATATATTCATTCCCAGAATTTCTTATTCTTTTAAATCATAATTAAAAGTATATTTAATCTTTAAATATTCCATTTAATGTGTCTAGTCATCTAATCCTTTAACTCATTCAAAACATTTTTTTCTTTTTTATACATTATAATTTCCCTAAATTTGAACATATTTACTTATCTAAAACAGGGCTTTTCAACCTTTTCACCCATTGTACCCCTTTTAGGATATGGCAACATCCGAGTACCACCAGTGTTTGATGACAAAAAAAAGGAAAAAAGTGATGAAGTACAGGTAGTCCTTGATTTACAACAGTTCGCTTAGTAACTGTTCAAAGTTACAATGGCACTGAAAAAAGTGCCCCCCAAGCCACAGCCGAGCAAGACACCTGCCTGCCTGCCTGGCGGCGCTCTTCCTCCTGTCTGAGGTTTTCATTGTTGTGAGCATTTCTGTTGAAGATTGGCAGTGGGGGAGGTAGGGTGGGGGTTGTTTGGTTTTTATTCCCCGGGTCTGCTGGGTGGTTGCAGAAGGTTTTGGTCACTTCACATGACCCTGGGACCCTGGATATGAATCAGTTGCCAAGCATCTGAATGTAAATCACAAGACCCTGGGGATGCTGCAACATTCCATCTGATTGGCGCTTCTTCTGGGCTCAGAAGCACCAGGATCAGTGACGAGCTCCAGCTGGAGCCTGGCGCTGATCCTGGTGCTTCCACTGAGCCCTGACAGTCCCGAAGAAGTGCTGATCCTGGCGCTTCTGCTGAGCCCTGACAGCCCTGCAGCTCCAGCCATCTCTCGCTCACACTTGTGCGGTGCTGCCACCAGTTCAGCTCATTCCCCTCCCCCACTACCACTTTTCTAAGATGGTCGCGTACCACCTGCCAGATGCCAATGTACCACAAGTGGTACCCATACCACTGGTTGAAAAGCCCTGATCTAAAACATTTCCTTCATCTAAGCCATTTCAACAGTATTATATCACTTATATCAAGAAAAAAAAGAAAAAAGAAAAAAAAGAAAAAAGAAAAAAAAGCATACAATATTTAAGGAATTCACCCCTCTTAGAATGACATATGTATTCAGAATCTTTTCTATTTCTTTAACCATATTCAAACAAATGTTTCTTTTTTAAGTATTCTGTCTGGTAGATCCCATCATCTATTTTCTTAAATGTTCACTTTAATCTTTTTCCTTTGACCAGTATCTTTTTTGATCAACGTGTTTTGCTGAATCAAAAATTTTCCCCCATATATTCATGACTGTTGTTGTAGGTATAAGAAGTAAATCGAATAAAGTGTCTTTATCTGAGGCTTTTGCCTTTCCATGTTTCTTGAAAATCTTTTTGTTTTTCTTCTTCTCTGCTTTTCTTATCACTTCCTTTCTCTATGATGTTTTCAACATCTGTACATTCCATTTTATCCAATCTGTTTTTTTGTCCTCAGATTTATTTTGTAGTATTAAGGGATGAGTTGTTTTTTCCATTTCTTGTGAATTTTTCCCCACTAGGATTAAATCATGTTTTCTTGCTTTGTTAAGTTCCATCTTTGAGTCTCTATTTTCAATTTTATGTCGTCTTATTTGTTTTGTGTGCTCCTTCTCTGTTGTTTCCTGGAAATTTTTTTGTTGTAGAATTAACTTAGAAATAGATTGATTTATATTTTCAAATTTATTTTGGATTTCTTTGTGATTTGAACTCATTGTTGTTTGAATTAATTGCAGTATACTATATATCTCCTCCTGAGAGGTATTTATGTTTTCTTGGTGTGTTCTATCTACATGTGTCTGATCCATGATGGCCAAAAGTTGAAGTTTTCCTTCTTATCTGCAAATAGCTTTAGAGTCGTGGTTAAATAGATATTTGTAATCCAAAGAGTGCAAAGAAGATTTTTCACCCTAAAGTTTATAATTCTCTCTTTGTCTGCAGCCCAGATTGTTGTCCTTTTTTGTCACAGCTGTTCTTTTTTATTAAAGCTTTGAAGGTCACAAACATCAATTAGCTTTTCCCAGGTTTTGACAAGTTCTCTATGGAAATCATAACTGTAATGAACTTCATCCAGCATCTATTTAGTTTTCAATATGAACAATGGTCTTTAAAATGAGAGTCTTAACCATTCAACAATTTTAAACTTGTCCAAAATTAAATTTTAGCTTTCAAGTTTATAAATTTATTTCACTACGATATATTTTGATCCTCCATGGAAATTTTAATTCACCGCTTCTGTTAGCATAAAGATGGGGCGGAAGTCCCCCTCCTTCACTTTCGGAGGTATTTTGGTTCTTGGGGATCTTTTCCAGGAAATTAAATGTAGAATACAAAAGGGAAAATCAGATTCCTCACCCAGTTTCAAGCATGCTGTTTACTGTTGTGCTGGTTACCGTAGATTCCGGCGTATAAGACTACCTTTTAATCCATGAAAATCTTCTCAAAAGTCAGGGGTCGTCTTATACGCCGGGTGCTGAAACTTTAGGGACAGGGCTGGCTGGAAAACCTTGAGCGGATCTTCCATTTAGTCTGCGCAGGGAAAGCAGGACCAATTGGAGTAGAAGCTGCAGTCTGTGATTTTTTACAGGCTGGGGTCTGGGCTTTTTTCCTTCTAAAGTTGAAGAGCAGCTGTAGGCAGGTGGGGAATGCAAGAGCAACTTGAAAGGCAGGTGGGGAATGCATAGCCAGAACAGCAGCTTAGCTCTAAGGACACATTTGACTCAGGAACTGGGCGGGCTGGCTGGAAAACCTGGAGCGGATCTCCCATTTGGTCTTTTTTTTTTAATCCTATTTATATCCCACCCTTCTCCGAAGACTCAGGGTGGCTTACAATTTAAAGCACAAATCAATGTGCTTAGCAATAGCCTTCATTCTATGTATATGCCTGCCTATTAGAGCTTTCACCCCCCCAAGCAGCATTAATAAAAAGTCAGCTTATTGCTCCCAACAATCTGAGTCCTCATTTTACCTACCTCGGAATGATGGAAGGCTGACTCAACCTTGAGCCTGGTGGGATGAGAACCTGCACTAATTGCAGGCAGCTGGGGTTACTTAAGGCTCTGCGCAGGGAAAGCTTTAGAGTGAATTAGGAAAAGTGAAAAAGTGAATTAGGAAAATAGGAAAAGGGTTGCTGGAATTGGGTACGTGTAGTTTAACGAAGAGAAGGGTGAGGGGTGACACGATAGCAGTGATCCAATATCTCAGGGGCTGCCACAAAGAAGAGGGAGCCAAGCTATTCTCCAAAGCACCTGAAAGCAGGACAAGAAGCAATGGATGGAAACTAGTCAAGGAGAGAAGCAACCTAGAACTAAGGAGAAACTTCCTGACAGTTAGAACAATTAACCAGTGGAACAACCTGCCTCCAGAAGTGGTGATTGCTCCAACACTGGAAGTTTTTAAGAAGAGACTGGACAGCCATTTGTCTGAAATGGTGTAGGGTTTCCTGCCTTAGCAGGGGTTTGGACTAGATGACCTCCAAGGTCCCTTCCAACTTATTATTATTATTATTATTATTATTATTATTATTATTATTATTATTATTAAAGTTTAATCCACTTGCACTGTTTTATGTTTACATGTTTGATGACAAACAGCCTTATGTTTATAAGTGACAGTTTTCCTACTAAGTACCTGCATGTCATAAGCATTTGAATTAAAATTACCATATTAAAATCAAATCTGATGTTTTTTAATTTTTATTTGGTGTGCGTTGGAAGAGGGGTAGTCTTATACGGCGAGTATAGCCCAAACCCTATAATTTAACAGGAAATGTAGGGGGTCGTCTTATACGCCCAGTCGTCTTATACGCCGGAAAATACGGTAGTTCTTTTGGACTTCGGTTGCAAGTAGCTTGGGCTGATCAGTGAAATACAGCCTTTCTCCTGCCGGGTTAGAAGGCTTTCCCCAAGACAAACGGAATGACCGCCATCGTTCCAGAGTCACCGGGGCACCCTCTTTTCTTTGCCGCCTGGCTGGGGCAGCTTGGACCCATTAGGGTCTCCAGGCAGGACGAAAATTATATGTGGGGGTGCGGCAGTCTGCAAGCCTGCAACCAGTTGCTACCGTGCAGGACCAGAAGTCCTTCATAATGAGTTTGTTTTTTCTTGTGGCATATTATATGAAATGGCTCCAGCCATTGTGGTGAATGAATCCATGTTAATGGAATAGAAATATATGTAACTTATAGCTTATTTCACAAGCTATGGTTATTTGTTTCCTGAGAATCTTCCCCCCCGCTTTCTTATCCATTAGCATATGCTGTATCTGGGATTCTTATTACAAAGGTTGTGCAAAAAAAGATTACAGAATAGAAATTTATCGTTTGGTTCTTGATTACTAACATTGATTAATATGAGAACAGAAATACAAATGCTTGTATCTTGCTAAGTTATAGAAACATGATAAATAAAATTGCTACTACTATCAGTTAATTGCATTCCTGGGACTGCATATTATATCATTCTACTGTAAAAACCTATGGGCAGGTGACACCTTCAAATTCATCGGACATGAGAGTGTTGAATGTGATAGCAGGGCAGTGTCTCTCTTCTTTAAAGAGTGTAGTTTTTCTTCTTGCTTACCAGGAACCAATTACACTGGAATTAAAATTATGTGAGCTGGCTAGGACTAGACCAGGGGTAGGCAACCACGGCTCTTTTATGACTCATGGACTTCAACTCCCAGAATTCCTCAGCCAGCTGACTGAGGAATTCTGGGAGTTGAAGTCCATGAGTCATAAAAGAGCCGAGGTTGCCTACCCCTGGACTAGACCATAAATTTGATCAGGTGGTCTTCATAGCCAATGAGTGGAGCATTTTTGTAAAAACAAAACAACCCAATATTGCAACTATTTTAAAGCCATAATATAAAGAAATCAAATTTGGAAATTGTTTTCTAGTGAAGAAAAATTGATGCTTAATCTGAAGAATTAATTTTCTTCGCTTTCCAGTGTTAGTTTCTCAGTTTCATCTTTACTCTTACAATCTTTATCTCAAAGAAACGTTGTACCATCAAATGGGTGAAAAATTCTAGGAGTTCCGACACAACTTGAGGAAGGTTGACATAGATGCTTAATAGTTTATTTGTTTCTGATCATTTTGAAAAGTTTGTTTTTAAAGATAGATTTCACATGGATAATACTTGCTTTTTCAGAAATAAGCCCTGTTTACTTGTAAGTTGGATTTTGCCCTTCTATGTTGGCAGTATCAGCATTTATCAGGCATGTACAGGATGAAACATAACCAGAACAGAGAAGTAGCACTGAAAACATATAACTATTCATTCCAAATGTTTTCCAGCTAGCATTTCTAATGGTGAGGAACTATAAAACCCACTGCTACTTTTTTTACTCAATTTACATGCTTTAGGTAATTGCCTTTTCTGAATAAAAGTTTTAATTGCATTTGTTGCCACCATTGGATGGTTTTATTAAACTTTTTTTCAGTTGGAAGCTATAATTGACACGTATATATTCTCAAAATATATCTTCATTTGCAAGGAAACATGAGTATTCATGCAGCACTCATCAAACCCAAAACTACTTATAACACAACCACAACACTTACTTTCATTTTGTAACTTTTGCTTTTATCATGCATGCATCCAACATCAACAGTTTAATTTTACATAAACCAGCTTTTAAAAAGGTATGAAAAGTAATCATTTTTCAAGCCACTCCACCCCCAAAATGACACTTTTTCAAGTAATGTGCACAAGACCAGTGCATGCAAAATATGCAAATAGTTTATGTTTAATTAATCTTGTTATTTTACCATGAATAATATCCTTGTCACAGACTTAGAAAAAAAATGGAGTTTTACAGAGGATAATCTGTCTGTTTCTTGCTACCCATTTTAAAAAAAGAAGAGAAGAGGAAACACACCAAGAGGCAAATAATTGTAAATCAGTTTCACCATTTTCATTTATCATGTTTATAGGCGTTTGGAAGGAAAACTAATTAAAATCATTACAAATTCTTTTTGGTTTAGCACATATTAAAATCCTCTTGAATGTATAATTAGTATCATTAATATGACAAGAAAAAAGTAGACTGGATGTTTCCAACATATTTTCCTCCATGTTAACCACTTCAGGTACTATTAGATACAAGGTCTCAAAGCTATTTTTCTTTTTTCTTTTTATAAATATTTTATTAATTTTCTGTTTTACAGTCAAATTCAGTGGTATATATTAACTTCTTTGGTCTAGATCCAATATTACATCATCAAATGTTTCCTCTTTTCTTCCGGTAGTACCTGTTTTCCCACACTAGGCATATACAGTTCTTATTGTTATTAATAAATATACAATTGAATATCAGCATCTTTGTTACATTTTTCTCATAATATCAATAATGTTAGTTTTAGATAACTTTTCTAACCAAAGCATACCTTAATTGCATTTGCACTTAATATCCATATGTTCAATCAGTATCCTGTTTTCGCTTTTTAAAAAAAAATTATTTCCCCATCAGTGTTCAAAAGTCTCTACTGTTTATAATTTCAAAATAAGTTATATTTGGGTAACCAAAAGATTCTCTTATTCAAACTTCTTAGCATTTTTCTGTTTCTCTTCTCATACCAAAATCTTTTTTTAATATAATCTTTATTAATTATTTAATTAATTAATTAATTAATTAATTAATTATCCAACTGGTACAGAATGCAGCCGCGAGAGTTGTATTGGGAGTTTCCCGATACTCCCATGTCACAACTTTGCTCCGCGAGCTGCATTGGCTACCAGTTGTCTTCCGGGTGAGGTTCAAGGTGTTAGTAATGACCTACAAAGCCCTTCATGGCATGGGTCCGGAATACCTTGGGGAGCACCTGCAGCCGGCGTCAACTTCCCTCCGCCCAGTACGCTCCCACAGAGAGGGCCTCCTCAGGGTGCCATCGGTCAAAGAATGCCGACTGGTGGCCCCCAGGGGGAGGGCGTTCTCTGTGGGTGCACCGGATTTATGGAACCATCTTCCGGTCGAGCTCCGGATGGCGCCCGATCTCCGCTCCTTCCGGCGCAATCTTAAAACCCATCTCTTTAAACAAGCTGGCCTGGCCTGATGGGACGGGGTGGGATTTTTATAAATGAATTTCAATTTTAATTTGTATTAATTTATTATGGGCATTGTTTAATCACGTTTTAATAATTTTTAATTTTTGTATCTAGTTTTTATGTATTGCCCTGTTCACCGCCCTGAGTCCTCCGGGAGAAGGGCGGTATATAAATTAAATTAATAAATAAATAATAAAATAAATAAATATTTACAATAAGAATGATAACAGAATAATACATAGGGAAAGGGACAAGGGGTTTAAAGACACAAACCATATAATCACGTAACACAAACCATGGAAAACAAACAAACAGACCGAGGGTTATATCAACTCTCCTATTAACAAAAAATATATCATCCCAGCCAAACTTTCCAATGCATAGAATATCCTTATCATTAAAAGAAAAACAAAACTACCATTGGTCATATCTTGTCAACCTTGTAAGCCTAATAAATTACACAGATCAATTAAGTGGGTGATCTCATCACTCGTCTCCTGAGTTGAACCTTCTTTTAAGCCATACAAAACATTTGTTCCAACTTATATTATATAGTGATTCACGTTTATCACCTGTCCATCTCGGCACAACAGAGAATCTTGTTTATTATCAAATGGTCAGGGGGTATGTCTGGGTCCTTCCACGATTGGGCAAATGCCATCTTTGCCGCTGTTGAGACATGAACAAATATATACCAATCTCTTTTTTCGATATTGTCCGGTCTTATACCCAATAAGTAGAGGTCTGGCTGCATAGGGAAACTCACGCCTGTTATTTCCAACAGCCACTGTTGAATTTTTCACCATTGGTGAAAGAAGGTACCCTTGGCCGAGCAACATTTCCAGCATCTATCAGAGGATCCTGGAAACATTTTAGCGATTCTAACAGGGGGGGAGATACCAACGGTAGATCATTTTATAGAAATTTTCCTTAAATGAGGAGGATAGAGTCAGCTTCATAGTCTTATTCCATAAGTTCTGCCACATGACAAGCTGTATTGTCCTCCCGATATTTCTCCCCCAGGCAATCATCGTGTCTTTTACAATCTCTTCCGCCATAAAGCTGGACAGCAGAAGTTTGTATGCGTTAGAGATAAATTTCCTTTGACTACCCAAAAGGAGTTTATCGATTGTTTGTAGCTGAAGAGCGATACCATACTCTTGTTTGTCTCTGGCAGTTCTAGTTTGTAATTTTAATATTCTAATTACAAATCTTATCTTTCTAGTAATGATAATACTATTTCTAGCAATTATCTATTCACCACCATATTCAAACATCTAGTTAATAACATAATATCCCATCTAATGGATCAAAACCTCTATTTTCTTCAGTCTTACTCTACTTTCTTCCTTTGCCAACTAACTTTCAAGTCAATGCATCAAGTAATTTTTCGTCTGTTTTTGTGTATTGTTTGGAATAAGAAAGACCATTTGATTAAAGTATTTTTGGAGGAACAAACCCATTGATATTCATTAAACAGCCTCCCTCCTTCTCGAATTCCCCACAGTTCTCCTACAGCTCTATCTTCCATTCAGTGAGTTCTTCTTCCCTTTCCTCAAATGTGTTCTGAATTCTTGATTGGTAAGATGTCTTTTCCATTTCTGATATTATCCCTCCGTCTTCTAGTTCTTCAGTTGTCTGAATCTGTCAGTTAGTTCCTTCCTTTAGGTCTTCCATCTTTGAATCTGCTGCCTCTAGTTTTCCTTCTATTTTCTGGGTTGCTAGTTACTTCTTTGTACTCGTATTCTGAGTTTGTAAATTTAGATCAGAAAATTGTTCTTTTATCTCCTTTGTGTTATTTCTAGTCTCATCATGAGCTAAAGCAATAGTCTCTTGTATTGATTTCAACATGGAGAAAATTCCTTTCTGATCTTCATCCATATTTTCTTGGTGGTGTATCAAACTGAAGACTTTGGGGTCAGGTGTTAGAGATGGTTTTATACCATTTAAAGCTGAGTATGGGACCATTTCATTTTTTGTAAGTGGTCTTTATAATAAAAATTGTTCATCAATCAAAGATTTATAATCCAAAATATTCCATCATCTCAAGCAATGATGTGTGTTTCTCCTGCAGGGAAATAGTTCCACAACACAGCTCTGAATGTCAGTTAATTTTTATATTCGTAGTTCAGGCAGGCCTGTTTCAAGGTAATTCATTGTCTCTGCCACACTGAAAAGCAGCCCAAAAGTATTTTTCCCCTTTTCCCAGCTGCAGTCTTCAAAAGTGAAAGTTTCCAAGGACAGCAGAAGTCTTATCTGAATCTAGGCTTCAAGCCAAGTTTCCTTTAGGCATAACAAATTGTAGTGCAATAATTCATCACTAGATGTCATTAGCACAGTTTTCCAGCTTTTCCAATCCAAACTTACATTACAAGCTTTTCAAATCTCTTTAAAAAAAAGTCTCAAAAGCACTTTTAGTCCCCAAATTTCAAACCTATATATATGCATATTAATTCCAAATTAATCTTGTAATTTTCTCTGTTTCCCCCAAGTAATTAGTTTGCTACTTTTCTTTTCCTGAGGGAATGGGGTGAAAATTCTCCTTTCCTCTCTCATCAGGGAGGGTGCTTTGAGCAATTCTTTCCAGGAAGAAGTCTTAGAGTCATAAAGAGAGGATAGGGTCTCACCCAATTCCATCCACATTGCTGAAAGGTTGCTTGTTAATGCTTATTGTCTTCTGTTGTCAGCAGCTTCTGACTGGTTACACAAATGTTGCCAGTCTTCTCCCTGCTGATTTGGAGGGCTTCCTTGGATCAAATGGAAGGGCCGCCATCCTCCCGTGATCAACAAGGGTCCCCTTCTTGCTTGTCACCTCTCCGGGGCAACTTTCAACCCTTTCCAGGGTGCCCAGTGGGGCGAAATCGAATGTGAAAGATGGAGACCTGTCTTCCTGCGCCCATTACACTGCAGTGTCAAACTGGAAGCTCCAAATCTACTTTTCAAAAGGCAACTGGAAAGGCAACTTTCTTTGTTTTTTCATTGAAGATATTTCACTTCTCATCTAAGAAGCTTCTTCAGAACTGCACCTTTGGGACAACCATGACCTAGATGACTGAGAATCTCCACAGCCTAATGTTGCTGTTGTGTTTTAAAAAAATGTTTCTGTGTCAGTTGATATGCCCAGCATTTTATGTGTTGACAATCCGGCAGATATATCAAGTTGCAACAATGTATGTACTGCTTAGCATTAGTACAACAATAGCTGTATGTCTTTCAGCTGCAATTTTACTAGAGATCTTTAGGCTAAACAAATAATCCTCAAGAGCACAGGATTATCCTAATAGTTGACAAATATTAAAAGTACAAAAGTGAAAATAAAAGTAAGTCAGTAAAAAAACAAGTGAAAAAAATAATTTAAAATGTGAACAATATATCTGGTTATATTTTTATATTTTGTCTTTTTTTTAAATTAAAGCAGTTTTTTACATTGTTTTTACATACCATGTTTCCCCAAAAAATAAAATTGGATTTTATATTAATTTTTGCTCCAAAAGACACATTGGGGCTTATTTTATGGTTAGGGCTTATATTTGGGGAAATACAGTACTAAATGCATCTGTCTGTCTGACAAGCTTAATTGGGGCTTATTTTTGGGGTGGGGCTTATATTACAAGTGTCCTGAAAAATCATGCTAGGGCTTATTTTCCAATTTTGTAGCAGCAGAGCATGTATAGAATCTTTACCTTATGCTACGTCAGTTCCTAAGCCTTAAGGGGCACAGCCAATAAACCAATAGCACGATTTGTTACAAAAAACTGTTGCTTGATTTTCCAGTTTCTTCAGAAACATTCAGCCAAAAAGATTGACTGATTAGACATTTGCACCAATGAGTATAATATGTGTCAATTTGCTAGTAACACCATCAACAACATTTCTATTTCACTTGCTGAAATAGATTTCAAAGAAATTTAAATATGATATACCTTACAAAGAGGTATATCATATTTAAATTCCAAATTATCTTCCCGAAGTCTTGTTCTCAAATTTTTCAAGAAATCCTATCATTTTGAATATAAAATGAAAGGACAGAGATCAGATACAACTGCTGTTAAGTTGTAATGAAATTGGCAGCTGAAGTGAAATGAAGTGTGTCTAAGATCAGTAAGATTCACTTACTTTGAGCTACTTCTAGGGACCAAATTAAAGTGAGAGGAGTATATGCATTAGAGACTTCTCAGAATATAATTTGTCATTTCTCTGGAAATGTATCTATTGTTTTTAAGTGCTGGAATAATTTATATTAGCAATTTTTTAAAGCTAGTCCAACCTTCAATTTCTGAGTAGGAAGTCTGGCACATAATATGCATCTAAATATTTTTTCATCTCATTTTTCAAAATAATTTTTATGACACAGTTCAAGGTATTTGGGTTTTTCCCCCCCAAGTACTTTTAGGCTTGACTGTATTGTCATTTGTCATGGAATAAATGGATTTTAAGACTGATCTTATAGTTTTTAACCTTTTGCCATATTGATTTGCCTTGGTGGAGCAGTGGGCTAATGCCTCCTTAAGTAACACCAGCTGCCTGCAATTAGTGCAGGTTCGCATCCCACCAGGCTCAAGGTTGACTCAGCCCTCCATCCTTCCGAGGTAGGTAAAATGAGGACCCAGATTGTTGGGGGCAATTAAGCTGACTTTGTAATAATGCCGCTTGGGGGGTGTGTGAAAGCCCTAATAAGCAGGCATATACATAGAATGAAGGCTACTGCTAAGCTTGTAAGCCGCCCTGAGTCTTCGGAGAAGGGCGGGATATAAATGGAATTAAAATAAATAAAAATAAATAAATTTAGATGTGTGATAATTCAATACAGGTAATCCTCAACTTGCAACTGCAACAGGGACTACTTTCTGGTTGTAAATTGTTATGAAGTTAAGGCACCCATGCAATCGTACTCAATTTTAGGACAATTTTTGTGGAAATCAACCAAGGTTGTTAAACAAATGTAATGGTTCTAAGTGTGAACCTATCTTTCTGAATGCTAGAAGCCATAAAAAATAATAATCACAAATCATGGTCATGTAATCACAGGACACCACAACTAGTCATAAAAATGAACTGGTTGCCAAGCATGCTAAATGTGGTTATGTGACTTTTGCTTTATTTTATTTTCAAATTACTTACTATTTAAGTGACTTTGCGGGTTTACAGATAAAAGCCATAAAATCATATAAAAAGACATAGTTAAAAAACAGTTAAAATCAGATTTAAAAGGCAAAGGGAGCCCCCTCAAGCCACTAACCAGCCCCAAGATTGCGTATCAGTCCCCCATTCCCAATTCCCAGAGCCAACCCAAAAGGATACTATGGTTGATGGTATTGAAAGCTGCTGAAAGGTCAATAAGAACAAGGACGGATGATTACCCCAATCCCACTCTCGCCAAAGGTCATCCAAAATGCAACAGTGCCATTTGTGTCTCATATGACTAAAGGGGTCCTGAAAATTGACTGGAGGGTCCAAATAATTTGTTTCATCCATGATCCTCTGGAGCTGCAGCTCTACCACTTCCCTGGACAAAAATTATCCAGAACAATAGGATCAAATGATGGCTTCTTGAAAAGAGGTACACCAGTACCTCTTTAAAGGGAGCCAGAAACTTCCCCTCCCTTAAAAATAAGTAAACCATTGTTAGACCCACCTCCTGGGGGTGGCCTTGAACAAGGGCATAAATTTAGTTCACAGGGAGCCAGTTCTGAGAAACTTGTCCACTTCCTCAGGTCCAACAGGATGAAATATTCCCAGATAATTGTCACTAGGAAATATTTGGGGAGTATACGATTCTACATATTTGGGGAGTATAAGATTCAATAACAACTGGATATAATAAGAATAACAAAATTCACTGTGTTTTTTTTTTGGCGGGGGGGAAATGGGAGAAACTTATAACACTAATTTCCTTGTAAATCCACATTTAAAAACCTTTTGGCTGCAAAGAATAAACAGATTCACTACCGATATTATTGAAACAGTTACACAGAAATGCAGATGTTTAAACAGAGAACCCTTTTAACATTGACACAGGTTTTGTCTGCTTTAACCTTTACAAGAAATCAATCTAAAGCAGGAACTTATTCTGGAGAACTGGCATTCAGACTATTTCCTTTCCTTGTGTGTGCACGCACAACACTCTACACTGACTTTATTTCCTCGAGTTGCTTTTGAAGGTCACTACTGCCAGTTGTTAGTATGGAAAGCACAGGATGCATTAAACAGGTCATTCACCTCCCCTGGTTGAAAATAATCAATTTCTTCTCTCTTTTGTCACCGCCCCACCCCCCCACCAGCTTCTTTGATTCTGTTCCGCTCTGTTCCCACTTCTCATCCCAGTTCCCCAGGTCAGGACCAACAGGGATCCTTTTCTCTCTGCCATCTGCTTCCTCCATTGATCTGTTTGCTGCCAACCAAGAGGCCTTATTTTCGTGAACTACCAGATTGGCCCTTTCTGCCTATTTCAGTAGAAAATGGATTCCCTGCTGAGCAAGCTTTGCTATAAGGGGAAAAAACCTGTCCTCCATTCCTCCTTTTTATTTACTGCTGTCTCCAAGAGGGAAAATAGCTGCCCACTTTTCTCCTGATACTCCCTGCTTTCCTTTAAACATTCTAAACCCCTCCTTACTTCTTTAATCACCCTCAGTCCTTTTTCTACCTTCCTGTCTTTTTCTTCTTTCTTGCCAAGACTCTTTTATCTTTTTTGGCAAACTGTTCTTCCTACACACGCCACTTACCGCTTTTATAGACGCCTTCCTTAACTTTTTCTTTCAATTTACCACACTTCTGCATCTTCACTGCTTAAGGAAAAAATTCCATCTCATCCGGAATCTCACCTTGATATCCCTTTTTTGGCTGCAGTAATGTCTGCTATTTATCCTGTTCCATCTCCAAGGAGCCTTGTTCTCTGCTTTCTATAAGAAATGTGACTTTATGGCCACTTGTATGCCATTGTTTTACAGCCACCCAGTCACTTTTTGTGTGATGGGCAACCATATAAATTTGATTAATAAATAAATGAATATGTTCTTTTTACAGATCTTTGCATCAAAACTTTAAACTCTCTTAGGTATTCCTAAATTGAAGTGTGCACATAGACGGAAAATACATTGGCCTTATTCCCACATCATGCTTAAGGGGGGAATAGAGTACTGTGGGAACACCAAAAGGATGTCAATTCACAAATTAATTAACTCCAATCAGATTACCGTATTTTCTGGCGTATAAGACGACTGGGCGTATAAGACGACCCCCCAACTTTTGATTTTCATGGGTTAAAAAGTCGTCTTATACACTGGAAAATATGGTACATTTAGCCTCAAAAAGATGAAGTAACACAGTCTCTACTGAGTCAATGTCTAGAATGTCCACTCAAATGACCTATTTTCCAAGAAAACATATTACAAAGAAAAAGCAGACCCCTTTCTTAGAGAATTAACTGCCAAAATCTGGCAATGTATGTATGTATGTATGTATTTTATATGCTCCCCATCTCACTGTTGCAGCGACTCTGTGTGGCTTACGAAACAATAAAAAGGTACAAAAATAATACAAAATGATTAAAATTAAGAAGATTAAATAAGAAACTAAAAACCAAGAGGACATGCAACATGGAGGTTTTAGAGGACATCTTCCAAATATTGATTATTTGCCAATGTTAAATTATGAGAATTGCAAGAAGGAAAGTTATAGTGATATCTTCCTGCAGAAAGTAAGTGGGAATTTTGCACTCCCAAAAGGGTGATTTTTGGGCTCAGTTAGTTTGATCACATGCTATGGGAATCATCAGCAAGGAGATCTGACTAGATTGACTCGTCACAGTGGTGAATGAAAGTGCCTCCTGTGCAGATGTTACCCATATTATCCAAAGCAAACACCTAAATATAACAACAACAATAACTACAACAATAGTTGGAAGGTACCTTGAAGGTCATCTAGTCCAACCCCCTAAACCATTTCAGACAAATGGCTGTCCAGTCTCTTCTTAAAAACTTCCAGTGTTGGAGCATTCACATCTTCTGATTAATTGTTCTAACTGTCAGAAAATTTCTCCTTAGTTCTAGGTTGCTTCTTTCCTTGATTAGTTTCCATCCCTTGCTTCTTCTCCTGCCTTCAGGTGCTTTGGAGAATAGCTTGACTCCCTCTTCTTTGTGGCAGCCCTTGAGATATTGGAAGACTGCTATCATGTCACCCCTCACCCTTCTCTTCATTAAACTACACATACCCAATTCCAGCAACCGTTCCTTATATGTTTTAGCCTCCAGTCCCCTGATCATCTTTGTTCTTCTTCTCTGTACTCTTTCTAGAGTCTCTTCTCTGTACTTTTTCAAGAGTCTCAACATCTTTTTTACATCTTGGTGACCAAAACTGGATGCAGTATTCCAAGTGTGGCCTTACCAAGGCATTGTTAAAGTGGTATTAACACTTCACGTGATCTTGATTTTATCCCTGTTAATGTAGCCTAGCACTGTGTTGGCTTTTTTTGGCAGCTGCAGCACACTGCTGGCTCATATTTAAGTGATTGTCCACTAGCACTCCAAGATCCTTCTCACAGTTACTACTATTGAGCAAGGTACCACTTCTACTATACCTGTGCATTTGGTTTTTCTTGCCTAAATGTAGAACCTTACTTTTTTCACCATTGGATTTCATTTTGTTAGTTAGCGCCCAATGTCTGTCAAGATTCTTCTGTATCTTAAGCCTGTCTTCTGGAGCGTTGGCTATTCCTGCAAGCTTAGTGTTGTCTGCAAATTTGATGAGTTCCCTATCTATCCCTCATCCAAATCATTGATGAAGATGTTAAAGAGCACTGGGCCCAGAACAGAGCCTTGGGGCACCCCACTGCACACTATCTACTCCATGTAGATACAGTTCCATGAGGACTGCAGGCTGAGCACAGCCGGTCAGCCAGCTACAAATCCATCTGGTGGTGATTCTGTCTAACCCACATTTTTCTATCTTATCAAGTAGTAGGTTGTGGTCTACTTTATCAAATGCCTTACTGAAGTCCAAGTAAATTATATCCACAGTATTCCTCTGGTCCACTTATTTTGTCACTTTGTGAAAGAATGCAATAAGATTTGTCTGGCATGATCTGTTTTTGACAAACCCATGTTGGCTTTTGGTAATGACTTTGTTCACCTCTAGGTGTTCGCTGATTCATTGCTTGATTAACTTTTCCAAGATCTTCCCAGGTATTGAGGTCAGGCTGATAGGTTTGTAGTCTCCTGGATCCATTTTTTCCCCTTTTTTGAAGATGGGAACTACATCAGCTCTTTTCCAGTCCTCTGATAGTTCCCCAATGCTCCAGGATCTTTGAAAGATATAGTTCAGTGGTTCTGAGATCACATCTGCCAGTTTCTTCAGAACCTTGGGGTGTAGTCCATATAGTCCTGGTGATTTGAACTCATCTAGGGTGAACAGGTGCTCACTTGCCATTTTCTCGCCTATCTTAACTTGTGTTTCTAACCTGTTACAGTACTGTTCTTGATAGGTTGGACTGGTTTTTTACCTTTGTGTATATATGGATGAAAAAAATGAGTTGAGTAGTTCTGCTTTCTCCCTGTTGCTTGTCACTTTCTTGCCAGTTTCTCCCACTGATGGACCAATCATTTCCTTAACTTTTTCTTATTTTTTACATGTTGAAAGAAGTTTTTTTTGTTATTTTTGACTTTTGTTGCAAGCCGTAGTTCATTTTGAGCCTTTGCTTTCCTCACTTTATCTTTGCTGATATTCTGCCTTAGTTTATGTGCCCCTCTTTCCACTTTTTATACTTGTCCTTTTTGTCTTTCAATTTATCAGAGAGTTCTTTATGCAGCCATGTTGGTTTCTTTTGAGAGTTGTTATTTTTCTTTTTTGTTGGTATTGTAGTAGACTGGGCTTTTATAATCTCACTTTTCAAAATTTCCCAAGCTTCTTGAGTTGTTTTCCCCTTGAGGATTCTCATCCATGGACTACTTCCCAAGCTCTCTCTAAGTTTGTTGGATTTAGCTCTCTTAAAGTCCAAGACTCTAGTTTGACTGTGTTTTATTGCTTGTAGGACAACTAAAGTTCACTGTATCTTGTTCCTCTGGCATGCCCTGTCTCCCTTCTGGGAATCCAGACTACATTCCATCATACATAGTCTTGTGATGAAAACTAAGCCTCAGTACTATTATTCATAAAAAAGATGCTTTAATCTACCTGCAGGGAGGACATATATCAAACTTGGCAGAACAAAGAGGAAAAGTAATAAAAAAGAAATTGGCACTTTTAATCGAACAACCCTTGTTTGATGGATGATACCAACAAAAACAAACAGTAAACTGTACAGCCTATTTGCTTCCTACTTACGCTTTCCGAGTATTTACAAATAATAGACGCTACAGAAACAGCTCAAGAATTTTCTCCATACGAATTAATGAACATGATAAAACCAACTCTGAAATGTACCTCGAGTAGAAGGCAAAAAAATGGATAAGTAGCTTGAAAGCTTTTATTATGGTGATATATACTTCAAAAACAATGTATTTTTAAGGAGCTAGTCAAACAGCTCCATAATTTGGGTGCAGAAAGACTATTATCATGGGGCTTACATTTCAATGCAAGACTTTATTTATGTTGCTCCAGCCAGTTTCCATCCTTGGGTTCTCAATATCATCTAATACATCAGCATCCATTCTCCTCAGCGGTGCTTTGGCTGAGCACTTCCTGAGACTTGAGATTCCAATTATAAAAGTGGCAAGTTAGACTTTCCTTTAGAAGTTTTCTGGTTGCCACTGCTTATTATACTCAGAATGCATAAGGCCTGCTTGTTTTCAAAGGCAAATAATGAAATTCTTCAGATCTCAGGCTCATAGTAATAAAATACCCAAACTGCACATTCTCTCTAAATCTATTTTGACAATTCTGTTTCATGCATGATAGTACATTAAATTATAAGGACTTGAGTCAAATGAACATTTGATTGCAAAAAGTTATCCTGCCATCATCCAGGAAAATAATACAGATTTTGTGTTTACTCTGGTACAAAATACATTATATTTTCTTAAGTTATTAGAATCTATGGTGGGTGATTAATGATGTGTTTTGGATAATGCTGATCCAAGCATGAATGTAAATGTTGCAAAAATTAATTTAGATTTTCTTGTTTTTCCTACTACACCTGGATTAAAAATGTCCCCTAGATCTTTTTAAAAGCAAAATTGACTTTCTATGGCTTTCTACATGCTTTTATAATAGAACTCATGTGAATAAAAGATTGGAACTTGAAATTAAAAGACTGTGATAAAAAGCAATAGTTGTAAACATTGACAAATACACCTGTGATTGAGATATAGGCTTTATTTTAAAAAGTTGGGGGCTTCCAATCCACCAAGAAATCAAATTCTGGCTCGTGAGTCAGGTACCAGGACAAAATTTTCATGTCAAAATGTGCTGAGTACCAAATTTGACAAGTTTCAAAGCAGTCAAGTACCAAAGTATGATTGTATAATGGAAGTCATGATAGAATAGGAATGCAGTATAGGGGTAGATAGACTTATTTGGCTACACCACAAATAACCTGATTACTGTGCTCCAAAATTGACTCTTTGGCAGATGGTAAAGTATTGAGTGGTGCACATGGGAAAATCTTAGCCCTCTTCAAGAACTTAAAAAGAATAAAGAATGAGCAACGAAGAAATGATTTTATATCATCTGATATTTTGATGTCTAAAGTATAAATGACGCCTATAAGTGCACACATGTATTTCTGAGATTAAATTAAAAGTTGTCCATAGGTGTTTTAATACATTATAAGAAACACAGCGACATAGAGTGTGTGTGTGTGTGTGCGTGCGCGCGTGTTACACACGTATACATTGGAGAGAGAGAGAAAGCACAATTTGAAGCCTATAAAGACAGCCCAAAGTGACCTCATGGATGCTGTTCAGTAGGTTCGTGCTTCATTTAAATACCCACATAATGTATACACATAGCAAATAAAACATTATGAAGAAAGGAGAAAGGAGTCCTCTCACATTTTCTGCAGACATAGCTTTATGCCTTTTTAGCATAACCTGGAGAGAAAATGTCAAGAATTTAGAATTGTTACGTTATTTGAAACCCAGAAGCCTGTGTAAAATATCAAAGCGGCTTTGAGATTGCAATTTCCACATGGAATATGGCTCATTGAGTGAATTTCCTCAGACTGAGAACAAGCTCTTGCTTGGAGAGAGATGTCTGAGGTAGCAAACAGAAAGATTTCATTTCAGAAAGCCAAGGGGAATTCCATGCTTCTTACACGTTTTAGGCCTTGAAAAGTGTCTGCGTCTCTTACCTGTTTGCTCTCTCCATATACAATACAGATGTGGTTATTATAACAAGGTTCTTATTTCAGCATCTTAATGGATACATAGATATGCAATTTTACAGAGTTCTGTGATTTGGTTTGCTTGCCAAAGAGACCAGTTGTATCTGGATATTCTTTCTTTACAATATGTTTACAAAGCTTTTTTAAGAAAATGTGTTCTAAAGCATGTTGCTTGTTTGACCTTATAAATTTGAATATTTTTCCACCTATTCAGTTGTATTCAATTCTCAGAGACTGCCTGGATGAATCTCTGCAGTTTTGTTGCCAAGGTTTTTTAGAAGTTGTTTGCTGTTGTCTCCTTCCCAGGGCTGGCCCAAGGACCTCAGCTGGCTTTGGGACTAGGTTGCCCCAGTTTGATGAAGGTTGTGCAAACTAGAGTTCATGGCAGAGTTCCATGAGAGTTTATACAGATCTTCATATAGAAAGTGCTAAGATCCACGCCATTTGGGGCAGGGCCATAGGTGTCCAGCATGCTGCCAAATAACTTCTATCCTGCCAATGATTTCTGAAATCTTTAGCCTAACTATTCAATTTAATAGCTTTATTACTAGTAAATAATTAGTATTTGCTTATATTTATGTCTCCTTTTCTGATGTAGACAATTTGAACTATTGGCTGCATAATGTTATAAATCTCATCACTTTTGGCCTTGCCTTTGAAAATGTTTGAACTAAAATTGACTTTTAAAATGTCAGAAGCAAATGGACCAAATGAACACTGATGATATTTTTTGGGCAGTGAGAGGTAACCAGCTCCTGATTAGTTAATTAATTTAATAATTAATTAGTAAGCTAATTAATTTATTAATTAATAAGCTGGGATAAAATTTAAATCTACATGTTCAATTGAATATTACAACAAATGCAAAACAAAAAACTACCGTATATACTTGAGTATAAGCCGAATTTTTCAGCGCCTCCCCAAACCTCCCCAAACGTCGGCAGGTCTCCGTTCCTCCTGCCGACGTTTGGGGAGGTTTGGGCGCCTCCCCAAACCTCCCCAGGTCTCCGTTCCTCTGCGCAGACCTGCCGACGTTTGGGGAGGTTTGGGCGCCTCCCCAAACCTCCCCAAACGTCGGCAGGTCTCCGTTCCTCCTGCCGACGTTTGGGGAGGTTTGGGCGCCTCCCCAAACCTCCCCAGGTCTCCGTTCCTCCGCGCAGACCTGCCGACGTTTGGGGAGGTTTGGGCGCCTCCCCAAACCTCCCCAAACGTCGGCAGGTCTCCGTTCCTCCTGCCGACGTTTGGGGAGGTTTGGGCGCCTCCCCAAACCTCCCCAGGTCTCCGTTCCTCCGCGCAGACCTGCCAACGTTTGGGGAGGTTTGGGCGCCTCCCCAAACCTCCCCAGGTCTCCGTTCCTCCTGCCGACGTTTGGGGAGGTTTGGGCGCCTCCCCAAACCTCCCCAGGTCTCCGTTCCTCCGCGCAGACCTGCCGACGTTTGGGGAGGTTTGGGCGCCTCCCCAAACCTCCCCAAACGTCGGCAGGTCTGCGCGGAGGAACGGAGACCTGGGGAGGTTTGGGGAGGCGCCCAAACCTCCCCAAACGTCGGCAGGAGGAACGGAGACCTGCCGACGTTTGGGGAGGTTTGGGGAGGTGCCCAAACCTCCCCAGGTCTCCGTTCCTCCGCGCAGACCGGCCGACGTTTGGGGAGGTTTGGGCGCCTCCCCAAACCTCCCCAAACGTCGGCAGGTCTCCGTTCCTCCTGCCGACGTTTGGGGAGGTTTGGGCGCCTCCCCAAACCTCCCCAGGTCTCCGTTCCTCCGCGCAGACCTGCCGACGTTTGGGAAGGTTTGGGCGCCTCCCCAAACCTCCCCAAACGTCGGCAGGTCTCTGTTCCTCCTGCCGACGTTTGGGGAGGTTTGGGCGCCTCCCCAAACCTCCCCAGGTCTCCGTTCCTCCGCGCAGACCTGCCGACGTTTGGGGAGGTTTGGGCGCCTCCCCAAACCTCCCCAAACGTCGGCAGGTCTCCGTTCCTCCTGCCGACGTTTGGGGAGGTTTGGGCGCCTCCCCAAACCTCCCCAGGTCTCCGTTCCTCCGCGCAGACCTGCCGACGTTTGGGGAGGTTTGGGCGCCTCCCCAAACCTCCCCAGGTCTCCATTCCTCCGCGCAGACCTGCCGACGTTTGGGGAGGTTTGGGTGCCTCCCCAAACGTCGGCAGGTCTCCGTTCCTCCTGCCGACGTTTGGGGAGGTTTGGGCACCTCCCCAAACCTCCCCAGGTCTCCGTTCCTCCGCGCAGACCGGCCGACGTTTGGGGAGGTTTGGGCGCCTCCCCAAACCTCCCCAAACGTCAGCAGGTCTCCGTTCCTCCTGCCGACGTTTGGGGAGGTTTGGGCGCCTCCCCAAACCTCCCCAGGTCTCCGTTCCTCCGCGCAGACCTGCCGACGTTTGGGGAGGTTTGGGCGCCTCCCCAAACCTCCCCAGGTCTCCATTCCTCCGCGCAGACCTGCCGACGTTTGGGGAGGTTTGGGTGCCTCCCCAAACGTCGGCAGGTCTCCGTTCTTCCTGCCGACGTTTGGGGAGGTTTGGGCACCTCCCCAAACCTCCCCAGGTCTCCGTTCCTCCGCGCAGACCGGCCGACGTTTGGGGAGGTTTGGGCGCCTCCCCTAACCTCCCCAAACGTCGGCAGGTCTCCGTTCCTCCTGCCGACGTTTGGGGAGGTTTGGGCGCCTCCCCAAACCTCCCCAGGTCTCCGTTCCTCCGCGCAGACCTGCCGACGTTTGGGAAGGTTTGGGCGCCTCCCCAAACCTCCCCAAACGTCGGCAGGTCTCTGTTCCTCCTGCCGACGTTTGGGGAGGTTTGGGCGCCTCCCCAAACCTCCCCAGGTCTCCGTTCCTCCGCGCAGACCTGCCGACGTTTGGGGAGGTTTGGGCGCCTCCCCAAACCTCCCCAGGTCTCCGTTCCTCCTGCCTACATTTGGGGAGGTTTGGGCGCCTCCCCAAACCTCCCCAGGTCTCCGTTCCTCCTGCCTACATTTGGGGAGGTTTGGGCGCCTCCCCAAACCTCCCCAGGTCTCCGTTCCTCCGCGCAGACCTGCCGACGTTTGGGGAGGTTTGGGCGCCTCCCCAAACCTCCCCAAACGTCGGCAGGTCTCCGTTCCTCCTGCCGATGTTTGGGGAGTTTTGGGCGCCTCCCCAAACCTCCCCAAACGTCGGCAGGTCTGTGCGGAGGAACGGAGTCCTGGGGAGGTTTGGGGAGGCGCCCAAACCTCCCCAAACGTCGGCAGGAGGAACGGAGAGCTGCCGACGTTTGGGGAGGTTTGGGGAGGTGCCCAAACCTCCCCAGGTCTCCGTTCGGGGAGGTTTGGGCACCTCCCCAAACCTCCCCAAACGTCGGCAGGTCTCCGTTCCTCCTGCCGACGTTTGGGGAGGTTTGGGCGCCTCCCCAAACCTCCCCAGGTCTCCGTTCCTCCGCGCAGACCTGCCGACGTTTGGGAAGGTTTGGGCGCCTCCCCAAACCTCCCCAAACGTCGGCAGGTCTCTGTTCCTCCTGCCGACGTTTGGGGAGGTTTGGGCGCCTACCCAAACCTCCCCAGGTCTCCGTTCCTCCGCGCAGACCTGCCGACGTTTGGGGAGGTTTGGGCGCCTCCCCAAACCTCCCCAAACGTCGGCAGGTCTCCGTTCCTCCTGCCGACGTTTGGGGAGGTTTGGGCGCCTCCCCAAACCTCCCCAGGTCTCCGTTCCTCCGCGCAGACCTGCCGACGTTTGGGGAGGTTTGGGCGCCTCCCCAAACCTCCCCAGGTCTCCATTCCTCCGCGCAGACCTGCCGACGTTTGGGGAGGTTTGGGCGCCTCCCCAAACCTCCCCAAACGTCAGCAGGTCTCCGTTCCTCCTGCCGACGTTTGGGGAGGTTTGGGCGCCTCCCCAAACCTCCCCAAACGTCGGCAGGTCTGTGCGGAGGAACGGAGACCTGGGGAGGTTTGGGGAGGCGCCCAAACCTCCCCAAACGTCGGCAGGAGGAACGGAGACCTGGGGAGGTTTGGGGAGGCGCCCAAACCTCCCCAAACGTCGGCAGGTCTGCGCGGAAGAACGGAGACCTGGGGAGGTTTGGGGAGGCGCCCAAACCTCCCCAAACGTCGGCAGGAGGAACGGAGACCTGGGGAGGTTTGGGGAGGCGCCCAAACCTCCCCAAACGTCGGCAGGAGGAAGGGAGACCTGCCGACGTTTGGGGAGGTTTGGGGAGGCGCCCAAACCTCCCCAAACGTCGGCAGGTCTGCGCGGAGGAACGGAGACCTGGGGAGGTTTGGGGAGGCGCCCAAACCTCCCCAAACGTCGGCAGGAGGAACAGAGACCTGCCGACGTTTGGGGAGGTTTGGGGAGGCGCCCAAACCTTCCCAAACGTCGGCAGGTCTGCGCGGAGGAACGGAGACCTGGGGAGGTTTGGGGAGGCGCCCAAACCTCCCCAAACGTCGGCAGGAGGAACGGAGACCTGCCGACGTTTGGGGAGGTTTGGGGAGGCGCCCAAACCTCCCCAAACGTCGGCCGGTCTGCGCGGAGGAACGGAGACCTGGGGAGGTTTGGGGAGGTGCCCAAACCTCCCCAAACGTCGGCAGGAGGAACGGAGACCTGCCGACGTTTGGGGAGGTTTGGGGAGGCGCCCAAACCTCCCCAAACGTCGGCAGGTCTGCGCGGAGGAATGGAGACCTGGGGAGGTTTGGGGAGGCGCCCAAACCTCCCCAAACGTCGGCAGGTCTGCGCGGAGGAACGGAGACCTGGGGAGGTTTGGGGAGGCGCCCAAACCTCCCCAAACGTCGGCAGGAGGAACAGAGACCTGCCGACGTTTGGGGAGGTTTGGGGAGGCGCCCAAACCTTCCCAAACGTCGGCAGGTCTGCGCGGAGGAACGGAGACCTGGGGAGGTTTGGGGAGGCGCCCAAACCTCCCCAAACGTCGGCAGGTCTGCGCGGAGGAACGGAGACCTGGGGAGGTTTGGGGAGGCGCCCAAACCTCCCCAAACGTCGGCAGGAGGAACAGAGACCTGCCGACGTTTGGGGAGGTTTGGGGAGGCGCCCAAACCTCCCCAAACGTCGGCCGGTCTGCGCGGAGGAACGGAGACCTGGGGAGGTTTGGGCACCTCCCCAAACCTCCCCAAATGTCGGCAGGTCTCCGTTCCTCCTGCCGACGTTTGGGGAGGTTTGGGCGCCTCCCCAAACCTCCCCAGGTCTCCGTTCCTCCGCGCAGACCTGCCGAGGTTTGGGGAGGTTTGGGGAGGCGCCCAAACCTCCCCAAACGTCGGCAGGTCTGTGCGGAGGAACGGAGACCTGCCGACGTTTGGGGAGGTTTGGGGAGGCGCCCAAACCTCCCCAAACGTCGGCAGGTCTCCGTTCCTCCGCGCCCTGCCTGCCTACTTCTTTCCGCAGCGGAAAGAAGCAGGCAGGCAGGGCGCGGAGGTCCGGAGACCTGCCGACGTTTGGGGAGGTTTGGGGAGGTGCGCGCGCACCTCCCCAAACCTCTCCAAACTTCGGCAGGTCTCCGGACGGCGTCGGCTTGGGAGAGGTGCGCGCGATCCTGGAAGCACCGAAGCCTCGGCCGCGCGCAAGTCCTCGGTAAGCTCCGGGCGGTCACTTGCTTCGCGTCTCCTGAGGGAAGGGGGGGCGACTGGAGCGGGCGTGTTTCCTCGCCTGCTGGGCGCCGCGATTTGCCCGGGGAACGCGCGGGCCCCGAATGGCAGCGTGGAGCGAGGAAGCGGACAGCCAGGGCTTCCCCGAGAGCCGCGGCCACACAGAGTATTCCTGTGTATTCAGGCTTGCAAAATGGCGGATCGAGCCTCTGCTGGCGGCAGAGGCTTGCAGAGCGCGGATCCAGCCTCCGCCGGCGGCGGAGGCTTGCAGAACGGTGGATCGGCTTATACTCGAGTCAACAACTTTTCCCAGTTTTGGGGGGTGAAATTGGGGGTCTCGGCTTATACTCGAGTCGGCTTATACTCAAGTATATACGGGTAATTTTAAGGCAACTATGTACCACCCATCATTAACACACACACACACACACACACACACACAGTGTTTTCTGGAACTTTCTCATTCTTCAGAAAAAACATTATTGATAACAGGCTGATGGGAAATGGTCTCCTCGCTTCCATAAATCAATTTACCCCAGCAGCTGTTTAAACCTGAGCTTTATCAAAAAGCTTTGGAAATTTTAATGGAAACCTCTAAGCTTTGTACTCTGCATCCCACTTGCACTGCAGTCTTTCTTACATTAATTTGCACATATCTCTGAAGGCTGGAAAAGAAAAATAATGACAGCAAGACATTGTTTTTTCAAGAAATCTTCTTCTAGCAGCTTAGCTTTCTGACAAAGCAAATAAAAACTGATTTGGGGCCAAGCTGAGCGCTGAATTTCAGGCTGGCTATTTCTGAAGTGCTTCCTGCCTTAAAACCTCCTGACGATCTATTGCCTGTCACTAAAAGGGGAAAGGAAAAAAATCCTGCTCCAACTTTTGCAACATCCATTCACTGCAGGAAATGGTTGTTTTCAATTACTGGACTGCTTCTAGCTCTGGCAGTAGCACACACATCTTTGATCGCTTATATAGCTCGACTGACGGTTTTTTATTGTGTGGAACATTAAAATGAGAAAATAAACTTTGGAGTCAAATGTTACCTTTAGTCAGCAGCATGAAAAAAAATATTGAGTTTAGTAACAACAACAGAAAAGAATTCTGCGGAGTTTTTTTTAATGAAGAATTAGAAAAAGGTAAAAGTTTCCCTATCCAATCATTTCCGATTTTATCTCTGTTTCTTGGCCAGGGGAACCAACATTGTCCAAAGATATTTTCTGTGTTCATGTGCCCAGCATGGATGCGTGGAATGTTGTTACTTCCAGAGATACATGGAATGTTGTTACTTCCACCAAAGCGGTACCTATTAATATAAATGGCAGTTTATACACAAAATTAGAGGGACGTGGTGGCTCAGTGGGTTAGGATGCTGAGCTTGTCAATCAGAAGGTCAGCAGTTTGGCGGGTCGAATCCTGAGTGCTGCGTAACAGAGTTGAGTGCCTGTTACTCATCCCAGCTTCTGCCAACCTAGCAGTTCGAAAGCACTGCTTTAAAAATGCAAGTAGAAAAATAGGGACCACTATGGTGGGAAGGTAACAGCATTCCGTGTGCTTTTGGCATCTAGTCATGCCAGCCACATGACCACAGAGACGTCCTTGGACAAGCGCTGGCTCTTCGGCTTTGAAATGGAGATGAACACCGGCCCCTAGAGTTGGAAATGAATAGCACACATGTGCGGGGGAACCTTTACCTTTTTATACACAAAATACTATATGGTGGTCAAAATCTACCATCATCCACAGAATGTGAGATATAGTGCGTATGTGTCTGTATGATTTAACATGCACTCTAATAAAATTTCTCCATATTAAACATTGCAGCAGATATTAGTAAGATACTCTTTTAACATCTACATCTATCTGCAATGTAAAATATAAAGTGCCTGAAATACATGGCATCCCTTCATCTTTAATGCTCTGAACTTAGATTTTCTTTGGGGAAAAACAAAGATTTAATGCCGTTACAAGATATTATAATTGACTGTCCTTTGGTCCTGTATGAGGTTGCTGATACAGAATGGCATTTATGCCTCCAATAGAACAGAATATATGTAATTAAAGGGTTGAACTCTGAAGTCTTTGTTGGTCTCTGAGCTTGGGTGTTTGCAGGTTTTCCATTACCTGTCTGTAACGTCAGTCCTAGTGAATGTGGGTTGTTCCCTGTTTATATACTATAGCTTGCTGTGGTAGGGCAGAAAGCCAGAAAAATAGATATCCACAAACTTTATCAAAAAGGGCCTGACACTCAATCGACTATAGCACAACCAACACAAACTATGAAAAAGTAACACTAACATATATCAAAAATATATCCAAAACAATCAACAGACTATTTCAATCACATGGCCTCACCATATCCACAAACAACTAAATACTTCCAAATCATTTTAAGTAAAACAAAAGACCTAGTAGCCCAAGTAGGAAAAACAGGAGTCATCTGTAACATACAGTGTAAGGACTATAACAGCCACTATGTATGACAAATAGGCAGAGCGCATCCATGAGCTGAACGACCTACAGACCCATTGCTCTGACATCTGTAGTTATGAAAACCTTTGAAAGTTTAGTGCTGGCCCACTTGAAAACGATCACGGATCCCCTTGCAATTTGCTGACTGAGCAAATCGATCGGCAGATGATGCTGTTAATATGGCTCTGCTCTACATCCTACAACATCTTGAATCTCCAAGGACCAATAAGCAATGGTCCTTTTTGTAGACTTCAGCTCAGCATTCAATACCATCATTCCAGATATTCTAAATAAACCGATTCAGCTAGCCATGTCTGACCAAGTTTGTTCTGATCACACCATAAGGCTACTTGCCTACCTTCACCTGCTGGATCATAAGCTTTCTAACAGAAAGGAAGCAGCAGGTGAAGGAGGCAAAATCACATCAGATACCTGTACAATTAGCACAGCCCCCCCCAGAGCTGTGTGCTCCCTTCACTTCTCTCTATATACCAATGACTGCACCCCTCTGTTAAAATACTGAAGTTTGCAGATGATACAGCGGTGATTAGTCTCATTCAAGACAACAATTAATCTGCATACAGACAGAAAGTTGAACAACTAACCTTATGGTGCAGCCAGAACCATCTTGAACTGAGCACACTCAAAACTGTAGAAATGATAGTAGATTTTAGAAGAAGTCCTCCTGTTCTACTACCTCTTACAACACTAGACAACACAGTATTAACAGTAGAGACCTTCAAGTTTCTAGGTTCTCTAATATCTCAAGATTTAAAATGGACGCCTAACATAAAAAATGTCATCAAAAAAGCACAACAAAAAGAATGTTTTTCCTGTGCCAACTCAGAAAGCTCAGACTGCTCATACAGTTCTACAAAGGAATTATTGAGTCAGTCATTTGCACCTCTATAACTGTCTGGTTTGGCACTGCAACAAAACAAGACAGACACAGATTTCAACAGATAGTTAGAACTGCAAAAAAAAAAACCATTGCTACCAGCCTGCCTTCCACTGAGGACCTGTATACTGTGCGAGCAAGAAAGAGGGCTGTGAAAATATCTACAGCCCCCTCACATCCTGGACATAAACTATTTCAATTTCTTCCCTCAGATGACATTATAGGGCATTGCATGCCAAAACAACTAGACACGATGACAGTTTCCCCCCCCCCATGCTATCACTGTTAAACAATGTCAAACTATCTACTAGGTCTGTATTACTATAATACTTCTCATCTTTCCTTTTACCTATTTTTGTCTTATGACTATAACTTTGTTGCTTGCACCTTACAATTTATATTAATTGTTTTATTTAGTATCCTAGTGTGGTTTACGTTGATTGCTTATTTAGTATCCTATGACTCACTGTTATATCTTATGATTTATGATGGATGTATTTTATAACGATTGTGATCATGATTTATCACTTGTTGCTTATATGTACATTGAGAGCTTATGCACCAGAGACACATTCCTTGTATGTCCAATCACACTTGGCCAATAAATAATTCTAATTGAACCCTGAAAATAGGATAAATGAATAATTCTATCTGACTGTAACCTGCTTTGAATAAACTCAGTAAAATTGCTGTAATTTAACTTCTTATTCATTTGCTGTCCCTGATGTAATCATAACAGAACAGAATGGGAAGGGACCTTGGAGGTTTTCTAGTCCAACCCCCTGCTCAGGCAGGAAACCCTATACCACAGGTGTCAAACTAGCAACATCATGTGATGTGTTGTGACGTATCACAACTTTTTCCCCACTGCCGGCAATGGGGTGGACGCGGTTTTGGCGTGACGCATCTGGCTCGTGGGCCAGCAGTTTGACACCCCTGCCCTATACCATTTCAGACAAATGGTTGTCCAATCTCTTCTTAAAGACCTCCAGTGATGGAGCATTCACAACTTTTGGAGGCAAGTTGTTCCACAGATTAATTGTTCTAACTGTCAGGAAGTTTCTCCTTAGTTCTAGGTTGCTTCTCTCCTTAATTAGTTTCCATCCATTGCTTCTTGTCCTGCTCTCAGGTGCTTTGGAAAATAGCTTGACTCCATCATCTTTGTGGCAACTCCTGAGATATTGGAACACTGCTATCATGTCACCCCTAGTCCTTCTCTTCATTAAACTAGACATACCAAATTCCAGCAAATGTTCTTTATATGTTTTAGCCTCCAGTCCCTTGATCATCTTTGTGGCTCTTTTCTGCACTCTTTCTAGAATGTCAACATCTTTTTTACATCATGGCGACCAAAACTGGATGCAGGATTCCAAGTGTGGTCTTACCAAGACATTATAAAGCGGTACTAACATTTCATGTGATCTTATGTATATATCTATTGTATAGACCTTTCAACATGACATATGGATGAATCTCAAAATAATGTTACAGTTTGGCTTCTCTGCACAATATCTACCTTCAGTTGGACATCAAACCAAAGCAATATTCATACAAAGTATCTTGGATGTTAATGCCCAAATCGACATTGAGTCATTTAAACTTCAGGTTGTTGAAATGGCTGGCCAAGAATAAAATTACTCTTCAAACACAAAAATACCCGACAAAGTGAGTCAATACCATAGGATGGTCATTACCAGAGCAAAGTTTGCACAACTGGGTTCTGTTTTTAAATATAATGACTATGCCAAGTGATATGGTAGAGAAACACGTGTTTGTGCAGCTCCAGAAATAGAAGACATTGTGCACATCTTATTCAAAGCCATCTTATTCAAAGCCATATATCCCAACCAGGGCTCAGTACTTGCACATGACTACTTGACAGAACTACACATTGAGACCATAACTTACCTTAATTCCTTCAGATAAAAACACATATGTAGTAATTAGAACTGCTAAGTTTATAGTCAGAGCTATTCAACTATGGACACATTTTTCAGAACATATTGACGTTGCATGTAAAGTTGATTCTTTCATCTAAAAACTTTGTTTTGTATATTTGTATTCACCTAGTTTTTCCTATACTCTTTATTGCATTTTATCACACTCTTATTTTTATCTTATCTTGCTCTTATTTTATGTCTTGTGACTTTACATTTGTCTTATCGTATTCTATTATATTGTAGCTGATGCTTTTTCATATGGTCAACTGTTTAATCAATAGTTATACTCTGCTATGCTATTATAACAAATAATGTAAAAATGGATCCTACCAGTTAATCAAACTTTTAAACTGCACTTTCTGTGGCTCCCTGGAGAAGTTTTAGCCTCTCCCTGTAAGATCAGAGATACAGATTTGTCAATGCAAGTAACAAAATGTAGCCTGAACAATTCTAAGCAAGCTTTTCTTTCCTGCTCTCACTCAGCTGATCTCTTGTTAGCAAGGCTTCCAGAAATGTCAGAGAACTTTGATGTTGGAGAGAATTACTCTGCTCGTTGTTTAATCTAGGAACTAAAATAACTACTAAACCAGTTCAAAGATTTTGTAGCTCAGTGGCAGAGCAACATCACCAGTTAAGATTAGATTACTGGTGATGCAAAGATTTCAGCCTGAGGCCTTGGAGAATCAATGCAAGAATAGGCAATATTGGAATGAGACAGCTTTTACTGAAAAACTTTAGGAGATGTTTAGAGAACATCATAAACTATCATTCCATTCCTTAAAAAAGCCTTTTTCATGATTCCTTTCTCTTTTGTTAAAAAATAAATAAATACTCCTATTGAACATTGCTATAGAGCTTTATGGGTCCAACTCAGAACAGTTTTATTTATCTATTTTTTCCTGATGCCTTTTATTTAATACACTAGAAATCTTAAGGGAGAGTTGGGAGTAACATCCTCTTAAAACAATTCAAATAGAATATACTTGTATATATTTGTTCCAAAGATGCTGTAGTGCAGGAAAATTCAAGCTCTCATTCAAATGCCATACATTCTTTGCCTGTTGTATTTTAATGGGAGCCAAGACTCTCCATCACAGCAGTACTGATTCCTGTTTTTCCTTTGTTAACTGCATGGCCCAATGACCAGTTCTCTCTTGTTAAAAAAAGAGATTAGTGTTGATAGGCAAACAGAACAAGGATATCTGAATTTGCTTGCTAGTGTTGTTATTACTTGAATTTTGGGGCAGTAGTGAGGAACTGAGTCATAGCAGAGTTAATGAGTCAGCATGTTTATAGATACGGTTCTTGGTCTTGCTTCTGTCCCCAGCACCTCCACTTAAAGGAAATACAATGTGCTGGGGAAAACTTCTCTGAAGAGATGGATATCCTGTGCCCATTTGAGTAAACAGATTGAATTAGGTCACTAACTAGTATACCAGTTCAATATAAAGCAACCCCATAAATGAACCAGATCTATACCTTCCTGCAAGCAGAAATATCTTGTATCACATCCTCCTTTACTGCACATTGTTTGTACCTGTTTGGTACTCTATGGTTTCTCCTTCCTGTCTCTTTTTTCAGCTGCTTAAAATGGAACATTACTAGATTTCTATAATATAGTAGCACTTGATGCTTTTGTAAGGAGTTAACATAAATAATACAAAGACAGATTTCTTTAAACCAATAGACAGGGTGGTGTCTAAGTTACAACTTTTGTCTATTTTATTCAAGCAAATTAACAAAAAATACTTTTAATCAACATAGAGTAGGTCATATGGTATGGTTCATTCATTCATACAGCCTTATACTGCTCAGTCTTGTGGTCCCCTTGGGCAAAAATGTCTAAGTGTAGATGTACTTTTTTCTGAATAGATTGGAACCATTCACTCTGACTGGCCTAGTCATTTTTTGAACTAGGTGAACTTTACTAATTCATTCTATAAAGGATTGTGTAATGTGTTGTCTTGTTGTCTTGGACTCTCTCCTGGATAGGGGACACTATTATTCTGATAATTTGGTCTAGATCTAAACAATAATTTGTGTTCCACTATCTTTTTCCAGAGGCAGATCATCTCTCCTAGATATAAATACACATCATCTTGTTAAAGTCTATCTTAAGAATATCACTGCAGACTTAGACTAGAACACTGCAGTCTTCTACAGATTTTTCTGAGAACAAATTTGGAACTTATTTATGAATAAATACATATATTATTTGTTGTTTGTCTCTCAGGTTCTGGGACAATAAGCTCCATTGCCCTAAGCCAATATTCCAAATCAGCTATGAGAATCATATTCATACTTCCCAGAGGGGAAAAGGTTTTTTCCCTCAACATCTATCTGTTTACCTGGTGAAGCATATGGTTCTTCAGCAGAACTATTGCCTTTTAAATAAACAAGGACCTTCTCCCCCCCCCCTTTTTTTTGGCTGGGAAAACCAAGAAAGAGAAATTGCACCAAGTGAAATTACATGCCTGACATATGTTGGTGATGAGACCCTGTGTTTTACAAGCAGAAGATCTCAAATTCAATCTTTAGCATATCCAAGTAGAATTGGGAAAAATCTGATCCAAAACTTTAAAGAGCTCTGTCAATCAGTTGAAAATATTGTGCTAAATGGAACAGTTGTCTGACTCAGAACAAAGCATGATCCTCTGTTCCTTCTCTGCCTCTCCAAGATTTATTTATATTGCTGATTTTATCATTTTCTCTTACTGCCTAGCCTCCCAGCATGCTCACCAATCTTTCAGAATCATTTAAGAGGAAGAGGTACAAAAGTCCACTCTGAAATCTGAAATTATTATTTGTTTTTAAATATATATGTTCTATCTGTCGCCTCTGCTGTGGAACCCCAATAAGTGAACACATCCAAAGTACCCATCAAAATACAATCTGAGACTACCTCATCTTCATGTATATTGCACATTAAGCAGACCACCTGCAGCATAATTTCTTAAGGTATACCCTTTTGTTTGGATTTTGCACAGGAAAAGATTTTTAGCATTTCAGGTGGGAAAAATGCTTTGGTCTTAGTTTGAGGGAAGAACAGGAGACAAAACATATGGAGAAGGAAGAATAAACTTACATGATTTCTCCAAAACATTAATATCTAGATAATGTTTAGTATGACATCATGTACCTTTCTCTGTAATCAGAACACCAGACTGCACGACCCCTGCATCAGCAGCAGTTATTTCAAGAGTGCTTTTTGCCATATGTAAACATTTAGTCCTTGCAGAACTGGGCAAGCAAACCTATAATGATATATTAGTCTAATGGAGCAACATTTATCATGCTGCTGTTTGAGACTTGCATCTTTGTGTGTGTGTGTGTGTGTGTGTGTGTGTGTGTGTGTGTGTGTGTTTGTGCATCCTCTCCCACTCTTTCACCCAGGTGCACTCCAGAGATTTTTTCAATTAAAAAAAAAGTTCATGTTGCTTAACTTCCTTCTAAAGTCTTAGTGGATTGCCAGAAATGTCACTTGATTGATTAAACCAATCCACTCTTAATCTTTTTTGGATGATGTTTTCCATTCAGAGGAAGATGAAAGGGACAACTAAATAAAGGCTGTGAGGTGTCATGTCTGATGAATAGATCTCATGTCAGTTCAATTACATAAATGAGCCTAATGGATCAATCCTATCAACTGATGGGATACTGCCGATTGCCAAACTGGTAGTTTTAACTGTTCTTTTTTGCATACATAGACTGCTACATTCCTCAAGGGATTAATAACCCTCTTTACAGAGGTCCTTGGAGTGATTTACAAACTTTTATTTTAATAACATGAACAATTTGATAGGATAAGGAACCTTAGCCATCTCTTTATTTTAGTGTTATTCTTAGTTCATTGATAAGCAATTTTTTTTAAAAAATCAATTTGTAACATTCTTGAGAAGCACCACTTCTTATTTCTCCCAGGGGAAAAAAGCATTTATTATTCTCTACTTCTCATTTTTTTTTAGTTACCCTACCCTTTCTGCTTTGGTTGCTAACTTCTTTAATGCCTTTTGATAAACATTTTGGTCAACAGCTTTTAGAAAAGCCTTATATAAAATTCTAACTAATATGTGGTGGGTCTTCTATAGTACGGGTCCCCAACCCTCAGTCCGTGGACCGGTACCAGTCTGCGGCATGCCAGCAACCGGTCCGCACAGACAAGCAAAGCCCCATCTATGGGATGCAGGCAAAATCATGCCCCCTCTGGTCCGTGGAAAAACCTCTCTCCACAGAACTGGTCCCTGGTGCCCAAACGTTTGGGTGCTGCTACTCTACAGCCTTGAAGAAATGCTGGAAAGGAGGCAACTGGATAAAAGCTTAGAATTTGTCTTTATCCTTTGTCTAGCAGTTGATTATTTCAATCTGGAGTCAAATTCCGTTATCTATTAAACTTGCATAGGTGAATACAGTATAAAATGAATAAAACAGACATTTGCAGCAGTTAGTGCACAGCAGCTTACATACCACCTTCATACATCTTTCTTGTTTAACATTATTTTAATACTTCAAGGGAAAAAAAGATCTCCCTAATCTTGACTATAATTAGAATATGAATGTAAAAACATTTTTTTTATCATGGCTGTTTTCCCCCCTTTCTTCAAGTTCTTTAGAAGGCAGAATGTTTGCTAAGGGGCGCACAGCTCAAGGCTTCGTACAGTTTCCTACAGCTTTGGGGGTAGCCTGCAGACCTTCTCCAGAAAGGGATCCAAATAGATTGTGTCAGGATGAGAAATTACTGAAAAATGGAGAGTAATCATATTGACTACATTTGATCAAAGCAACTTCAGCTGCTTTGAAATTAAGTTGAATTTAGTTTTCTTTCCCAAGTCATAGGCAAAGGACAGTTTTTAGTGTGTGTGTATATATATATGTTATTGACTCTGACAGTAGAGATGTTCAGAAACTTTGCCTGGCCATTTCTTGCCTTGCTACACAAGATTATTAAATTGGAAATAATCAGAGCAATTTATTTAAAATAATTTATTTATTTATTATTTAATTAATTAATTAAATTTTTATACCGCCCTATTCCCGAAGGACTCAGGGCGGTTTACAGGGCAACATAAAATATGATATAAAAATAGTATAAATTAAAATAGATTAAATTACATAAGCCCAACAATTAAAACAATATTAAAAGCTAAAACCCCTTCAGTCCAGGCCTGATAGATCAAAAAACCAAGTTTTCAGATCCCGGCGAAATGTACGCAGATCGGGGGCGGTCCAAAGTTCCACCGGTAAATCATTCCAAAGGGCAGGCGCGCCCACAGAGAATGCCTTCCCCCTGGGGATCACCCGCCGGCACTCCTTAACCGCTGGCACCCTGAGAAGGCCCTCCCTGGGAGTCTCAAAGCAACTTACAGGTTTTAAATGAATTATTAGCAGAAGTATAGAAAACAGAATCCAAAATTTAAAGGAACAGTTTAGATAGTTCAGATTAAAAACCCAAAGGTACAGCTGTGACCTGGATGACTGAGAATCTCCATAGACATTCAGATCTAGAAGTGTGATCTTAGGCTAGATACTGAAGTGACAGTAAGCAAGCCTTCTGGATGAAGTTTTCAGAGAAAACATACTCTAAATTACATATGTGTTTATTTTATTATTTATTCATTTTATTATTTATTTATTTAACTTATATGCTGCCCATCTCACCTAGAGGCAATTCCAACTTGATCCTGAATAATTTGACCTAAAGGAAGGAGCATATGATGGATTTTTTAAAAGGCAAAATCAGGTAGCTGCTTCTTGTCATGTAGATTTACCATTTAAACAGCAGGCCCTTTTAGAAAAAATATTTGGCAGATGTAATCAGTATTGATTTAGAAAGAAATTTTGAAGGGCAATTAATAGTACATTTAAATGGCTTTCATGCCTTAAATGAAGCCTCATCTGATTCATGTTGTGTAGATACCAGTTTTAGCTCAATTATGTTTACCAGCTCTGCCTTTTCTTTAAAATAAGAACAGTTGGAATTTATGCATTACTAATCTCTCTCTCTCTCTCTCTCTCTTTTAACAACAGGTTGGCCCTGGGCAACATTGTCTGTTGTTGGAATCTTATATTGTTACTCTAATGTTGGGATTGAATGGCAACACACACGCTCCAAAGTTAACAGTCCCGTCCTTAAAAGAAAGGATAGTGGAATTTTGACACGGACGTTCATTTCTTCATCAACACAATAACATTTCAGTTTTTCAGGAGAATCAATGGTCATGTGTGAATTTCACAAGTAAAATCAGGAAACATAAAATAAAGACATTCTGATTTCTAAAACACATTGTAATATTTGATTTTATACCAATTCTCTAAAACATAACCGGTTTTATATATATTTGTTTCCAAACTTTCTATTTATAAGAAAACTGTGTTTGTTAACAAAGTGATATGTATTTAGGAAACTATTGTAATTTAGTCACAGTGATGAAAAACAATAGCAATGACTTTATAACATTTGTCTTCCCCCTTTCAGAAGAATCCCATAAACAACTTTAAAGTAAGAACTATTAATGGAATCCAAAATTGCATGCAATAAAACTTTCCTTTACTGGCTTCCCATCTACCAGTTCAAATATTTTTGGGTGGTTTCCTCAATCCTTAAAAAAAAAAACCATTGAAGATATGGGAGACTTTGGTCTACTTTATCAAATGCCTTACAGAAGTCCAAGTAAATTATATCCACAGCATTCCTCTGGTCCACTAATTTTGTCACCTGGTCAAAGAATGTAAAAAGATTTGTCTGGCATGATCTGTTTTTGACAAACCCATGTTGGCTTTTGGTAATGACTTTATTTACCTCTAGGTGTTCATTGATTTGTTGCTTGATTATCTTTTCCAAGATCTTCCCAGGTATTGAGGTCAGGCTGATAGGTCTGTAGTTTACTGGATTAATTTTTTCCCCTATTTTGAAGATGGGAACTAGATCAGCTCTTTTCCAGTCCTCTGGTAGTTCCCCAGTGCTCCAGGATCTTCAAAAGATATAGTTCAGTGGTTCTGAGATCACATATGCCAGTTCCTTCAGAAATGTTGTGCTGATAAAAACTCCAACAGTAAAAATATTCCACTAGATCTCACCTTTTCTAGAAATGTTGGAAATAATATCTTTAGATTTAGCTACCTTTGTCAAATCACAATTTTATATATGCTTTTAAGATGTTGAATGTATTTACATTAAATAAAGTTGTATGCTTATGCATTCATTCATGTTGCAAGTATATGTATGAACTAATGATTTTGCAGTTGACAACCAAGCCAAAATACAATTGGAACTAAGAGGATAGATAATATAAAGGGAAAAATATTTATAACAAGTTATTAATTAAAAATAATAATTTGTTAAAGATTGTTTGAAAACAAGTCACTGTCTTCTGTAAAGCATAAGCAAGCAGTCTTTTTTCATGGAAAAAATTACCAAATCTTGGTAAATCAGGTTTCATATTCTGGTCTAGCAGAATCTCCGGGCAGCCCTTTCCTTTGAGACCAAAATAATGGATCTGAAGATTTTTTTAATTATTAAATTTAAGCGTTGCCCATCTCACTTCCCAGAGTGATTCTGAGCGTCCAAAATGACTTAGTTTTGTTCTTTTTATAGGTGAATCTCCTTTCCTAACATAACAGTGTAATATACTGTGTATCCAAGAAATTGAGTGACATTACCATTCTTTAAGGAAAAATTTCAGTGAAATTTTTAGAAATAATACATTGGGCCTATTCAATCCACATTAGAAGAATAAATCGGTACCACCATCAAAGTTGGAAAAGTAAAGGCTCATGTACACTTTTTGGATTCAAATATGGAGATATTCAACAATTTGGCAATAGATCTTCAGTAACAATAATATTTCTTCAACACAGTTCTTTGAAAGGATTTCTGTTAATAATAGCCCACAATTCATAGCCTGTGTCATACCTCTTTCTGAAGGAGTCTTCTATCAAAATAGAAAAAAAAGCAAGTATGAAAGTTCTATAGATTCACAGCTCCAATTTAGGAAGAAGCTATTTCATTCAGTTCAGTGAAATACTGTAGGTTTGATTCCTATATATAATATCTTCAAACAGATGTTCCAAAGCTGTGAAACATCAGAAGCGTTGTTTTTAAATAGTCAATTTCACAATAGATGGTAAAGAAATAGGAAATAGTCTATTAGCAGTAAACAAGATGCATAATTGACTGCAATCATGTACAACAATAACATTTCTTCAGGGTTCAGGTTTGAGCAATGAGTAGATGCCCACTGTCAATTGATGTCACTTAACTCCTTCTGCTAATAGGAGTGGTTGAACAAACCACAGAAATTCCTTCCATAGTTTCTTGTGACTTCTAAATCTGACTTCTGTCATGTTCCAGTCCAACTATAGTAGTGTGGTTCATTCTCACAAAAACTTTATGTGTTTTCAACTCAATGAGACATCAATGTGCTTCCATGTTTTTATACTCTTGAACAGGGCTTTTTTTCTCATAGAATGCCCAGAATGGAGTTCCGGCACCTTTTTTGGATGGAACCTTGTAGGGTAGGCAAGGCGGGTTGTATGACGTGTGAGTTCCGGCACTTTTTCCTTTTACAAAAAAAGCACTGCTCTTGAAGTAATTCTCATTCAGAAATAATGGAATCAAATAAAAATTAACGGGAAGGCAGAGCTTTCTCCTGGGGAGAAAGTCCCAAATCTTACTACAGCTGAGCTGTAGGGGGCAGCATTTGCTATGATAAATCTGTGGTAAGTGCATTGAGGAACTTGGTGAGAAAGATCTATGTATATTACATCAAGACAAAAATGGGGCTAAAACAGAATGTTTGTTTCAATCCCACCAAGCATAGGAAATTGTACTTCCTAATTTCTGCCTGGACCTTTTTCAGCCCTACAGAATAGAATCTTTCCATCCATTACAGTATCCCAATGGTGCTTTTTTCAGGTGACAATACACCAGCCTATGGCAAATGTCATTCTGTAACAACTATATCATATTGGTACAATTAAATCAATTTGAGCTTTCATGAATCTTTCCTCAATTACAGATGGGTGTCAGGCTTTGTTCCCAGATCAGTTTCACCTTGGATAATTAAAATCCACTTAGTTTGACTAATCTGCTTAAAACCTCTCAAAGGAAAAAGACATATGATCTTTAAAAGTCCTTGAAATACTAATAATAGCATTAAAACATTTTCCCCTTATATATACTCCCTTATATATATCCAATTTTTCCCCCCGGTCTGTTTTGCCCTTTAGGTCACTTGATTCCCAATGAATAGAAAAATATTCAAAAATATTTATGCATGACCTCATATTTATCATTTCAATTTCAGCCAGCCTAGCTAAAAAGTCTGTAGTATCTGATAATGGATTTTGTAGCTGGCCAGCACTGAAATATCTTTGTATAAGACCCTGCTCAGTTATTCTTTGAAGTTATTTTTGGGGGGGAGGGGCGAATGAACCAGGTACCGTACTTTTAAGTTATGTTTAAATTTACGTATGTTTAAAGGGTGCATTTACTGGAAAGGAAGAATGAACAAAGGAACTAAAATAAGAAGCACTGCAATGTTCCATGGGACTTGTAAACTCATTCCAGCCTCCTTGATTGATGATGGCCCCTGCATCCAGGAGATTCTTCCTTCCCATTTTGTTTTGCTACAGTGATTCACTTGAAATGCCCTCCAAATTTGGCCATACTCCAAATTTTTTTTTAAATTCCATTTATATCCCGCCCTTCTCCGAAGACTCAGGGCGGCTTTACAAACTTAGCAGTAGCCTTCATTCTATGTATATGCCTGCTTATTAGGGCTTTCACACACACCCCAAGCGGCATTATTACAAAGTCAGCTTAATTGCCCCCAACAATCTGGGTCCTCATTTTACCTACCTCGGAAGGATGGAAGGCTGAGTCAACCTTGAGCCTGGTGGGATGCGAACCTGCACTAATTGCAGGCAGCTGGTGTTACTTAAGGAGGCATTAGCCCACTGCTCCACCAAGGCTTTTTTAAAATTGAAGGGAAATGAAGGGAAATAAACCAAGACCTAATACGTTATTCTGGAAAAGGTAAGATAAGTAATAAATAGCCTTTTTTAAAAAAAAACAAATATATGTTTGTGGTATTCATACTGTCAAGTTTAACACAAGGCAGAACAAATCTTCAATGGGAAAAGATGTTACACTGGCCATACAAAAGAAACCAGCTGATGTCTTAATAATTAAAAGGGATATACAAATAAATCAAGAGAGTGATCTGAGTAATTTCCCCATATTGAATTTACCAGACATGTTAAAAGCTGTGGAGAATTTTGTGAGAAGGAACAAAGACAAAATGAAAATAATGAGTTCTAGGACTTTATTTGAAGGAGCCAAAGATCAAAACCATTAGGAGTAAAAGGAAGGAAACTTGAGTATGTCCATGCTAATCAAAAACATAATTTTTAAATTGATCTACCTCAATATAAGGTGATCATGGATGACAAAAAGGAGTGGATTGCAGTTAAAATATATCTAAAGTGTTGTATAGGAGGAGTGTATTTTGGATAGCACCACTCAGTCAAGCATCACTCCCCACACACATTGGAGAAAATTCATGTAGACAATCTATGTTATCTATGGTCTATAAATTTTGTCTGTGACTGCTTGCAACAAGGGTATCATTTTCCACTGAGATTTACTATTTGTTAATCAATGCAGCATTAATAAATTGTTTAATTTTGCTGAGTGCATCAATATTCAGCAAACATCTCTAAGACTCCCATCTAATGATGTCAAACCCCTAATAGCAGTTCACAATCAAGAAAGGTAAAGTCTCATTACTCAGGTTTATTGCATGGAAAAAGCTTACAGAATCTTGTGGACATGTGTTCCTTAGCCCTGATTTATCAGTGAATATGTTATATGTTTTGATGCCTTTGATCCTCCTTCTGATCCTTGACCCAGAGAAGAGGTTGTTGCCTGTTTAGGAGATGCCGAAGGAAGATCCCTGGGTTCTGCAATGTTTTGAAAGTGCCCATCCACTCTTACATTCAAAGAATTCCACTATTATATTTGCATGGTCATGTGAAGGAATTGGCTTCTTGTAGACCCTGGTTGTGCTCCTCTCTAAAAAAATTGCTAGCTGCATATCTCTCTCTCTCTCTCTCTCTCTCTCTCTCTCTCTCTCTCTCTCTCTCTCTCTCTCTCTCTCTCTCTCTCTCTGTGTGTGTGTGTGTATTAATGCAACTGATGGAAATATTTTCAGCAAAAATGTTTCTTTCCAAATTAGGCCCTAGATTTAAGAAAGACTTCTGATAGATTATCTCAAAATATATTTTCTAAAGCATCAAATCTAATTCACAAAGAACATTTGCCAATTCCTCCCCAGCTACAGATCGCAATGTTGAGTGATGATGATTTTTTTATATTACATAAATGAAATGATATAACCACATTACTAAATCACATCTATCTGATGAAAAAAATAAAAAGTTTGCAGAACCAACCTTTAGCGACAAGGCCAATCATTAACCAGTCAAGGAAATAGCTGGATAATCAATCCAAAATTGTTGGATAAGATTTGATTGATTGCTCTGCTTGAGAAGATCTCTGATAAAATCCACATGCCTGTGAAACTTATTTTATCCCAATTGGTAGAATTTTATTTGTTTTCTAAATCACAAAATGAATACCTATCAGCATGTATGAAACTGGTGTGATACAGGGTTGTTTACTCTAGGACCGCAGAATTAATGACAGACAGCTGCCTCAGATCATCAACATCCTAATGTATCTGACAGTTAAAGAAGTTCAACAGATCTGAAAGGCATTGTGTGCACTTCAAACATGGCTCGAAAGAAGAGCTTTAGTCCTATGAGCACAGCCTTTTTCTGATAGTCATTACAGTGGCCTGTTGTTTTTAGGCTTTTGTGCAAAACTGGAAAATCATGGTGCAGCTTTAGAAAGCAAATTAACTTTAATGAGTAGATGCTTACAGTGGCAGCTGTTCTTTTTTTTCCAGGCTGAGGCAGAAGCCCTGGGAGGTTGGAGAAGTGCTGTGCATATTTGTGTGGGATTTGAAGCACTGGGTACAGACCCTTACTAGAGTTCAAGAGGCTGGTGTGCAATATGTTAGTCCATTACATTTGTAAATCCACACACTGATACAAATCTTCCCCTTACAATGTTCCTGGGAGAATGAGGTATGGATAAATCCTATGACATGAATTTAATTAATTTAAAACATCTAATTTAATTAATTTAAAACATCTGTAGGACACCTGGAATGTTCCCTCTGTTCCCTCCTTCCCCACCACAAAGTGGATCAAGTTATTTAGGCACCTGAGGCAAGACAGCTCAACAGTACATTTCATCTGTCATCATAGCAAGAATATAACATTAAATAAGACTTCTCCACACTCTGCTGATGTAAATACAGCTACTTCATTCTGCTTAGTGGGGTCTGGTGGATGGGTGGTGGCCGCACTATGCAGTATAAACTGGGAATGCCTAATCCCATCCTTAAGCCAATATGCTGCCAGAAATGCTCGGAGTATTGTTCCATCATTCCTGTTCAAGCTTCAGAGACTTTGCACATTATGGTAGAGAGTTCGTCCAGCCATTTTTTAATGCAAGTGTCAGCACAAAATATGTTTTGCCAATAAAGGGCTCTCCAGTTCATCAAAGCATTCTACTGTTGTTTACATTGCCACTAGTGTTGCCACAGTTTGCCCCTTGTCTTTGCTGGGAGAGAAGTTAAGGAAGGAATGGTCTACATTTACCCACTAAGAAAAATCAACGGGCAGTGTTAATATTCACTCCCATCAGAGTTTGGCATTCCTTCAGTCCTTCTGTTTCTTAATTTCCTCCAGCAGCATATGGCATCATTTCCTAGCCATTTTCAAGAGCTAAATAAATATATTTCAGGGCATGACATAATAGATTATGCATGACACAAGTATGAAATCATGAATGTGGGTTGGCCAAGAATTATTATACAATTCTAGGTGTGTTGTATAATGTGCAGCACTGGATTGTTTATATGTGTTTTTTGTCAACATCTGAAAATGTTCAGGTTTAAAGTGTTTGGATAAAAATGAAAGAAAAACAAAAGTGACATTTGCATTTGAGCTCATTATAGAAGACCTCCACAATGGGAAGATACAAATGCGACTTTTCTGTATCAGGTGATTAGTTTTTCAAAGAGGCATGCAATATTGATTGTGGAAGATTTAAATTATTCTGACATCTGCTTGGTATCTAACTCTGCCAAGAATCAGAAGACCAACAAATTCTGATGACAACTTCATTTGTCAGAAGATAGAAGAAAGAACAAGACATTTCTGTTATCCTGGACCTGTCCTTAGCAAGACAGAGCAAATTATTGAAAAAATAAAAGGGAATGATATTGGGGAATAAAACTCATAATTACGGCCTTCAATTCATTATATCGAGGGCAGGAGGAGTTAAAAGGAACTGGCCTTTACATTCGATATTGGGAAAGAATGGATATCCAGGAAGGATGGGTGATAGTGAGAGTGTAAAGAAAAGGATTCCTACAAGACAGAAAAGTCAATTTCTAAAGCACTAAAGAGGAAAAAAAAGAACATGCTGGGGAAATAGAAGGAGGGGAGCATAACAAAAGAACATTATAAAATGTAGGAAAGGTAAATCTCATATTAGGCTAAGTTTTGCAGGAGATTCCCAAAACAACAAAGGGTCCCTTGAGTATGTTGGAATCAAAAGGAAAGTCAGAGGATGTGGAGCTTGTTGCAAGGAGAAAATGATGCTGATACAAATTTATTTTTGGTCTGTCTTGCCTCAGAAGAGAATAAAAATCTTAGCTGCTACTTATGCTAATGGAAAGAAGGAAGAAGGATCTGCTATTTTGAACAGATAAGGAGCAGCTAAGAGAGAATGCAGCTGATTTAAACAAACTCAAGTCTCTAGGGCCAGATGGATTTTATCCTAGACTCCTGAAGGAATTAATAAAGCAAATATCAGAATTGCTCCCAGTAGTCTTTGAGAAGTGGGGAATTGGTGAGATCCCAGAAGAGTAGAGGAGGGCAACTGTCACCGTTATTTTCAAAAAAGGAAAATGGAGAGGGCTCACAGATATTTCAGCTTGACATCTACACTGTACTGGACAAACTTTTTGAACAGCATGTTGTGAGCAGTTGGATAGATGTGTCACAATTAACAGAAGCCAGAGTGGGTTTGTCACAAACAAACCATGCCAGACTAACTGCCTCTCTTTCTTTGAAAGGCTTACTAGTTTAGTAGGCCAGAAGAATCTGAGGACATAGTATATACCTAGACCTCAGCAAAGCCATCAGCAGTGTGCCAAAAGATTATTTTCTTCATTAAATAGTAAAATATGAGCCAGATGATACTCCTGTCAGATTCAGTTGACTGAATGACCATAGCAGGAGAATGTTCATTAATGGTCCCACTTCTTTCCTTCCTTCCCTCCCTCCCTCCCTCCTTCCTTCCTTCCTTCCTTCCTTCCTTCCTTCCTTCCTTCCTTCCTTCCTTCCTTCCTTCCTCCCTCCCTCCCTCCCTCCTTCCTTCCTTCTTTTCCTTGCATCTGCTCTTAGCCCCTTCCTCCTCCCCCCCCACCTTTGGCCAATCCCTTCGCTCCTTTTCCTGCCTCTTTTCCCCTCCATTTCCTGCAGTGTTCCCCTTCTGGACCTCCCCCACCTTTCCCCCCCCATGCCTCTCGTCCCCTTTTCCCTTTGGATACCATTTAGCCATCCAGCATTTTCCTCTCTCTCTCTCGAGACAGAGACAGAGAGAGAGAGAGAGAGAGAGAGAGAGAGAGAGAGAGAGAGAGAGAGAGAGAGAGAGAGAGAGAGAGGAGAGAGAGAGAGAGAGAAGAAGAAGAAGAAGAAGAAGAAGAAGAAGAAGAAGAAGAAGAAGAAGAGGAGGAGGAGGAGGAGGAGGAGGAGGAGGAGGAGGAGGAGGAGGAGGAGGAGGAGGAGGAAGAAGAAGAAGAAGAAGAAGAAGAAGAAGAAGAAGAAGAAGAAGAAGAAGAAGAAGAAGAAGAAGAAGAAGAAGAAGAAGAAGAAGAAATCTCTGCTTTGCATTCAGATCCGATTTAAGCTTTAACTCAGAAACCCGGGCTGTAAATTCAGCGGGGCTCTCTCTGTAGGCGTGGAATGGAGAGCTGTCGGAAAGGCTGCTGAAGCTTTCCAGTAACAACAACGAGGGAAGTAACAAGTGGAGTGTTAAAAGGCTTTTTTTATTTTATTTTTATTAATAATTTTCTATAATGGGAATTAAGGGACATTTATAAATGTGCAATGACGGTAGACTGATACTTGAGAAGTAAGAAAATTCAAAAAGATCTAGAAAAGGCTCTTAACCTTTTTGTGCCATGAAGTCCCTTGAAAACCTGGTAAAATCAAGGAAAGGAAAGAGGCAAGAGGAAAGCGAGAAGGGAAGGGAAGGAAAGGAAATCTTTATGAACCTTTCCTTTCTGGAAAAATATATATTTAAATGTATAAATAAAATTTTCTTAACACCGAAGTGGTAAAAGAAGAAATAAAGAATAATAAAATAAAATAAAATAAAATGCATAGCTATACATTTATCCTTTCCCTTGGGGCATAATCAGTAGCTAATCTCCATTTCTCTCCTAAGAAAAGGCATTTAAAAAAGCATTGAGAAGTTCTCACCCTCACACATTATCATTTCAGCATTTTCTCTTTGCAACGGACATATTGCCTTTGGCTTCCATGCTATTTTAATGTACTGTTTTGTGTTGTTTTGATATTACTGATATTTCTTGAAGCATCCACTTATTCTGAGTTTTAATATTTTGGAGGCAGGAGCGTGGCAACGTTCCTAGTTTCTGGAGAATAGAAGAGAAGAGAAGAGAAGAGAAGAGAAGAGAAGAGAAGAGAAGAGAAGAGAAGAGAAGAGAAGAGAAGAGAAGAGAAGAGAAGCTGGAAGGGACCTTGGAGGTCTTCTAGTCCACCCCCTGTTCAAGCAGGAGAACCTATACCATCTCAGACAAGTGACTGTCCAGTCTCTTCTTAAAAACCTCCAGTGATGGAGCATCCATGATTTCTGAATTCCTGAACAATACCTTGTGTTGTTTCCATTTCAGTGTTTTAGAGAGCTCTGTATATATTCATGCTGGCTTCTAGATCTTTTCTGTTTTTTTATTATTATTTCTTTCCTAAAAGTAATTGTTTGTGGCTGCATCTTCAGTATCCCATTTCATAGAATCAGCTTTCCTGGACCACTTCTCCAGAAGAATTTTAAGCCAGGATAAGCTTGTTGGGCATGCAAAAAAAGCTAAATATACATACATTGTTACAGAGGATTTTAAGATTAATGTTCAGTTAAATCCAGAACTTTCCATTTTAGGATTGATGGATAAACAGTTAGAAAAAAGTCATGAAGACTTCTCTGGTAGGATTACTATATGCACAAAGATAGGAAGATGCAGCATGAAGGAATAGGTGGTGAAATTGATAGAGGTTGCCGAGATGGACAAACTTATTTTTGACAACCAAACTTATTAGAGTAAGGACAATATGTACATTATTGGTAATCGGAATCTCCTTATAGTTTTTTTTGGTGTGTAAAAATATAAAATGAGCTAGTTTATGGCTTTGATGGTTAGGCAGGATAGATTATAGAAAGAAGAGTTATGTTGTAACCATAGAGCAGCGGTTCCCAACCCTTTCTATACCCCACACTTCTAGAACGCTTCTGATATATTCTTGCACCCCTTACAAAATTAATACCTGATTATGCATATACACTATAATTTTGAAACTTCTAAACCCAGGTTTTCGCAGCCCCTGGAATATTGTCTCGCACCCCCAGTGTAAGTAAGAGTAAGAGGTAAATTTATAATTGTACTTTAGTGCTGTAAAGAAGCTACTTATTTGTATTTTTATATTTTTCTTTATATCTTTTCCCCTATTTTCTTCTGCTTTTTCTTTTATTGCACTTTTAGCTTTTTCTGTTATTTCTCTTTTTTCTATTTCATTTCATCTGTTCTATTTAATTTGTGCTAGTTCTTATTATTACTTTTCAGACTTTTAATAAAAATTATGTTAAAAAAAAGAATGTTAAGCCATGTGATTGGACTTACCTTCTTTTATAAATATTCTTCTGAAACTGTGAATGCAGGTCTGCTTCTTCTTGGTTCCTCATCATCTGAATTTCACAAATTCAAGGATAATTTTCCCTATATAAATGAATGACTTCTTTTCTTTCTAACTTCTCAGTTCCAATTGTCAAAGATCTATGAAATGCATTTATTCTTTTCTGAACAAAGTTCCATATAGTATAATAATTTATTTATTTATTTATTAGTTTTTATAAACCGCCCTTCTCCCGAGGGACTCGGGGCGGTGTACAGAGGAAGGGAAGGTATACAGACCGAACAATAAAATAATAAGAAACACTAATGCACACAAACTGGGACCCCAATTAACGCTATCATGCCAGGCCAGCCTGCTGGAACAAAAAAGTTTTTAAGTCGCGACGGAAGGTACGGAGGTCAGGGGCCATCCGGATTTCGGTAGGTAAGGTGTTCCAGAGGGCTGGCGCACCCACTGAGAATGCCCTCCCCCTGGGGGCCACCAGCCGACATTCCTTGAGCGGTGGCACCCTGAGGAGGCCCTCTCTGTGGGAGCGCACAGGACGGTGGGGTGCTGACATCGGCAGAAGGTGCTCCCGTAGGTAGTCCGGACCCATGCCATGTAGGGCTTTGAATGTCATTGTTAGCACCTTGAACTTCACACGGAAGGCAACCAGAAGCCAGTGCAGCGCACGGAGGAGAGGTGTGATATGGGAGTGTCGGGAGGCTCCCAAGAGTGTCCGTGCCACCGCACTTTGCACCAGTTGAAGCTTCCGAGTGGATCTCAAGGGCAGCCCCATGTAGAGAGCGTTACAATAGTCTAGGCGAGATGTCACAAGGGCATGGGTGACTGTACGTAAGGAATCCAGGTCTAGATAAGGCCGTAGTTGGCGAACTAGTCGAACCCGGGAGAAGGCCCCCTTGGTCACAGCTCCAATGTGGTCTTCCAGGGAGAGCTGCGAGTCTAGGAGGACACCCAGGTTGCGGGCCCTATCAGCCGGGGGAAGTAACTTGTCCCCAATGTTAAGCAGAGGGACGTTCTGACTCTCCTGGCTTGCCGGTACGTACAGCCATTCAGTCTTGTCCGGGTTCAGTTGAAGCCTGTTTCTCCCCATCCATTCCCGGACCGCTTTCAGGCAGCGGGACATCACGTCTAGGGCATCACTGATATTGTTAGGAGTTGAGATAAAAAGCTGGGTGTCATCAGCATACTGATGGTACCCTACTCCAAAACTGCGAATGATCTCACCCAGCGGTTTCATGTAGATGTTGAACAGGAGAGGCGAGAGGACCGACCCCTGAGGGACTCCGCAAGCGAGAGGCCTCGGGGTCGACCTCTGTCCCCCCTGTCAGCACCGACTGCGAGCGACCCTGGAGAAAGGAGGAGAACCAACGTAGAACCGTGCCTCCCACTCCCAGTCCCCTGAGGCGTCGCAGCAAGATACCATGGTCGATGGTATCGAAAGCCGCCGAGAGGTCTAATAAGACTAGGACAGAGGAATGGCCCCTGTCCCGGGCTCTCCAGAGATGTCTTATTTTGGTAATATTGTGTAAGTAGTGCAACTAGCAGCAAGCAGCTTTGTGATGAACAGCTGCATGATGATTCCCTAAAGTATTTTGTATCACCTAATTCAACTTGTGTGATTTCTAAATTGTACCTCAGCATAAACTGTGGTGGCATTTTATAAATAAATATGGCCAACTGATTCCCATTTGAGTTTGCAATTAACTAATTATGCTAACCTATTTTAACCTTTCTCAATTTTGTTATTTTGTAGGCCCCCTTTGATGTTTGGTTCTAGTAAAACTTCCAGCAACATTACCAAGGACAGCATTACTCATGCATTTTATTTCTCTACATATTTCATGTTTCTTCATGTTTTCGTATAGGAGATGCCCAATTTTCTATTTCTCCTAAAGTTTCTGGGAAAAGTCACTGCCCAAAATCTGTACATAATCAATTGCTGTGCTCACAGTCAGGTAAGTAGGAAAAGAAGACTGCACTTCAAGTAAGAACATTCCCAAAGACCATTGTAATCAAATCTAAAATTCAGAGGGCCTTGAACTCTGCCTATTGTGCACCTGGAAAGGGGACTTCTAAACCTCTCAGCTCTGGCCTGCTGAGCAATCATTGTTGATAAATCACAGAGGCGTCATAAGAAGTGCCTTTCTTAAAACTGAAAGCAAACCTCAAAGGCAATGGTGCACAATTGTTCCCAAGCTCATCCACTCAGCCTCTGGAGAGAAACAATAAAAATGCAGTCATTTATCCAAACAGGAAAGCACACACTGCTGAGGAGAGGCATGGTAATGTATAAAATAGTTTATTACTATAATAAATAATAAAATTAAATTTTGTTTTTACAAATATTCTTTGTGCTTGTTTAAAAATGTCAGTAAGGGAGTATTAATGTTGGTGATGGCAATTTCATCAGAACATTCCAAACAGAAGATATAGGCTTCTCTCTATTGGCAGCCTCTTGGCTGACCACAAAAATAGTTTCTTCTTATTTTGCTTTATTCATGCTTGAAAAGACAAAGTGACAAATGCAGAGAAATCATCAAAAGAGAGAGGATTCTGGGGGAGGAAAATGAAAGCAAGTGACATACATTTGTAAAGTGCCAGAACAACTGCATTAAGGTTTATTCATCAAATGTCCATGCAGTGGTGGCAATGGAAGAGTTTGACCTGTTTCCAGCCAAGGGAAAAAATACAGAGCATATGAAGATACCAACAATATAACACATTCATTATGAAAAGTCATATTACTTCATAGAGCAGTTCATCCTGATACAAGATTATTGGAACATATTACCTATTATTCAAAGGGTTATTCTTTTTTTTAAAAAATGCTCATTTTAAAGTTAAGTAGGAATTATATGAAGGTGGTGGGGGAAGGGATCATTGCCCTTTGAAATTTCACTTTAAAAAAATCCAGCATGGGTCATCTCAAATCCAGTTACAATAATATGGTGGGATTTCTCGCAACAAATCATTTTGTACAACATTCAGGAGTCATGTGGGAAAAGACAATTACAGCAGCAGAGAAACTCACCTACTTGGTCAAGAGATAATGAAATGATGGGGTTGGGGGAGAGATTTTGATCAACCCTACCAAGTCAAGTCCCCAATCTATGAAAGTGTCCATGATGAGGTGATCAAAGGCTTCCCTTTGGGGAAAGGAGTAAAGGCTACAGCAAAACTAGTGCGAAGGCAGTATGTGGAAAAATCTATATAATTACTGACAAGTTATTCTTATTAGACTTTAAGAAATCTAATCAAAGTGCGTTATATCTTGAGGCAACACTGTAGTGATCTGCACTGTACAAAACATTATAAAGGGAGTCCACAACAGCATCACAGTTTCAGTTCTATCATTTACAGAAAGGCTTTTAAGGCTAAATGTTAAAATATCTTATTGCAGGAAGCTTGGTTTCTACTTAGCTTGAATAAATCATTACCACAAGAAAGTAGTTTGGGGAAAAATACCCACAGATCAAAGAAATGGTACTAAGGATAATGTGTCTTATACAACTTGCATTGAATGCTTGGAGGCATCCCAGTGAGGCTTCCTTCCTTCAAAATGCCTATTCTTACTTTGAATATTGGTGCCTGGTCATTACCCTTATAAACCCTGGAAGCTGCCTTCCCTAATTGGTTTCCACTGAGTCCATATTAGCCACTGTGGCACAAACGTAGGGACTGCAAGGCAAGGAAATACAGCATTAAATGGGTGTCCCTCAATTTAGCATACCCCCCCACCCCAAATGTGTTTGGATGACAACCCCCAGGCAGCTGGTTATACTGCTGGCAATCCTACATGTTGTAGCCCCAGTGCAACATGAGGACATCGAGAGTTGGGGAAGACTGCAGAGAGGGATACCTGAAAACAGCAGCACACAGAAACACTCTGTTTTGTGGAAACTGCAGTAATATAAGCACTTTGGGATGCCTTCTAACAGTGAGAAAGCATCCTCCCTCAATGGAGATATAGATGTTCTGTTTACAAACCAACTGTGTATTACAGAATTACAGTGGGAATCAACATAACATGAAAGCCCTGCTGTGAACATTAGAAATCTCAATGAAAAACACATAATATCACCTGATTATATTGGCACATTTCAATAAAAGATGGAGAGCAGGCCATTCTTGAAGTTACTAATGACATTTTCACTCGTGAGACTTAAGGTTGCTCTTGCATCCACTGATCTACTATGCACACTGAAAGCTGTATTTCCAGTTAAGTAACACTTTTCCACAAGTATTTAAATAAGTATAATTAATAATATCTAAATATTTGAAGTGCTATTTAGCACTAAGGTTTAGCAAATGCTGATCAGATCCTGTGTAATAAGTTTTTGCAGATTGAGCATCCATGGTCATCATTACATTTCATTACTAGACTTTCTTTAGCACGGAAGGATTGTCCTAAGGAATATAGTCTTGATTCCATAGTAACCATTTAGGGCTCACTCCTGTGCCTGTTTTTGCAGGAGAAAGAATTTAATAAGTCTTAACCATTGCTAAACCTATTTCAGATTGCAGCCCAAATGTGCATTATATCCACATAATTTTTCACGTTCTCCAATCATCTTTTCAGTTCCTCATTGTTGGGGAAAGATTAGCATTTACAAACTGCAAGTAATAATTTGCGTAGTCCAAAATATGCATTTGAACCACACAATAGGGAGAGAAATGTTATTAGCAGTTAACTGAAATGATAGCAATATTGTAAAGTTTTGCCTAATATGCCAGCACAAGCCCTACAATTCCCACTGACATTCATGCAAACTATCGCGATGTAGCCCTTGCAGAAAAGAGCTTGGAGAGGGTCAGGAGGACATGTACACTCACAGACAGAGCACTCCAATTCTCTTCAAATTTAGTTCTCAAAGGTCAAAAGGAACCAATATTGAATGTGTGGCTCTATCTTGACTATTTTGTTTTTCAAATAATCAGTACATGATATTTCTAGATGAAAGCAAAGGTTTCACCTGGCTATCATCTTCCTTATCCATGGTTGTAGAAAACCCAGGCTACGGTGTACACACACGCTCACACGTTCACACAAACTCTTTTGGTAGCTTTCTTATTGCAAACTTGATCTATGTCTGATATGGAACATTTTAGAACATCAATTTGGAGAATCAGAACTTTTAAATACCAAAGCCATCTGATTTGTGTACAGTTTTTATAATTACTGTCCACTTGATACCACATGCAATAATTCATGGCATCATGCATGCTCCCTTCCACATCAACAAAAGGACATCAACAATCAGATTATGAGGCAAGTGCAAAAGCCCAAACTCGTTTCAAGCTTGGATCTTCACTGCAGAGTAAATGGATTGCTGACTTATGACAATAGTAAAGATGAAATTCTTTGGCCTCATGCTGTATGCTTGCTATCCTATATTGACATTTTAATCTCCTCCTGAAGATGGACTTCAGAAGTCCCTGGTTTTTTCTTTCAATGGCTAAATATGAGTCACTTTTCTATTTATGCTGAATGATTTATAGTACACTTCAATGATATATCTGCACATGTGTTCTAATCATGTTGAAATGTGTCAGGTCATAGTCCAACTGCATAATTGTAACCCACAATTTATAATACAAATTTGAGCAATACCAGCAAAGAGAAATCCTAAACACAACTGGAAATAAATTTGATCCTTGTACTCAACTGGACAAAAAAAATTATCCATGGAAGGAAAAATGCCTTTGTTTTTGATACATCACTGGACAGAAATTATTTGCCCAAAAGCACCTGTTCTAAACTAACAGCAGTATGCGTGTGTCGCACTTGCAAAATCCCATGACACTCATATAAAAATAATGTGTTCTGTGGTTTCATGCCAAAATCTCCACTCAAAACAAGAAAACAAAAATCAGCCAGGACGTTCACAGCAAAAAGCTCTTTCAAGTCCTTACAGTGAAGTACTGTAGGAGTAGAACATCACCTTCATGGCGGTTAAACTGGATGTTCTCTGGAAAATCAGGACAGCGCTGTAAATAAAATTTAAAGCAAGAAGTGTGTTTTTAATATTGCACATTATAATTGTAGATACAAATACATATATTCCAAAGACACAATGGGCTTTTAAAAATGAGTCTAAGAAGTGGTATCATTTTATAGAACTTTTTTTAACTAAGCCTGCAATTTCAACAAAAATCAAGTATTTTATCTGAACATCTCCAAGAAAATTTCAAAAATACAATTTGTCCTAGTAAGCATCTTTTTACCATTATACGTTTTACCATTATGAATATCCTGTAAGTCATGAAAATACACTATGTTGTTCCCAAAGGGGTCAATAGTTACAATGGGCTAATGAGTAATCTCTCATATATACACGGGGCTTGATCAGCTCTTAATTATACTTAAAGACCCATTGGAACAATCTGAAATCAATTCTCTTTGCTGACTTTTTCATCATTTTTCATCATCATGCTAATTTTTTTGTCATTATGGTGATTTATCAACAAGCATTCTCAATCAATCCTTTTGTTTGAGGCTGTAGGCATTCTGTGTTACAAAGCTTTTCCCTTTTTCCCTGAGTAAATGGAATTTGTTATATTTTTATAATAGCATTGGTGAAAACATTAATAGCATTAGAATACAGGCAAAAGATAGAAAATCAGGAAACAAAATGTTTGTGGAGATTCTCAATCATCCAGGTCATGGTTGTCTCAAAGTTGCTTTTTCTAAAAGGCAACTGGACTTTCTTAAGGTTTTTTTCTTCTTTGAGAACGTTTTCCTTCTCGTCCAAGACCTGGAGAAGCTTCTTGGATTAGAAGCACAATGTTTTCATAGTAAAAACCAAGAAAGCCCAGTTGCCTTTTTGGAAAAAGCCCCTTTGGGACAGGAAACAAAACCCACTCACATTTATTTATTTAGTGTAGGGCACTCAATATTCTGCAGATAGAATTGTGTAATCTGGAACATCACTGATGGCTGCCTCTATGAGAGTCAACAAAACATCTTTTACCTATAGTTGTGTTGCAAAAATTAGGCATACTTTTGGGAGAGGGGAAAAGGTTTCATCATATGGAATAAACCCATGACTTAGGAGCTTCTTGGCTCCAGTGTCTTCAGGCCTGTGATGAACAATTTTCAAATATCATCATGTCACACTTAGGAACTCCCCAAAACTTTTACTCATGTCCTCACAATGAAGTTAAATAAGCCTTATTCCAAGACACAGGACAGCAGGAAAAAAAGGTCCGCTCTCATATCTGATGCTGCAAGTTGCCATTGTCAGTGCATAAAAAAATCATCTGATGTTGATCTTAGCGATATTTCATTTTCCCCTGTAGGGCACAGATGATTTAATGGGGAGTAGGAATGAAAAGGAGAATAGCAATGGCCAGGACTTTTTTTCTCATAGAACGCTCAGAACGGAGTTCCGGCACCTTTTTTGGATGGAACCTTGTAGGGTAGGCAACGATGGTTGTATGACATGTGTGAGTTCCGGCACCTTTTTCTTTTACAAAAAAAGCACTGGCAATGGCTTTATGTGGCATTGCCACTGAGTATTTCCCCCCCCCCCATAAAATGTTTACAGACTTTATAGAGTTGCTATGTAGCAAAGCCTGTGGTCAGGTATTCCTGAACCAAACTGGCTTCAGAGTTGGACTCTGAAAATGCTTAGAATTTCAGTGTCTTTTCTACCTATTAGAGCTGTTCTGCACAACAAGTGGGTGGATCAGTTAACCTCCTCCCACAAGATATATCAGCCGGCCAATGCCTTGCTTTTGCAATCCTCATACTTTCAAAAGTCACCAGGTGGCAAAATATAGATAATATGGGGCCAATGGGGCCTAAACTGGGTTGGTCTGATTTAATTCAATCCAAAATCTCTACTTAAATTCCCTTCATAGATTGAAGCTTGAAATTCACAATCTTTGGGGATGCACTGCTCAGAAAACAGAACAGCCACAGTGCTCCTTCCATTAGGGTATTTAGCCCTAGAAATTACTTTTGGGTAACCAACCAGAAATGCAATTAGTCAAACCAGAGTTCACATGGCCATTGATGATAGTATATCATAATCTAGCAATGTCCCTCTCAGTGACCATAATCCTTTCATAATCAGTGTGCAACTCGGTACATTAGACTCTGGACTTAAGGACCTCAGGGCTTGAGATGGTCGTATGTCTTATCAGGAATAAGCACCATTTTGTGGCTGAAAAGAATTAAATATTTTAAAGCAAAAAGATAATAAAATGAGCACCAATACTGGGCCACCCCAACTTATGGATTATCAATGATAAAAATGATCACTTAAAATATGCCATTTTGCCACCTATAAACTATACATTTTATATTTTTTTAAAGAATATTGTGTTGAGCAACAGCAGCAGCCTTTTTTGCTATATTAACATCCTGCAGTAAGAGGACATTGTGTTTCACAGATATTAGACTACAGCATCATTTTTAAAATCACAATGCTAAACAGTATTACATTCTCTCTCTCTCTCCTCCCTCTCTCTCTCTGTCCCTCCCTCTCTCCCTCCCTCTCTCTCTCTCTCTCTCTCTCTCACACACACACACATACACACCACAAATAGTTAAAGGGAGATGTAAGGCTATAACTTTTAATAACGCATAGTACCTATAAAGCCTTAATGATATATTAATTACATTTCTAAGCTACCTTACTTTAGATAATAAATCTATGAAATATTTCTCTTCCTCACCTTCCTTTCTTACAAATGGCTATAAACATGCCAAGCCAAAAAAAAAAATCTTGATTAAAGGTTTTTCTACTTACAGTATACCTTTGGTACATAGTGCAAGAATAATTTCCCAGTTGTACACATCTTAAACTATTAATTATATGGCTTTATATTAACAGATTAATAAATTTAAAACTACATAATTTTGCAAATTCATGAATGATGATCTGTAGAGAAGAAAACCTATTTTCAACAATGCACATAATATGTAACAGGATTGAAATGTTTGTGTTCTTGGTATTCTCTGAATTTGGTTGTCCTGCAGAGCTTTGGCTACCAGGCTGGGTAACATTATCAGCAGAAGGCCTGCAGAAAAACATCCAAACTCAGAGACCACGAAGAAACTAAAGGCCCATTTTCTTCATTTTTGGTTGCTTCCTATATAACTACATTAAGGCTGTGAGATATATGGCACCTTCACTTGATTGGAGGGAAGGAGCAATTTGTCTCCTAAGGTGGCTGCTCCCACTTACAGTTTTTTGTAAATACAGACATTCAAACTAACTACATCAGCAGGGATCCAGAGTTCTTATTATATAACCAAAAGAAACTTGTATCTGAAGTGGAGAAACTTTTATTCTTTCTTTCAGCTGGACCCCACACTTTTCCAAATGATAATCTGAAAATACAAGAAGCCAGGATAGAAAAAAGGAAACAAATACAGTAGGGTCCAGGAAGAAAGAGCTCTATTCATACACCATTGGATCGAAGATAAGGGTATGGCTGACTGATGAAAACTAATAAGTTTGAAATGCATATCAGTCTCCCTTAATTCTTTGTTAGCAATTTAAAATTTACACAAATATGAGCTGTCACCGGTGTGACTACTGCCTGTCAATGGCCTTCAGGATAGGCTGACACAGGAAATAAAGATTTGTCCCATGTTTGGGGCCTAGCAAGGTAATCTAAAAAATAGTTAACAAGCATTTGTCATATATATATATATATATATATATATATATATATATATATATATATATATATATATATATATATATATATATATATATATATATATTAGATTACCTTGCTAGGCCCCAAACATATATATAGTTATATAGTTATATATAGTTATATATATATATATAGTTATATATATAGTTTTATATATAGTTATATATAGTTATATATAGTTATATATAGTTATATAGCTATATAGTTATATATAGTTATATAGCTATATAGTTATCTAGTTAAATATAGTTATATATATAGTTATATATAATCTGTGTGTGTCTGTGTGTGTGTGTGTGTGTGGAAATGCCCCTTAAAATATGTTTAAAGGCCTTTAATTCATTTTTTTCTAATTGACTAGCCAACTAAACACTCCACTTCCAGAACTTGTCAATGTAAATGTCATGTATAATAAATTCAGCAAAATGGCACTAATTTTTGCACAAAACCTCATGATTTAACTTCATAATATATAGAAGAGATTAATCTTAAAAACTAACATCCTCCACAGTTACTTCCAGGACTTTAACAAAGTTATCAACTACTGAACATTATGTGTTGTGTATAATTGGAATCAATTTCTATTTTCAGCTCTAATAATTATGAAGATGAGAGCAAAAGCTCGGTCTGCATCTTTGCAGTTGAACAACCATTAAATCTTTCTACAAAGATCTTGGCTGGAATTCAAAGAGCCTCTTTAGAAATTAGAATGGTTTGCAGAGGGGAGTGTGGGATGGCATAATAGGGCACGATCTTATTTGATCTGGTTAATATATAGGGAAATCAGTATTGTCAGAAAGCAGTGAATAAGCAGCTACTGTTATGAGAAAAGCATTATGCCACAGGTCAGTTGGGATCCCCATCATTATCAACTTCATGTACCTGCATGAAATACAGAACAACAGAACAGAATGCTGTGACAAGATGAGAACTCTGAAAATCTTAAGTACAACTGAAAGGGACTTCCAAAACTAGTCATATGTTCCTGACTTTGCTTGTCAGCAGCTGGGATGGTTACAAATGGTGATCACACCTGAATCGTGACCATGTAACCATGGGGATGGTGCAATAGTTCTAAGTGGATCGGTCATAAATCACTTCTTTTAGAGCTCCCCGTAAATCAGATATATTTTTTGTCTCTTCTCTAGAAAAGATTCTGTATCTCTCTTCCATAAGCAAAGAATCAGCACAAACTCTACAAAGCACAGTTGAAAATTAAAAATAATAATAATTCCTGAGCAATCAAGCCCTTTGCTCCTCAGTCTTTCTCCCACTCCTAATTTTGTTTTGACCATGGTTTAAGATTACAAATACATTGATGTTAACTAGGCTACACTATCTACGTATTTAGCCTAACTCATGATTACTGCCAAAGCAGATGTGCTGCTAAACTCTGATTTAGGTAGGCAGAGAAAGGAAGAGGACTGTTGCATTGTAGGAGAGAGGGGAGGGTAGAAGAGCCAAATCTTAAACTTGGCTCCTAGTTTCCAAACCACAGTAAGCAGGGAGGCATCATTATATCTGCAGTCCATCAAGTTGTATTTATGGGAACCTTGTTCCTGTCTAATGAGATAACAGTGTCACTAAATTTAATTGTTCTGACATAATTATATGAAGGGTGCTAGATGTTTAGACACAAATTCCCAGTTTAATTTAGAGAGATCATTTTTTTTTACTGAATCTCCTGGCTGCAGAAATAAACACATAAAATTAGAACGAAAAGGCAGATACAGTGTTAAGTATCTGATCGGGGAAATTAAGGAAGTTGTGTTCAACAGTCCATGGGCTATTCCAAAAGAAGTGTATAGAAAAGAGGGGGAAAAAGATAAAAAGAGGTAAATACATCCAACTGGCACAGAAACTTGAGCAATGGGTCTTAATTAGCTATAGCTATGTTATCCTTCTTCCTGCAATTGCTGCAGGATTAAATATCTCAAGATACACTATTTCAGTACTATCGTTGCTCCAATTGTACACTACCCCAGCTCTTAAAAATCAATACTAATAAGTTGCATCAGTTGGTTCCTTTATATGCTTTGAAATTATCTAACAATATTCTACAGATGACAGATCAGTTATTCATCTCAACAACCACCGATCTATGATTTTTTCCTTACATCCAACAAGGCTATGCCAGGAATTTTAAAACATAATTTACTAAATAAATCACTGTGGATTATTTTTTAATAACACTAAATCATAATGGGTCTGCATTAAAAAAAGCACATTATGGTTTAGTATAATCACATTCTGATTATAAAAATAATTATGGAACCTAAGAGAAATCTTGCTGAATCATAGACCATACTGTCTTAGTCAAGCAGATGTTATTTCTCCTTGGTGGGATAGTATTAGAACCCTTGTACATCTTCCCCATTATGTTTCATTCATGCCCTAATCAGATTATTTTAAGAAAAGATCAAAAAATAACCAGAGCTTTTAGAATAAGAATAAATACTACAACACTTCTTCATGAGGTACTGGAGACCATTACAATGGAAAAATACATTGAAATGGTTTGTTATTAATGCATCATTGCTTCTAATGTATAAATATTTCAATATCCTTTGGTGTTTACAATGCTGAAAAGAAACTCAATGATAAAATGAGTAGGGTTGTTTTTTTTAAAAAAAAATGAAGTAAGTACAAAATGTGATAAATATTTAGTGTGGGCGAGAAGGCTGTTTTTCTTGTCATTAATATCACTCTAGGTAGAAGCTTTTCTTTGAAAAAGGTTCAATACTTTGGATAGCTGAGCTCCTTGGCCTATTAGTATTCTATTTTTGTAAAGAAATATTACCAACTATTTGGTAAGTTATAATGCCTGCTATGAATCATAGCTGAAATTAACAAATTGATGACAAATTCCATAGATGTCATCTCCTTTCTGGGTCTTTTCTTGATTACTACAACAGGAATCCCTAAAATTTCTGATGAAGGGGGGGGGAAGGCATAATAAGTTCATTTCACCAAGCAAGAACTTATTCAGCTACCCACCAACAAAACAAAAAAATGTAGACAATTTTGCAACCTGAAGTTTGCAAAGGACACTGTTGAACTTCCCTGGTCCAACTGCCTTAGACTAAATATTTTTAAAGAGGAGTGGAGGAAATCTCTTCCACCACACATAGACAGTAACATTTCACATGAGGGAGCCACATGAATCTTCCTACTCAATAAGGATCAAAGTTTTCACAAATTGAGTCTTTTTTTTTGTGGAGCCCTTCTGTAGATATTATCTTATCAGCAGGGAGAACTGGGTCTCACACATTCCATGTGAAGAGATTATACAAACTTGCTAAATATATGAAGCTAACGCTTGAACTTCAGTTCTCTAGTTACGTTTTTGTCAAAAATAACATTAAGTGGAAAAAGATGCATGAATGAAGTAGGAAAAACATTATAAACTGTACCCTTGCTGTCAAAAAGACTTCAGAGTCAGCTGCCATCTTGACATGAGGTTGCAATTCTTGTTACTGTACCATTAAGAGAGAGAGGACATGGTTAACAGGCTGGCCCCTCAAATCATGATAATCAAAAAAAATATTAAATGTTCTGTTTCCTTAAACACGTTAAGTGGGTGTTGGATAGAGTTTCAGAGATATTCAAATCACTCCTGTTTAAAGAACCACTCAGCTTGCTCCAAACATATCTTTTTCTGATTCTGGAGATTGGGGTCTTGATATTTCATAGAGCTCCTGTGGTGTCTGAGAGCTTCTTCGAGAGGCTAATATCCTTAGTATCTCAGCAAGCTGTTTTTCTATATTAGTCATTTTTGTGTTTAAAGTTTTGATGTCCTCCTTCAATTCATGTTTCACTTCCAGCATAGTTGCCTGGAGAGTCTGTTCAGGGATAGGATAGAAAGAGTGTTTGACTTCTGCAAGGACGGGACTTCGATCCTGAGGACTTCGTGTTTCCCCTACATTGTCCAAGCGCAGGTCACTTTTTGTGATGCCACTGTCACAAGAGTCTGTCTTCTTCAAAGTAGTTTCACCTGTTACTTTTGTTCTTTCTGGCAATGTTTCCATGGACTCAGCTTTGGAAACTTTGTTCCAGTCCTCTCCTTTGGCACAAGCATCTTTGAATTTTGCCCAGCCTTTACGCTTTGGATAATCTCCTGCTGCTTTCCCACCAACATAGTCTGAAACTGGAGCTTGTAGTCTGGCCTGATCAGATATACCTGATGTTGAAGCAGGCTGGTAGGCAACTGGGGTTGCGGGGCTTTCCCTTACTGTGACAATGCTGGCTTTGACAACTGTGTGGGAAGAGTGGTCTCCTAAAATGTTGCCCTTTTCAACATCGAGGTCTTCTCTGCCTCCTCTTTCTGCAGCTAGTCGGGCCTCCTTCTGCTGCCGAAATCTTTGGAAAAGCCGACGGACTGGATGATCAGGTGGCAAGACCAAAGGGGCTTCATTCTTCCTTTTCATTCTCTCTTCTTCTTCGCGTTTTACATCACTGATCTTCCGGAATACAATCTGTAGAGAGAAAAAAAACATGAAAAAATAGGGTAGCCATTCTTGCATTTGAACTGATATATATGACTGCTCTGTCACAGATGATTTATACTGAGTTCAAAGTATGTGTTCCTATTACTTAAAAATACCTACGTTTCCACATGTGGATTACGTCCACTGCAACAGGAAAATATATACTATATATATATATTGATTCCAGTCCAAACTGATAGAATCAAACTTCTTGAGAAGGTGGTCTGCCTCCCACTCTTCTGATCAATCTGAAATTCAGGATAATGGAGCAAATTTTGAAAAAGTAGAACCAATGTGGTGGAGTTCTTACGTTTTGGCTCCAAATCATCAGTCATCCACCAGATACTAAATATCTTCCTGGCCACCCTGATCACTCTGAAGTTCCACAAAAAGTAGAGGAAAGTGAAAGGGAAAAAAAGAAGAGGACAAAAATGAGGGAATAAAACCTTTTTCTATGGAAATGCATGAATGGAATTTAGTGTCATACGACACTGTGATTATTTATAGCTTTCTTGTACTGAGAGTTGCTAAAATGCCACATGACGTCAGGTAAAACAAAAACAATAGGACACACCCCCCCCCAAAAAAAACCTGTCTAGATGAAGGTCTTGAGTATATAAAAAAAATAACTGGAAGTGAAAGGGCTTAAATAGCCATGAAAGGCATACAACAGAAAAGTTGGGGGATGATCTTATATAAAATATATTTAGATCCTAGTGGACCAATTAAATAAGATGGTATATAGAAATAAAGGTAGGAGTTGGTTGCAAAAAAAAACATTTGGAACAAATGGTCAATAACCTATTTCCAGGGATTTGTGGTAGAGAAAAACCAACAACCCCCCTAGGTGTAAATATATGAATAGGGACTGTTATTTCTCCTACCTTTCTCCTACATACACTGAATCCTAGAACTCCTGAGGTGAATGAACAAATGCATCTCTTTTATTTTCTATACTGTAGAAGCTCTGATAGTTAATATCAGACCTGGGAGCCGAGCTTGTTAATAACAGCCTTATACAATTTTCAGAGCCCAGCCTGACAGCAAAAGATTTATAGAAGGTTTCCAAGTCCAGAATGCAGAGGCCACAGTCTTATAATGGCACATTTGTTGTGATATGTTGCATTCATTAAAATTGTTCTGTGTGTTCATGCACCCTCAAAAGCACACATACATACACAGAAGTTCAATGGTGAAATATCATTAAATCATTTACGCTGTAGATTACTGTGTGCATTACAACTGTTTTAAACTGCAGATTCTAGACTGAAACTGTGGCATGCTTGCAAATCTCAAAATTAAAATGCATTGAGCAGAAAAATATGAAGATTCATAAGTTCAGTTGTAGCCTCCCTGAGCCATCGCCTCCCCCACCCCGACATCCTCAGGGGGATATCATTTAGCTTGCAGCTACTCTCTGACACTTTCACTTGGCACATGCATCACATTGTAGCAAAGACTGAAGCTATTATGTGGTTGGAAATAGCTACACGGCATGTATTATTTATACCTTTCACTTCAAATGCACTAATGCATTGCCTCTAACCCCACAGACTCCTCAGACATTTGGCATATAATGGACTGTGGGTGAGGCAGCTTGAAAAGGAGCTATTGAACACCTGGTCCCCTAGGATGAAAACATTCAGGGGTGTGCCTAAGGGTGATTACCTGATGCACTTAAGACCCGTCTCGCTGAGAAGTACATTAATCTAATCTAATTTCACAAATCTTTACTGAATCAACTCAGCAACCATGTTTGATTTGTTTCCCATTTTAGCCATATTCAGGTATTTCCAAACCAGTTACATGTTACAACTGCATTTAATAGTTTTCAAACAGCATCTATATCCCAGAGTATGGTTTATCCTCAGTCTATTATACCTCCTCTACCTGTCATGGCTTTGATGATACTGCCTGTCCTCACTTTTTAATCCAGTACCATTGTATCCACAGTTGTCTCTCCCAAGCCAAGACATTAATGCAACCCACTCATACAATTCATACTTGCACCAGCTACCAACCACCCTTAACCCTCACAGCCACACCTAAGAACCTCCCAGACTTGTTTCTAGAGATTGAATGGTTGTTTGATGCTTTAGCAAGTTCCAACAAATATAACAACCATTCCATATTCACCCTGCTGTCATCTAGTGAGTTAAAAATCCAGATGCTTGGCAGACTGACAAAACTCCAGGTTCCAAGTCCAACAGAATGGTGCCAACCAAGGCCAAAGTATGGAGAGCAACAAGCCACAACAGCTGTAGGATTCTTGTCAAGATGAGCAAACTCTGATCTGATATTCTCTCTGCTTCTTTTACCTCCCTCCTTTCCCACTCTATATACCACCGTTATTTTCTTGTTTGGCAAGAAGTATCTCAGTGGGTTAAGAAATAGTCATTAGCCATTACAACCAAACTCCACACTGGTCCAGTATAACTCTGAGGGGGCAGGGAGTTCACACCAGGCCACAAGCTTCACTGCATCCAGGTGTAAAAGAAAACGATATGCTGAGCTATAGACTTCTTTACATTGCATCAGTCTCCATGTTGACTTCCACAATAGCTGCTTGATCCCACATCTCTGTTTGGTCTCCACTATCTCCACCAAATTTCACCAAGAATGGGGTTGCAGGCTTCCCAGGTAATCAGTAAATGCCATTCTGGTAATTCCCAAACCTCCCGTTCATTACATAACCAGCCAGGAATCCTGAGTCCCACATAGCTGGCATGAACTTTTAGACACCATTTTTCTATGCTTAATATCCATGAGTAAATTATCAAATTTAGTGAAATAAGGAAATAAGCTTTTAATAAAGTTTATGGATGGAGTATGCGAAGGCCTAAACAAGACCAGCCATGGTTTTAATTAAGGAGTAATGACGACATCTTGAATTTTGAGAGGACTCTGTGAAGATAATAGAAATTAAAGCATAACAAACAAATCTTCATATTCCAATTGATTCCTAGTCCCAAAGAGTAAAATGATACCCTTTATGCAGATACTTTTTATAATGGTAGCATGTTTTTAATAGGCTGCCTTCCTCATTTTTTTAAATTGTAAATTTTATGTACAGAGGGGAAAAAATATCAGAAATGGACAATGTATTTCAGAAACGATATCCCTTTTAAGCAGAGACTTGATAGTACTTCTCCAATGCTTGAAGGACTCTCACAAGGAAAAGGTGTGGATTTATTTTCCATACAAGCTGAGAATAAAACAAAAGTCAGAGGAAGATCCCAAATCGAAAAGAGGACAAATTTCCTGACTAACAAGAAGTGGAACAGCCTGCCTCCTGGAGCTGTGAGTGCTCCATCATTGGTTTACAAACAGACCTTGGACACCTGTTTGGGTGGGGTTTGAACTAGAAAATGTCCAAAGTCCCATTTGAAGCTATCATTCTATGAATATACATACCTGAAGTACATTCTGTGTGAGGGGCAGGGTCCCACAAGTATTTGGATCTGGCATAAAAAAGGGCTGCTTCCAATCTGATGTGGGCACATTCTCTATGCCAGTGTTTCTCAACATTATCAACTTTAAGAGGTGTTGACTTCAACTCCCAGAATTCCCCAGTCAGTATGCTGGCTGTGGAATTCTGGGAGTTGAAGTCCAAACATCTTAAAACTGCTGAGGTTGAGAAACATTATTCTGTGCCCTATAGGTTCTTTAAGGTCTGCATGTAAGTACAGGCTGGTGTATTGTTTTAGTGAGCTGCTGTTTAAAGTTATTTTTCAGTGTAAATTTGTTTACAAGCAAATTCCATTATATTAAATGAAATAAAGTTTCTCTTTTTTTTCTAAACTATCTTTTCTTATTTTGCTCTTGCAATTTGTTCTGTATGGTAAATGTACATCCTTAAATATTAGTGTTTTTATACTCCATTCTTCATGTTTCTTCCTATACTTTTAATATTTTATTTATATGAATAGCTAGATTGTATTCATAAGGTAAGAAAAAATTTAAGGATTGAAGGTTCTAAAATTCTCTCATTGGGATTCCTTACCAATTTCCCATTCTTTAAGGACCTTGTAGTTTATTATATACTACAGCAGAAAATGGTTTATTTAGCTTACAAAAAAAAGTTTCTTTGTATAAGACAGAAATATACTGTGTTTGTAAATGAACGACCCCATGGAATATAATGTTCTTTGCCACCCCCATGTATTTCCTTTATTGTAGCCAATGACATAAATCAAATGAACATCGGATATATAGAACAAACAACAACAAATAAAGGGCACTGTGAGAAAGGTTTTGCATTTAAATGAAAAGGAAGTATTATAACAGAGAGGAAAAAAAGAAGCCACTTTAGAGCTAATACAAATAATAAGTTTTGTAAAGTTTTTGTCCTGCCTAGCATTTCCCTAGCAAGTAAAGATTTCATCTAAATGGTGATGTGCAAGATCAACCCCATTTGTATGTGTGCTATTGTAACCGACATATGAAAGGTATACAATTTAATTGTAATGTCACATTGTACATTCTGCCATTTGCCCTCCCTCCCATCACCATTCTCTAATCCCCTGTAATTGCCCATGACTACGCCTCTCTGCAACAAAATGTTTGAAGAGTCAGTTTGGTCTAGTATGGTTAAGGTACCAGGCTAGACATCAGGAGATGGTGAGTTCTAGTCCTGCCTAGTTCTTTTCCTGGGCTCCAAGATCACTGCAGATGGGGACTGTAGCCAAGAAATTAAAAGACGCTTGCTCCTCGGGAGGAAAGCCATGGCAAATCTAGACAGCACACTAAAAAGCAGAGACATCAATCACCCTGTCAACAAAAGTGCGTATAGTCAAGGCTATGGTGTTACCTGTTGCAATGTATGGCAGTGAAAGCTGGACCATAAAAAAGGCTGAGCATCAATGAATTGAAGCCTTTGAACTATGGTGCTGGAGAAGACTCCTGTGAGTCCCTTGGACTGCAAGGCAATCAAACTGGTCAGTCCTAGAGGAGTTCAACCCTGACTGCTCTTTAGAAGGCCAGATCCTGAAGCTGAAACTCAAATACTTTGGCCACCTAATGAGAAGGAAGGACTCACTGGAGAAGAGCCTAATGCTGGGAAAGATTGAGGGCAATAGAAGAAGAGGATGACAGAGAATGAGGTGGCTAGATGGAGTCACTGAAGCAGTAGGCATGAGCTTAAATGGACTCCAGAAGATGGTAGAGGACAGGAAGGCCTGGAGGAATGTTGTCCATAGGGTCGCGATGGGTCGGACACGACTTCGCAGCTAACAACAACAAGTCCTGCCTTAGGCATGAAGGCTGGCTGGTGTATTGTTATGGGGAAATAATTTTGAGTTATTTATAAAAAAATAATAAAGGTAGAATTTAAAAATCTAAAAGGAAAAGAAAACCATTCTAGCAAAATCTTACATCATTGTTTACAAATCTAATGATTAATTAAGGTGGGTATAAGCCAAGAGAGAATTTTATTCAATAATTCCCATAAGAAGAATACAGTATATAGCTATAATAGTTGATCATAAATTTATTTGGAGGCATTTAAAAACTGCTAAAGGGAATTTGTAGGCATTTAAAAAAACTGCAGATGGGAATGAGACGAATAAAAGAAAGACTATGAAATGAGGCTGTAATGGTGAAGCTATTCACTAGCCCAGTAGAAGACTGAATGACAAGAAGATCAAGTGGAGATACTCCAAACTGAAACCCGTCAGAAGATAATACTGTCAAGCCACAAATACTACCGTCTTTAGGACCGCTTCTAGATTGTCAACACTAGGGGGGTGGAGGGGAGAGTTGGGGGTCCACAGGTGTTCCTTATCAATGTGAGAGCTGAAGCCGTTGAAGAATTGTTTAGGGAACAAAGTTTCTTCTCATAATAATTGCTGGAAGATATATTGGACAATGTGACTGAACTGTCAGAGAGGGGAGGGAAAGTTTCACTCTTTTAATTATCTGCTCCCCATCATTTTCTCAGAGCTAGCTTCCTATCTTACCACTTTGCTAATGCCTAATAAAGGTTACATTAGAGATCGTAATGACTCTGGTGTTCTACTTCGTTGGGCTTCTCAACATGGAAAGAAACAGAACCCAGATTAGAAAATTCTTTTTCCACAGGACACTCGCCATATCAATATGTGACATAAGGAGGATGCTAGTTTTGTTCATATTTAGTTGTAACCTGATGTAGTATTTTTACATCTTTTATTTATATAAAATTCATATTCCGGGAATCTTATTCACTTAAAATATAACCCTGTATTCATCTATTTTTTTTGTCAGAAGACTGTCCTGATTATAGAAAGAATGATGTCAACATTCCATCTCCAATCAATCTGACATCTGCTGTTTACACTTATTTTAGGAGCAATCTGGCTTATTTTAAATACTCAGGCAAAGTTGCATTTAATGTTGCTTAATTTTTTAAAAAGGGGATGAATCATCAATATAATTTTGTTCAGTGATACATCAAACAATGAAAAGGCAAAGAGGGCAGAAATTATGCAAAAAAATAAAAAGATTACATATATAGTTTTTTTCACCACCAGGATTTTCACTTCATTGGGACCTACATGCCAACAACAACTAGGATGCAGTAGATTATTTCATAATAGTAGTTTAACAACAAAAAGGGCATTTACTGATCTTAACTGATTCCTAAAATAATTTTTCACTCAGCCTGATAAAACAGTTTTCTGAAATGAATTCACCCAAATTCAGTTAAGGCATAAAGCACTGATAAATTATTGAAGCTTTTTTAATGATAGGATTGTGCTCAACTTTATCAAAAAAGTCACATCACATAATTTTATTGCTTAGACATAGAAAATAGGAATAGTGTCATATTATGGCGGCACGGTGGATCAGTGGTCAAGATGCTGGGCTAGTTGGCTGGAAAGCTAGCAGATCAGGTTCGAGAGTGCCATGAGATGGGGTGAGCTCCCATCCTTACCCTAGCTCCTGCCAACCTAGCAGTTTGAAAGCATGCAAATACAAGTAGATAAATAAATGCTACTTCAGTAGCAATGCAACAGCGCTCCATGACGTTATGCTGGCCACATGACCATGGAAATACCTTCATACAGTCACAACAGTGACAGCTCATATTTGTGTAAATTTTAGATTGCTAACAAAGAATTAAAGGGAGACTGATATGCATTTCAAACTTATTTGTTTTCATCAGTCAGCCATACCTTTCTGAAATTCGAACCTATATATATATCTGATATATATATATATATATATATATATATATATATATATATATATATATATATATATATATATAATACTTTAAAACTGAATTTTCTTATTTGTCTAATGCAGGGGTCAGCAACCTGAAACAGTGAAAGAGCCACTCGGAACCAGTTCCCTCAAAAAAGGAAAAACTGGGAGCTGCAAAAAATGTGTGCACATGCGCGTACATGCGCGCATGCGCAGAACAGGATTTGACTGAAGAGTGGAGCCAAGGTGAGATATGCACCTACCCTACATATTTAAATTGATTGGTTGAACTTTTTTTTTTTTTGACTGCGCATGGCAGAGGACTGGGAGCCGCAGGAGCCGGCTGAAAGAGCCGCATGCAGCTCCGGAGCCGCGGGTTGCAGACCTGTGGTCTAATGTAATCAATTCTCCAAGGGACTAAAAATGGTACACTGGAAAATATATCTGTGGACATAGGTGTCCAATATGTTATAATTATATAATTGTAGAAATGACATAAAGTATACAACTTGTATCATTTGCATGGTGCCATGAATCTACCCCAAACCTGCCACTGTTTTTAACATTGGGGTGGGCAATTAGTTTTCTCAAGGGGGCACATGTGAAATTGGGACTGTTGTGGTGGGCCAAGCCAATAAGGCTGCTGCCAGCATGACCACAAACTGGACAGGGACAGCCAAAAGGACGGCTGTGGCCTGCAAACCATAGAATGCCCAGGTCTATATTAGATCACGTCTGTATTATTACATCATATTTTGGGAAATTTGGCAGATATAAATAAATTAATAAGTTCTGCATGACCCAAAATTAATTTTCTTGCTGTGGTACCTTTGTAATTCTAATGTCACATGTGAAAAGTTAATATAATTTTATTTAAAAACGTCTTACCATTACTGCTTAAAATCAGCCACCTTTACAGGGGAAAAAAAATCTCTCATACTACTTATAACATTCATTAAAAACATGTAAGATATCAAGAAAATGACAGCTTCTAGATTTAACTAGAATCAACTATATCCATAGTTGATCAGAGATAATACTTTCAAAGTTTTTGGCGTTCATCATCACCTAAAATAAGAGATCACTGAGAATATGAATGAGGCAATATGCATTTCTTTTTATAACACAGAAATATTCTTTTATAATGGACACAGTAGGCTGACAAAAGTATGTCAGGTGAAAATTTACTTATAATTTATTATTTTGAGTTGGAATGAATGTACTCCTATATCACTGATTAATGACACTGCATTTTGAAAGGGAAAATACTGTTAAATCCAACTTACTTGTATTATCTTTCAGACTAAAAAGTATGTTTACTGCCAGATGCTGTACTTCATTTGGGGAAAAAGTACATTATAACAATGCATCTTATAAGATGTTAGTGAATAAACTGAGATCAGAAACCAGCTTATCTCAGGATGTTCATCTTAATACAGTGGAACTTATTTTTGAGAAAAGCAAGCAAGGAGATAATACAGGATTTAAAAGGCGTGGGAAATGGGGAAAGGAAAAGCATGTTAAAATTTAATTAAGCCATAATCTGCCCTACGTTCATTCTCCTGCAATAGTCTAAAAAGGTTCAATTAAAAAAAAGGAGAAAATGAATTCTGGGCATTTTTTGTAGACATTAACTTTTATGGCAAATCCAAATCCAACAATCCCACGACTATGCAACTCACTCCAGGCCGTCTCTCCATGTCTTGGCTTTCATCGATATGATACCCAGCTTTACATCTCAATCCTGAGCTGCACAGGTGATGTTCTGATCAGTGTCTGGACTGGGAGGACCTTTGCACAGATTCATCTTATGTATAAGAAGGGAAAATGGCATATATTTTAGGAATAGGAGGGGGGGAACCCCACAAGTGGGACAATGGTCATATAAAAGAAATTTGAACCTAAGACAGGAATATAACGTTTGAAAGCATCTCAGATTGGTTCTTCTCTACAAAGATAAAGGGAGGGAAGAAATGTATTCAGGCTTGCAAGATTTGGTTACTGTAACCTTATAATAAATGTAAATATAATATAATCAATAATAATTAAGATAACGTAGCACAGCATAGCATAGCATAGCACAGGATAACAAACGTTTATAACTTTAGTTGGTTAGTCTGGTCTATCTTGAAGGGCTAACACAGAGAAAAAAAACTTTAAAATATCATACTGGATATACACAGTATGTTCCTTTTGCCATCCCCCCCTCTCTTCATTTCCCTTCATTTCCATAGTATTTTAATTTATCAGGGCTTATTTTTCTCTTAAACCTTCTGGACTTATGAATATCGATAGTAGATTTCTCACCATATTTTTTTCTCCATTCACACCTTCTTTGTTTCCACCAGATACTACTTCATACATTGCTTTTTGTTCTTTCAACTTCTTGCCTCTCCCTTTTTCATGGTCTCATCAATTCTGCCCAGCCCTGCCCAGTCACAGCTTTCTCAGTCTTTCCCTTTCCCTCAACCCATTAATTCTTCCTCCATGTAGTTGTTTCATTATTTCATCCTCATTCTCTTTACATGGCCAAATCACTTTAAAGTACTTCTTTCATATTGTTAATTCATGTTTGTATTCAGTTCGCATTAACTGAGCACTATATAACATAATAGCAAACTTTGAAGAGACCTTGGAGGTTTTCTAGTCCAACCTTGTGCTCAGACAGGAAACCCAATACCATTTCAGACTCTATCACTTCTTCTTTTTTTAATCCCATTTATATCCCGCCCTTCTCTGAAGACTCAGGGCGGCTTACAATCTAAAGCACAAATCAATGTGCTTAGTTTGTGACAAACCTCAGCGTTTGATTCCCACTGCATTCTACTTCTTTTCAAGTTTCTCCTAACAGCTCCAACGTACCGTTGCATAACAAACTGGAGAGAAATTTGTTCTGTTACTTATTTGCTCTATCATCTTCATCATCATCATCATCATCATCATTATCGCCATTGTCTATCCACTGCAGGATGAAGGCCTCTTCCCCCTGTTTCCAACCAATACGGTCCTGAACTTTCTTTTCCCAATTGGGCCCACAATACTTGCTGATGTTATCTTGTTTTAATTCACTTTCATGGATGCTTTTTGTCAAGTGGGATCCATTCTATGACTGCTTTGGTCCACCTGCCATCAGTTCTTCTTGCTATGTGACAAGCCCATTTCCATTTTAATTCTTTTACTCTCTGATGGCATCATATGTTTTCGTTTGCTTTTTAATCCATGTGCATGTTTTTCTATCTTGTCTTCTTATGAACCCAAGTATGTATCTTTCCATGGCTCAGTGCACGACTTGTAGCTTTTGTATTGATTGTGACCTTAGTGTGCATGTTTCTCTGACATATGTTAGAATAGGTGGCACATACTGATCAAAAACTTTTCTCTTCAGGCATAGAGGGAGGTTGTTCTTGAAAATTATGCTTACTTGCTCTTTTAACAAATATTTATTCCTTGCAACAGACTACATTTTATTCATTGCCCTTCTACCAACACTTGCATGTCTTAAAATACCTCCATCTCCAGCTTCAGTAAATATCTACAAAAGCATACAAATTCATCTACTTGCTCTACTTTTTCTGAATGTATGTATAACATGGATCACTCTTTTTTTCCTGTCAAATGTAGGTACTTTGGTCTTGGAAATATCAATTTTCAAGTTCTTGTTGCATCATACAGGTTATTTAACACCCACTGCAAATTATTCAGGCTTTCCTTTCTAATAATCTTGCTCTTTACGTAAAGAAACAATGGTCTTTCTGGCTGAAACAGATTCTAATGATGGCTAACAACAAAGCAATACTAAAACTAACCATTAAAACTCACTAGACAAAATTAGACAACAGTCATTAAACAGGAGAGGACAAAACAAACATTAAAAAAAAACAAAGATTAGACAGAATTAGCTAAAAGAAAACTATCTCAGAGGGCAACATAAAGTCCTGAAAAAGTCTTATCTCAGTCTGCTCTAAAATTGCTAGCAGATAGGGAAATAGATCCAAACTACATTCTACAAAACTAGAGCAGCCATATTTTAAAGGAATTCTTAATTGGCAGTTTGGGAAGTGATACCTTTTTCAGCAGAATGTGCTCAGTTTTATGGTGAATATCAAAAACCTAACACCTACTTCCATTCAGAATAATTGTCAACTTTTTTCTCCCACATAAAGAAACCTTTACAAAACCTTTTTGTTAATGGATGTTTACTTTACTTCATCAAATGAAACACCACGGTGATAAATGAATATGAATGAATAGAGCAGGTGTTTTGTACTTCTAACACCTTATTGTAGCCAAGAGTTGAAAACATTTAATTAATCCTCACAACCTTCCCTGCATATTCTATTAATAAAACAATATGAATTACTCTTAAAAGGACAAAAAAGGAGTTTTGCACTAAAAAGTCAGTTTGCTAGAGAAGACAGTGGCAGAAAAGAAACAGCAATGTATAAGATCAGGACCAACCAGTATTCTTAAAACAGGATTCTGGATTTTTAAGTTAAAGATTTTCAAGAACTGATGCATAATTTTAACAATGCTGACTCCCAACATCACACAATCCCCTAGATGTTATAAGCAGTTACCTATAGTATGCCAAGAAAACACAGCAATTCTTACAAATTTGATGCTATGATACATAGATAGAGGATACAGTAAAGAGTATCAACAAAGGAGAATATTTGTAACTCAGGTTGAAATAAGGGGTCCTTGGTGTTCACTGAGCTTGGTTGCTTTCTTGCAGATCCAAACTAGGTAAGATCATCAGTGCTAATCTAAGACATCTGCAAAAAAACAACCAAGCTCAGAAAGCACCAATGACTCCTCAAGACTTAGTATCTTGTGCAAGTGGTATTTAGCTCCTAGAAGCTGACACCACTGTGCAAAGCTTAGATCTTGAAGATTGTTAACTGCAATTTCTTACTTCAAATGAAATAGGAAAGTATTGCTATTGTTAATACAAGACATCCATTTGACTTATTGGCTCACAGGAGAAAAGATGCAAAATGTCTGTGTTCATTCAAATGAGTCATCCCATATGTTTCCCCACATAGATCAGAAATATAAAGAATTTCTAATGAAGACTGCACTGATGTAAGAGAATATGAAAATGTTGCTCTTTGAACTGAGATATTTGCCACATTCATATGAGTTAATTAAACAATGGAACTTGCCTTCAGAAGTTGTGGGTGCTCCATCATTGAAGGCTTTCAAAAAGAGACTGGACAGCCATTTGTCTCAAATGATATAGTGTCTTCTGGTTGGACTAGAAGACCTCCGAGGTCCCTTCTGACTCTATTATTCTATGTTCTATGTTCTAAACTTTTGATCTATTGAATGAATGGATATACTCACTCCAGTGATTTGAAGCTTCTTTAAAGTCTGAATTCAGTAGTATTCATTGATATTGGTTTTTGATTGAATTACTAGCTTACCCAGTGTGGCACACAATAAAAAGGAATAGATTAGATCAAAAAAAGTTTAAAAATATAGTTAAAGAAAGTATTATAGACAAAAATAGGTAATTCAGAAATAGTGCATTTCCAGAAATGTTGCAAGATGTACTGTGTATTCAGATGGAAAACATTTGGCTCACAAACTTTCATGCTAGATAAATCCATTGCAATAATGCCTTTTGTTCTCAATAATGTTATCTACCTTCCCAGTGCCAAAGCCTATTTTAATGAAAGAGATGAGGACACTATGTAATCTCACCAAATCCTACTTTTGCAGCTCTATGATACATTCATTAAAGGAGACTGCAGCAAAGCAAACAGAAGAAACTAAATGGAATCAGATGCTTTATCCTCCAACCCTTTTTGATATTGCAGTGATCCAGAAATATACTTCATTTTTATATACATAATTTTTATGAAGAATTTTTTTGTTATAACAGTAAAATCTAATGTAAACTAACTTAAAGAAAGAAAAGAGAATGAAAAAGGAGTTTAAAATGCAAGAAAAAAGAAAAGAATAAAGGGAAAAGAAATATATACAATTATATATATAAATATATATAAAAATGACTTCAACCTTCACTAATAACTAGTATGCAGCAAACAAATTTAATGAATCTTCACTCCCCTCTAAGGTTACAAACATTTATTTCTTCATTCCATATCCCATCTCTTACTTATAAACATATCCATAGAATATCTTTTCAGTCTGGTGTCAGCAGAAACTCCATAAAGGGTTACCAGAAGAAACAACGTATCTTGTTTTAATGTTCATTAAATAAACCAATTTTATATCCCTCCTTATATTTCTAACAGTCTTAATCTTTAGTTCATTCAAATATTTGATTTCTCTTCATTTTTTCTTTGTCCCATCACACAGAGTTCCTCAAGACTTTAACAAGCTTCTTTTATAAATCCAATAGGAAAAAAAATATCCAGGTCACTGTATTGGTTTGTCATTTGTATTTCTCTTTTAAATTTGGGTCAGTTTCTTTTTTTTTAATTGAAAAGTTTTATAAATGTTACAATAAAATCCCCAAAACCAACCCACCCTAAATCCCCCCTCCCTCCCCCACTTCCCAGAGCTGAGTACAGGGTTACAAATATAATAATCATAATCTAACTAACATTAACCAACTATATAAATAACCAAGTTCATAATGCACTTTAACTCCCTTTAACATAAATACAAGCAAAATAAAAGTAAACATAATAATAATAAAAACATAAACAAATTAATATCCAAGTTATTAAACAATACAATATCCAAGTTATTAAACAATACGAATACTAAAAATAATAATAATACCATATACTTAAAACTAATAAAAATTCCACTATAATAAACTATTAATAATAATAACAATCTAAAATTTACTCATAGGCTAAATGGAACTTTTTAGTCCCATATTTATTCTGAATATAATCTTTCCATCTTCTCCAGACCAAAATGTATCTTTCTTGTGAATGATCCTTCAAGTAAGCAGAAATCTTAGCCACTTCTGCTAAATTTGACACTTTTAAGTGTCCATTCTTCTATAGTAGGCAGGCAATCCTTCTTCCAATATTGCTCTACCAATAACCTTGCAGCTGTTATCAAATTCAACATCAAGTTAATTTCTTTAGTATCACAATCTGTAATAACACCCAATAAAAATAATTGTGGAGTAAACTTTATCTTTCTCTTAAAAATCTTTTGAATGTTCCACCAAATTTTAATCCAAAAAGCTTTTATATTTCTACAAGTCCACCAGATATGAAAATAAGTAGCATCCAAACTGCCACATCTCCAGCATTTAGGCTGTAAATTAGGATACATGCAAGACAATTTTTTAGGATCCAGATGCCATCTATAAAACATTTATAAAAATTTTCTCTTAAATTTTGGGCCTGAGTAAATTTTACATTTCTAACCCAGTTTCTTTTTTTTCAGTTTCTTTTATAGATGTAGTGAAACATCCTATCCTAAGTCATTCTTTTGACCTGTCAGTTATAAATTCATTTTCTGTATGATCGCTATCTTGCCAGAAAAAAAATATTCTATATCTGTTGTTTCTTAAGTGACATCTTTTGGACACAGGCTACCCATAGAAGCAGACATCTTTACTGACATCATTGATCATTGTTTGCTACTAATTGTTCATTCCATTCTTCAAAAGTCTCTTTCAATATTTTATTGTTGTAACATTTTACAACATTTTACAGACTTATAAATCTTTCTCTAGCTAAAAACTTTAGTCTCCTCTAGTGTCATGTTTGAAATCATGAAATTGGTTATCTTGATTATATCTTATAAAAACTAACACAGAATTTTTTCCCATGAGTATCTCTTTGTTTTTTATAATTAATTCCAAAATCTCTAAAAGTTTCAAAATTCCAGTTTTATCTAGACCCTTAGACTGTTTATAACTTTCTAAGATAAAATTCTTATTTAGCTTTTTGCTATTTATTTCAGATTCTTTCAGATTCTGTCCTATGGTCTCTTCATGAGAAGCAGCCATCTGGAGCACATGCAAGCAATCTTCTGCCCTTTTATTATACCAAGGGACTGGTCTACCCATCAGTTCCTTGGTTCCTTGCCAGTCATTGGCTCCACTTTCGCAGAACCATCTTAAGTTTGCCACTCCACCGCCAAAAGTCTTGAAATATACTTCAACTGAAAGTATATATAAAGCAAGGCATGATTGGATAGCAAATATATTGTCCATGCACATATATTTCTTCTAGTTAGATGACAAAATAAATGGTTGCAGTCACTGATTCAAAAATTATTGCAAGCACTATCTTCTATGAAGTCATTGTTCTGCACCCAATATTCATACTTTATATTTTTGAATTTTCAGGAAATTTTTAACAAAATAAACTGTAGGAAATGGGGCTTTTCCACAAATAAGTATTTTATATTGTGCTTGGATTGGCAAAGTCTTTAATATGAATCTAATAATTTTACTGAATCAGATTGAGAATCTATCTTGCTATTTCCTTGAAGCAGAAGAAAAAGCCTTCTCCTAAGCTGATCCACATGATCACATATGTTTTCAGACCACCCTGTCTAAGATCGATAACCTACAATTTGCTTCCTAAATTTATGTAATCCACTTTTAGCACATCTACATCAGAGCCATCATCACAGTTTGTGGCACTGAAGTTATTTATTATTAGCAAATAATATCTCAGTTACAATACATGAGTAACTTTAATATCAACTCAATTGTTTTCATTTCTTAATGCAAATTCCATTTTTGATCCCAATAAAGCTCTTTGAACAATTGTATTTACAGATTTATAACTGAAATGACAGAGTAAATACAGCCAGGTAATAGAATATTAAAACCACAAGCATCACAGAGGAAGAAGGGGTTTCAGCACAAGCCAAATGCCTGGCAAAATTAAATGGAGAAAATTCCTTCATCCCTATATATAGGGTCCTTTACCAGCATGAATACAAAGTAAGGCAAACCTGTAGTAGGCAATTCTTTCTGTAATGGCCACCATGCTTTGGAATATCTTGGCCCCAGAGATTTTCCTAGCACCCTCTTTATTATCCTTCGGTAATTAGTTACAGTGATTATATTTTATTTTGCATTTAAAATTTATTATTATTTATTTATTTATTAATTTAATTAGCTGACTTGGTGTGTCACCATATTCTTTGTGATCTTTAACCCTTCTCCACCATCATAACTTCTTGAGATACATGGTATAAAGAAATATTTAACTTTGTCCATTCTAACACCATTCTTCAGCAGCGTAGATCTTAAATTCGAGTTTAAGTATTATGGAAAAAAGGGTGCACAGTCAGAATGCTTTCTATCAACAGGAGTGATTACTCATGAAGCTCACCAGCCCTCCCTGGTATCAGCTTCATATAATTGTAGAATAATCCAGAGCAGGATCTGGATCCATGAAAAGGACAACAGGACAGTATTATGGCATGAGCAGAAATTCGGGGGATATCACAAGTGCCTCAGTACTTCCAGTTAGATTCAGTCTTACAATTACTTACAATTGTTATCAGAAATAGTATGCATATTGACCAGAACCATTCAGCAATCAGTCTAACTCCTGAGCAGGGGGTTGGATTAGATGACCACCAAGGTACCTTCCAACATTATTATTATTATTATTATTATTATTATTATTATTATTATTATTATTATTATTATTATTATCATCATCATCATCATCATCATCATCATCATCATCATCATCATCAGGCCAAAAGGAATGCCAAAATCAGCCTCCTGCCAATGCAGTGACCCACCATGCCTCATTTGTCATGTGTGCTTTTGTGGCAAGGAAAATTTTAAAAAAAATAGCCTAAACCCAAAATAAAAAATAAAAACCAATTTAATGAAACATTAAAAAGTCTGGTTTTCTCTGAAAACATGTGCATATACTGTATGTATAATTTCGTTTTTCTCTTCATTATTCATCTCTGTGTTTCCTTCTTATGCAATATCCCTAAAAGACATGGCTACATTTTCTGCTAATTCTGCCCTTACTCTTTTTTTTCCATTATGCATGCTTAATTTATACATTTATATTTTGACAGCAATTTTAAATTAGTTTTTTCTTCTTGTGAATACAGGGGGAGATTTCTGAATAGCTAATACTTTTAATACCTTTTTGTTACTTTTTTCTTTTTTTGATAAATGAAGTTTTTCATTTTATTTATTAATAATCTTTTCATCAGTTTGCAAATATCTATACTGTATCACTGACACTTATTGAAAAATGGTACTGGCAACCCTATTTTTTTCCATACAGAAGCTTTTTCATTCTAACTTTCACCTACATTTTCCATACCATTTAAAATCTAAGTTTCAAATTTCATGTGGGCCTTATAATACCTCACACACATTCCCCAATCTTTCTTATTTAGTTATTCTAGTTAAATATAGAATGGCTTCAGTACAGTCATGCCCGCAATATAGTTTGTCAATTAATTTGGTGTTTAAATAACTAGCAAATTCAGTAGCTATTCAAACACTGTGAGCCTTTTAGCTAGAAAACACAATTTCTGGGACCAAATACAAAGGCGGCTGAGAGATAGGATGGATGACTAGCAATTAGTATGGACCCATTTGAAACACAGAAGGAATGAGATTTGCATCCACATCATTAAAGACCTGTGATTCTTCTTTTTATCCCACAATCTGGACCGTTAGGTCAGGAAATCAAAAGTAATCAGATTTAAAATAGTATCATGATACCTTTTGGCAGTTTGCACATTTGCGACAGCATAGTCCTCTTGGTAAAGTCTTTTTTTTAATGATCCTTGTTCTTTCTTGAAGCAAATGTGCTAGAAATCAGGTACCTGTTGATTCTTTCTCATCCCAATCACAGCTCCTCTATTTGATTCTGCTCTCAAATGAGGCACCAGTTATCTAAAACACAGGTCTATCCAAGATAAGGGGGCTTGAAATGATAAAACAGCTTTTTTAATCACAGCTGCAAACCCAACTCTACTGACTTTGCTAGTTTGCTGCACCAGTCAACTGTGCAGGTGCATTTGGGAAAGACTTGGAAAACAGTTGTACTCAGACTTCTGGACAATGCAACCGCCTCAGAATTGGAGGAGGTGTCTTTTATTTGCTCCAATGTACTTTGTGAAGCACCATTAATATTTGCCTTCCTATACTGGGAGTTCAATCTCTTCTTGTTTATTTTCATATGCTGAGCATTAAAGACAAAAAAAGTCTATAAGCTTCATTAAATAATTGTCCTTCTGATTTTTCACCTAACAGTTTAATACAGCCCATTAAAGCTACATCTCCACTATTGTACACAAAGCTTTAACTGTTCAGGATTTTCATCTCCAAATCCCCCAGGATTCAGTTTAAAGCTTTCTACTCAAACCTTTGATGCTTTAGCTGAAACCTTTAGCTGAAACTCCTTCTAATGGTGCAACTCATCCTGCAATCCATCCTTCAAACAGACCGCTCCTTCCCTCCTTTCTTTCAAGTGTCAAGGAAGCAAAACTTAGAATGGTAACAGGAGACACCAAGAATAAAAGAAAAGGCTTTATTTCCTTTCAAAATAAAAAGAAAACATTCACACTGCAGTGCCCAATAAAGAAGGGAAAATGCTGATAGGTGGCTAAGCAAAGTCAGAGCTATCCAACTCCTATTTTAGTTCATTCTTGTTCAGCAAAAATCTGTGTGTATTACATCAAGAAATTGCAAAGTACTAAGGCAGAATGAAAATGCAATACTGAACCTTGAGATTGATAGGAAACATGATCAAGGAAGACCTGTATTTTGAATGAGATTAACAGGATCAGAAGAATTGTCTTCAAGAAATCCTGGAGAACTAGCAAACTGCTAGAGAGAAAAAACTATTATTCCTCCTTTAAAAGGGGAGAAAGGGACTATAGATTAGTAAGAGTTTGACTGATACTTGTTGCCGATAGTTGCTCGTATTTGTTTACCATCATGGCCCTGGCAATACTAAAAGTATCAATAAGCTCATGTTATAAAGGTACCTCAAATGAATGTTGGAAATGTAAATGTAAAGAAGGGACTTTTCATCATTTATGGTGGACATGTGATAAAGCAAAGAAATACTGGAGTAGGATTCATACATTAATTCAGAAACTTCTTAAAATCTTTAATCACATAAAGATAAAGCCAGAAACTTTCCTTCTGGGTCTAAAGGAAAAAGACTTGGGAAAAATTGGAACTCTGATTTTATATATGGTGACGGCAACATAACTGCTCTATGCACAAAAATGGAAAGATGCTTTGATTCCTACCATGGACGTATGGTTACAAAAGCTGATGGAATTAGCAGAGATGGCTAAATTGACTGTTTTGATTTTTTTTAAAAAAAATATGTATTTTTGTTTCTACTTGGAAACCAATTCTAGACCTTGTCCTTGAGGTGGAAAAAAATGATACCATGATTTTGAGTTTCACTGATTAGACTGATTTCTTAATATAGAAATGGCTAGTTCATGCTACTATAGAAATGCAGAAAGTTGAGATTTGATCTTAATGTCTTATTTTATTGCAACAGAGGGAATTGGAAGTCAACACCTTCTGTTTCTTTCCCTCTCCTTCTCCATACTACTCTTTTCCCCTTTTTCCTATTGTTGTCCCTTACTATTTGCTTTTGTATTTTTATATTTTACGTTATAAATGAATACATTATAAAAAAATAAGCTCATGTTGCTTCCAATTTTTGGGAGAAAAATTCTTACCATAGGACAGGACAGGACATACTCAGAAGTAAGGTTTCTTTCTGAATAAGTTTTAGGATATGAAAGTTGCTGCCTACTTATAAAGAACTGGATATAGCAGGTAAAAGTAAAAATTAAGAACCAAACACAAAATGCTAAAATTGTAAAATTATAATGTAGTAGCTGGAGTAATTGTAAAAGTATAATTATTGTATTTTTATCCCATCTAATAAATGTTCTTAATAAAATAGAGTAGAAGTATGTATTAAAACTCAAACAATAAGAAAATAGGGAGAGGAGTATGAATTAGATGCATTATAAATATATGATCTTTCCTCCTAGAGATAAAACTAGATAGAGGGGAAACTATTATTACAAATATGGCAACTTCCTCGCAAATAAAATGAGTGTGGAATGATTTCCAGTGTGAATAAGAAAAGAAAATTTGTCCTTTTAAGTAAAAATTGCATGACTGCACCTGTGGGTTACAATTGTACTTCAGAATTTCTTTGCTTTACAGCATCAGAGGATATGATTCCAAATGTCCAGGTGAGCCCAAACAGCAGGGAAGGTTTCTGGAACCTAACTCACAAAGAAACCAAGTAAAAGAGCACATTTTATAGCCCCCTTTCCCCACTCTCCTGGCCTTTGGAATGCTCACCCCTGTGCTGGTATAATTAGAAAGAAGATAACTGATACTTGTACTTTATTTAAATTCAATGGAGAGGAAGGGATTTTAAGAGAGTAAGCAGGCACACATTGAGGAATACATATCAAAAGGAACCTGCTACACCAGCTGTTTGCCTAGTGCACGAGTGTCAAACTCACCACGTCACGTGATGTGTCTCAACTTGTTGCGACTTTTTTTGCATTGCCGGAGCTGGGGTGGGCACGGCCTCCATACGATGCAACCGGCCCGCGGGCCAACAGCTTGACATGCCTGGCCTAGTGCACTTGTAACTGTAAACCATTTGCTGCTTAAGCAAATAAAAACCTTCAGTGTGAAACTGATTAGGGTTTTGTCAGTGTAGGGCAACAGTGGGAGGATTCTAATGAACTAATTAAGGTCACAACTGAGCTTGTTGACTTGCAACTAACATTTTTTTAAGGAATGCTGTGTTGTGGAGAAAAGCAGCTCAGGAAGTTATAGCTTGTTTAGGTAATCCACTTTGTGAGGTGGGAGGAGGAAGAAAAAAGTGGGTCAGGCATAGGAATAAGTTTACTAACTGAATGTAATATTAAACACATGACTTAGAGATACTACAAAGGTTGTAAATGTGGGCACTGGTTGTGAAGTTACTTTTCTATCACCATTATTGCAAATGGTCAGGGTCTAAGGCAGTTGCTTAAATTCGGATCTTTCATGTGTACCTTTCATTTCATATATTTGATCTAAAGACAGCAAAACCTGTAGCCTTGTCTCATCAACTTCAGCAGTACTTCAGCAATGTATAACTGTCCAGGAAACTGCTTAAAAATGTATTTTCTCCAATTACCTTTCACCAACTTGTCAGCTTCAGCTTCAGACAAGTTCAGTGTATGATTAATAAAAAAAAAAGTCTATGCTAATTATGCTGTCAGATTTTCCTTCCAGCAGCAGCTTCCTGAATCCTGACCAAAATCTAACAAGGCTAATTGCTAGAAAGACAATAGTAAATCCCAACTTGTTGTTCTTTCAATATACAAAGACAAAATCATAGCCCTCTAATGATGTTGTAAAATATCAAAAATAGCTATGATTTGATAATGCTTCTTTGGTTAAATTTCTTTAAAGGAATCAAAACCAGTAATAAAGGGTATTTTTCCTTAAATAGCAGGACATTATTTCAGATAAGGGATTATGTTTCTCTACTGACAGATGCAAAATCAATTTTGGAGCAAAGAAGAGCCATCAAGTGGGTAGCAACTTTGTCAGATGTAGTGAAGTCAGCAGAAACATTCATTTGTAAATTAAAAGAACAATTTAACAAATAAGTGAAACTTTAAAGCAGCACAGGAAGAATCCATGGGATTATTTTTATTTGTTTTATTTATCAACTTTATATGACCATCCATCTCATACAAGATGACTCTGGGGGTAAAGGAATAAGCACAAGATACCTAGTGGGTTCAAATCAGAAGGTAAAATCAGAAGGTAAATTCTGATTCAGGGTCCAGCATATGCGCAGGTTCCCTGCTGCCAGGGGATCCCTTGGTGGGGGAAAAAAAAAGACACATTTTGATAACTTTCTAGAATGTCATAAGGGTTGGGGCTGAGTTCAGCTGGGGGGGATCATGTTCTAAAGGGCAGATGTCACAGCTGAAAAGACTTAGTTCCCATAAGATGGAACTTCTTAGCAGATGGGATCCACAGCATGCCTCTCCTGTCAGATCTGATGGACAGGTGGATATACTTTGGAGAGGCAGTCCCTCAGGTAATCTTGCCCCAGGCCATGAAGAGCTTTAAAGTTCAAAACTAGCACCTGGACTTGCTCCCAGAAGCAAACTCGTAATTAATGCAGCTGATAGATCAAAGATTTGATGTATGTCCATCTTGGGGCCCACAAAACTGCCCATGTCACTGCATTTTATACAAACCAAAGCTTCCAGATACTCTTCAAGGGCAGCCCCATGTGGACTGTGTGATACCATCCATGAATTGTGTCATGGTTCCGATTATCCTGCAAACATTGAAAAAGTGTTCTTCGGGTACAAAGAAGTGGGGGAGCAGAAAGAGAGAGGCAGAGAAAAATAAATCGGCCTGCTTCATTTTTAAATAACTAGCAAAGGCTTGAAAAGGAGAATCTAAATAGGGATGTGTGTTGTGGGCCTAGAAATTGTTCTTGCCTTTTATCCTCTGTAGGATCTACATTAAGAATATCCTCTAAAATGCCTCCTTTGTCCTATTAGCTTTAACAGCTGTACAAGGCTCCTCCCCAGGAACTTTCCATTTAGATGCTGGCATTAAATGTTGACAGGAGGGCAGAGATCCGCCCCGAGGTCTCTCATTTGTGGAGTTCCTCAGGGGTCGGTTCTCTCACCTCTCCTGATCAACATCTATATGAAGCCTCTGGGCGAGATCATTCGTGGTTTTGGGGTGGGGTATCACCAGTATGCTGATGATACCCAACTTTTTCTTTCCACCCCGAACCAACCCAGTGATGCCCTCTCCGTGATGTCCCGGTGCCTGGAGGCGGTTCAGGTCTGGATGGGGAGAAACAGGCTTCGTCTCAATCCCGCCAAGACTGAGTGGCTGTGCATATCGGCGTCTCGGGTTAACCATGTTATTCCACCTCTAATGATGGGGGGTGAGGTGTTACCCCCCGTTGATAGGGCTCGCAACTTGGGCGTCCTCATGGATTCACGGCTCAATTTTGAAGATCACATAGGAGCCGTGACCAGGGGGGCTTTTGCACAGGTTCGCCTGGTGCGCCAGTTGCGTCCCTATCTGGACCGAGACGCCCTACGCACAGTCACTCATGCGCTTGTGACCTCCCGTTTGGACTACTGTAACGCTCTCTACATGGGGCTGCCCTTGAAGACCACTCGGAGGCTTCAACTGGTGCAGAATGCGGCCGCGCGAGTTGTAATGGGGGTTTCCCGATACTCCCATGTAACACCTCTACTCCGCGAGCTGCATTGGCTTCCGGTTGCCCTCCGGGTGAAATTCAAGGTGCTGGTTATCACCTATAAAGCCCTACATGGCCTGGGTCCGGGATATTTGAGGGAACACCTGCTGCCGGCATCAAACGCCCTTCGCCCAGTGCGCTCCCACAGGGAGGGTCTGCTCAGGGTTCCGCCGGTGAGAGATTGCCGGCGGGTGACACCCAGGGATAGGGCCTTCTCAGTGGGAGCGCCTGCCCTCTGGAACCAGCTGCCGGTGGAGCTGAGGACTGCCCCCGACCTCCGATCATTCCGCCGGGGCCTGAAGACCTGGCTCTTCGAGCTCTCGGGCCCAGGCTGAGGAGAAAATTTTAACTGGGTTTTTTAAATGTACAGGGTGAATTTAATATTTTTTAACTTGTTTTTAACTTTTGTATGTTTTGATTTTTAATTCCCTGTAAACCGCCCTGAGTCCTCAGGGAAAGGGCGGTATATAAATATAATAAAATAAAATAAAATAAATAATTATGGTGCCACTTTTTGTGTCAGACCCATACCTGTCATATTACTGTTAAGAATTCTAGTTGTTCGCTGTCAGAGACATGGTTTATCTGCACTTGAAAAAGTCTGTCTGGGGACATATTGGACGAGGCATCAAGAATTGAAATAAAGTGATGCTTTATATAGCTTCTGCTTCTTCAAAGTTCTTTGCCTGTAGCTGTCTTTACACTGCTGTTTAGTGAAGTGGAACGCACTAATGCTGCCCGCCTTCTCCCAGCTGTAACCTTCAGAAGGCAGATCTGAATGCAGTCAGCATCTATCCCGGTGCACGTAGTTTGCCTGGATGTTGACAGGTCTCACTAGATTAGCAGTTAGATTCTAGGCAGCATGAAAAATCTGTGAATTTAATGGATGCTTAATGACTGGAGTTTATTTGTTATGATGAGACCTTGGCTTCAACGTGTTCTAAACAAATCCTTCCCTACCAGCTCCATTATTCTTTCAGTTTATGGCTAGGAATTCACACTGGCCAAAAGCAGTAATATTATTCTGCTGCAGTAATTTGCTGCAAGCATGGATGTACATGGACTTTTCCACCTTGAAACTGTTCAGTTAAATAAAAGATCTGGGCCTGGGTCCTTTATTGCAGAGGTCCCCAACCTTTTGGGTACCAGGGACTGGTTCCGTGGAGAAAGGTTTTTCCATGGACCAGAGGGGATGTGGTTTCCTGTACTGCCTGCATCCTGCTGATGGGGCTTTGCTTGTCTGCGCGGCCCAGTTTCTGGCATGCTGCGGCCCAGTGCCGCTCCATGGATTGGGGGTTGGGGACCTCTGTTTTATTGCATTCATAAAGCTTCTCTTGTAGTGGTGAGTGAAGTGAAATCTCAGTTTGGTCAGACTCTAGACAAAAGTTTTTCAGAGAAAAAAATATCTATGAAGCCACTGAAGAAGATGATGATGTTTCCTTCAGCCTTCAATAATATTAAGGGCAGAGATTGATAAAAATTATTGTGCATTTGGGTAGAATAAATGGTCTTAAATTGTAATGGACGAATGTAATAGAGAAGTTGCAAACTGTGGTTCTCTCTTCTGGTGACTTTAATGTCTAACAGAGATTCTTTAATTATCTATCAATTAAAAAAACCTTGTAAGTCACTTAAAATCATGAACATGGTTCTTAAATTGAGCTTTCATTTGTTTAATGATAGTTCACTAGTTAACAAGAGTAGTTGTAAAGAATTTAGTTCAATGACTAAAATGTAAAAACCTACTTTGTCTCTCATTTTCTTGCACTAAATATATTTCCCAGTGAAAATTGGACAGGCCTCAGTAATTTTCTTTAACGTCACACCTCCCCTTCTCTACACTAACTTCTTTATTTCTGTAAGGATATTTTCTCTACCCAGAATCAAATTTTTATATTAATGTCTTCCTTCTAACCAGATCTTTTTCTTACAAATTCAGAGTTACTGAACTATAGTTCCTTGAAAAATGCCTATATTAATACTAATTAATTTTAATTATTAATTAATAATCACATTCTCTTGAGATTAGTCAAATTACAACTGCAAAATAGCATCACTGGTTGAGTCAAAAAACAAAAAAGCTTCATACTGTTTGATATACGGCATGTCTTGATTCATAATTCATCAGGACAAGGATGGCCTTACTTGGAGAAAAATATAAAGTAAAAGATTAACTGTCTAAAAACCCAGCTCACACCACTGTTAAAAAAGGGCAGAATACCAAAATGAGGCCTTCACTTCTGTGAAATTACTAATTAGCACTTGAATATTGTCTGTGTGAAAAGGTTAAGAGGGGCAATTTAGATTTCCAAGACACACCGCAAGTCTATATAAAAATATTTTAAAAATCAAAATGATTGTACTAGTAGAAGGCAGTAAAATAAATCTGAGGTATCATCATACCCTTGCACTGTTTTTATATAAAAATCCTTTCTATAGTTTGTAACATAATGGTAACCAAATGATGCATACCGTATTTTCCGGCGTATAAGATGACTTTTTAACCCATGAAAATCTTCTCCAAAGTTGGGGGGTCATCTTATACACCCAGTCGTCTTATATGCTGGAAAATAGTACATAAATCAATCGAGCGCACCCGTTCTTGCAAAGCAACTTCAAGCCTCCTTAGTCCAGTCCCCCCTCCAACGTGACTCTCCCTTCCCACCCCCAAGAGCCTCTAAGCCCCTTCCCCTCCCCCTTGCAAACGCCAGACCCCAGGAGCGGCAGGTAGCCCCTCACCCTCACCCAAGCTGCATCTGAGCATAAGCAGAGCGTGCCCTGCTACCCGCTATCTCTCCCGGCAGTCTGGACAGTGGTACTTGGCGGCCTGGCATCCCTCTTGCCCACAGACCACGCAGCGGCCCTCGCCAGCCGGCCTTGGCTCTCCAGCACGTCTTCCGGGCCTGCCTGGCTGACCGCCTCCTGGGCGGGGCTTGGCTCCAGACGCAGTGGCTGCTCCGTCTGCAAATGTGCTCTCAAAGCCGGATTGCGCTCAGCTGTGCAGGCTGCCGAAAGGCGGGGACTCGGAGTTCCTGCGGTGGTTGCGGCTTCTGGTGTGCCATTTGCAGAGTCTGGCCTGGAAGAGCGCTTCGTGTGAACGCAGCTCTTGAATTTATTCCAAAGGGTGGGTGGAAGGAAAAGCCCCTTTGGGCTTCAAAAGGGAGGCTTTGCACCATCTGCATCAGACGGGGCTGAATCGGGCTTGTGTCAGACACTTGGCAACTGGCATGTAAGTATTTTCCGGCGTATAAGACGAAAAATCTTGAAAATCTTCTCAAAAGTCGGGGGTCGTCTTATACGCCCAGTCGTCTTATACACCAGAAAATACGGTATACTGTATTTTAAAGTTGAAAAACTGATTAGCAGTAGCTTATATTAAACACATATTAATATGTTTAAATATTAAAACATATTTTAAGATTATTACTGTATCTTTACGAAGTCTATTCTCTTAAAACAATGTGTACTTTATTTTGGAATAAGAAAAGCAGCATATTTATAAAGAATATATTCCTTCAGGCTTTTATAACACTTGAACATCATCATGCAGGAATGGGACAAGAATTTCCATTCCTAAGTAATGGGCCCATAAAATGTGACTGTATTGCTTAGCAACAGCAATCCTGCAGTCCCAGTTGCCATTGTTAACCAAATCCCATATTCATTGGGAGAGGCAACTTCCTGCTGGCTTCCCACAACCAAAGTCAATGGGAAGCCAGCAGGAAGTTGAAAGTCCGGAGGGACTGGGTCAAGAACACTTACCCCTCCCCCTTTCCTTGTCAGCTTCCTCATTGACTTTCTGGCCCTAAGTGCAAACCAGTTGCCAAGAACCCTGATCATGATCTTGTTTCTGTGAGGGTGAAGGGAACTCTGAGGACCAGTTGTAACCACCATTCATTCAGTAACTTTGAATGGTAGCTGAACAAATGGTCATAAGCCAATAAAATTAATGAATGATTACCTTTACACCATTACTTTCTCCCAATATTGCCTCCCAAATTCTGTTTACTTCAAAGCCAAATCTGTCAAAAAACCTCTATCAACAATCTATTTTTCCAGGGCTTTCTGATCTACCAAAATGATTGTTTAATATTATTAAATTTTGAGTTTTACTATGACAAACTATATAGAGAGCAATAACTTCAAAGCTTCAAGAGATGATAAATCTCTGGGGAATAACATTATCAACAGCTACTACTTATTGAGAAGATAGGTTGGGCCTTCAAGTTAGCATTGACCCCTGGCAACTGCCAAGATCTGTCCTTGTTTCCTTGACAAGATTTTCGGAAGCAGTTTGCCATTGCTTCCATCCTGGGTCTGAGACAGAGTGACTGGCCCATGATCCCCCAGTTGGCTTTATGCCTGAATTGGGACTAGAACTCTCAGTTTCCAAGTTTCTAGCTTGGGACCTTAATCACTACACTAAGCTAATTCCCATGATGCTTATGTTATGTAGCTTAAAATCTAAGTGTGTTAGAAATAATATGCTCCTGAGTACCAGTTCCTCTATGAGTGCTATTGTTTTTGTATTCTTCTTGTGAACATCCCAAAGGCACAGAATCAGCTGGAATGGGGTCAGAAAGCTAAATTAAATGGACTTTTCATGTGATCCATTTCTGCATTTCACATGTCCCTAGAAAAGCATAACAAATTTCACAAGAATTAATAAATGCTGGCTACAGTGCTATCGTTGTAGATAAGCAATAGTTGAAGACATCTCTCACATAGCATATACATCAAGACCTGTGACGTCTACATAACAAGGAAGAAAGGGAAGGGAACCTAGATTTTGAAAAGATGAGATCTTTTTACTTAAATGCAGAATATAATTGGCAGCAATTTTGCTGAAAATAGTAAAGGCAATCTAGCTCTTCTTGCAGACACAGAAGTTCTCCCATGCAAACAAAACTAATATTAACAAGCAATGGATCCCTTGAGATGAGTAGAACTGTTCCACATTCAATAGCCAATAAAATGGATCAAGATACATGGCTTCGGAGGCTTGCTTGTGCCATTGAATAAGACTGGGATTCGAAATTTAAAAGCTAAAAGGCTTGAATCAAAAAAGCACTAAATGTGAACAAATATACTGGTCAGACTGTTTGAAAAACAGCTGTGTTCTAGACAATATACCAAGCACAAACAGCCCTGGGACCATTTGTTAGAGGCTTGAGAAATTTTCTAGGACAGTCAAAATGTGATTAGCTGCCAATAAAAAAAGCAGAGGAACTATACATTAGGTTTTGTTTACAAGATATACTTCATGCTTCTTCTGAAAGATTACAGACGAGTTCTTTTTTCTGATTGCAGCTTAATGCAACTGCCTTATGGGACGGCTTATGAAATAGATAAATATACAGAATAATGGTGTTGTCAGATCACCACTGTACGGGCGAGATGTCTTGTTTGCGAAGATAATGTTTGAGCTACAATATCATTATGGTGATTCACAGAATCCCTGATATTGCATAATGCAACCAAAAAAGGATTGTGCTCAAATTGGCTATTATTTGTGAATGCAATTACAACTCTAAGTAGAAATAGGCAATTTGTAAATGGGCTATGCTGCATGTAATAAGTCAGTATGATGGAAAGCAAATGCAGGAAGGACATCTTGTTATGTAAGTTAGAAGTTTGATTCAAAAGCTAAAACCAGAATCTGATGATAACAAGGAAGGAAATAAAAAAGAAACAGCCTTGGGTACAACAGTACAAGTCCAGATAAGCATCCTTCTTTTGTCTTCATAATGTTGTGTCCAAGGAAATTTGAAAGAATTTACCAACATGGATGCTGCAAAGATATATGGCTTGCTATTCCTTTTGTTGAAAAATAGGCAGCAATCTTGTAAATATTATTGCAAATAACACAGCATTTTTATGTGCAATTAAACCAATTGAAGCTGGGTAAACATGCCCCATACCAGCTTTCACCTACTATTTAAACAGGAATCATAAATCCAGGAAGATTCACAAATCACAAACTGACTCTTTAAGAAGAGAGTGACAACTAGGATCTTGTTGTTTGGGTACCACAATTTTTTGTTGATGAACAGCAAGTTCATCTTGAAAACTAAACTTGTTTCATCCCATCCGGATTCTCAAAGCCTCCATGCACTGTTATATAACATTAAAAACATCTCCAACTTAGCTCAGTATAACAATTATAACTGGGTATCATCTCTACATTAGAGATTCTCACCCCAGTCAGCTGATGACCTCCACTAGTAATTTCATTAAATTGACATTACAAAAAATATAGGGAAGAACCGTGAGCAATCCTGCACTGGGGTAGCCAAGAACCAATGCAGCACCAAATGGTATTGTCCTCTCAAGTACTCCCTTCCCTAACAAGTGGGCCAGGAGAATGCCACGTCCAGTGGCCCTCAATGCTACTGAGAGGCATCAAGAGGACTGCATTGCCCTATTTATGTCCTGATAAAAGTACTCACCAGATACTAGTCTGAAACTTGATGTCGGTGTGCTCTTTCTTCAAGGACATCCAATTCTTGTATTTCCCAGCACTAAGTGAAAATTTCACAGTTTCTTGCTGAACTGCACGTCCAGATAAAATGGCTTTATTTTCAGCTCCCGGTTTGTTCTGGTTGCCCTTCACGATGCCACACCTGATGAAATTGGTGACTCCAGCATGTCTACTTTGTCCTCTGGCAACCCCATTTCTCAAAGCAATCACCCCTGCTCTTCTTCAGTGTGCAATTTTATTACATTCCTGGTGGAAGGGATCTTGGTGTAGCTCTACAGAGAGAACTTGCCATCCTCAGCTTTCATTCTCTATTGTCCTTCTCAGTGCTGTTGCCACATCTCTGTTCCCTTCTACAGTGAGCTATTTCACAGAACTCCTATGGATCCATTCTACATCAGCTTAAGGGAGGTGGGGAGCTTATTTGTTTACCAATGGTTTATTTTTAGAAAATCCCACATCATGCACTTCAATTAAAAGTCATTGAAACAAGAATTTACACAAAACAAAAAAACTTCTAAAAGTTTATGGGAGGGCAAATGCATTCCTATTCTGTTGAAAGCAAATGAACAACTGCTTGTATTTATTCCATGTTAGATTATGGAGAATTACATTGCAGATGCCAGCAGTACATTAAGTTGGTTCATTTTAGGAGTGCCTGAATTGTTATTGATGCACAAATTGGGTTGTTGTCTACACATTCCAAGCACCCACACATAGTAAAAAGGGAGTAAGTGAGCCTGGTGCTTTGGGATGATGGGTGGAAAGGTTAGATCAATATTTCTCAAACTTCAAAATATGTGGACTTCAATTTCAAGAATTCCCCAGCCATCCTTTTCCCTGGTGGCATTCTCCTGGCTGGGGAATTCTTGAAAACCACACATCTTAAAGTTGCCAAGTTTCAGGAACACCTGGATTAGATAAATGTCACTGGGAGAAAAGTAGCAGACAGATTGCTTTGGAAAACCTTTCATGGGAGATTTTTAAAAAGCAATTGTAAACATGATAAATATTGACTGCGTGCTGTTCTCACATGAAAATGCAATAAAATCTGCTGTTTGCCAGTCAAACAAAGGATCCAGCAGATATTAAGCTTCCTCCAGATGACTTAATCCAGCTCAGACAGACTTAATGTAGCAAAGACTCATGCAGGCTCACCTCCTGGTATCTACGTGAACCTATCTGTGCAGTTTTGTTAACAACAACCAGTTTGCCACTGCCACTTTCAGGGGTCCTTTTTCAATTTCTCAGTTCAGCCTACAGCTCCAAAATATCCTGTTTTAAGTATCAAGCATGACTGATGCTTCTTAGCTTAAGTTTGTTAGGAATTGCCACCTGCTAAGGCTACATATCCTCTGAACAAAGGAATCAGAGCCAGTGCAGGAGGTGATGAGATTGCAAAATAATTCATCAAAAATAAAAATAGTTCTTATCTTTGCTCAGAAAGTAAATTTCAGAGCAAAGCATAATAATTTTTCTAATCAAATTACTCTTTCATAACCAAGAAGTATGAATTTCCACCATAACCAAGAAGTATGAATTTCCACCAATAACATGAAACTTCCCTATGGGTTCTACACATTGGAGAACTTTCTGAAAATACAAGTTGATCCTATGCATATTTATTTATTTATTTATTTATTAATGGGATTTATATCCCGCCCTATCTCCCGAAGGACTCAGGGCGGCTAACAACAATAACATATAATAAGTACAGAAATTAATTACAAAGAAATTAATTACAAAGAAATTAATTACAGAAATTAATTACAAATTACAAAGAGGCTGAATGAACAGTCATTGATAGCCTCCTCTTGCTCCCTCTATATCAGTGTTTATACAACTTAAAGGCATATGGACTTTAATTCCCAGAATTCCACAGCAAACGTGCTGTCTAAAAGTGGCCACGTTTGAGAAATACTGCTACAATGTCACCTTTCAATTTTAGCAAAGGACTAAAATTTGACTCAGAACTTGGCTTGAATCATCTGAACTTAAGCTTGCCATCTGGCATCAACTAACTAGACCTTGGCATTATTAATTATGTCAGCAGTCTTATTCAAAGCATGTTGCCTGCAAGATTCATTTTTATTGGCATCCACCTAGGTTGTAAACACAAACAAAGGAGCTCTTTGTACCATACATCAAGAGCAGGGCTACAATTCCCACCATGCATGTCTTAACTGCATCATGCTCCTTGGCAGCTGCATAAATAGTTTTATATTAAAGTAAAGGTAAAGGTTCCCCTGCACATGCATGCTAGTTGTTTCCAACTCTAGGGGCTGGTGCTCATCTCCATTTCAAAGCTGAAGAGCCAGCGCTTGTCTGAGGACATCTCCGTGGTCATGTGGCTGGCATGACTAGACGCCAAAGGCGCACGGAACACTGTTACCTTCCCACCATAGTGGTCCCTATTTTTCTACTTGCATTTTTACGTGCTTTTGAACTGCTAGTTTGGCATAAGCTGGGACAAGTAACAGGCGCTCACTCTGTTACACAGCACTCAGGATTCGACCCGCCAAACTGCCGACCTTCTGATCGACAAGCTCAGCATCCTAACCCACTGAGCCACCGCGTCCCCTAGTTTTATATTAGGGATTGATAATTTGGCGGATTGCTAGATATTGTATTCAATCTTTTGGGAGGGGAAGGGAAGGGAAGGAAATGTTGTGTTGAATAAGATGAAGATGCAAAAAACAACCCCAAAACCCATACATGCATATGGCTGGAATTGTAAAATTCAGTGTTATCCTGGGTTATATGCTATTTCCAAGATTTCATTTGTTTAGCAGTTTCCTCTAAAGAAACTGTTTTATATGTTTACATCAAGTGACAGAAAACTCCATCAACATTATTGGGGAGAAATCTCAGGATCAAAAACCAGTAATCAAGTGTCACCCAATTTCAGGGCATGACCAGAGAAGGCTTGGGCTACAATATAGTTGAGAACATAGGGTACATAAAATACCACCCCCCCCAGTTCAGCTTTAGTATTTAATTTTCAACAACCCAATTTGGATCAGTAATATTTTTTCTAAATAATAATATTTTTTCTGCCTCCTTTTTAAAAAACAATTCCATTGAAAACTGTTAATTATGATTGCTGTAAAGAAAGCAAACACTGCTTCAGTGCCATAGATAAATGAAAGCAATTAAGAACTTGAAAATTAATAGCAAAGATTGCACTTCCATATTAAGCTACTAAATTAGCTAAAGGGATTAACATTCAAAGGTGTGTCGTAGACAGTTTAACTAACAAGGAAATCCACGTTTTGAATGGAAAAGTTTACAACAGAAGCTTTTTTTTTCTTATACCCAATACATCTATGGAGATTCTCAGTCATCCAGGTCATAGTTATCCCAAATGCTTTTTCATAAGGCAACTGGACTTTCTTGTTTTTCTTTGAAGAAGTTTTGCTTCTCATCCAAGAAGCTTCTTCAGCAATGACTGGATGGTGGGGAATGGAAAGATTTATACTCCTGCAGACAGCTGTTCATTTGCATTCTTTTAGCGAGTCATTAAAGCTACCTGGAGGCTTATCTATGTCTCCAGGGTCACCTGTGAGGTGCAAATGGATGTGGAGCCTTCTTGGAACTTTTGAAAGGACTGTGTTGTAGACTGGAAATAGACGATGTCGTATACCTCCCCCTCTGTTGAGAGAGGGCTGTTCAGTTTTGTCATAGATGGCCTCTTTGACCCCTCTTTCAAACCAGTGGTCCTCTTTGTCCAAAATGTGGACTTTGCTGTCTTCGAAAAAGTGGCCTTTTTCTTTTAAATGCAGATGGACTGCTGAATCTTGTCCTGATAGGTTTGCTCCCCTATGTTGTGCCATACGTTTATGAAGTTGTTGTTTTGTTTCCCCAATGTACATGGCTCACTGCATTGTACTGCATTGCTGTTTGTGTCTGGGTGTTTTATCCTTGGGATGGACAAGATTCCGCCGTAGTGTATTCTTAGATTTGAGGTGTGCACATATGTTGTGTTGGTTGAAGATCCTCCTGAGCTTTTCCAATATTCTTGCAACATATAGTCATTCCATACAGATAAGCCTCCAGGTAGCTTTAATGACTTGCTAAAAGAATGCAAATGAACAGCTGTCTGCAAAGTATAAATCTTTCCATTCCCCACCATCAAGTCAGTGCTGAAGAAGCTTCTTGGATGAGAAGTGAAACATCTTCAAAGAAAAATAAGAAAGTACAGTTGCCTCATTGAAAAGCATCTTTGGGATAACTTAACTTATACCCAATAGTTAATGTGCTTAATTTTTTCCCTGCAGCCATTTTACACACACATACACGAGAGAGAGAGAGAGAGAGAGAGAGCATTCTTTGTGGCTTCAGAGCAGTTTGCAAAGCACTTCATTATCCTCAAGCTCTGTGCTACGTCAATTCTCTGTGGATTGTGGTGCCCTGTGTTTTCTGATAGTATTAACTGATAGTATTAACTGCAATGGTAATTTCATACAGTTTCCCATTGCCAGTGCTGCCAACACTGATCTGTAGAAGAAAATTAATAATTATAAAGGATATTGCAGGCAAAACAACAACTGGAGACCCACAAAATAGTACATCATTGACACTGGCTGGAAAATTAAGCTTACCACCTTAGCATGACTTATAGTATATAAAGAGTCAATCTCTATGATAGGTCACTTTCTTTGTTACCATCAGTAGCATGAGAACCACATATTCTTTGCAAGCTTCTGTATTTTCCTCTTAATATTACAAAAGAGAACCAGTTTGGTTTACTGGTTAAGGCACCAGGCTAGAAACTGAGAACATAAGTTCTAGTCCCACCTTAGGCAGAAAACCAGTTGGGTGACCTTGGGCCAGTCTTTCTCTCAGCCCTAAGAAGGAGACAATGGCAAATTGCTTCTGGAATCTTGCCCAGAAAACTGCAGTGACTAATTCAGACAGTTGCCAAGAATCAAGAGTGAATCAACCTATGAAGAACAGCTGCAGGACTTGGGTTTGGCTAGTCTAAAGAAAAGAAGAAACAGGGGTGACATGATAGCAGTATTCCAGTATTTGAGGGGCTACTACAAAGGAGAGGGCATCAAACTATTCTCCAAAGCACCAGAAGGCAGGACAAGAAACGAAGGTTGGAAACTGACCAAAGAGAGAAGCAACCAGGAATTAAGGAGGAACTTAATTGGAGGGGGAGGGGGACAGACACATAAGGCATCACATTGACCAGCTCAGAGGAAGGGTCCCTGAGTGCACCACACATGCCCAACAGAACAGTCACACCCCAGGGGAGGTCAGCCCAACCGGAAACAACCCAGAACCGGAACCAGAGGAGGAGGGCCTCCTGCAACCAGCTGTGCTCAACCCAGCACAGAGGCTCCACGAACCGGCTGTCCAAGTACAGGGCCAAGCCACACCCAGACGATCCACCTGGCCCCACAGGACACCTGCCTATTTAGCAGACTATGTGTGCAAGTGACCACCCCACAGTTGCCTTGTATTAACACACGTTGTATATAGTTAATATTGTTTATAGTTGTACGTGGTTCTTCTCTAAGGGGGGAGGGGTGTTATGTATGCAGGCACCTGCATAGCAACAGCCACCAGGGGGCGTTGGCCTGAACGGTTTTGGCGGGAAACCTAGTTTTGGCGGGAAACCTAGGGCCAACCCCATTGGCTGTCGCCTACCTGGCTAGGTATTTAAGGAGATCAGGTAACCCTCATCCCCCAGTATGCTACCCCCTCCAATAAAGAGCTGAACACGTACTCCGGCTGGCGTCTCTTCCTTGCGTCGGACCCACTACACAACAAGCTGGAGAATAAAACTGGCTTTTTTGCACGTAAGTTATATGCTCTGCTCTGAATTAAGTTTTCTCCTGGCAAAAGAATGATTAGTGAGAAATTAAAAGTCTATTTTTTTTCTTTAGCTCTGCTATACCGTTATTTCAAGGTATCTTTTTCTTTCTCATCATTCTTTTATAAAGACACACCATAATAATACTTGATTTTGTATTTCTCTATGACCTGATTTAGGCATACAGTCCCTGTCTTTCCTGTGTGTGTTGTTAAGTAATACATAATCTTTGAGGGCCTAGCCTAGTTTCACACACAATGTTTATCATATAGTAAATATTGTTTTGCAATTTCAAGCTGCAGGTGGGGAATTATATTCTTCAATGATCCCTGTATAAAATTCTCCTGGAAGCAAGAAAAGTAGTATGCCTTGGAGATATATCCAATTGCAAAAAACCAAAACAAAACAAAAATTGCTTGAAATGCTGTGTCTATGCATTGGAGATCACAGTCTATTTCATGCTTAATCAAGCATTCCCAACTATGAATGATTTGTGGCCAAAAAAACCCTCTTGCCAGTCACTTTACCTTTGAGCCTTGAGGCTATGACCACATCTGAACATAGAGAACTAAATGTGCTTGTAAAGCTCTTGGTTACTTTCTTAAATTAGACAGGAAATGGAGCAGCAAAGTAGAATTGATCTCCAAGCTAAGAACTCAGTTACTGTGACGTTCTTTCCTTTGGCCAGAAAGAGTATAGTGGGAGGGGGGGGGGGAAAGGTATTGTATAGAATTATGGCTACACTGCTTAGATATTTGTGTTATCAGTATGCTCACACTCTTTAATCAGAATCTAGAACTTGTTTTCTTGGAACCCAATCCTCAGTTCTTTTATAGATCTTTAACACATGGCATTCCGGAACAGTGTTAAGACCTGGCTCTGCCAATTGGACTTATGGGGGGGGGATCCAAAAGTGCCAAGCAACCCTGGAGGTAATTGGTGGGCTGAAAATGTTTCCTCTGCAATTTAACTCTGCAATTGTTCTTTTTAACTTTGTTTTCATCTGGTTTTTAACTTTGTTTTTAAATAGCTTCTACATGATTTTAATGTTTTATTTGTAAACAGCCCAGAGGCATGCAAGTGGGATGGAAAGGAGAGTAATTTGATAAATAAATACTTAGCTTTTCTTCATGGCTAAGGGCTCCGGTTTATTTCATCAGAATGTATTTCCTGAAGTTGTATCTCAAATTAATTTCACTGGAGCTGTATTTTTCTCTCTCTATCAATCCCCTGCCTAATCTCATAGCAAGAGTAATGCTATTATGGTAACAAAAGATGATAAGCTGTCTGATGAAACATGGAGAGCTGCTCATAATTCCCCAGTTTTCTCCAACCACTTTGGCTTTTTAGTTACAGTCAGGGATTTTAATATTCAAGGGTAGGGAAAGGTAGAGAGCAAGGTGACTGAAAGAGAGAGCAATTGGGGATACAGGATGGTATTTGGGAGGCAAAGAGTTGTGAAGCTGGTTGGGTGATTGGTGGTAGAGAATGATATGTCTGTGATGTTTTTAGGAAGTGAAATAACTGTTGGAATTTAGGGAGAAAGAGTGCTAAAGCAGAAGCATCCTGAAGACATAATCAGTCAGCTGGAAAAATGAAGGCATTATTGAAGTGTGAGTGGAAGTCCTTTATTCCAAGAAAGGAAGGATAGGATGGAGGAAGGTATGTCTAGGTGAAATAAGGGCAGGTACTAACATCTCCATAGTGACGGGTGGGGGGAAAGATGCTGGGAGAAAGAGAAAAGAAACAGTGGGGAAAGATGTACTTAAAGTTTTAACTTCATTCTGCTTTCCACCATCATGATGAAAGGCCTGACTTGACTTGTATTACTGTGATATCTGCTCTGGGCACAGGAAATCCCCCCTCTTAGAAATGGGGCCACCTGAGTTTCAAGTATGGCACCAGCCAGAACCTAGAGCAGCGACAGTAGGGTAGGTATAATTAGATGAGAGATCTTGTAGCGTTATGAGCCTCTGCTAATGAGATTGTACAAATTAGATTGGACTGCTGCCACTATAGTAATCTCCTGCTATTTGGTGGCTTCAATACTTGAATCCCCCAAAGCCATGTCTGGAATATCCCAACTAATGGTACTGTGGACCTTAATATGGCTTCTTCAGCTTTCTTCAGCCACAAATTCATGGACAGCTCAGGAGTTCATGATCAACATGGATCACGTTAAGTGGCTATGTATGTAATGTATTGGGCTTGCTTTGTTAAGGGAACACCACGTGGTAATTGCTGGAAGGCTGTTTGAGCAGGGAAGCTGGTTAACGGCTCCTAGCTCCTCAGACAACCCATCTCCAGCACTGCTATTGGTTGCCTATAGGGCGGCAATGGGTTGCTTCAAACCTATTGGCTGCCGCTTAGAGGCCAGGGTATGAATTGCTGCATCTGCAGCCCTGTTCCTTAGTTCAGAGCCTGCAAGCAATAAACCATGATCTTTGCTGAACTCTCTCGCCTCATCTTCATTCCTGCGCAATAAACCCAGTACACAACACTGGCGATGAAGTGGGATTCTGCTTCTCCTTCAAAGCTGAAAGTCACTAGGGGAGAGGCAGCGCACACCTGGAGGGAAAGCAATTCCCCCCCTACGGTCGGCTATCTCAGCCACGCTAGCAACCACGCATTCAGAGGACCAGTCCCTGGGCAATGGAGGAGCAGGATTCAAAGACACTGAGAACCAGCCACGAAGACCAGCAGAATGCCCAAGGTCGGAAAGCTGAGACAATTCAACATCAAGCAGCCAGAAGAGTGGCCCTTGTACCTGTCCCAGGTTGAGAACTACCTTCGAGCGAACCAGGTCACCGAGGACAGACTGAAGGCCACCACACTACTCTGTGTGTGATTGTTTGATTTAGCTGAGAACCTGTTCGCGCCAACGCCATTGGAGTCCGTATCCTTTGCGGATTTGAAAAAGAAGCTTGGAGAACATTTCCAGCCAAAGATGTCGGTGATCGCTTGGCGCTATGCCTTCGAGCAAAGAATACAGCAACCAGGAGAAACCGCATCCGAGTACATCGCAGCCTTGAGGCAGGCTGCATGCCTGTGCCAGTTCTCCAACGTCAAGGAGAGACTACGAGACCAGCTTGTCTGTGGCCTCCACAACTAAGAGCTACAGCAGAAGCTTTTTGCCAGAGAGGTCCTATCGTTTTCGGATGCACAGAAGGAAGTCATGGTGGACAAAGCCGCCGGCAGAGCCGTACAAGCTATTCGGCTCGCCAAACCTGCACAACGCGAAGAAGCCAGCCACCACGAGGATGCCGAACACACAGAAGGCCCCGAAGAAGACACAGAAGTCAACAAGTTACACAGACAACCCAACCAACAGCATTGCAGCAAAAAGCAACAAGAGACTATTTACAAGGTAGATCCCTTTCTTAGATGTCCAGGTTGTGGTGGCTGCCACCAATGCTTGGACTGTAGGTTCTGGACAGCCACTTGCCAGGCCTGTGGGAAGACCGGCCACATCGTCTGCAGAGGTTGCCAGAGGGATCGGCCTGCGAATCGCCAGTCAGAAGATCCGACCAGGAGAGGTACTGGGGCCCTGGGGCCATAAAGCATGGGGTTTTGCTCCAGTCGCAGAAGCGTTTGCCGTACTGGGGCCTGCCGCCCAATTAAGCCCAAGTATAGACTTCAGGTGGAGCTGCAAGGGGTCCCCTGTAAGATGGAGCTGGACACAGGCTCCGCCATTTCTATTATTTCCCTTGAAACTTTTAATTTCATTTGTAGTCGCAGTAAGAGATGGGCAAAGCTGAGGCCTTCTGACATCATACTAACTGATTTCCAGAATGCCAGAGTCACAGTCAAGGGTGAAGCCACTCTAAGAGGTTTTCAGGGCACCTGGATGTTGTCGTAGTAGGGGGCCAGAGAACGAGCCTCATTGGGCTTGATTGGTTTGATGCTCTAGGCATCCAAGTAACCGGAATCAACCGGACACAAGTTGCGAGTCTAGCGACAGTATGCGAGGAATTCGCAGATGTATTTGATTCAGCTCTGGGAACATACACGGGCCCGCCAATAGCATTCAAACTAGACCCAAATGTAGTGTCAGTCAGGATTAAGCCTCGTAGGGTCCCATTTGCCCTCAAGCACAAAATAGACACTGAATTAGATAAACTTGTTGAACTTGCAACCAATAGATGGTGGGGAGTGGGAAACTCCTATTGTAACACCACTAAAAGCCAACGGAAGTCAGAATCTGTGCAGATTATAAATGCACAATTAACCAGGCCCTCAAACAACACGCATATCGGGTTCCAGTAGTAAGCCACATCCTGGCATCCTTGCAGGGTGGCACCATTTTTGTGAAATTAGATTTGGCTCAGGCCTATCAGCAACTGCCTGTTGATGAGGCCACGGCCACAGCACAGACAATTGTAACCCACAGGGGGGCATTTAAAGTAAAGTGCCTGTAATTTGGGGTCAGTGTAGCCCTGTGCATTTTTCAGGGCATCATGGAATGTACACTCAAGGGCATTCTGGGGGGTTGCCCCTATTTTGATGACGTGCTTATTGCCGGAGAATCCACTGAGGTGCTAACAAGGAGGCTCAGAGCCGTCTTGCAAAGGCTGCGAGAAGCAGGCCTCAAACTGAAAAAGAATAAGTGCAGTATTGGGGTCCCTTCAACTGAATTCTGAATTCTTGGGGTTTCGCATTGATGCTGATGGCATCCACCCTGCTGAGTCTAAAGTAAAAGCCATTCAGATGGCACCTAGCCCTAAAACAAAAGGAGAGCTGCAGGCATTCCTGGGCCTCCTCAATTTTTACCACATGTTCCTTCCTAACAAGGCCGCAGTGGCAGAGCTGCTTCACAGACTCTTAGATAAAAATGCTCCATGGAAGTGGAATAGCATTCACAAAAAAAGTTTTCAGGAATTGAAGGCACTTCTGTTGGTCAGTTCCACCATCACTCATTTCAAGGAGTCTAAACCAGTTTGCTTAGTGTGTCACACATCCCCATATGGGCTGTGTGCAGTCTTAAGTCACTTAGAGAAAGATGGAACTCAAGTTCCAATTGCTTTTTATTCAATTACACTGCTGAGTGTAATTACGCTCAAATTGACAAAGAGGCATTGGCCATTGTAGATGGAGTTAAAAAATTCCACAACTACTTATATGACAGGGACTTCATGGACGTCACAGACCATAAACCGCTTTGGGGGTTATTCACTACAGACAGACAGACACCCCATATATTATCCCCTAGAATGCTGAGATGGTCCATTTTTTTATCAGCTTATACATCTAAGCTGATTCCCAAACCCGGCAAGGATATGGGCCATGCAGATGGCCTGAGCAGACTTCCACTGCCACAAATTGAACCAGATCCAGCCCCAGCAGCCTGAGTTTTGTCCATTCAAGACTTGCCAAAGTTTCCCCTCCATGCAGGGGACATAGCTGCAGAAACGGCAGCAGACAAGACACTTTCTTGGGTATACACAGGTTGGCTAGATAAAAGCCCAAACCCTGAGTTTCAGAGCTACATATTTTACAAGAAGACATAAGCTATCAGCTCACAAGGATTGTATTCTTTGGGGGAACTGGGTCATAGTTCCTACCTCACTAAGAGACAGGTTTTTGCAATCACTGCATGAAGGCCATCCGGGTATTGTTCACATGAAAGCATTGGCTAGAAGCTATTTATGGTGGCCAGGATTAGGTAAAGCCATTGAGGCCCAGGTGCATGAGTGTTATACATGCCAGCAATCAAGGCCTGAAATGCTGCACGCTCCAGTTCACAGGTGGGAGGGGACTCACACTCCCTGGTCTAGGATTCACATAGACTTCTCTGAGCCCTTTCAGGGACAGCTCTTTCTTATAGTGGTTGACAGCCACTCTAAATGGCTAGAAGTTATACCAATTGCAAACATGACTACTGCTAGGACCATCCAGGTGCTTAGGAAACTCTTTGCCACGCACGGGCTGCCAGACATCATAGTGTCCGATAACGGGGCCTAATTTACTGCAGCAGAATTTCAGGCATTCCTGAGAGCAAACCTCATTAGGCATGTGACATCGGCCCCATTTCACCCATCTACTAATGGTCAAGCCGAACACATGGTGCGCACCACAAAAGAGTCACTGAGGTGTATAGTGACTGGGGACTGGCACCACAGACTAGCCATGAAACTACGAGCCAGAAACTACGAGCATGGGAACTTGTGGGTGCCAGGAAAAATCACTAAAACGTCAGGCCCTCTCTCATACGAAGTGGGCCTAGAGGGCGGGTGAGTTGTCCGTCACCATATCAATCAGCTTAGGAAGCGTTTTCCAGAATGGCCACAAAGCAAGAACTTCATCATAAGGCCAAGGTCCGCAAACCAGCAGCCAGGCTGATCCATGCATAGACTCTGAAGGCTCAAACAGCCAAAGCAACAGGGAGTTGGCCGTAGGGGAGGAAAGCCCGAAAGTGCAACATGGGTCCCCTGATGGAGAAAGCCAACCTGAGTTCTACAGCTCCTGTGCAACTCTGCTGAACAAACTGACTCTGGGGTGGGTCAACCTGAAAAGGCCAGCCGGAGATCACCAAGCCATCCTGAATCACTTGAACTGAGAGACACTGGTCTACCCAGCCCGGCGGGCAAGCTGGTAGGCCAGGAAGTGCCTGGGTCCCCCAGGCGTTCCACAAGGGCTCGCAAACCTCCTGCTTATCTGCAAGATTTTGTCCTGAAATAATAAAGCTATAATGTTGTATGTACCTTATTGTACTGCCTACTTATCTACAAGATTGTCCTGAATAATGAAGCTATAATGTTGTAAGTACCTTATTGAGCTACTAGCTAGGAAACACCTGTATTAGCTAAGAGGAAACTTGTTTTCTCACACCATTGTAATACCTTTTGTAAAATTGTATTGCTGTAATTACTTTCTGTTGTTGCTATAATGTTTGTTCATTCTAGGGGGGGAGGGGTATAATGTATTGGGCTTGCTTTGTTAAGGGAACACCTTGTGGTAATTGCTGGAAGGCTGTTTGAGCAGGGAAGCTGGCTAACAGCTCCCAGCTCCTCAGACAACCCATCTCCAGTGCCGCTATTGGTTGCCTCTAGGACGGCAATGGGTTGCTTCAAACCTATTGGCCGCCGCCTAGAGGACAGGGTATACATTGCTGCATCTGCAGCCCTATTTCTTAGTTCAGAGCCTGCAAACAATAAACCATGATCTTTGCTGAACTCACTCATCTCTTCTTCATTCCTGCACAACGAACCCAATACACAACAATGTATATGTTGGTTGGCCTTGATTGCTCCTGTTATTGTTATTTACATTATTTCATTATCTTGTTTTTAATGTTTGGAAACTGTATTATATTTTATATTATGTTGCATTTTTAATTCATTGTTTTTATGTTTATTGACATTGAAAGTTGTCCAGAATCTAATAAATCAACTATATAAATGCCAAAAGGAAGAAATTCTTCCAGATGTTCAGATTTTCAACAAGTCTGATAGCTAGACTTGAAAATAAGAAAAGATCAACTGTAAAGTGCAGCCTTGCTCAGAGCCAAATCAAGCATCAGGCTTCAAACTTCCCTGTTCTCTATGATAGTCAGGCAAGCAGCAATGACTGCAAAGCAGAGTACTTGCTACTGAGCCTTTGCTGAGACACGTACATTTGCCAAGGTCCCGACTGGATGGTGATAAAATTCTGCTTATGTTTGTGATGAAGCTAATGTTGAATGATGAGCAACGTATGGTTCAGAAAAACTTTAATGACACCTGTAGTCACAATTATTACTTATCACAAGCATGAAGTGGAAAAGCAAGTCAATTTGCAAAGCTATTTAAAAAACCTAATTACATTTGGTCAGGTTGTAAATTGGACAAATTCATCATTTGTGTATTTTGGGATCAAAGAAAAGGTGTATGTTGTATCTAAGATGTTTAATTTGAAAGCGGGGTTGAGTTTTGATTCATTCTCAGTTAATTAGCACATGAATATATATATATATATATATATATATATATATATATATATATATATATATATATATATATATATATATATATATATATTGTATATGTATATGTATATGTGTATATATATATATATATATATATATATATATATATATATATATATATAGTATATATACATAGATACATAGATATATAGATATATACTGTATATATACATAGATATAGATAGATATATAGATATAGATAGATAGATATAGATAGATATAGATAGATATAGATGATATATATAGATATAGATATAGATATAGATATAGATATAGATATAGATATAGATATAGATATAGATATAGATATAGATATAGATATAGATATAGATATAGATATAGATATAGATATAGATATAGATATAGATATAGATAGACTGAGTGGCTGTGCATACCGGCATCTCGGGAGAACCAGTTTTGTCCATCGTTAATTATGGGGGGTGAGGTGTTGCCCCTCGTTGATAGGGCTCGCAACTTGGGTGTTCTCCTGGATTCACGGCTCAGTTGGAAGATCATATAGGAGCCGTGACCAGGGGGGCTTTTGCCCAGGTTCGCCTGGTGTGCCAGTTGTGGCCCTATTTGGACCGAGATGCCCTACGCACAGTCACTCATGCGCTCGTGACCTCCCGGTTAGACTACTGCAACGCTCTCTACATGGGGCTGCCCTTGAGGACCACTCGGAGGCTTCAGCTGGTTCAGAATGCGGCCGCGTGAGTTGTGATGGGAGTCTCCTGATACTCCCGTGTAACACCTCTTCTCCGCAAGCTGCATTGGCTTCCAGTTGCCCTCCGGGTGAGATTCAAGGTGCTGGTGATGACCTATAAAGCCCTTAATGGCTTGGGCCCGGACTATCTAAGGGAACACCTGCTGCCGGCATCAACTTCCCATCATACTGTGCGCTCCCATAGGGAGGGCCTCCTTAGGGTGCTGCCGGTCAGGAAATGCTGGTAGGTGATCCCCAGAGGGAGGGCATTCTCTGTGGGCACGCCTGCCCTTTGGAATGATTTACCTGTGGAACTCCAGACTGCCCCCGACCTGCGCTCGTTTCGCCGGGACCTGATAACCTGGCTTTTCGATCTATCCGGCCTGGACTGAGGGGGATTTTAGTTTTAAATTTTAACATTTAGTTTTAAATTTTAACATTGGGCTATTATTAATTTAATTCTTTTTAATTCTATTTTTATCTTGTTGTATTGTCTTTTAAATATTGCCCTGTAAACCGCCCTGAGTCCTTCGGGAATAGGGCGGTATAGAAAACTAATTAAAAATGCTGTGTATGTATATATATATATACATACACAGCATTTCCCTATTAAGAAAACATTACAACCTACTCATAAATATCTAGTAATATGAAATAATAATACTCATAGTAGCTCATACAATTTGCTATTGCATAATTGGTTTGCTTTATTTTGGGTTAAATATCAATGCCAAAAGCAATCTTTGGAGTTTGGCAATTATCATTTATAACTTAGTATGTTATGAAATGTGACATGTGTGGTTTATTCAACTATGGCTTAGCTTGATTTGTAAATACAATCTAATAGTAATAATTAGACAAAATTAGTTAAACATGAATGTTTTAAAACAAGGATAAAAATCAGAGCAGAAGTTATTATTTTCTCTTTACGTAAATCATTTTATCATATGTTATTTATAAAGGTCTCTGACAAAATGAAACAAGTAAGAACACCCTACTAATTTATTGTAGAGACTACAAAACTACCCCACACTCAGGAGCAATATGTAATGGGCAACTAGAGCTAGAATTACAGAACAGTTGAATGCAGTCATTTGTTCTAGAAATCTGAGCATATACATTTAATAGACTCAAAATTATTCTCAGAACTTAATACCAAATGACAGGCATTTGATACTCTGTAATGATCTTGAATTTGCAATGGAAAAAATACACTCTGCATAATGGAAAAAAAATGGATATCCCTTTAACAAAATTATTATGAAACCTGATTTCACAGTACATACTGTCAACCCTTTGAGGTAGGCCAGGAAACAGATACTATAAGAACTTCATTTTCTAGACACAGGCTTTAATAACTGAGTTTTGAAAACCTGACAATATATCTCCACCTCCCTTATACCAAAAGGAGTCAAGGTTCAATCTTAAGATTCTTTCTTATGCTTTCTTCTTTTCCTGGATTAAGTTCTCATTTTACTAACAGACACTACATCTTTCTCCACTGAAACGCAATTAGTTTATTTCATTTTAACAGTCTATGGCCAATCGTTATTCTTTTGACTCTGGGCAACAAACAAAGACAACAACAATCCAAGCAATTAGAAAGGATTAAACTTTGTTGTTGTTGTTGTTGTTAATTGCGAAGTTGTGTCCGACCCATTGCGACCCTATGGACAACGTTCCTCCAGGCCTTCCTGTCCTCTACCATCTTCTGGAGTCCATTTAAGCTCACGCCTACTGCTTCAGTGACTCCATCCAGCCACCTCATTCTCTGTCGTCCCCTTCTTCTATTGCCCTCAATCTTTCCAGGCATTAGGCTCTTCTCCAGTGAGTCCCTCCTTCTCATTAGGTGGCCAAAGCATTTGAGTTTCAACTTCAGGATCTGGCCTTCTAAGGATTAAATAGGCAATATATAACATATCAGAAATCCAATAACTGTCTTCTATCTTATAGCTCAGTATGAAACAGCAAATACCAAATAACTAAATCAAACAAAGCTCGTCTAACAATCTGGCTTGAATTCTTATGGGGAAAGCCAGGTCTTTAAAAACCCTACAAAAAGCCAATAGGGTCAGGACCATGCAGATCTCAGAGGTATGCTCTTCCATAAGGAGGCCATACAACCAGTAACTCATGTCCATGAGTTCCACAAGATAGCACTGCTTAATAAAAGGAACCCGGAGCATTGCTGCCTGTCAGATCTGGTGGGGTAAGTAAACGCAGTTGGAGATAGGAGATTCTACAAGTAATCTGGTTCCAGCTAGGACTTTATAGGCAATAACCTATAAAGAAAGTTACTGGGAGCCAATGCAGCTTGCAGACCAGTGATGTTACATGAGCACATCATGACAAGCCCCAAAATCCTGCACTGCCTCATTGTGGACCAGTTGCAGATTCCAAATGCTTTCTATGCAGAGTACATTATAGTAATTCAAACAGGAGATAACTAAGGCATGAGTGACTGGGAGTAGGACTTCCTGATCTAAAAGATAAAAGTTCTGTCACTTTTATCATGGTAAGGTAATCCTTAAGGAAGGCTCTTACCTTGTTCAATCCAGTACCCTCTGTTTTCTGAGAGTAGAACTCTAGCTATTACTTACGCCTCTTCACCACCTGATTTTTTGGGGATCCACATACATCCATAGGCACAATTTTAGTTGACCTTTGATTCCATGCAGCAAGTAAGACTTTGGTCAAACCATTTATCAGAATCTCAGAGAAAGCCCCAGGGTCTCTCTTGAACCCAGTAGGATCCATTAGGGTGCCAGGGGCAGACTGTTCAAATTAGTCTTATTCCCTGTAGCAAGTTACAGTCACTGGGAACTCCAAGGCTAACAGAGAGTGATCCTATATGTAACAATAGCAAAACTCCACAGTTCAGATCATCTCACCATCACCCTGAGATTAAAAAAAAACCAGTTGTAATATGTGACAGTTACCAAGATTTGTGTTAGGTCCACAGCATGTTGACCTTGAACTCCTGAGTCACCTCCAAGGAAGGAAGATTGACGTCTCACAATATCATAACCTTTGGGAATTCCAGCGCACAACTACAAATGGTTGAATATTATATTTAGTGATAATGTGTTTCTCAAAACAGTTGTGGAGGTTGGAAACAAAGTGTGATATTAAGATCTTTGTTTAAAGATCTTTAAGTCAACTGCACATCAGGCAAACATTTGTTTAAGCTACCACAGTTCATTTCCCATTAGGCTACAAGTAAAGAGGGTCATTTAAAGGATCTTTCAGGAAATTTTTCTGCGCAGTGAAGGATAATAATTTTCCTTTAAAATCCTCGGGCTAAAAGAAAACAAAAAATTATGGAGTATAAGGTAGGATACTTAAACTTGCTTCTAGAGCAGGGGTGTCAAACTTGCAATGTCACATGATGTGTCGCGACATATCGTGACTTTTTTTCCATTGCCAGCAATGGGGTGAGCGGGGTTTTGCCATGACACATCAGGCCCGCGGGCCAGCAGTTTGACACCCCTGTTCTAGAGGGAAACATGTATCAAATTGTATTAAATATCACCCAAAGTACAATTTAACTTAAAATGTATTAGTCTATCTCTAGGCATATGGTACCTCAATTATTATATTTAAAGCTGAAATACCTTCCATGTTACCCACATTCTTTCATAGCATGCTTGTATTTTTAGAACTACAGTATTTGCATTTAGTGACTAGCGATTCAGATCTAGACTTCTATATTTCCCATCAAAAGTCTCCTATCTAGCTGCTATTTGCCTCAGAAAATATTTGAAATATTGCTCAATGTGATTGATTTTTATTCAGAATGAATATGGCAACTCTTAGTTTGACCCCTTGACTCCACTATGGTCTCGTTTCCCATTTATCAAGAATGAAAAAAGAGCTTTCTGCTTTCTTTTAAATAGCTTGTGAGAAAGAATTGACCAGATTATGTGTGGGCTGTATTTATTTATTATTTATTTAGCGTATGGCTGGTCACACACAAAATTAAAAGCACTTCATATTTACAAGTTAGAACAGTTAAAACAATTTTTTTAAAAAAAGAAGCAATTATAAAATCTAAGAGGAAAACAGAAATAACATTTCAGAGTTTAATGTCGAGTTTGGAGATCCAGTCAGTAGCTGCCGTTGTTACGCAGAGGAAGTCCTTGATATCTAGATGTCAGGACAAACAGGAATAGGCCAAAAGTTTGTATATGCCTTTATCAGGTTGGATCACATTCTTTGGACTCTTTCATATCCATGGTATTTCTACATATGTTCTTAACTGAATTCCCTGATAATGCTTTTGCCCTCTATAAAGATATTTTGGGTTCAGTCTAGAAACTGAGCTGTACCCATAGAAAAATTACACAATTGCACTATGCCTAGATACTACAAATTACCACTGTATTTAAGCAACACTGAGCCATACTTCCACCATATGTTTTATACCTGAACCATTCTGGTTCAGCTGCTTCAATTTTATCCCAATAATAAAGAATTCTAAAATGGGAAAGGCATGTCAACATACCAGAAATTAGTCTAATATTTATTTGGGGATGGTGGGGTGAGAGACTGATATGACTCTCATCATACTGAGGACTTATGCGTGGAAAAGGTGTCTTACAATCAACTTTCCTTCTGCAAGCCCTCCTTCCAGTGAAGTTTTGATCTTAGGGTCCCAGGTGAAGCCAGAAGAAGAGATTGGCAGGTGGAGGAAAACCAGCTTTTAGGTAAAATAGATAAAGCAGTAAGACCGAGCACAGCACTCAAAAGGACCATTTCATAAAGTATTTCATAAATTTTATCTTGCAAATTATCCTCTTCACTATTGGGCTGCATGTAAAGGCAAACAGCTGGAGAGCTTTTATGGCTTCTAAGCATATAATTCCACTCTCAAAAATCTTGGCTCAAGATATGTTGCTGCCCAATGAAATGCACAACGTGTGTCCCCTTTTAATGCTGATGGACAAACATTCTAAGAAGTTTTGCTGCATTATGTAGGCAGCAGTTCCAGTTTTCAATTATTCTTCACCACTCCAAAATTCTACTATCTAAGCAATCTGTTTTACTCGCTATACAGTAGAACCAATTTTGTGCTCAAGTGTTTCTTTTTGCTGATTATAGTACTTAACAGAAGCAAATGATACAAACTTCATGACTAAGTCACATCACATGACAGCCTGCTGTTTTAACCATACCAAATCTGATAATTAGATAAAACAAGAAAATATCCTTTAATTTCAAAAGTCCATCTGTCATTGCAATGCTGTGTTTACTTACTAATTAGCAACAGTTGGTTCTGCCCTTATAATGAAACTTAGGAAAGGAAAAATTGTGGAGATTATCTTTAGAACATAATTACCAAGCCATAAAAATCCTTTGCTGCCGTCAGCTAATGATCCCAAAAATATATTTGCAAACTAATACTACTCCTTTCTGACTAGGAATTTGCCTTATTTTTGTTTGAGGCTGGCAGTGAAAAATAGAAACAGTGAAGTTCTTAAGATCACTGCAGGTTGCCAAAGTAATTATCTGCTTTCTAACTAATGCAGAGATGTATTTGGTTCTCCTGGAGACCTAATTACATTTGCCCAACTGGACATTTTAGTCAACTGTAGAGATTTGAAAAAGTCTACTGCCAAACAATTATGCACTCTTTTTCTTATACAAGATGATTATGGTTAAATGAAATAATAATAATAATAATAATAATAATAATAATAATAATAATAATAATAATAATAATAACAACAACAACAATAACAACAACAACAACAACAACAACCACTACATGATATTATATAGGCCCACATAGGAGCCGTGACCAGGGGGGCTTTTGCCCAGGTTCGCCTGGTGCGCCAGTTGCGTGACCTCCCGTTTAGACTACTGCAACGCTCTCTACATGGGGCTGCCCTTGAGGACCACTCGGAGGCTTCAACTGGTGCAGAATGCGGCCGCGCGAGTTGTGATGGGGGCTTCTGGATACTCCCATGTAACACCTCTACTCCACGAGCTGCATTGGCTTCCGGTTGCCCTTCGGGTGAGATTCAAGGTGCTGATGATGACCTATAAAGCCCTAAATGGTTTGGGTCCAGGTTATCTGAGGGAACACCTGCTGCCGGCATCAAGCTCCCTTCGTCCCGTGCACTCCCACAGGGAGGGCCTTCTCAGGATACCGCCGGTTAGGGAATGCCAGCGGGTTATGCCAGGAGAAGAGCGTTCTCTGTGGGCGCACCGGCCCTATGGAACCAGCTCCCCATGGAACTTAGGACTGCCCCCGACCTTTGCTCATTCCTCAGGGACCTGAAAACTTGGCTCTTTGAGCTGTCTGGACCAGGCTGAGTTGTTTTAATTTTTGTTAGGCTTTAGTTTTAAATTTCGGGGACTTTATTTAATTAATTGTTTTAATCTGATTTTAATTTTTGTATGTTTGTTTTAATCTTCCCTGTACACCGCCCTGAGTCCTCTGGGAATAGGGCGGTATATACATTTAATAAAAATAAAAAAAATAAATATGAAACCGGAACAGTGTCCCAATTACATGAGTTCCTAGATCAGTTTGATTATATGGATGCTTCACATGGCTACCATGGGAATCCAACAGATATTTCATACCTAGGAGAAATGTTTCTCAACCTTGGGAACTTTAAGATGTTCGGTAAGAACATGCTGGCCAGTGGAATTCTGACAATTGAAGCCTGCACATCTAAAAGCTCCTAAGGTTGAGAAAAACTGCCCAGGAGGATTAATGTTGAATACTGAATCTGAAAAACTAAGATGTAGTGAAGGGAAGGTTAGCACTTTAAGGTTACAACTTTTAGAATAGTTTGAATGCATAGGTTATTAGGAATTTTTAACGCACTCCAATTTCCATTATTAAAAGCATTAACCCAAACACAGAAAAATTACCTCTTTGCAAAAATTTGATCTATTTGTCTGGGTAGCAAAATGCATGCCTTAAGAACAGTATAATCCAGAAGATTTGAAATGAAGATTTTTTTTATAGCAACTCATTTCTAAATTATGATTCTAAATTTATGCCATGGATGAAATCTGAAAGAAGTATACATCTTGAATATATTAGTTGCAGCTAATACAATGACTAAATGGACATATTGACTCAGCTTTCCTAGCAATAGTATGATAAGAGTTTGCTTCCTTCTGGGATTTCAGCATCCAAGTTTTAATCAGGTTCAACCCTGCCTAGCTTAGAACCCAGAGAAGGATAACTAGCTGCTGCCGTGTATTGAGATGCATGGAAAAAATAATGCATCTAATAATGCACACATTATCTAGTTTGAACAAGCTTGTATCACAAGGTTGATACAAAATAGACAAGGAAAATATATTTCCACTTACACATTCTTTTATCTGTTCAAAGCAATCCTTCCAATGTTCCATGGCTGCCAGTCCTCATGCTGTATTCAGGGTTGTTGGGGATTTTTATTTTTTTTTTGGTATTCACAGGGGATTCATTTTATAAAACTCCTGCTGAATTCAGCTGGGACACTTGCTGACAGCTTGAATGGCATATTAGTCCTAAGCAGAACATTGAATAGTTCCAGAAATAGCAGAATAGAAAGTAACTGCTCAAGAAGCAACATACAGTGCATAGAAAAGGAAAAGTCTGAACTGGGGATTGGTTAAAAGGCAGTATAAATTATACATTTTGATTATTACTTTTATTTATGCCAATAATGTTGAAAAATGTATTTGGAAAAGCAGGGTTTTTTTAAAAAAAATGATGTACATAAAATTGATCAAACCATTACAAATTAATCAGCACAAACCAAAATTTAACATTCCGTTTTGATGCAGAGATATTGCTCTTCAAGAAAGATTGTACTTGGGATGCTAAACATTTCATTCATTCAAATTCATGATTCTGAGTTTAATAGGTAGTCCTTGAGATTGCAAGTTTGTCTACATTTTATGATGCAGTTCTTAACTAAAATAATACATATAGGCAAGGAGACAGAGTACCAAAACAAAGATGATTCCTGGATACTAAAGTTAGATGGGACAACTATGGTATGCACTGATGATGTAATTTACAACCTAATCCCAAACTGATAGATCCTGGTTTCTTAATCTCACACACGCAATAAGCTTCAGGAATATTAATACTAAAGTTTTCCTAATCAAACATCGTGTGTCTTTTCATGCATGCATCATAAAAATAACCATGGTATAAATTAGTAAGCAGTTGCACATTTGATAGGAAAAAGTAAATATATGAAGGTATCTGTTTACTATTATCTACATGAACATACAGTACATGATCCACAAAATGAAAACTCTGGTCTTGAGAAATTGCTTGGTGATAGGAAACATTGGTTGCTGCTTTATGATTATCAAGGAAGTATGAATACAGGAGTTGGTGGGGGGGAAATTAGAGAAATCTCAAAATTATGCAGCAAAACACTTCTACACATTGTTCAAAATCCAATTTCATGTGATTATATCCAAATACTGATTTCCTAAAGCTCATATGAGTCAGACAGACATTCAGCCTAGGAATGACACTGAATAATTTTCAACAATACTGAATTTTACAAAACTCCTCAGATGAGGACATTATGTTTCTTTCACCCTGGCTAGCAACTGCTCATATTAATTTGACAAGGGGATGTGAAGAAACGTTGAGAAGCTGGTAAAAGGAATCGCTTGTGTGGGTAGGTTGCCTGATCATGAAAACGAAATGAAGAAAATACCTATAAAATATGGGAGCTTAAAGCTTCCGTTGTATATCAAAGGATAAATATCAGGTTCTGTGTTTTGAATTTTATATTCAAAAAGAATGTGCCATTAAAACGAATAACCTCATTTTTAGTTTTATTTTTGTTATGCCATACAAATTTACAAAGCAGGAAGGCTGGAATTCAAGTGCTCTTCATCTGATTGAACCTCTTGGTTTGCCATTGTGTTGCAAGAAAACAGAATTTGAAGTGGTCAAGACTTAAAATCCCCTACATCAGGTTTAAAGTATTATCATACTACTACGTAGGAAACCAGAGAAAATAGGAACTGAACTGATACATGCAGCTCAGCACTCTATTTGCTTTGACACAATTTTTCTAAAAGTACCTACAAATATATGACTGATTCTTGCCCATCTCCAATTCCTCATATAGATTGTGCAGGTACATTACAAAATGTTATCCGACCACAACAAGCAGGAAATAGCTGACCACAAACTACTGTTAGGAGAACTGCTTTCTCAGAGAGAAAATATGACTTGTGCTGATAGAAGAAGAAAATGGAGTTTTGAATTAAGACAAGATGTCACTCCATACAGAAGGAAGTACGATAGAGGACCAACGAGAAGGATGGGCTTGTATCATAGCAGTATAAACCAAAAGAAAGTTTAATAAGGGAAAGAAAGGAGAAAGACACCTGGTCGCCCAGGATGATCTGGCCCATTAGTTCCAACTTCCCTCAGCCTGCATTATCCTGGGACACATCTATTCACCTTCATTCATGACTATATTATTGCATATTGGTATTATTATTGTATTTATTATATAATATATATTGTGACGGGACGCGGTGGCTCAGTGGGTTAGGACACTGAGCTTGTCGATCAGAAGGTCGGCAGTTTGGCGGGTCGAATCCCAAGTGCCACGTAACAGAGTGAGCGCCTGTTACTCGTCCCAGCTTCTCCCAACCTAGCAGTTCGAAAGCACGTAAAAAGTGCAAGTAGAAAAATAGGGACCACTACGATGGGAGGGTAACAGCATTCCATGCGCCTTTGGCATCTAGTCATGCCGGCCACATGACCATGGAGACGTCCTTGGACAAGCGCTGGCTCTTCGGCTTTGAAATGGAGATGAGCACCGGCCCCTAGAGTCGGAAACGACTAGCACACATGTGCGGGGGAACCTTTACCTATATATTATTAATGTATTGCATATATTGACACACTGATAGCATTAAAGATGCCCAGATGCTGACTGTGGTAAAGATCATAAACTGTTCATGTTGAAGCAGGAGGAGAAGGAGGAAGAGGTTGGTCAGTTTCCACAATAGGTTCCTGAAAATATACTAACCATTTTCAAGAAAAATATCAGGAATTGTTTTGAAGTCCTGAACTTTATTGATAGAAAGGCAGAGGAATTCTAAATAAACTTAAAGAAGTTTGTTAAGAATGAATGTGAAAAGAGACTTCCAAAAATGAAGACAAGATGGCAAACCTGCCGTCAGAACAAACCATAGAAATTGCCAAGAAGCTAATAGAAGCCAAAACCAAGAAAGGTGACAGTCTCAGAAAGGAACTTAAAAAGGAGAAAATGGATTGAGTATATCCAGAACAAATATAGGACTAAAAAGTTTCATGTAGCATTTGAATAAGTCTTCCTTTTCTTTTTCTTTTTTTTCTTTTTTTTCTCTATATATATTTAATATTATTAGTGTTTGTATTATCCTATATAAGCCAGAGAGTGATAGATTTTAGAGTTTATGGTTGTTAGTATATGGTTGTTTATGATTGTTTTTTTTCTATACCTTGTACTTAGCTCTGGGAAGTCGGGGCGGGAGGGGGAGAGGGGTAGGGAGGGAGGGAGGGGGGAGGGGGAGGGGGGACTGTTAAAGATAAAATGTATGTTAAAACTTCAATAAAAAAAAGAAAGGAACTTAACAAAGAATTTCAGAGACTAGAAGTAGTATTGCAACATCTGTAAAAACATTGAATATGGGTTTCCATATTCAATGTTTTTACAAATGTTTTTGAAATGCTACTTCTAGTCATGGAAAAGCAAGAAGAATCTTTCAAAAGATCTTTAAAACTCAGGAGGTTCCAACCTCTAATTGGTATTCTCTAGGACACCAATGAACAAATTCAAATATGAAAGGTGTATATTGAAACCAATTCAAAAGATTAAACTAAGATAGAATGCATATTTGAATTATGGTTCAGTACAGATGCCAATATCCAGGATATCTGAGAAGATATTCTGTACTTATCAGAATCTTTAGAATTAGAAGATGAAGTTAAATCTGCACCCTAGTCATTACAAAGTCAGAAGGCTAGAGGAATCAATGGACTCTCCCTTAAATATGGCAAGCAACAAAAGAATCAGTCAAGGTTCTAACCAAGCTATGCAAGCAAATCTGAAAAACAACACAATGGACAACAGATTGGAGGAGTTTGAACTACATTCAAATACCAAAAAAGAGACAAAAGAATTTGCAAACTCCATACAATACCCTTAATTTCACATGCTTGCAAAATAATGCTTAGGATCATCCAACGCAGATTAGAGCCCTACATGGAAAAAGCAATGTCAGATGTTCAGTCTGGCTTTAGAAAAGAATGAGAAATAAGAGAAATTGTTGCTGATATTAGGATTATTGATATTAGGAAAATGTAACAAAGATGTTGATATTCAATTGTATATGTATTAACAACAATAAGAATTGTATTTGCCTAAAGTGGGAAATGTGTATTACTGAAAGAAGAATGGAAGCATTGGATGTTGTAATATGGGGCTTAGACTGAAGAAGTTAATATGTACCACTGAATTACTAATGGACCCAGGACAACACGTTTGTCAGGACCCACCCCAAACCACGTCTTAGGAAGACAAAACTCTTGGAGCCAATTCTAGTCCAAAAAGAAATCTTTACTATGACATGCTTGGCTGTGGAATACAAGACAGGATCTAATATTATTCTACAAATTGAAACCTTATAAAGAGTTCCCTGTTCAACCCCCCTTCCCTAACCCCATTTGGTCAGCCCCCCATCATTTACCTCGTGTCATCCCTTTCGTGGGAAAAGGAACTTTGGGATTTTATGGTTATTGCTCTTTTCCTTCAAAAGGAGACACAAGCCAGATGCCTCCTATCCTAGCCCTCTCTTTTGTTCCCCCAGTTCAAAAGGCTTCTCTGAATCTTTGAAATGCCTAAGGCAGGCTGAATCCACATTCAATCCTTCTTCCTCGGGAGATGGCAGAATCCATGGAATAATGTTTTAAACATACATTTATGAATATGATATAAATGGATTCTGACAACGTTGTTTATTAAGTACTTATGATTGTAAAACTAGAAAATTAATAAAATATAGTAAAAAAAATATGTAAAAAGCAAATTTAACAAAATCCCATCAGGATTTTGTGCATTCTTACATGAGTTAAGCAATTGGCTTTTGTGGTCTAAAAATGTACTTTCAGAAGAAGGAATGTGTCTAATGGAAAGGTGTGGCAGTTTAATGGTTCAGGGCAGACTTGCAGAATTATTTATCAGAGCTGCATATATCCAACCCATGCTAATGGTGCAGAAGGAAACTTGTCAGTCCTACATTTGTGAAACTATACCATTATTAAAGAAAAAAATGCAAAATTATTTTTGTAGTAAAAGCTAAAGATGAAGGTGTGAAAAACTGGAACAGGCAATTTCCCCCCCCCCCAAGTTAATGCTTTACCCCAGGGATGGGGAACCTTGGCTCTTTATGACTTGTGGACTTTAACTCCAGCATGGCTGGCTCAGGAATTCTGGGAATTGAAGTCCACAAGTGATACAAGGGCCAAGGTTCCCCACCCCTCCCTTCCCCCAAACAGAAGGTAAATATTAAACCAAATATTAAAGAGAATCTCTCATTTGAGATTCAAACGAAAATGTATTTGCTGTTACTAAGGCTGTATAAAATACACAATGTCCCCAATACTTGAGAAATGCCTAAATAATTGCCCAGCTGTTAAATGTGTAGAGAAGGGGTTGGTATACTGAGGCTTTCATCAAGTCCTCTGCCAAAGGTTCTTAAATAAATATAGCTTTGATAGAGTAAAAGGAAACTTTTGTAGGAGCAAACAAAAATAATGGCTCTTTAACCTATCACATCCCAATCAGAAATAAAAAGCAAAGGATTGTAAGAATTATGTCAGAATAGTTATACTTTATTTATATCTAAATGGTCAAGAGCAACTTCCTTCATCCTGGCCTAGGGAATCATTGTGGTTGGAGAGGTTATTTTAATGGTTAAAATGTAGAAGTTTTGAGAAATAAATAGGTCAGATAAGCTAATGTGGAAAGAAATCAATAGTCCGTTGCTGCTAGGAGGGGGAAAGGTTGGTTTGTAATCTGGGTAACTGCCTAAGCAAAATTGGGAGCAGCTTCTGAAAAGTGGCAGTAGGAACTAGTACTACTCTCTGTCTCCAATGAGGATCCCTGCTAGTTTGGAAACATGGGAAATGGCTGCATCCTTAGAACCAAGAAAAGACCCTGTATGAAGTCTGAGGTGAGAAAAAAACAAAAACAAAAAATCCTTCCACCACTTTCCCACTTCTAATTACTATCTTCTAAAGCTGCCTTTGGCTTAAAAATGGATAGGGAATATTTCATATACTTAATTTGATGCTCCAGTAGAGTAATTACTAAGTGTGGTAATGTGCTAAGCAGGCAGTCAAAAGCTCTCATTGGAAGGTGGAGCAATACAAGGTAGCACAAACAGGAGAAAACAGTCCTGTCCTCCACAGGTTGTCTAATTGGATTGCTATAATTTACTCTGTGTGGAGCTGCTGTTGAAAATTACTAGTAAACATAGACTGAGGTTAATGTGGCTGCATACATCCTTACTGATCAGACTCAATATTGCTTTGTGACATCTCTTCTTTGGGAGCTGCACTGACTACCAATATATTTCCAAATGCAATTCATGGTGTTGGTTATTACCCTATTAGCTTTTCGCAAGGTATTGAACACCTGGCTGTTCCCAGGGAGTTGGGCCAGGTGTCGGGTCAGGGTAGAAGAGGTGTCTTCGTATTGATGTATTTTTTTAGAGAATGAGGTTATTGTTTATCCTTAGGCACTGGAGATTATATATAGTAAGTTTTTCTATATTTGAATCTTTGTAAGTTGCCTATAATCACTTGTGGGTGGCTATATGGTAATACAATATAAATAAATATTAAATCCCAGTATAACTTAGTGCCTTTATAATAATAATAATAATAATAATAATAATAATAATAATAATAATAATAATAATAATAATAATAATAATAATGTAAAGTTGGAAGGGACCTTGGAGGTCATCTAGTCCAACCCCCTGCTCAGGCAGGAAACCCTATACCATTTCAGGCAAATGGCTGTTCAGTCTCTTCTTAAAAACCTCCAGTGTTGGAGCATTCACCACTTCTGGAGGCAGGTTGTTCCACTGGTTAATTGTTCTAACTGTCAGGAAGTTTCTCCTTAGTTCTAGGTTGCTTCTCTCCTTGACTAGTTTCCATCCTTTGTATCTCTGAAACTGCTTGTCCTGGCAGATTGTGCCTGGCAAATATGCCCAAGCAAAAAATGGCTGATAAAAGACCCCACTTAACTTGAGGTGGGCATTCCCTGTGGAGTTTCTCCCCTACTTCATAGTCCTATGGAGATTTGCTGAAAAGTAGCTTCTCTGAGAGGCCTTTGAGGTTGATTTTTGTCTGACTGAGGTGTGCCAGATATATATTGTTCATTTGATGTTACTATTTTGGTTTTATGACTGATTATATTTATTATTTATTGCATAATTTCATTTTACACTTGTTAAGAGACCTCTTGTTAGACACAAGATATCAACCTTATAAATAAACTATAGCCTTATAGCCCATTCACTCTCAGCAAGTACCATTTTGCCAACCTCATATGGGCTCAAAAACAAAGGAGAATCAGACCTGGTTAACAGCTGAATGGGAAACTTTGGAGGAATACCAGGGCTATAAACTAGCCTGAAAGATGAAAACGTATCCCAGAAAAATGACAAATAGAAAACTACTTCAGTTCTGCTCTTAAGAAAACAACATGGATATGTCCATAAAGCCATCAGGAGATAATTGAGCTCTTCCTGAAGATTAACAACAGCAACAACAATAACTAACAACAACAACAATAATAAATAACAACAACAACAACAACAACAACAACAACAACAACAATAATAATAATAATAATAATAATAATAATAATAATAATAATAATAATAATAATAATATAAAAAGTTGGAAGGGACTTTGGAGGTCTTCTAGTTCAACCCCCTGCTCAGGCAGGAAACCCTATACCATTTCAGACAAATGGTTGTCCAGTCTCTTCCAGTGTCGCAGCATTTACAACTTCTGGAGGCAGGTTGTTCCACTGATTAATTGTTCTAACTGTCAGAAAATTTCTCCTTAGTTCTACCTTGCTTCTCTCTTTGATTAGTTTCCATCTGTTGCTTCTTATCTTGCCTTCAGGTGCTTTGGAGAATAGCTTGCCTCTCTCTTCTTTGTGGTAACTCCTGGAACAGTGCTAGCATGTCACCCTTAGTCCTTCTCTTCATTAAACTATACTTATACTCTTATACTCTTCATTAAATTATACTTAGGCTATGACAGGTAATTCTTGAAACTGTATATATAAAAGGATCATCATAAAACTTCTAAATGTCTTGAAGACTGCCCCCACCTCAATCAGAAGGGCTTTAAATTAAAACTGGGTGAGGGGACGGCAATCTTGAAGACCTTTAGAACCTGATTCCAAGCAAAAAGCACTAGATAAACAAACATATAAGGAGGTATGGCGTAAAGAGAAAGAAGGGGAAAAAAAGAAAAATACACTGAAGTAGAGAGTGATGAAAAGGATAGAAAACCCAGATACAAAGTAGGAGATATAAGAAACATACCCAAGACCATAAAGGACTCAAATGCCTATACACAAACGCTCAGAGTTTAGGGAACAAACAGGGAGAACTTGAAATACTAATACAAGAAGGTAAATATGATATAGTTGCCATTACTGAAACATGGTGGGATGAAACTCATGAGTGGAATGTACTGATGGAAAGATACAAACTATTCAAAAGAAACAGACCTAACAAAAGAGGAGGTGGAGTTGCACTATATATAAAATATCACTACAGAAATCCACAAAACCAAGAATGAAAACCTCCTAGAATCCATATGATAATTTTAGCTCTTAAGTTACAATACATAAAAATGTAAATATTATATCTAAATGCAATCAGTTAATACTGATTATTAATGTCTTACAGTTGCCCACATTCTGGAGAGAGAATATTAGGACAGAAGGAACTTTGATCTGATTTGCAAGTCAATTTATCTGAGCATTCATCCTATCATAGAAAGAAGTAATATAAATTATGGAATACCAATAACTTTTTAAACAAAAGAACTATCTTCCAAGCTGATTTTTGACAATGGGATTAGTGATCAATAGAAGTGTTCTTTTATACTATAATGTAGAGGCAAAGATTTTTTTATCCAGTCTCATTAATTACTACAAAGCTTGGTACTTAAATACTTGGAGACAGTAAAGCAGCAATAAAATGCAAGTTAAATTTTCTGTTCCTCAATGGAATACATGCTCTTCCATTTTTAGATCGCACTGTTCCTTTTCTATATTGATTGCATGGGCAAAACATAATTTAAATCTAGCTATCATGGTAGTAATCTTAAAATGAATATCAATGCACAAAATCAGTGTGTTTGTAGATCATTGCATAGCTGCTTAGTTTATGAAATCAAGAAGTTAGGAGGAAACTCAAAAATCATCTGGTCTAACCCCTGATCCTATTGAAAATCTGTTATGTAGCATCCTTGACTGGTACTCTTTCAACTTCTCCTAAGAAACCTAGAATAAGAGAGGCATTTTGAAGCCTTTATGCTACAGCTGAAGAATTTACATCAACAGAATTTTTTTTGTTACAGTCTAACCTATAACCTTTTCCTTTTCTGTTTTTCAGAGCACAATAAACAAGTTCAGTTATCTAGGTGGCACTGATTATATCATTTTAGATGATTCTGAAATAGCTTTACTGTTATCCTTGTTTCCACATTCTTCTTTGTCTGTACACTTTTCATCATCTCCAATACTTTTCTTCCATTCACGTTTGTAGATCCTTCTTAAACTGCAGGTATCTGAGTATTTCCAACTTCTAATAAGTTGAACATTATCGTATTCTATCGAAATAGCTGAGAATCTCATTTTCCTTTTTTATCTAATATCTATTACTGCTGACTGGGCGCATGATGGCTCAGGTGGTTGGGATGCTGGGGCTGACATCAGCAGACTTGCATTCAAGACCCGGTTGTTGCCACAGGATGGGGTGAGCTCCCATTACTTGCTCCAGCTCATGCCACCCAAGTAGTTTGAAAGTAGGCAACCATGAATAGATAGGTACCACTTTGGTTGGCAATTTCGCAGATATATGAAAGGAGCCCCCAACTGGGCATCTCTCAGGCAACAGTGATGTCACTGGCTAATCCTTTCAACCCGGAAGCACATCAGCGCTCCCAATATGACTGTAGTAATAGTAACATTACTGACTCATGTTAAATCAACTGAAACTACTAGATTATTTTTATATGTAGTGTTGCTAAGCAAAGCATCATCTATCCTGTATTTATGAAAGGATCTTCCTACCTAAATGCAAAAAAATACCTAATTTTTTGGGGGGGAAATTTATCCTATCCTGTTAAAACTAGAGTAAATCTTGGTTGGTTGAATATAAGTTACCCCACCTTGTCCAGTAATTTCTGTTTCTTTTTAAAGTTATTTTTAAAGATTCTCAGCAACATTACAGGTAGAATAATATCCAGGAAATACCAGATTAGTCACTCAGATGACTTTAAATGCAACCAAATAAATCCAGCATACTAAGTTATCAGAATATAAGCAATAAAGCTTCCCATCTTCATGGGAGATAAATAAAAATTTCCTCTTCAGAAAAAAAAACACCTTTAAATATAATTTGTTGGGTAGTAAGGAGTAGAGACTTCTTCTTAACTCCCCACTGTCCAATTATAAGAAAGTCATGGTTAATTGTTTTGCAAAATCCAAAGGGTTATCAAAGATTTATTCATACTTGCTGGAAATCATACTTGCTGGAAAATCTTGCACATGTTTGAATAAATTGGTAAGTCAAATTTAGGCAAGTGATTGGACAACACAATATGGGGAATTCTTATCTGCCTCAGTGCAGGAATATTATATTACTGGCATTTAACCCCTGTACAAATTTCAAATATATTACATACCGGTAATTACTGTGCATGACGATACTATGTAATCAAAAAGGGATTTTTTTTTCATCTTTGGTAGAAATGCAATTAAGTCTCAAAATTCTGGAGGAAGGGCTTAATGATAGCAATGACCATTGTACTGTTATTGGTCCCTCACTTTTGAATTCAATCCAGATTAATTTAACACCCTTTCATTCTTGACACTATTTCTTCTTATTTTCACTACATTCAATATCTCCTTCCCACTGCATCCAACTTCCTTTCATGTTTCTCTTGAGAAATCAAACATTTCCATAAGATGTAGTAAGCTGTTCTATACAGCTTCATTTGACATTCATTCTGCCTTTTCCACTTCAGATCTCAATAGCTGCTTATCCCTAGAAGTGAGGATGGTTTGCAAGGATATAAAAATAGGGAGAGGTAGAGTGAACAGTTTTGCCTAAAGTAGATTTAGTTGTATTTCCTTTCCTAGCCTTATCTCATCCCTTCATTTACTTAGCTTATTATTGTTCATTTCTTTGCTGTGCTTTAGATAACACTCCAAAATGGAACTATGTGATGAATATGTAAAAGCTGATTTTCTAATAGAGAGCAAGGAGAATGGTAATGTGCCTCATTGATTAAAGTTGCATTCACATTTCAGGGAAGAATAGCTATTTTAATAAGACCTGCTGAAGTGAGGGCTTCAAGTGATTTCCCTTCAGCTGCACATTATTAATAGACTCAATTAGCCAAATTTACACTCCAGGAAAAATATTGATAAGGTAAAGGTTTAAAAAATGAGAAGGTAATTTAAATATGAAAAGTGGGATACGGTTTAAATATACTGTGCACATGCTATGAGTAGTACTGTATTATCTGGTTTAATTCATAAGCGGCAGTACTGCTAGCTTCTCTGAATTAAGTTGCTGGGGGGGAAATGAAAATATACAGCAGAATGATAGAAAACTGAAACAGCTAATGCATTGTTTTCAATTTCAGATCCCAGAATTCCATGGCTATGTATGAGAATTTTGGGAATTAAAGTCCACACCCCTGAAAATTGCCAAATTTGAGAAACACTTAAAAGGATTTTCCCAGTTCCAATCTGTTTGCCAGTAGGTGGCAGACTAGTCAATGTAATCATAGTAACAGAATTGAGTAATAGAATTTAACGCATTGTGTAGAAAGAGTTGTGATAGCTTTGAAATGTAGGCACACACACATGCTTGAATCCTATTTCAGGACATGATAGTCAAATACTATTACCAATTTATACCTTCCATCACTTCTGGCACTTAAGGCTCTATTTTCAAAAGCTAAAAAACAGAAGATGCAGGGGCTGATCATTGCCCAGCTCCCTAATGGAAATTAATCCTCCAGCTTTTGTAAGATCTCACAGTAGATTATTTGCTACTGCTAGCAAAAGCTGAACACTTCCACCTGAGGAATGCTGTCACTACTGGGACAATGGGCAATAAAGAATGTTTTGCATCTTAAGTCAGAGGTCCCCAACCTTTTGGGCATCAGGGACCAGTTATGTGAGAGAGGTTTTTCCGTGGACCGGAGGCGGAATAGTTTTGTGTGCTGCCTGCATTCCGTGGATGGGGTTTTGCTTCTTTGTGCGGACCGGTTGCTGGCATGAGGCTGGCTAGTACTGGTCTACGGACCGGGGGTTGAGGACCCCTGGCTTAAATGACAAGCTTTGATTTAGTCACCCAAGATTTTATAACACGCACTTTAAAGTAGCAAATAAAAGCCAATGTGTGTCTAATTCTCAAACTGCAGATAGGCAAGATTAACACAAAATCTCTTGGAATATTGAGACTGCCTACTATGAATCTGTTTCTCTCCGATTCTTTTAATAAAAAGGAGGAGATGCTGGATGATAGTGCAAAGCAAAGTGCCAATCTCCAGCATATCCATTTACAAACGTATCATTTTGGGGTAGTGTGATTTCTCATTTTATTTTGTCTCCAAAATATAAAAATAAACATATTAAACTTGACTTATTTTTTAAACCTCAGATTTGTGACCCAGAAGAAATTAGCCACTCTATTTTAAGATATATATATAGAAATCTAATGTTCTTCTCTTCTACAAATGTAATAGACTGACAAGGATAGCAGTGGTCATTTAGTTTCTCAAATTAAATCTAAGCAGTATGCTGGCTGAGAAATGTCGTATATTTCTTTTGGAATGCATTTTTACAGGGCAGCAACTTGAGGATTAGACCAGGGAAACTTTTACTCAAATTTCCGCTCAGCTAATATTTAGATGAGAAACTGTAGGGTTAATGTTAAGGTTCATGCATAAATGTCACCACAAAAAGTTCTCATTTTGTACTTCATTTTGTTGCAGCTCAAAGACATATATCAATCCCACTAGGATCAAACTAACATTCTAAAACAAATGGGAAGCAGTTCAAACATTCAGTTCTAGATTATGTGGCAGGTCTGCCACATAATCATCTAGGAGTAATCTAGATCAGGGGTCTCCAACCTTGGCAACTTTAAGACTTGTGGACGTCAACTCCCACAATTCTTTAGCCAGCCAAAGCTGGCTGAGGAATTCTGGGAGTTGAAGTCCACAAGTCTTAAAGTTGCCAAGGTTGGAGACCCCTGATCTAGATAGAGACCTTGCAATTTTCCCTCTTAACAATTACTTTTTCCCAAAATTACCATTGCAGTGAACAGTACATCTTGTGCAAATGGTTGGGAGAGGAGGAAATGTCACTTTCAGTGTTCTTACATGCCATAATGCAAAAAGCAGATGATCTCTTCTTCCTCAGAATAAATAATATTGCCATACAAGATCACATGGCAAATATTTTTGGGTCACAAGTGAAGATCAGTGATAAATCCACAATGAGCACATAGTTGTGTACTGCCCTACCACAGTAAGTATATAAATGCACTAACATATATGTGCAAAAGTTTTACATTAGGCCAAATAATTATGTGTCATACACAGTATATGGATAGGAAACTAGCTTTCCCTTTCCTAGTGCCCTCAAGGTCACTTGATACCACAATTTTCATAATTTCCTGACAGTATGGTCTATTATCACCATCATCCAGACTGACTGGAAAGTATGGATGTTCTAACATATCTAGAAGATACCTAGATGGGAATGCTGGTCTTTAGTTGTCCCAATGATTTTGGATTCCACTGGTTTGTGAATAGTTGCATATCTGATCCAGAGGGAAAAAAACTACATAAAGGGAAAATTATATTTATCTGAAGTCTAAATGTGCCAAAAGTATAATTTCTCAAGCCTCAAGAAGTATCAGCTTGGTTTGCCAATAAATAAAATCTACTCTATTTTTCAATACTAAAGTTTCCTCCAACTGCTGCCATTTGGAAACAAGCTCACATGGAGGAGATAATCAATCACTGATCTAAATCCTGAGAATTTTAAATTTTAAAGGGGAAATTAGCCATCTGGCACAGGCTAAGGATCAGATAGTTGGCAATTTGGAGGGTCAAATCCCAAGTGCCACGTAACAAAGTGAGCGCCTGTTACTCGTCCCAGCTTCTGCCAACCTAGCAGTTCGAAAGCACGTAAAAAAAATGCAAGTAGAAAAATAGGGACCACTACGGTGGGAAGGTAACAGCATTCTGTGCGCCTTTGGCATCTAGTCATGCCGGCCACATGACCACGGAGACATCCTCGGACAAGCGCTGGCTCTTCGGCTTTGAAACGGAGATGAGCACCGGCCCCTAGAGTCGGAAACGACTAGCACGCAAGTACGGGGGAACCTTTACCTTTACCTAAAGATCTACCAGAAAAATGGGGAGAACTAAAACAACTAAGAAGATAGGTAGTCAATAGAGAGAAGGATAGAAATCATAATTTTATGTTTCCTTTGTTTCTTTTCTTTTTCTTAGCCTTCTTTTGATTCTATATACTTTAATTGTATTTTAAAATTCTAATAAAAATACATTTTAAAAAAATGAATCAGGCTAAAGAACAATACAAATCAGTGAAGCTGATGTAAGATTGATAGGAAAGGATTGAATAAAGAAGGCAACTTGCCCTCTGTAGCTATCAAAGGAGTGAAGTTTATTTTGTGAATATATGCCATTATTAATATTTTTAGACTAAAAATGACATTTGTGATAAATGTAATATGTGCTTCTAAAACACCATTGAAGTTATTCAGCTTCAAGTGTTTGCCTATTTATTTATTTCATGATTTTATTGTTTTTATAAATAACTCAAGGTGGAGAACATTCTTAATATTCTTTCCTCCTCCTGTTTTCCCACATCTACCCTGTGAGGTGGGTTGGGCTGAAAGAGGGTGACTGGCCCAAAATCACCCAGCCAGCTTTCATGCTTATATTTTATGTTCTATATTAAGAATTGGTAATATTAATGTAAATATGTCTTTGTCAGCATTTATAAATGTAGGGCCTTTCCAACCTGGTAAGGAGAACATATCTCTCCATTCTTTCAGAAGTATGGAATGTTAGTTATATATTCCTCTTCAAGGTCAGAATAAAAACTATTTTTGCTTGGTTGGAGTTTCATAATTTTCTAATTAGACTGTCTAAGCAATCCATTTCATATACTTTTCAAGAGCCCTTCCCAAAGATAATTCTGGAGAGCACAGGAACAATTAAGATTTCCTTTTCCATCTCTGCAAGTTGCTTTGTTAATGTTTTCAAATGCTTGATTTATTTATTTTTATTTATATAATATTATTTATATAACTCACTGCTTTTTTCACCGCAGAGGCTTTCTGCAGATTTATATGCTTGTTATTCAATTTTTTTTCCTGAAAAATAAGGCTATACCCATGAAATGCTAATAGGTTTCAGATTCTTATATTAATTGGAAATCCTATGCATGCCCTGGGGCTTCTGGGAGAAATTTAGCGAACTATAGATGCCTCTTCAAAAGTAGACACCACTATGGCAAAGACCAAGGAACCAGAGAGTAGACCAGCTCCTGGGAACCTCTCTGGATAAAGGCAGGATGGCAGATCAACCACATGTGCTCCAGACAGCTATTCTTCACAAGGAGACTGCATGGAGTAGTTTTCTATGGGTTTGAGCATTGGGAAATGACAGGCTTAGTCGTTGTGTTTGCAACTGTAGCAGAGATTTTTTTTAAAGAACATTAAGTTTGCAAACTTCCTTTCTAATCACTTTCAGGGATTGTTCATTAAGTACTTTTAAGCTATCAGAGACCTTCCGAACTACACATTGGAAAATTGAGTCTATCTGTACAAAAGAAAATTTTAATTATAAGCTCGAGGATTTAAAGAATCTGAAATAAACAGCAAAAAACTAAATAAGATTTTCATCTTAGAAAATTATTAATAGATTAAGGGTCCAGGTAAAATTGGCATATTGAAACTTTACAATTAAATTTTGGAATTGATTATAAAGTACAAATAGCCTTTCACGGAAAATAGATCCTGTTTTCGTTTTTGCAACACAAAAGATAGATAAGCAGTTTCGTGATTTCAAAAATTGGACACTAGTTGGGTCTAAAGATATTAGGTAGAAGAAAGATATACAGGCTAGTAAAGTGATGCAAAAATGTAACAGTAAAAAGACTGAAGGAGACTTTTGAAGAATAGACTCAGAAAAAAGTAGTCACACTATCACAATGTTAGTAATAATGTCTGCTTCTATGGATAGACTATGTCAAAAAGAAATACCACTGTTACTGAAGAAATGATAGAGGTAGAATAAATTTTATGTGACAAAATAGAGATAGTACAGAGTTACAACTGACAGGCCAAGAGCAAGATGTAGAAGAGGATGTTTCACTGGATCTACAAAAAAAAATACAACAACCTGGCCGGGGCTTTGAAATTGAAATGGGAAATGCAAACGACAAACCAAGAGCATGATCTAGACATTTTTTTTCTTATTGGATTTGCAAAAGAGGTTAAAACTTTGAAGAACTCTCTGCAATGAGACAAAGAAGAAATGAAAGGAAATCAAATCTTACTACACTGTTTGAATGAACTAAAAATTAAGACTAATAGAAATAAAAGAGAAGAATATAAAGCTGGTTTACTTAATCAAGGTTAAAACAAGATATGTTGTTACTTTTTATGGACTTTCTGCAGACACTAGGACTGAACATGTTTTCATGTTTTATGGATGTATTTACAGATAAAAGATGGAGTGTGGCATAACTTTAGTGGTGGTAATCAGTTACTAAATTTGTGTAAACTTGTGGCGAAGGTTGTAAATCAGTTTGTTGTATGCTACTTTTCTTTTTATTCTGACTTTTTTGTTTTCTCTTTTTCCTTGCACTTTTTACTCTCTATTCTCTTTTCTTTCTTTAAACTTACTTTGAATTAGATTTTACTATTATAACCAAATGTAAATATGGTACTCTTATACATGTATTTAGGAGTACACCAAATTAATTCACTGGCACTGCTATCATTTCTTCTTTAGCAAAACCATTTTTACAATATCTTTCAGATATTCCAAAAGACCTTACGTGAAATACTTTGTTTTAATTAGAAATAGTTAAATGTTAAAAAGCTGTAGAATTTTTAAGCTATCCATATGCTAGTGAGATGATTAGATCTTGATATATTTGGTACTCTTGCTAATTGCCTGATCATTATTGTATAGGCATAATGGCCTGTAAATAGTAGCTACCTTCTATAAGATCAGAATCTTTTGCTTCAACTTAATATTTTTTTTAAAAAAAAGAAATAAAGGAATGACAAAATAACATAATACTATACAAACATTTAATCTGCAACAAGTTATCTGCCAACTTTGAAAAGAAACATGACATATGAAAACATGATGGGACAGTAGATGGATTGTGTTAAAACCCAGAAATGTAGCCTCGTATTTCTCAAATGTATTGGGTTAAAAAGTTAAGGCTCTACTAGTTCGTGTCTCGGCTGGTCTTGCGAACTCGACCCGAGACGGCAGGCTGAACGAAGGAAAGCCGCCGTCCGCCCTTCTGCGCGCATCTCGCTTCTCAGTTTTGCAAGAAGTTGAGTGAAGGAGAATGGAAAAAGGGCAGTCTCGTGTCCGGGTATATATCGTAGGGTGGTGTCCGCCGTGTCGCCCCCTCCCTCCCTCTAATTCACTAGCATTTCAATCTCTAATTACAGTACAGCAATATTATCGTTAAAATAGGAATTGAGGTAATAAAATCTTTTGCAAATTATGACATGGTTGTCAGAAGAAAATTACTGTGTTGAATGTGGTAGTCAAAGAATGCTTAAATGCCTCCTCTATTGACCACATGATATCTCAAATAATCTATGACATAGATTCTAACAGATTATCATAAAATGAAAAGCTTTATACTTTATACAAGGGCTGGAGTCATACAAAGTACTGCTGTAGTGACTTAAACTCACACTAGGCAATGCCTAAAGTATCCTGGAGCACAAGGAAAGCCATGATTTATACTTCAGAAGCAATAACTGGACTGGGACTGTGATACATGAAAAAGGCATTTCATGTTATCTATGAAATGGAGTGAGACTTGAAAAGAAAGAGAATATTGGATTGGTTACACAAATCACACGTGTTTGCAGCATGATTTTCATGTTGATCTTATTCAATTTATAGAAGTTAATCTCATGTTACTTCTTGGAAGCCACATTTCACTGAATGCCTTGGAAGCAAACATTGCATCACTCTCAAATTTCAGGGAGCTGCAGTTTATAGGAACAACAACAAAACTGAAAACTTTTGGTGAATGTTAAAGTTAAGTGAGGTAAGTGGTATGGTAAAGGGAAAACCCTAACCTCCCCTGAGTAAGCCACAATAGCAGAGAGTAAGCTGCAACAGCAGAGAATAAGTATTGGCACACTTCAGCTTAAAAGATACAATAATGGAGCAGATTCAGGAGTTGGGGAAGAAAGTTAGGGTGGATGGTAAATGTTGGAGGTTGATAAAGAGAAACTTAGAGACAACGATAAATTGATCATATCAATTCTGTACAATTAAAGTTCCCCATCTTTCTATGTTGTCTAGCTTTGATAAAACCTATGGTCTAGACCAGGGGTGTCAAACTGTCGGCCCAAGGGCTGATTGCATCATATGGAAGCTGCACCCACCCCAGCTCTGGCAATGCAAAAAAAATTGTGATAGGTCGTGACACATCATGTGACCTGTAGTCTAGACAGAGAATAGAGCTGATTGCCCAAGCTGGAAAGTCTTAACCAGGATGAAAGAAAGGAAACCAGAGACTAACCAGGATGAAAGAAAGGAAACCAGAGACTAAGAACTTGCTTATATGGTCATTGGAAGCCTCATTGAGACGATTAGTCAGAAAGCAAGCTCCTACATGCTCCTGTCAGAAATATTTACCTCCTTGGTCAGGCATTTTATTTCAAACATGACCGAGTTCTTAATTTGGATAGCTTAGGTTCCAAAGAGTCTGTTTTTGTCTTCAAATCCTGTCCATAAATTCTCAAAGGTTTGAGGAGAATAAGCTTCGCCAGGTTCTCTCCACCTTTGAAGACTCTAATGTTTGCTTTCTCTTATGTGTTCCCCATTTCTCTGTCCTCAAGAGTCTCTGAAATTCCCTAAAAAACAAAAGCCTGAAAGTATACCACCCACTAGGAATTTGTTTCAATTCCTGATATTCAATGAATAGTGAAAAAAGATTTTTCAGATATGATCAAGTCTCAGATTGTCATCTAGTGTATATTTAGCATGAAGATCTAACCAATATTAGGGGACGCGGTGGTTCAGTGGGTTAGGATGCTGAGCTTGTCGATCAGAAGGTCGGCAGTTTGGCGGGTCAAATCCCGAGTGGCTGGTCAAATCCCAAGTGCCGCGTAACAGAGTGAGTGCCTGTTACTCGTCCCAGCTTCTGCCAACCTAGCAGTTTGAAAGCACGTAAAAATGCAAGCAGAAAAATAGGGACCACTACGGTGGGAAGGTAACAGCGTTCCATGTGCCTTTGGCATCTAGTCATGCCGGCCACATGACCATGGAGACGTCCTCGGACAAGCGCTGGCTCTTCGGCTTTGAAACGGAGATGAGCACCGGCCACCTAGAGTCGGAAACGACTAGCATGCATGTGTGGGGGAACCTTTACCTTTACCTTTTTACTAACCAATATAACTTTTTACTGTAAATGTAACAGATGTAGGTTCTTCTTATTCTCCGGCTACATTCACATATAGAAATTTGCCTCCCAGATTTTTTTAATCAGTTAACTTAATCAGATACTCATTCCATGTAATAGTGTTTTATGCATACTCAAGTTGATTACATCAGGTATTTTATAGACAAATTCCTGCCCTTCACTTAAAAAACAACAAAATGAACTAGAGCTTTCTCCACCATTCAACCAATAGCAACTTTTTCAAATATTCCAAGCCAGTTTAGTCTCTCATACAGCCTAAAAGGCTTACATTTTAAATGATGGAGTAAAATGTTAAGGCACAAACAGTTCTTAAAGGAGTTAATGCAATCCTAGTAAGTAAGCAAACTCTCTGTCTCTGATAGGCCATGAACAATCTTTTAATAGAATCGTGTGTGCTATGACTTGCATCTGCTTAAGAGAAAGCAAATGCATCCAGCCATGACTGAGAGAAAGTAAATTGTGAGCAATTGAGTACAAGAAGTGTGCACATTACACCGAAGCAAATATTTGCTAAAACAGAAGAGACAAAGCCTTTGCCAATGAGCCAATTAGGGGCGTTCCATTGATACCTGTCAAGGAGGTTATTAAAGTTCGAAACCAGAAAGAGCAAAGAAAGGAAGGAGACTAACAGTTGTGTAGATTTTCTCACAGAAACCTCTGTATATTTATAAGAACTCTTTCAACGGAAATAATTATATAGAAGAAACCAGGTAATAGCTAATTATTGCCTCACTGCTGGTGCAACCGGTGACAATAAAGGAATGATTAAGTGCTTTTCATGAGTTGTCCTTCTGCAACGGTACAAATATTTCTTTTGGTGGATATATATACAGTACTAGAGAACATAACTATATTTATTCCGATTATAATTACTGCTCTTACTGCCAGTGCACCTGGTTCTTTACAGAGTGCACAACAAAGTAAAGGATTTATCTCAGAAGGCATAGCTAAAAAAGATTCCAGAATTTATCCATTGGGCACACACATCTCCTTGGCAACATAGCTGTTCTGAGTTCCACGTTTTTCAACTGCTATGTTCTTTGCAACAGCTGTATACTGTAGTTACCTTGATGCTGTTTTCCTTTGTGAAAGAGTCTTCCCTTTCTATTTTATTCACACAGAATTTGAGAATTGCTTTCAAGTGATTCTTCATGGTGCCTTCCTACTTACTCGTTACTGTTACTTTTAAAAAAATATATTATGGTTGGTCACATATTATTATTTTACCACCAATCTGAAACCTCCCTGGCCACCTCTACTACTACATTTGAAAAAGTCCAATGAGAAGACATTTTCTCCAATAGCTTTCTTTCCATTTTAATTGAAGTTGGGGAAGGCAGAAAGGTTTCAAAGCACTGGAGAAAAGACTGTACAGAGAATGATGGGACATTCACTGGCAACTATTTCCTGTCTCTTAACTAACATTGCACAAGATAATCCAGTACTCATCACCGCTGAGAATTTCACTGACATTTGTTTCTCCTCTGTTAGCATTTCTTTTTCACACAGAATCAAGGAAAGTGTTTCTGCACAGTGGTAGCTGAAATCCTATCATGAGTTTCCACTAAGCCTGCAATCAGAACAAAGATATATCTCAAACAATGATATATCCTTCAGTGTTTGCTTCCTTTTTCTTTTCTCCTTAACTTCCTTGTGTGCTCTGTAAAGAACCAGGTGCACTGGCAGTAAGAGAAGTAATTATAATCAGAATAAATATATTTACGTTCTCTGGTATATACACAGTGAAATAAATATTTGCACCATTGCAGAAGGACAACTCATCAAAAGTATTAAATCATTCCTTTATTGTCACCGGTTGTACCAGCAGTGAGACAATAATTAGCTATTACCTGGTTTCTGGTATATAATTACATCCGGCTTGCAAAACTCAGTCTGAATTGTAAATAGGCTGTCATTTCACCAGATGTTTTGCTAAGTCTCAGAAAGTTAAGCAAGTTCCATATTTAGCACTCAGCATCTCAGGATGAAAATCAGCTGCTTTTGTAGATACAAAAGTTCTTTTATTTCAGTTCCTTACTCCCACTGAAGTTTCAGCTGACTGCTCTAAGCATGAAGTCTGCTGCTTTGTAAGTTTTTGCTGACATTCACACTGATAGTTGGGTATTATATGACCAATTATCTGATCAACCATCTTTTGAGCCTTGGGCATTATCTTTAATTGGCTCAATAAATTTTTTTCATAGCTTTTTTTATAACAGCAATTAATGTAGTTGCCATTTTAGTTCTAAAACTGTTTTTTTCAACAGTGTGTGATTAGTGGGTGGGTGGGCAGGCAGGGGTCTGTAAAGGGTGGGTTTCCAAGCAACCCCCAGCCAGAGTTACTGTTGGGAATGATAACTAATATTTACTCATTCAAACAATTTCACATTAAAACTTTAAAATATAAAACAAATTAAAATAAAACATTAAAACAATTTCACTAACATTGCAAGCATTGCAATAAACATTCCATACGATGCATTTTCTGCTTAATCTTAACAAGGTTCATAAATACTGACTTAATTAACTTAAATTTAGGGGATTTTGCATGATAAATATGTTAAAGAAATCTTTACTTTGGCCAACATTTGAGTTACCACTATGGCTGTTTCTCCACATAAGCCACACATAATAGAAATTCAGTGAAGTACTTGTAAATAAACATTCCCATTAAGGAATCTTCTAGATAGTTAACTGCTGTGCCATACACATTCGGTGACAGTTAGATAGGCTTTCGTGAAAAATATAAACAAGTTGACACCAACACAACTCTGAACGCTAAACTGAAAGTTATGTAATGCTACTCATTAAAGCAACCTTCACAAGACCCCTACCCAAGTTGTTGTTGTTTTAAAGAGTTGATTCACTAAAGTTAATGCAAACCTTATAGGAGTAGCAATTTTTCTCAAGTTCATGAGAAATCTGAAAAAGTTGGGCTGCTTAGTGAATAGCAGAGATGCTATACGCTTGCAGTTTTGTGAGCCCTGAAGCAGTTCTTCAAAATCATTTTTAAACATGCAGAATGCTATTGCTGCCCTACAAAGGCTGTTTAGATTAGTTTGAGAGAGGACACACAATTGTAAAAGTGAAGTAGATTTTATTTTGATCACAAAACTGTGGGAGGCTTACACCTTTCCAGGGGACTCTTACTATGGACAGTGGAAGTTGTACATCTCATAGCCAGCTGATTTGTCAATAAAGTGTTCCAGTAGCATAGAAACAGGTTCTTTTATAAAAGAGGTGGGCATTTGTAATAGCTAGTGGGTTTTTAAAGCTAAAAATTAGTGATGAGATACATGATTAGGTAAGGGATAAGGTCTGCACCATGGGATAAGGTATCTCAGTATGCTGATGAAATAAAAATGTATCTCTCCATCCTTTGTGAAGTAAGTGGTGCTGTGGATGCACTTTTGTGATGTTGAGTCTGTCTGAATAGGGAACAACAAACTTCAACTGAACCTTGGTAAGACAGAATGGTATAGATAAGTGGCTCCACTGTATCCTTATTCTCTTTGGCCCTGGATGGGATTGGACTGCCCCAGACTAATCTGATGTGTACTCTAGTGGTCCTACTGAACTTATGATTCCTGCTCAAGGAGCAAGTGGCAGGTGTGGCTAGGAGGGTTTTGATCAACTGTTGTGCTCCACTTATTCCATTTCCTCAGTTGAGAAGCCTTCTTTCAGTCCTTCACACCATGATCATCTCCTGTACGTTCTACTGCAATGTGGTCTACATGGGGCTATTCTTGAAGGGTATCCAGAAGCTACAGCTAGGGCAGAATGCAATGGCACAAGCAATTTTGGGCTCCTCTCAAGTTGTACATGTAATATGTTTGCTACATAGCTGCATTGGATATCAGTTTGCTTCCAGCTCAATTCAAAGGTTTTGGTTATCACCTTTAATGCCCTTCATGGCATGGGACTAGGTTAGCTGGGGAACTGTCTCATCCCAATTTCATTGTTTTGCCTCACCCATTCAGGCAGGGAGAGTATATTTCATATCCTGTTGGTTAAAGAATTTCAACTGGCAAGATCCAGGAAGGCAACCTTCTCTGCTGTTGCGCCTGCCTTTTGGGACATGTTAACCCCAGAGGTGAAATGTGCCCCTATTATTCTAGTTTTCCAAAATACTGTTTAGACTATGCTCTGCCAAGTGTTATTGAGGCTGAAGAATGATGTGTGACCCTGGGCATGATTAGTGATATGAGGACACTCTCTCCACCTTTCTTGATCTGTAATAGTTTAAGTTTTTAAACTCTGTTTTATCTTTATGTTTAATCTACACTTTTGCACCCCTTTTTTACATTTTTACTGTAAACCTCTCAAAGTCATTTAGCTGACATAGGCAGCATGGAAATGTGATAAACAAATACAGTAAATAAATACTCTTAGGGCTAAAGGATAAGAGGTACAGTGAAAGCATGTTTACATATATTTAGGAAATTCTCCTCCACCCCAAGAGACACTTTATTAGTGGTTATAATTTTATACCTTGCTAAAGGTATAATCTCTCATTTATTTAATTTCTTAACTTAATTATTTTTACAAATAGCTCCAGGTGGCAAACATACTACTTCCTCCTTTTTTCCTCACAACAGCCCTATTATATGAGTTGTGCTGAGAAAGAGTAACTGGCCCAGTCACTCAGCTGGCTTTCATTCCTAACGTGGATTAGAACTCACAGTCTCCTACTTTCTAGTCTGTTGCCTTAACCCAGAGGTCTTCAAACTTGGCCCTTTTATAACTTGTGGACTTCAACTCCCAGAATTCCTCAGCCAGGCATGCTGGCTGAGGAATTCTGGGAGTTGAAGTCCACAAGTCATAAAAGGGCCAGGTTTGAAGATCCCTGCCTTAACCACTAGACCAGACTGGCTGTCTTCCATGATCACTTGTTTCTACAAACACTGTTAATTGTTCTTCAGTTTGAAAACTCCCATTGAAATCAATGGGAATTAAGTTCAGTTAATTAAAGCTATGGCAAACCACTTCTGAAAAATCTTGTAAAGAAAACTGCCAGGACTTGTCCAGGAAGTCTCCAAGAATGAGGCATGACTGAAAGGAAGAAAAAAAAATGAAGGCAACAATTTTATAGCTGATTTGCAAAGGAGTACATTAGCCCTCCACTTGATCTGGATTTATGCATCATCCTACCTAAACCATTACCTATTTAAACATAAGTTTGTTGGATAATCCACAACTGACTAGGGTGACACATTTTATGATTGACACAAATAGAAATTATAAGCAGTGGTCTTATAAACAGTCTTTTTCAAACATCGCAACTTTAAAATGTGAGTTGGAGAATTATAACAGTTGAAATACACACATCTTAAAGTTGCCACATTTGAAAAACACTGTTGTAAACCAAAAAGATAGACTAAAAATAAATAAATTTCTCAGTCCAAGTGATAGCCATCAAGACCTCTTCAAGAACTTAAAGTATGAATTTGTTGATATTTTCATTGTTATATACAATTTCTACTTAAGGCTGATTTGCTCTCAATAACTGAAAAGCCAGTTTTTCAAAATGAATCAAGGGGTGATGAAAGAAAGTACTGTATATACCAAGTAAGCTTAACATCTGGTCCTGTGAAAATGACTGAAGGAATTACTAAAAGGGAAAGAAGCCAACACATTTAAAAACCAGCCTTGCAGAAAAGGTACCAAGATTTCGCCATTTGGGGGGTCAATATGGAGAGGAAACCCAATAAATATTGTACACTATGATGTTTAAACTGCATTTGGCAAAGTCCTCCTGTGCAAACAATTGCAATGAGATAAGGGAACAGGTGCTTTATGGATTGGCAATTGGTTTAAAAGGCAGGAAACAGAAAGAAGGAATAAATATGCCATTCTCAGTTTGCAAGATATTCAGGGTGAGATATCACAGGGAGTAGAGTTGGAACTGATTTTGTTTTAATCTGTATATAAGTTAAATACACCTTATTTTTTAAAAAATACAACAAGAACATTACTGTGCCAATTAATCAGTTTGAAGGTGGTTTAATTCATGTAGCTGCTAAATCAAAGTTAGTCCAAATCAAAGGAGTAGGAAATCATCTTGATTTTATGCGATGGCACATACTTTCCTTACAATTCTTCAAGTACTTTGGAATCAATGAAAGAAAATACAATAGAAAAAAAGAAGACATTTTAATTATTATTTTTTTAGTTTATAGTATGTACATACTAGGTTCTCTAATTATAAAATGTGTTATAGTGCTTGATACTTCAGAGAAATTCCATATGTGGGGAGTCATTCAGAATAACTTCCAGTACTACTTTTTTCATTCACAGGAACTGTCTAGCACATTATCCCAAATATGAAATAAGGAAGACTGTTTCCTTCTTCCATTTTCTGCTATGTACCGGTAAGCCTTTTCTTTAAACTCTTGACTCCAGGTATGACTGCTTCTTCTTAAATGATACCTCGAGTCAATATTCTTGTTCTTTTGTCCTCAAAGCAAAACATTTCAGACTTCAAACCACGAGAACCTAAATGTTTATAAGAGTGCATTACTGTTTCCTACAGGATAATTAATTGAGCACGTTTTTTCAAAACAAAACCATTTTTCCCCAAAAAGTTCCCATCTGGTATGCTTCATCCATGTTCTTAACAAAACATTTCCATATTCTGCTATTTACTTTTCCCAAAACATCTCAGGGTGGATCTGGATAACTGATTCCAATTTGCAAACAACTTTTTCACATAAATAAATACTCAAAACCAATCAGATTTAACTATTCTCATTTATACACCAGCATCATTCACTGCAATCCAATTAATATAATTATCTCAATGATCAGATAAAAATTGTTATTACAGACTCTTCTCCCTGTAATAAATGTTTTATCAGCAATACATGAAAATAGGAAAATTGTCCTGCTTAAAAATATCTTCTCAACTCAGTCCCCTGAGACACTTTTTAAGCTTTAAAGAAACATTAAAATAAATAATTTATTCTTCCTTTCATCACTGGGTGAAAGTGGCAAGAAGGTGACAAGCAACAGGGAGAAAGCAGAACTATTTAACTCATTTTTTGCATCTGTCTTTACACAAAGGGAAAAAACAGACCAACCTATCAAAAATAGTGCCATAAAAAACAGAATAGAAACGCAAGTTAAGATAGGCAAGAAAATGATAAGTGAGCACCTGTCCAGTCTAGACGAGTTCAAATCACCAGGACCAGATGGATTACACCCCAAGGTTCTCAAAGAACTGGCAGATGTGATCTCAGAACCACTGAACTATATTTTTCAAAGATCCTGGAGCACTGGGGAACTACCAGAGGATTGGAAAAGAGCTGATGTAGTTCCCAACTTCAAAAAAGGGGAAAAATGGATCCATTGAATGAAACTACAGACCTATCAGCTTGACCTCAATACCTGGGAAGATTCTGGAAAAGATAATCAAACAACGAATCAGTGAGCACCTAGAGGCAAACAAAGTCATTACTAAAAGCCAACGTGGGTTTGTCAAAAACAGATCATGCCAGACAAATCTTATTGCATTCTTTGACCAAGTGACAAAATTAGTGGATCAGAGGAATGCTGTGGATATAATTTACTTGGACTTCAGTAAGGCATTTGATAAAGTAGATCACAACCTTCTACTTGATAAGACAGAAAAATGTGGGTTAGACAGAATCAACACCAGATGGATTCGTAACTGGCTGACCGGCCATACTCAGCGTGTGGTCCTCAATGGAACCGCATCTACATGGAGGGAAGTAAGTAGTGGGGTGCCCCAGGGCTCTGTTCTGGGCCAGTGCTCATCAACATCTTCATCAACGATTTGGACAAAGGGATAAATGGGGAACTCATCAAATTTGCAGATGACACCAAGCTGGCAGGAATAGCCAACACTCCAGAAGACAGGCTTAAGATACAGGAGGATCTGGACAGATTTGAACACTGGGCGCTATCTAACAAAATGAAATTCAATGGTGAAAAAAGTAAGGTTCTACATTTAGGCAAGAAAAACCAAATGTACAGGTATAGTATAGGGATATCAACAACCTAAGATATGCAGTCAGTCAGTCAGTCCTAGAGGAGATCAACCCTGACTGCTCTTTAGAAGGCCAGATCCTGAAGTTGCAACTCAAATACTTTGGCCACCTAATGAGGAGGAAGGACTCACTGGAGAAGAGCCTAATGCTGGGAAAGAAGCAGTAGGCATGAGCTTAAAGGGACTCGAGAAGATGGTAGAGGACCAGAAGGCCTGGAGGAACATTGTCCATGGGGTCGTGATGGGTCGGACACGACTTCACAGCTAACCTCAACATAGTATAGGGGGTACCTTGCTCAATAGTAGTAACTGTGAGAGGGATCTTGGAGTCCTAGTGGACAATCACTTAAATATGGGCCAGCAGTGTGCTGCAGCTGCCAAAAAAGCCAACACAGTGCTAGGCTGCATTAACAAAGGAATAGAATCAAGATCACGTGAAGTATTAATACTTTACAATGCCTTGGTAAGGCCACACTTGGAATACTGCATCCAGTTTTGGTCATCACGATGTAAAAAAGATGTTGAGACTCTAGAAAGAGTACAGAGAAGAGCAACAAAGATGATTAGGGGACTGGAGACTAAAACATATAAGGAACGGCTGCTGGAATTGGGTATGTCTAGTTTAATGAAGAGAAGGACGAGGGGGGACATGATAGCAGTGTTCCAATATCTCAGGGGCTGCCACAAAGAGGAGGGACTCAAGCTATTCTCCAAAGTGCCCAAAGGCAGGACAAGAAGCAATGGATGGAAGAGAGAAGGAGAGAAGTAACCTACTAAGGAGAAACTTCCTGACAGTTAGAACAATTAACAGTGGAACAACCTGCCTCCAGAAGCTGTGAATGCTCCAACACTGGAAGTTTTAAAGAAGAGACTTGACAGCCATTTGTCCGAAATGGTATAGGGTTTCCTGCCTGAGCAGGGGGTTGGACTAGATGACCTCTAAGGTCCCTTCCAACTTTATTATTATTATTATTATTATTATTATTATTATTATTATTATTATTATTATTATTATTATTATTATTATTATTACTGTTATATTATAAACTTGAAATGCCAGTTTTACTTTTAATATTTCCCTGTTTATTGAGCTCTTGAAGTGCACAGGACACATTTATGGAAAATGGACTTCTGTTTTTCTTCTCAGGCATTAAGAAGCTATTAGCTTTTCACAGAAAATTACATTGACATTATTATTCCTGATATTAAGATTAGGTTCATAATCCAAAAGACTAGGAAGGGAAAGAAAGTCTCATTTGCTAGTTATTGTTCTTCTGATAACTCCAAAACCCTTCATTCCCCAGACTGCTCCAGAATCAACCTTTTAATATCAATCTGGAGTTTGTGTGTGTGTGTGTGTGTGTGTGTGTGTGTGTGTGTGTGTGTGTATCCCTCAGAGAAGGAATAACAGAGTAGTGGAAAATGTCATCATGATACGAAACCAAAGGAGGGGAAAAAAACAGTAAAGCTAAGTCTTCTCTACAGAAATTTAGGACAACGTAAAAGTGCAAAATACAGTATGAATTTTGTTCTATTTTTGTACACTTCTTTATTTCTTCCATGTTTTGTGGGTATAACACCAAACCCCGAATGATTTTGCCTCTGCATTTTCACAGTATTTACAGAATATACAGCATACAACAATCTGAACAAAGAAATAAAGCTACTGGCCAGCCATTTGTCTGAAATGGTATAGGGTTTCCTGCCTGAGCAGGGGGTTGGACTAGATGACCTCCAAGATACCTTCCAAATTATTATTATTATTATTATTATTATTATTATTATTATTATTATTATTATTAATTTGTCAATTTTATTTAACTTTTTTTGCCTTATTGCTCAGAACCAATTAGTCTGCAAAATTGTTATTTGTTCTTTTCACTTGTCCTCTTTTTGGTGTCTTTTTATCTTATTGTCATTTATTTATTTAATTTAATTAATTCAAACAGAATCAAAAGAGTTGGAAAAGTCTACTTAGGCAGTGAATCTTCCTGATTGGCCCAGGAATTAAATTTAAAACATCCTTGACAAATGTCTACTTAACTTTTGCTTATCTATGCATTGTACTGAAAAAGAGCAGTACATTGCCAACTTTATGCTGAGTGCCATAAGTTCCCATGCAAGACCTAAAGCATCTCAATTACTTCCAATTCATCCATCACCTGATATGTGACCATTTTGCCTACCTGCTATTATGCTATAAAATAGTTTTTTAAATATTATTTCCAAACTCATATGAAACAAACTTAGACTATTTTATCATAAGAAACTAATCAGACTCTGCCCAAAAGTGGATTCACAGATTCAAGTAATATCATAAACAAAAAATCTGGATGCCACCAAGTGTGCCCCCAGGTGCAGATATTTAAAATAAGAAAATAAATATTAATGACAGTACTGTGTTGCTATGAACCCAACAAAGTAGCAACAGAGAAATGCTGAAGCTATTTTCCAGTATAGGTTAGGAGAGAAAAGGGAAGAAGCAATATGTGGGCTGATTTACTCCATATATCTTCTTCTGAGTCACTGAAGCAGTAGGCGTGAGCTTAAATGGACTCCAGAAGATGGTAGAGGACAGGAAGGCCTGGAGGAACGTTGTCCATAGGGTCGTGATGGGTCGGACACGACTTCGCAGCTAACAACAACAATCTTCTTCTGAAATGTGCTTGAGCCTTGAAAAAATGTTTATCTGATGTTGTAGTAAACAACTCTATTTGAAATGTGTTAGAATTTCAGCTCTGCTCTATTCCGTGCTCAGTTTAGTGCTCATTCTTTCAGGAAGGCAAAATTATTAAATTTGATTGCTACCAACTTAGTTTTAATAAATAGTAACTTTTTTCTGGCAGAAGTATAAAATATATATTATTCTGTAGTGATCTTGTTTCATTCAAACTTGTAAACAAAAGGATATTTAATTCCATGCTGTTATTGTAAGATAATGTCTTGCTAAAATGTAATGCTCATTGCACATTGCTAATCAAAAGTTTTATTCTTGCAATTTTTTTCAGTTTATATACTACTACCATTATGGTGGATAAAAATGGCTGCGACAATTTTGTCAGATATGTTTCATAAAATAAAAACAAATATCTTGAAAATATAATATATATTTCCATTCGTAAGAATAGTTTCAGACCTAGCAGAATAAACAATCTATATCTTTGCCCAATAAGATGAGTCTAGTAATCACATGCTTGGATATTGTAAAATTTCAAATTACTACAAAATTTTGTAAACACTCTAAAATTTGGTACTCATCTCATCATGGACTAGTAACAAAAACTTTGGAGACAAGCATTGGTTCATGGACCACATATTGAATAGCACATTAAATAGAGGAAACATACACTTTATTTTAGGTGCATTCATTAAATGGCTTGCTCTTGTGAAACTAGCTAAAACTGCCCTGAATATTTATATACTTTGTTTGAGAGTTAAAAATAAGTACTTTGTGGAAGATTAAGTATAAACTATTTTCCACAACTTCCATCTTGTATGATCATTAAATTTTCTGTTCACTGGCATTTGTTCTATTTCAATTTTACCATTAATTTCTAAATACCATATCTAGATGTTTCTCATTGACGATTCCAAATAATCAGGAAACTTATATAATACAGGATGGAAAAGCAAAAAAAAAAATTAAGAACGGCAACAATGCATCTTGGAATTGGTCAATGACCAATGAATTGCAGAATGAACACAAAGTAACTCTAAAAGGATGTATTTTTTCATACACCAATTTCATCAGCATTCTAGCTCTCTCTTGTCAAAAATAGAAACAAACAATTAGAAGGAATGTAGGTGTGAAATGCTCAAAAAAAAAGTCTGTATTTTAATACATTTAAACACCTAGAGTCCTGATTTTTTCCACCATAGATTAACGTAGCTCTCCATAAAGAAGAAAACAAGTTATCCAAATAAAAAAACGTTTTTGATGCTGAACGGACCAGTAAAAGAATCCCTTTTAGCTCAGCTTATGTGCACGCTTAGACAGAAATAAATCCTGATATGCAGAGTTCCTAATTAAAGAGAACGATAATAATTTTGTTGTATTTTGCTATGTACATCTAAGCACATGAAACAATTTACCAAGAAGCAGTTGGAAACATATTCTAGATGTTTCCCAGTAATTCCCACCTTCAAACTATTCTCTGTGTTTTGCCATCATGCAAATCAGTTGGACACAATTGGAACAAAAAAATACCACACCTCTGATTTGTTTACATCTTGAAAGAGCAAGTCAGAGGCTGTAATCAAAAGTCAATGAACCACGAAAAGGTCAGAGGCTCTAGGTGCACCCTTTTCACATCAAACAAACAATTAACTTTAAAGCATTATTTTCCCCAGTTCATGAAGTTCAGAGTTCTCAGCAAGAATTTCAATGTATAATTTCAGATGGCTGATACACTGAGATAATAATGAATTAAAACAATTTTACACCTTTTGGCTTTCCACTTAAGTGGCATTATTACAGAAAGTATATCAGGCTAAGTTGATTGATCTGAAATAGCTACAAATCCTACTCCCATCTTGGGTATTTCACGGAGCCTGATTTTATGCTATTGGAATGTTGATTTTTGCTTCGTTCCTGTTGATATTGGCTATAATTTAGGTTTTTCTTTGGTTTTACTAATGTACAGTATGCCGATCATTCATGTTAAGCAACCATACAAATCTAAATAAGTAAGTTCTTCTTGCCAAGAACACTTGGAAACTATCATGTAATGTAGTACAGTTAGCATGCTAAGAATTTTCCATCCATACTATTTATTATCTAAAAGTACAATTCCAATAAGCTCTTAGCTCTTCTTTCCATCCATTCCATAATACCTTACCCTTTTTCGCAAATTGTAGGTCAGGATGAGATTCCTGGAGAAAGAATGTGAAAAGGCTGTGTAGAACTCCAGCACTTTCTGTAAGGCATCCCTTTTAATTACATGAAGGTCACAGTAAGTCAAAGCCCTTACATTAGCACATGACTGGGCAAGAGTTGTTTCTTTCCAGAAGACATCACCAAAGACATCCCCTTTGCCTAGGGGGGAAAAAAGAACTGCAATCAATTAATTGCTTCCATGTTAAGAAAATTATCAAAATGTAACTGAAATAATTCCAGAAAGTTTCCACTATTATTAAAAGTACATGCCTTATTTTATGCAATATATTAAATACAAAGCAAACCTTTAACTACAATATAATGAAGGACTAGCTCCAACCTTTTTTTCTTTGTAGCAATAAGCAGGCACAACCCTATCAATGTCATAATTCACCCAAGTGAATTGATCTGAAACATTCGGTGGGACAGACAGAAGAACAAAGTGCACTGGAGTTTGCAGTAGTTTCCAGAAGGTCTATAATCAGTGTAGCCAATGTCATCTCCAGGACTAGGGTCATCTCTGACAAATATTACTTCCAGATCCCACACCCCTCATTTCCTGGAAATGGGTTACTATCAAACACTTCTCCTGGAAAAGACACCATGGACAGGTTGAATCCACCTGGAGGAAGTGGTGCTGAGATCACAACCCCAAAGGTGCTTTTCAAGAGTTAACTGTTTTTCTTTGAAGGTGTTTTGCTTTTCATTCAAGAAGCTTCTTCAATTCTGACTGGATGGTGGGGAATGGAAGGATTTATATTCCTTGCAGACAGCTGGTCATTTGCATTCTTTTAGAGAGTTGTCAATGTGTCCTTTCAGCAGTTCCAAGAAGGCTACACACCATTTGCATCACTCAGATGACCTTGAGGACACCGATAAACCTCCAAGTGGCCTTAACAACTCTCTAAAAGGATGCAAATGATCAGCTGTCTGCAAGGAATATAAATCCTTCCATTTCCCACCATCCAATCAGAGCTGAAGAAGCTTCTTGGATGAGAAGTGAAACACCTTCAAAGAAAAACAAGAAAGTCCAGTTGCCTCATGAAAAAGCACCTTTGGGGCAACCATGACCTGGATGACTGAGACTCTCCATAGACATCTAGGTATCAAGTGCTGTTAAGTAATATATATCAAGATATTTATATTTGAATAAATATGGGACTAAAAAGTTTCACTTAGCATTTGAATAAGTATTAGATTTACAAGCTTTATTACTATTTAGTTATTTTTAAGGAGAGTTAAAGTGTGATAGGATTTAAAGTGTTATTAGAGTTAGTTAGCATATTATAGTTTAAGATTGTTAGGGTCAATACCCTGGGAAGTCGGGGGGAGGGGAAATTGGGTGGGGGTGGGGGAGGGATGGGTTTTATGTTTAAAATGTATCTGTAAAACTTTTTAATAAAAAAGATATTTATATTTAACTCACTCTTCAGTATATTAATTTTTGACAAAGACATCTACGGATAGATGACAAAAGTTATAAATACTGTCTAACAGCTTCAAAGCTCTCTTTATTTCTTTTCTTTTCCTGGGCTTCACAGCACAAAAAACAAAATAAAGAAGTGTCATCTGAGTTTCGTATCTCAGATTTATTCTCTTCAGCCATACTTTTGTTTGATTTTAAAGAGACCAACTGGATCTAAGAATGTGTGTGACCATATCTTTTAAGTTCTTTCATTCACATCTATTTTCCCCTTTTTTTTTCAGATGAAGAAACTCTGGTTTTTAGACTGCATATCAGTAAAAAGATCGAGACAGTGGTGGGATTCAAATATGCAAACAACTAGTTCTCTGTGTGGATGCCGTTTCTGGAAGTCCATTCTGGGCCTGGGCAACAAAAAATTAGCTACCAGTTCTGCCGAAGTGGTGCGAACCGGCTGAATCCCACCACTGGATCCAGAAAATAAAAGGATCTTGCCTCCAGAATCTGAAAGAACATTTATTTTGTCAGATGTCTGTTGTGTAAATATATGGAAGCAAAATACAGGTAGTCCTCAAATAATGACCAGAATTAAGCCCAAATTTATGTTGCCAAGTGAGACATTTATTAAGTGATTTTCCCCCATTTTATGATCTTTCTTGCCACAGTTGTTAAGTGAATTGCTGCAGTTGTTAAGTTAGTAACAAGATTGTTAAGTGAATCTGGCTTCCCCATTGACTTTGCTCATCAGAAGTTTACAAAAGGTGATTACATGACCCCAGAACACTGCAACCATCATAAATATAAGTCAGTTACCAATCATCCAAATTTTAATTATGTGACTATGGGGATACCACAATGGTCATGTGAAAAACAGTCATAAACCACATTTTTCAGTGCTATTATAACTTCAAATGATCACTAAATGAACTGTTGTAAATCGAGGACTACCTGTAGATAGATATGTTCACCAGATCCAAAACCAAACAAGATCTAAACCCCTTTTAATATTTGTTTTGTTTATTATTTCCCATTTTTATTATTTTTTTAGAAATAAGTCAAGGCCACAACACACACAATACTCTTACTGCCTCATATTTTCTCTACCGTGTTTCCCCAAAAGTAATACCTACCCTAAAAATAAGCCCTAGCTTGATTTTTGGGGGTGGGCCTAATATAAGCCCTACCCCAAAAATAAGTCCTAGTTTGGGGGCAAGGCGCACACCTAAAATCAATCTAGGGCAGAAGTGGGAGGATGGAGCTACCCCATGAGTCCCATACCCACTTACCAGGTCTCCCATGAATCAACACCTGCCTCTCCTCACCAGCCCAATTCTTCTGCAGTGTCCACCGGCCTGCATATTGCAGTCAGAGAACTTTCCGGAAGGCCTCTGCAGTCAAGAACCAAGCTATGGATTCAATTGTAGCTTGGTTCTTGGGTACAGAGGCCTTCCAGAAAGGCCTCTGACTGCAAAATACAAGCCAGAGCTCCATTCTCAGCTGCAGAATGAATGGGCCGGCTGGGCAGGGCTGTTGGTGGCACCGCCATGAGGCGAGTAGAAAAGACATGAGGCGAGTAGAAAAGAAAAGAAAAAAAGTAAAAAAGACACCGCCATGAGGCGAGAAGAAAAGTAGAAAATAAGACCTGGTGCCTCTTTTGGAAGCAAAAAAAATAAAAACTGGGTCTTATTTGTGTGGAAATATGGTACAACAACCCTGTGAGATGAGTTGGGGCAAAAGAGACTGGCCCAAAGTCACTAAGCTGACTTTCATAGCTAAGATAGAATTGAATTCATGGCATCCCAATTTCTAATCTGGCACTTTAATCACTAGATCAAATTGGCTCTCTTTTTTGGAATCATTTTAGATTAATAAGAAATTATGTCTAACTGAAAATGTTCAGAATAATTGCAACTGCAGAAAGGGTTTTGGTTAGTTTTTCTTAAAAACCCAGAGGTTTCTACAGATGTTTGCTATATCATTTCCATATTGCACTCAGATTTGATATAGTAGTCCATGCACAGACTCTCATTATGAGGTTGCTAGCTACATGGAAGCCAGTTTGGCTACATGAAGACCAAACTTGTTGAGATTGTTTAAGGACATAGAGGAGTAGTTGAAGATTTATCTGGAATACTTATGTGTTGAAGGTTCAGATAACAAATGTTTGAATGGTGCTACAGCTATGCCTACAAGGTCAGGAATAGTTGTCCATCTGGGTTTAATTCTGTATTAACAAAACTTGAAGAAATCACAAGCAGGAACCATATTAAACAGCATTTTCCTAGACCTACAATGAGTTCCTTTCTCCTTTCTTTTTCTAATGGAAAATACCAACTTTGATCTCAGTTTTTTTTTTAATCCTACACAAATAGATGGTGTTTTCAGAGGGAGAGCTCTTTTATTTTCTAATGGAAAATACCAAACTTGAGCTCATTTTTTTAAAAAATCTTACACAAATAGATGGTGTTTTTGGATGGAGAGCTCTTACTGTTATCACTCAAAATATATTATGTAAGTATTCCATTCTTTTCCTCTGTTAAAATATATTTTATGGAAAGAAAAAGACAGAAACACAAAAGGGTTAAAGATACAAAGAAGAGGGAACCATCTTGAACATCCCTGCTCCAAATTTCATGAACAAAACAAGACGATTACTGCAGTAAAAAGCCTCTGGAAACACCCAGAAAATGAAGACTAGAAAGAAAATCCTTTTAAGAAATATGAAGTTTGAAACAACCTATAGTTTTATAATTACACTTGTCCTGGTATTTGTCTTAAATTAAAACTGAAGTGAAAACTAGTTGACACCAGTTTTCTGCGTATTTACAAACTCCTGGAAAAGAGAGGTGTCTAGTCATGTTGGGCAATGTCTGTTGTCCATTTCTCCAGTGTACTTGCCTGGAAAGGGAAAATCAGAAAGGCAATTGTAAGTCTAATGGTTCAAGATGCCAGGTGCTCTCTTTGAAATCAAGTCAGAGCAAGCAGACTTATTGCTGGACAGAATGAGCTGTTGGCCTCAAGTCTGCAGATGCTGAGTAAGGATTGGATTATTAGAGCTACAATTTGTTGATCGTGCTAAAGTACTGCGAGTTGTAGATATAATATTTTTATGCAGGGATTTCTTGCAACCTGAACATTTTTTCAGTTAAAAATGGTGGAAGGATATCTTTTACATGGATTAGGACAGACATGTCAAACACAAGGCCCAGGTGCCAAATGCGGCCCGCAAAGGGGTTTCATGCGGCCTGCGAAGCCATCCTGGAAACAGTGAGGGAATGGCCCCCACTGCCTTGGCCCTGGCCCAGAGACCCTCCTTCTGCCAGAGACCCTCAGATCTGTCCCACTCCTGCCCAGGCCCCCATAGGCACCCTTGATGCGAACAATGTAGAGCTGGCCACACCCACCTAGTAGGCCATATACACTCTAGCCATGCCCACCCAGTAGGCCATGCCCACCCAGTAGGCCACGCCCACCCAGGCCATACCCACCCGGCCCCCTGAGGGCAACCGCAATGCTGATGTGGCCCTCAGTGAAACTGAGTTTGACACCCCTGGATTAGGATAATAGCCTACGTTATGAAGCTAGTATGGATTAATGTGCATTATTCAACTGAAATTACTGAGTTGCACTATTGTAACAGCCCAGTTCAATGCTAGTTTACAGTATACTGTGTACTTATATAGTTAGTGGGCTTACTTTCAAAAAAGTATGCCTATGGTTGGAACAATCCTTTGCTCTCAAGGAAGAATGGCAGAATTCCATTCTGTTAACTCCCTGTAACTGGCCATAAATAAAAATATTCAATATTTTAGTATAAAATTATACAATATATAATTGAAAAGTAACATTCAGGTGGGTTCAATATTCTCCATAGTCTGTTTTCCACAACCTTCTAGAAATGTTGAGCTTCAATTCTCAGGATACCCAGCTAGGATTTCCATTTAATTGCTGTTTAGTCATTTGCTCTTGATTTGACAAAATTCCAAGAGCTGTTTGTAGATTTGCAAAGTAAGATCCCTTGCTTTTCTGGGTAAGGCTGAGATATTTTTGTGCTTCTCTATAAATCTATTCCTCTGGGATACAACTAGCATCTCTGGCACCTTTATGTAAATGAAATCCTTGTAGGTAAAGCAATAAAGCAAAACCATTTCAGATGAACATTATGAGAACAACTCTATCTGAACACGTTAAGATGGCAATTAGATAAAATTAAAGCAGCAGGATTTTCCTTCCCTGGAGCAAATGGACCATTTAACACCCTCCTCGTACAGGACAAAAGATACACAAAGTTCTCCATAGGAATAACATTATTTTCTTTAAATTCTACCTCAGGGATTATGGTTATGTAAATAATAACTTACTCTGGAGATCTGAGGACACAAGAGCCATGCTTGCCTTCTGTGCAAAGTGTTATCTTATTCAGAGTAAATAAATGAAAAAACCCCCATCCCCTGCTGATGGTAAACAAATTAAAACGTTCATATTTGCGTCACAAAATTAGGCTTTTTATATGTTCTGATGCCACAATCATAATAATCCCTTTATTCATAATGTTTTATATTAAGAGACATTTGCCAATCTGGTACAACTGGTTCATCTGTAGACAAATTTCAGGATAGCAGGTGAGAAACAGGGCTTTGGCTGCTCTGATAAATCAATTTCAGTAAGTACACGTAAGGGGGTAAAAATCCTGTCTCCTGTTGGCCCCAGAGGACCTTTCGGAAGAAAGAAATAAAAGTTTATGAAATTCCTGAAGAGAATGTGGAGGAGTGCAAGGAACATGGGATCACACAAAGCCAGCAGTCCTCCAAATCTAATCCAGTTGTAATAATAGGCACACATAATTGGGACTAAGCCTTACTGAAGTTAATATGCCTTTGACTGGGCTTTTATCCTGTTTCCCCCAGTTACTTCTCCCAGGCTTATCTCACATTATTTAAAAGCTGTTTGATGTTGAGAGAAGCTTTCAGGGGACTGTATGTGAAAGACAGGATGAAACTTCTTCTCTGAACTTCCTTGATTTATCTTAGGATCAAAGCCAATGTTTATTAAAATAAATGTCACAGTGTCCAGGATAGTGTCAGTGTGAAAACAGACCAGCAGAAGCTTATATTCTAATAATGGAGAGTTGTCATTGTTTCATTATTTAGAGTATTATTCTAGTTTTAAACAGAGTAACAGAAATCCTGTTTATATGAGAACAGGATTTAACCTTCCTGTTAAAGAAAAGGAAGAAAAAAGGAATCTTCTATGGATATTTGCTGATGTTTGGCATCAATAGCATTTCACCTTTTCTGCATGCAAATTCTATGCACATTTCCTTCTGTCTCAGAATGCCTCCAACCAACAGGTTCAATATCATTAACAAAAAGTCTCCCCCACACGCCAGTATCTTCTCTTAAGTGGTGTTTCCTGGCCTGGCCAACTCTATATTCTTACACGGTGTGTGTATATATATACAGTAGGATAAAAAGCCCTTTAATTTAAAAACTATTAATAAGTTTATTCACAATTAAAAAATTAAATTAAATTAAATTTAAATTTAAAAAACCAGCATAAAACATGTAAGTCAAAGTACCAAAGCACTACAAGTTCTTGGGTGGGTTTGGGTTTTCTTTTTGGGGTCCTTCTCTTGCAAGGGAACTGTGTGTTTTAATTAGTGCAAGAAGCAGACTCAAATTACTATCGGCTCTTCTCTAATAGAAAATTGTCATTTTTTTTTCTGTCTCAGTAGCCCTTGGTACATCTTGACATCTTTACATGTTTGACATGTTTAGCACTCAGTTTTTTTCCAGGCAAATCTGCATGATTACACAGCTGGGTTATAGCACAAGCAACTTAATAACTACTTCAGTAGCATTGAAGGCTATTAACTCATAGCAGACTCACTAACCTACCAAAATTCAATACAAAATTCCAGCAAGGCTTTAAAGTCACAGCAGCTTGAGAGTACAGAGATTCAAGAACTCAACTTTTAGCAAATTCAGTTGTATGATTCTATGTGAAGGCAGGTAGCAAGATATTACAGGTAGTCCTCATTTAATGATTGCCTTGTTTAGCGGCTATTTGCAATTATGATGGTAATGAAAAAGTAATTTTGCGACCAATTCTCACATTTATGACCTTTGCAGTAAACCTGAAGTAAGACTGTAAACACAGTTGTGGTTTCCCAAAGCTCATCTATACTCCATCTCCCATATATTGATATGGGATCTCAAGGTATGGTTCAGGAAAGTCTGCCTCAGCATCCCACATCACTCACCACATCAGCTCCACCAACCCACAAATGCTGAAAACTAGTGAGAGCTCATTTGCTACTTTAGATCTTATCTCCCCATAGGCTGAGCTGCTGGCCATCATCTGGTTTCAAGAATGGATCTGATATGGTGTTGGGGCTGGGAAGAGGGCAGAAAGGTGACTTTTTGATAGATGACCTATCATTCTACTTCAGGCTCCTTGCTAGCCTCAAGCTACCATCCCCTGCAGATGTCCAGAGGGAAAGGGTACAATATACCCCAGGTGAAAGCAGCTAACAGAAGCTAGGAGATCTCACAAAGAGGCCACATATTATGCAAGTAAGTAAGGGTTCTTTCAGGAGAAAATGGTTTAGAAAAACCTGGTCAGATGGCCTCAGCACCGGCTATGATATGAAGGTTGCATACAAATAGGTGTTCATCGAAAACTATTATCCTGGCACCTTTGAGCCAAAGTCAGGAGGAAGTGTGACAGGGGACAGTGTTCATAAAAGCAGAATCCTTCCTTTAGTTTTATTTTAATTGAATATCATTTTTGTTAGGAATTATGTCTATGGATCCTCCTTGCAACAGAGAAAAGAACTGCATTTTAATTACTCAAGCTTTATTATCTGCGTAAATATATATCTTTAAAACACAAAGGACAGTTCACCTGCATGAGAGATGCCACTGCAGCCAACTTTATATTGAAAGTAGGAAGCTGTGCCTCCTAGAACAATATTTCATTTGGTTAGGTTATTCTTCTTAGCTAACTGAATACATTTTGTTCCCTTGTATAATAAAATTACTATAAATCAAGTTTATCCAAAGGCTGAGGAAAGTATGCTTTCAATTCACAGGTTTACAGGGAAAACAAAAGATAAGCTTCGCCCCCCCAAAAAACCCAACAAACCCTAAAAAGCCTCATAATTTTTCTCTTATTATCAAGGTGGACCTAGAGAAGCCACAAAGCTTGCTGTGATATCAAAAACCAAAAGAGGAACACCGTCCCTAATTACAAGCCCAACAAACAACCCAATCGCCACTTGCTGTGGGACAACTTGCTGCAGGACAAAAATTACATAATATCGAAGAAATGGTGAAATAGAACTATTAAAAAAGGATGCACAAGGAGGGACAAAATGAAATGTGAATGACAAAAGTTAAAATATTTTTTCATTATTTTAAATAAAAAAATTGTTGAATTATCCTGCAGTGAGTTTTCCTGTGATGAATTGGCCACAGCAAAGTGCCCTGTGGCGAGATGGCCATAGCAACCTGTCCACAGCAAGTTGGCCATGTCTAATTGGCAGCAGTGCGTTCACTGCAAGTTGGTCGTGGAGAATGGTCCCATCGTGACCCCAAATGGCAAGGCGACATATACCCGTAGATCAGAGGACATCCTTCACATAACAAAACCAACAGCCAGGGATTACTGGCTCCAGAAAACTGCACGGCAGACAACATACCCCTGGATCACCTATGCTGGAGTGCAAGCAATTCTGCATGTAATGTTGTTTGCTTTTTTTGGAAGCATGCGGAAATTTGGAAAATCTTTTCAATTTAGATATTACTCCCTTCCCATTAGCATTATGGGTGTAGAGTCCTTGATGCTCTGTGAGCTTGGTTGTTTAATAATAATAATAATAATAATAATAATAATAATAATAAGAAGAAGAAGAAGAAGAAGAAGAAGAAGAAGAAGAAGAAGAAGAAGAAGTTGTTGTTGGAAGGGACCTTGGAGGTCATCTAGTCCAATCCACTGCTAAGGCAGGAAAGCCTATACCATTTCAGAGAAATGGCTGTCCAGTCTCTTCTTAAAAACTTCCAGTGTTGGAGCATTCACCACTTCTGGAGGCAGGTTGTTTCTTGCAGTTGTTTCATTACCTAACTTAGTAATGGAATATCTGCAAGAAGACAACCAAGCTCAGAGAGCACCAAGAATTTCATAGTTCAACCCTGAGCTTCAAATATTCTATTAGTGTTATGATTGCATGCTCTGTGCATGCATATGTTGTGCACATGCAGGTCCAACTATTGACTTTGGAGAACTATGTAAGTGGAGCTGAGCAACTGACAGGGGTTTGCGAGGTGTGTCCTGCTAGTTTTTGATAGTGTCTTCAGTCAATGGAGGGACTTGTGTGTACTAGACTAAAACAAGAGCAAAACCATGCCAGAAGATATCACAATGAAAAAAATAAATAAATGTTAGCAATGGGAGTAATAAAAATAAATAAAAAGCTTAATAATAAAATTGGCACCCAAACAATAAAGGTCCAAAAACCTTACTATAGTTTTTAAAAGAGCTGAGAAAACTAAACGACCTTAGTGGGAGACTAAAAGAAATGGTAGTTTAGGTGCCAGGTAAGTTTTTCTATAGAGGATATTTCGTAAATAGAGTACCACCATTAAAAAGACAAATCTGTCAATAACTTTAGCTTTCCATGATTCCTTTATCATTCATTAAACAAATGTTGTTGTTTGAAAGAGCGTGGAAGGATGCTCTGGACAAATCTAACAAGCAGACATTTTGTCTTAGACTTCAATTCCAATGCTAATTATTGCTGCACAGTCTATGTACACATTGCTAAAATATTGTGAACCTTCTACCAACAGAATTACAGTTTGTAACTTAACACAGATATACTCACAGATAGACTATAGTAGAACTCACCCAAAATTGCAACAACTTCATCATCTTGGATCACTTCCAAGGATCCTGAAACCACAAAGCAAAGATTGTCCACGCTCTCACCCGCATGGTAAATGAGATCTCCAGGAGCACAGTGCACAGTCTGAAATTCCATTGCAAGAGCTCGCAGGCACCCATCACTAGCTAGTCTGAAGGCTGGGTGCTCTTTAAAAACTTTTCGATTCAGATGTACACAGATATCTGCTCTCATGTCCTTAGGACAGATCTGTAAAACCTAGGACAACAGGACCAAAAGTAAGCGCGCACAAGCCTTATAGAGTGTGTGAAACCCTCTATGAAATTTATCTTTATATTAATTAATCCTTTATGTATTTGCCAAAGAATTTATTCTTTCTTTCTATAGTCAATTAGTTCTAGCTAGAACTGGAAACTCGTTCTCTTCTGTCGGTCACTGTATATGTTAAACAAAGGGTTGCTAAAGGATTTAGAGGCAAGCTAAAGAAACCTAGACTCTTTGATCTGGTTTTTCCCTATATTTTGCTTAACAATAAATTAAAGTAACTTCAGAATATTATAGTTTTACAAGACCAAAAAGAAAAAAAGTGATTTAAGTCAAATTTATTTTCAGATTAATTAATTATTCTCTTAATCTCTTAATCTGTTTCATTTGACCAATAAGCTTGTTACTATATAACTGATCATCACAGTTTCTTTCAAGTGATATTTTGAACCTGTTAAGAATTATATTTGCAAAATTTATTCATAACCATAAAAAGGTGAGACTTAATCTTTCTCTTTATTAGCTTTGCTTTACATTCTAAAGTACACTAGATAAAATAAAATCTCAGTGTTTAGAGATTTAGGGATGTATGAAATTTCAACAGATTTTCTCAGTTAAGTATGTAGCACTAATTACTTGAGCACTACTAGTGCTAGCACTAACTGCAGAGTACAAAATACACTTGTTATTCATTTTGTAACATTTTTCACTATTCGTATGTATGCAAAATCGGCAGAGCTTGAGAAGTAGGCTTGAGAATTTGAAGATCTATATTTATCAGCCGATTGTTCTATTTATTGATTTTCTACAGGACAAGAAGTCAGGGTGGCAGTAAAAATATAGGCTATTAGTAAAGGGCGGTGAAAAGCTAAGTAATGCTAGATTTCTCAAGGGACCTCACCTTTTCAGTATCAATGCCCCTGGACATTGACCAGGTAGAAACAATGTAGTCCATCACACGTTCACTCAAGCCTTTGGGCACTTGATAGAGCTTCAGGAAATCCCGGACACTGTTTAGCATTTCATGATATCGGTTTGTATTAGCATACATTTGCTGGAAGATAGTTGTCACATTCCCAAAAATGGTTGCGTATAACAAAGCTGCAAATAGAAGAAGGTGGGGAAGGGGGAACAAAATGAAGGTGGGCCTTCTCTGAAAGAGGCAGATGGTTTGGCAAATACAGCAATACACTGCAGTATTTGTGGGAGAAAATAGCATCAATTCCATCAATTGCAATAATAGTTATCTTCATTGTTACAACCCTAAGCGCTGATGCCATTTATTGCCTATAGGTACAAGCCTTTAGAGATTTCCTTTCAAAATTTCATGTATTATATAAAAGAAGGGTGCCTCATCTTGATACAAATTCTCTTGTTTCAATTAAGAGTGCCATTTCCAATTTGGTTTATGTTAAATGACTTACTGGGTAACTCCACAGCTGTGCAATTAGGGAAACATTTTCTAACCCTAGAGCAGGGGTCTTCAAACTTGGCCCTTTCATGATTTGTGGACTTGAACTCCCAGAATTCCTCAGCCAGGCACACTGGCTGAGGAATTCTGGGAGTTGAAGTCCACAAGTCATAAAAGGGCCAGGTTTGAAGACCCCTGCCCTAGAGGCTGCTCATTCAATCTAGGCTTGATGTCACCTTAAATCATTACCTCCCATTCACTTAACTGTACACAGGCACAGACCTCTTTCAATGCTGTAAATAATAATGCATATATTTATTAACTTTTGTAAGCTTGCCTTTCCCAAACAGAAGTTTATGGAGTCCTACAAAAGTTAAAAATGGCTTATACAAAAAATGAACAGGCACAAATTCAACAAAAGCCAGCTCATCGAAAGCCCTTCAGCAGCTTGAGCATGAAAGGTCTCTGTTTTTTTTCCCACTTGGCAGATCAGATTATTTTTAATAAAAGTCAGATAAATGTACTTAGAGAGAGTGTTATATTTGAGAAGCCACAACAGGAGAAGCTGAGACTCAGAAAAATGTCAGATCCAGAAACAAGCCTCCATATACAACAACAGTGATTGATTATTTCATGCAAGAGATGCAATTCCACCTAAAAGGAATGGCAGGAAGTATTGTTGGGGAAAACTCTGCCAAAACTTTTGAAATATTGCTGCCAGCTATACAGTTCAAAGCTCTCATGAAACCATTATAGTAAGTCCAACCATTGCTCCATCTATTCTAGATAGAGTGTACTGGGGATGTACTGATGTATTGGGGATGGACAGGGACTGATATGAAACTTGAATTCTGAAAGTAGGTCTTGAATGCTTTCACAAAATGATTGCCCAGAAGTCTTCCAATTTACAAAATGGCTAACACAGACGAGATAGTAATCACAGACCAATTTGAAGGTAATCACAGACCAAGATGAAAAGGTGATGTTATTAGTTCATGCTTGTCAGTTCGTCCTTTTCAACCCCTAATAGGACATATTAGGACTTGAACCCAAATGGTTTATTGCTGGATGGCATTATTCCTACAAATATATTTAAGGCCTGTTCACTACTGTTATTTGAGCCAAGCCAGCATAGGTGTTATGCCTGTATGTTCCCAAATCAGTGTCTTCCAAGGAAAGCTGAAGCCATTTTCTTCTGGTTCAGGTGTGCCTCAACTCCATATTGGATCTTCACCGGGAGGAGGCTGATTTTCCAGTTGTAAGAACTATTGTCCATTTCTACTCCCTTCCACCTGAGCTTACTTCCTGGTAGATTCCACAGGCAACTTTATTGGCAAATCTCCTCTTAATCTGGTCAGTTTTACAATGCCTGTAAAAAAATGTGGTGGCCTGACCATCTCTGCCTATGCACAGATCCAACTCTTGGAGCAATCTAATTTCTGAGTACAAACTATTACACATACTTTCTCCATAAACAGTGTTTCTGGAACCATAGTTAAATGTTGGAAAAAAGTTCCTACTTGAGGTTGCAAATTTGTGACGTCATGCCATGTGCACAGCCTTTAACAGAAATTTATATGCAAGAAAAATATTACCTTCACACCAGACAACTTTCCCCTCATCAACCCCTCAGATATCTTGCGGCTTGGCCAAAGACAAACAATATATGCTGAGAACACAAGGGGGAGCTAGTTATTAATTTTGCTCCTTTCTGTAAGGAATGGGAATTCAAGTATCTGAATCCCACTGATAATTTTATAGTCTCCTATTGGATGGCTGGAGGACACACTGAGTAGCTCAGGGTTCTCAACGTTTAGCCCTTCAAATTAGGACAGAGCAGGAAACAGACTCCACAAGATATGCTGAAATTTTATTTTTTATATGGGCTATAGTAACAGAATCTTGAAATCCTGACAGCTTCTTTTATATCAGAGAATCAAATTTCTGATGATCTTACCTAGTTTGGTAATGAAACATCTGCAAGAAAACCACCAAGCTCAGAGAACACCAAGGAGCCCACAAAATCAAGTTTACGTTTCTTTGCAACATCTGCTTCTTTTTCTTAAATTCTGTTTTGCTAACTGCCAAATTCCTTCTCCAAAGTCATCTCTGTGGTTCTCTATCCAGAATTCCTTATTGTTAGGAAGAATGAAATGGATTGCAAAGTTCACCTTGAAATGCTTACAAGGAGTTGGAGAGTAGAAATAGTTCCATGAGGAAATGCCCATTGACCAAGATGTTATGCCAATATTAGACTATTTTTGAAGTATCTCTAAAATGTTGTCCATATATCAGCATTAATAGAGAGATGGTACATTATATACAATAGCAACAATGTTCTAAGCAATTTAACATGCAGCTTGTATCAAAATATCTTGAATCTTTCTTTATCCTAGCTAAGGCTGAAAGGATCACAGGCAATAGATTCTTGAAAATAAGATTAATCCCTGATATAAATATACCCAAGATTGAATGATAAGCATTTAAATATTATCTGAACATAAACAAATAGAGTCAAACGGCCAATCATTCTAAAAATCTTGTTTTTTAAATCAAAAACATGTCTCCTCCCATATAAAGGTAAAGGTAAAGGTTCCCCCGCACATGCGTGCTAGGCGTTTCCGACTCTAGGGGCCAGTGCTCATCTCCGTTTCAAAGCCAAAGAGCCAGCGCTTGTCCGAGGATGTCTCCGTCATCATGTGGCCGGCATGACTAGACGCCAAAGGTGCACAGAACGCTGTTACCTTCCCACCATAGTGGTCCCTATTTTTCTACTTGCATTTTTATGTGCTTTTGAACTGCTAGGTTGGCAGAAGCTGGGACGAGTAACAGGCGCTCACTCTGCTATGCGGCACTCGGGATTCGACTCGCCAAACTGCCGACCTTCTGATCGACAAGCTCAGCGTCCTAACCCACTGAGCCATATAGAATGGTCTAACTCCTCTGATGATTAATAATGGTTATCTTGATTTTGTGACATTCCATGGATCTTCATTTAACAATCAGAAAGAAAAGGTTTTGGTTGAGAGGTTTATCTACAGAACAAGCTTCCTCCTTGAAATTAAGCATGCTTAATTTATTATGGCTGAAGGTAAAGATAGCCCTGAGTGTGCTCAACTCTTGGTGCAAATCTCCATGTATTTTTCTTGGCAGAATGATGGAAGAGATTTCAATTTTGTCCAGCGTGGTGGTCTAGACTAGTCAACAGACCTAGGTGGTTCCCCATTCTATATTAAGCAATGTCAACTGTGCTAAGTTTCAGCCAAGATCAGCCCACAGTCTCTTTAGATTTTAGGTACATGATAGAAACTTTTTTTTCCCTCAACTTAATGTTTCATCATTTTAGTAGTGTTACTGTGACCAAGTGTGTTTCTTGTACATTCAGCAGAGAAAATGGCAAAGTCCATATGGAAAAAAGATTAACACTGGACATTATTTATTTGTACATTGCTCTTTTCTCTGGAACAGAACAGCATAATGTACAGAGGAAAATCACCATAAAAACCATTTATAATTGTAAGAAAAAAGGCCCAATTGCTGATAAAAGTTTTTAAAATGCAACATTTAGGTATACTGTAAACTGAGTAAGCTGCCCAGAGTGTGTGAGCCGCCCCTGTATGTGAGTTGGGCAGCTACTTAAATGTGTCTAATAATTAATAAATAAATGGTTCATGAATGCAGTTAATGTGAAGCCAGTTTGATTGTGAAGCAGTTACAGTTCTGCACGTGTCCTAGTAAGAATACTGCAAATTATTTTCTCAACCTAAAAGCCATCCATGCTTCTCCAGGAAGAGAATTTAATAAACAGGGCAGCATCTCCCAAAATAGCTTTCTTTCAGCCAGCACACTACAGGCCAAAGTCACAGACAATAGTACCAACAGCAATAGTTCTATTTTTCGTGTGCCCATAACCAGATGAGACCCATAGACAAATCCTCCCCAATTTATCTTAGTAAAGGATTTTAGGGAAGACAATATTTCAGATATTTACTACACATTGCTTTATTAAAACTTTTATTATTAAATTTATATACCACCCAAATCCCAGCAACTCCATGGGATCTTTTTGGTTAGTGAAGGTTTCTTTTTAAAAAAATATATATATTTATTAAATTTCAAAAAGAAACATTAAAATACAAATTATCATAAAGGGGAAAGGGGAAAGGAAATTAAAGGATAATTTTAAAAGTGCCAAAAAAAACTTATCAAGCAAATAGACTAGTATTCTCAACCTTTTTGACACATCTGAAATTGGAGGATTTATTTGGTCAAACAGCAACCAGACAGCAGCATTTTGCCCCAACTACAACTTTTGGACCATTTTCAAAGGTAGAATATGTAGCATGCAGCGCGGTAATCCAGTTGTGAGGGCATAGATAACTAAGTTAGAGCATCGTGTCCCTGGGATATATTCATAAATAAATAGCAATGGAGCAGAAATGATTGCTGTATTTAGAAGCCTGAAAAGGAAAAAATTCTCTGCCATGTCTTGTCTTATCACAGAAGCATTATCATTTGGCAATGATAAGAAGGCATCAATAACTGAAAAGTGATGGATAGTCTTGATTTAGGCCCAGGAGCCAATTATTTATACAGATATAAAAAAATCATAGAAGAATTGAAGATTGAAAAATAAAATAATTTACAGGTGCTATATACATGCATTCACATGAAGGAAGTTCAGAGAAGGAAAACACAAAAGATGCAAATGTTAAGAAACAGTCCTTAGGAAGCAACTCCCTAAGAGAAAGTGAGAGAACTACCTAAGACAGGGGTGGGGAACCTTGGCTCTTTTATGACTTGTGGACTTCAACTCCCAGAATTCCTGAGCCAGCCGGCTGGCTCAGGAATTCTGGGAGTTGAAGTCCACAAGTCATAAAAGAGCCAAGGTTCCCCACCCCTGACCTAAGAGAACTACCTAGCAACTACCTAAGAGAAAGCAGAATTGAGAAAACCTGAATCAGGATCCTTCGGAGAGAATGAACAATGCCATCATGCAAAGAAAGACCAGTTCAATGTCATCTCAGTTTCAGTCCAGGTCTCAATAAAGGTACTGTCCCATCTTTTAAATATTTACTTTCTCAGGAAATGTTCAGAATAGAGGGAGGAATAACAATGTCTGAAACATTTCTGAGAGTGGTCTGGCAATGAAGCCACCACCATCTGAAAAATCAGGCCATTGAGCAATCATTTATCTTAGGTATGGGATGTAATCTTTTTATGATCATTCGCTCTATGATACCCCACAGCATTTGAGTACCCTAACCCTAACCCTAACCCTAACCCTAATCTTAGGTATATTTCTTGGCTGCTTGTTTCTTCACTGTTGATGGTTAATCCTAAAAGTCAGAAACTGTCCATCGCTTCAGTATCTTCATTGTCAATTTTAAGATTGGTTACAGGTAGTCCTCAACTTATGACAGTTTGTTTAGTGATCATTCAAAGTTACAGCAGCACTGAAAAAAGTGACTTATGACCATTTTTTCATACTTACAACCGCTACAGCATCCCCATGGTCACATGATCAAAATTCAAACGCTTGGCAACTGACTCGTATTTATGACGGCTGCAGTGTCCTGGGGTCACGTGAACATCTTGTGCAACCTTCTGATAAGCAAAGTCAATGGGGAAGCCAGATTCACTTAACAACTATGTTACTAACTTAACAACTCCAGCGATTCACTTAACAACTGTGGCAAGAAAGGTTGTAACTGGGGTAACTTAACAAATGTCTCACTTAGCAACAGAAATTTGGGACTCAATTGTAGTCATAAGTCAAGGACTACATGTATTGTATCTGTTGTCATTGGTTTGGTCTACTTTGTACTTAATTTTAGTTTCTTTTTTTTTTCATTCTGCTCCTCGACTTTTATAACTAGGGCTTGCAGATCCTTTACATTTTCAATTATCAGGGTAGTGTAATCAGCATAGCTAAGGTTACTGATGTTTCTTCCTCCAATGTTAAAAAACCATACTCATCTGCCTGCAATCCAGCTTCCCTATATTCAGTATACTGTTGAATAAATAAGGGGAAAGTGTAGAGCTTTGATCACCCCTTTACCAATCTGGAGTATCTAAGTTTGTAATGAGGACAGTGAGATGTTATAGGATTGCAATTTTTCTGAGCACTTTCCACAGCTTGACATGATTGGCATAATCACCTGCCTTTCTACAACTGATGAAGCATGTTGTGACTTCTTTTTGATATTCTTCGGCTTTCTCAATCAACCAGCGTGCATCAGCACTAATATCTCAAGTTCCTTGGCTTTTTCTAAAGTCAGTTTGAACCTCTGGCACCTCTTTTTCCACACAGGGCTCTAATCTGTGCTAGATGATCCCAAGCGTTATTTTGCTAGCATGTGAAATTAAGCATATTGTACAATAGTTTACACATTTTGTTAAATCTCTCTTTTTTGGTATTGGAATGTAGACTGATATCTTGCTTTTTGTATATAAATCTTTTTATTAAAGGTTTTACAAAGAACACAAACACCAACACAAAGTAATAAAGGATTTTTTTAAAAAAGCAAGGGAAGAAAGGAGAGAAAAATACAGAAAAAGAGACCCCCCAAAAGTAAAAGGAAGCTTCTGATTTCTTCTGCAGCAAATACTAATACAATTACAATTGTTAGTCATATGATTACAGCCTAACTGGTTGGGTTGGAAATATATAAGCCATGATTTGTAATGTATTGTATCTCTTTAAATGTGTAATGATTGGCCAACACTCTGTTCATTCAATGGCCATAAGAGGGAGCTAGAGACATAGCTTCTCTCTGTGTGTGTTAGTTACTTTGTTACGTTGCTTGCTGATTATTGTTGATTGTGGTTTTGCTACTGTTTGCTAAACCTGAAGAGCTGTGTTTTTGACTTTTGGACTGGTAAGATGACTTTGTATTGGATAACTCTTGAACTGTTGATATCTTCTCTGTACCCGTGTATGACCTGGACTGTTTATTCTTGACTTGTGCTACTCCTAAAAGTAAAGTTTTTTTTCCTTTTTTACACGCCTCAGTGTATCAGTGTGGTTGTTGTGCAAAACCTGACTACTCTCAGTACCACTTCTTTTGGGCATTCTCCTTGTTGACTCAGGAGATATTCTGCACAAACCCTGTCAACAACATTGTCTCTTACTCTATGGTTACAAAAGAGCTCAATTTTTTTATTCATTTTTTTCCAAAAATCAAAATCACAAGTGTATTTTTTTTCTGTTTCATGCAAAAAGTCTATAAGGAGTTTCCAGTCAGCCATAAATACAGATGTATTTTTCTCTAAACAAAAAGCTTAATATAACCACAAGATCTGCAAAATCCATCAGGCACCCAGCCAATGTGAAGCACAGCTAGAAAGTTAGCAAATGGGATCTCTCATAAAGATTGTGTTTGCTAATCTTCTGTCCAAAAAACTAACAAATGGGATCTTTCTGAAGGCTACTGCCTACTCCTGCCCAGTATGAACTGGTGCCTTTGCCATTGCCTCTAAAGGGATCATCTGCCTCCCTGTCACTGATGCCCAACACGGAGGCCTTCTTGCTTTAGCTTGGTGGTGGGATGATGTTGTGCCTTGAATGACCGTAATAGGAATGTATATTCCCAACGTTCTTCACTTATCCTTCCCAGGAATGATAAGGCAGCACAGCAGGACCTGCAGGTGTTATGGCCAGAACCCAACAATAAATTAGGTGTTTTTTAGACTGGTTATTTTAATGTAATGACCTTTTCAGCAAAATCAGGCTTAATTGAGCACCTTTTTCCACTTTGAGTCTAATATTTCATTTTCATCAAGGCACTCCAAACATGCGTCCCAATTGCTAATTATAATTCCACACTCTACATTATAATTATTCTTGCTCAAAGGCATTGTATTCCTGCATGAGTGATCTTTACTTTACTATTAGTTACTTACAGAAGAGACAGTAAGAGCAGTGAAGACTTGTCAGCACATTAAGATAAGCTGACCCACAAATGTTTCTGAATAAAGTTTTTAGCTCTATGCCCTTGTGACCCACTTCTTCAGGTCCTCTACATTTATAAATCAAATTGTTAAATACTCTTAGTTTTTATCATTTGTAAACAACTAACGAGCAAAAAGGAAAAAGGAAAGGCACAGTTGATTATGTGCTTTCAATTCAGAGTAGACAACCATGTAGATAGACTTCTCCTGGAGGGTCTTGGACAATTCACTGTGGCCAACTCACCATGGCCATCTCAGTATTGCCAACTCACTACAGTCATCTCACCATTGCCATTTTGCCATAGTCAACTTGCCACAAGACAATTTGCCATGGATAACTCACTGTAGGATAAATCCAGACAGGAAAACTCAGTGTGATAAACTTTATCCGCCACTATTTCTTCAACCTTATTTTCATTTTTGTCTATTTCCACAGTTCAATACAGTTGAGCTATCCTGTTTGAAATTGTCCTGCAGTGAGTTGTCCCATGGCAAGTTGGCCGTGGCGAAATGACCATAGCAAGTGTACTGCGGCGAGTTCTCCCATTCCATCTCCAGGATGATCAATGCTTAACTTTGCTCTTCAGATCTTGCAGTGGTGTACTCATCACACTATAATTACGTTGATCCAATAAATCCAAAAATATCTGATATTTGATATATTACCCAACTACCTACAAAATAAAATTAACTGGAAAAGGAAAAGAAGGTATTTTATTATATAGTATCTTACAAATAGCCAGTCAACACAATGGAGAAAAAGCTGTGTTAACGTGCAATATTTAAATATTCATCTATTATCACATAAAAGTTGCAATATGAAAAAAATATGAAGCTGTCATATTTCCAGCTGGAAAATGAACAACTGTATATTTTTCTAAGATTGTAACTTTTCATATTTGGGGAAATCATTATTTTTTCAAATTAGCATCTTAGTAGTTTTCTTGCATTTCTTTCCTTTCCAATAAACACACAGTTACTATTACATTGTTTACCAATTATTATTTTTCACTCTCTCAAAACTCTTTAATATTTGCCAGGCAACATAAATCCTTGAACATGAAAAAATACAGCTCCAGGATTACAGGGAATCCTGGCCTCTTTTCCCATTGGCCTTGACAAGAAATGAATCTCTGAGTTTTCTACTCCTAATGGAAAGAAAAATGCTGCTGTTGGGGTTTGCTTTCATTGATATTTCTGCATTGAGCAAGGGATGGGATACAATGCCTTTCATGGTCTTGTCCAATAGTCATATATAATAGGCTGCTGAGGGGAATGAAACAGAATAATAATGGAAGAAAACTGTGTGTATCTGCAATTAGGAAATAATTTCCACTAATTTGTTTGGTCAGCCTCTTTGGTGGTCTGTTTTATTTTTTTTTATTATTTTTGAAATATTTGTATTGTTTTGTTTACTTCAGCCTTATCAGGACAAGATTTTTATTTTGTCTTTAATATTGCTGCCATGGTTTTGTCTGTGTACTATTTTATTGTTTTAAAAGATTTAAATTGCTTTTATTATGCTTGATACATTATTGTTTGGACTGCTACGTATTTGATCGTTATAAACTAAGTACCGGTACTAAGTATTTCGTTAGACTGGTCAAAATTTAAGGTAGAACACTTTTTCAGCCATATTAAATTTAGCCATATTTTACATAGTTCTCTGTGTAAAACATGTGACTGAGCAAAGGGGCCACTCCAGCACAGTAATATGTTAAATCTAATATAGGTGAATTCTTTCAAACCATCTTTCTGCAATAAACTTTGAATGTGTGCTGAAATCCAGCATCTACTGTAGTTTAAAAGCAGGCTGACTAGCTTAATTTCATTTGGACTGTTTTATGTGTGATTGTTCCCACTCCTTGTTTTTCCTATAATTCCCTATGGATAATCAATTCCTTTTTAAATATAGAGCTTTGGTTTCATTGATTTTGTAAGGTATTTCTCATTGAAATCCTCCTTGTATGCATGACTGCATGGTTGCACAGCTATTCCCTAAATTTCAGGGTTTGAAAAAGCTTGGTTAACTTCTGAGCTTTGAGATGAAAGATGTAAAACAGCTTCTGTTCTATTTTCTTACAGTTGGATTCAAATAAAAGATCTTTGGTTAAAGGCTAAGAATTCCCCAGCTGGCCAGAGAAGGGGATGTTGGGAAGTTCAGCCTAACTCATAACATCCAAGCATAAACAACTTGTCCTGGGGAAGATTTTGCTACTAAGATTTTAAATTATCCTTCTGTCCAGTTTTAACAGAAGTGTTAAAAATTAAGGTACAGATGATTAAATATGCAATATTAAAACTGTCATTCAACATTGTATTACGTATATCAATTTAATAAAAAGCAATGATTGACAATCCAAAAGGATGCACTCAATCTGTAGTTCTAATTCTAGTGCTGATATCACAGCTATAAAAAGGTAAACTTAGAATGTATCCATCATATCTACATCTAACTAGCATGATTTCCTGCAACAGTGCTTCAGTAGTGGGTTTGAAAGTTATGCTCATATCTTTCATATTATAGTTACAGCTTTACAATTCCAAATGGCATCCAATACCTCAGCCATCTGAGAAGAGCATACTTCAGCTTGACTCCATCCAACCCATGTATATTGCCTAACCACACAACTGTTTCTTAATAACAGAACTAGGATGTTGTTGTTTTGTTGATTCACAAAATATCTCCTGATAGTGCCAACTTAGAAGTGCAATCCTCCAAAATTAAATTATTTATAATCTCACCCATTTTTACAAAGGAGTAAACCAGATACTTCTGTGTCACCCTGAAAGGGAAAAAGAAAGATATTTTCCTTCAGCTAAGCTTTCCTTTTGGTGGCTTCATGGGTGCCTCCACATTACGTTCCTGGCAAGAATTTGAAAATAATTTGCCAATGCAGATCCTATTGGGATGATTTTTAATTTCCCAGTCTAGATTACAGTCTGAGATCCTGATGCTACTACTGCCATCCAAGCACTACCAGGTCTGACTTCTGAAAATCACCTACATTGGAAAGGACACGCCTAAGGATGGTTTAACTAAGGCAAAAACCCAAATTACTTTAATTTAAATTAAATTAATATGTATTTAATAATTTCAAACCTCTTCTTGTTCAAAATTATACTTCAGCAGAACTTTTGGATGGGTTTGGAACTGCATTCACAGCTTAAGGACACCCATCTGATAGGAAATGTATTTATGTATTTCTTCTGGGTATGCTATACAGGAAAAATATCTGGTAAAGCACACCATCATTCTGCAAGCATTCTGATCTGGAAAATAGATCACCCTCTCTTGACCTGGGCTAGCATTTCTGCAAGTAATAGTGCCATGCTTCTGCAGGACTCCAGGAGGAGGAGGAGGAGGAGGAGGAGGAGGAGGAGGAGGAGGAGGAGGAGGAGGAGGAGGAGGAGGAGGAGGAGGAGGAGGAGGAAGAAGAGAGAAGAAGAAGAAGAAAAGAAGAATTGTTGCTTTTTATTTTATTTCTTTCCTTTTTTTCTTTAGAACATTTTCTGTGTTCTTTTCCTTACCTGAAAGTCTAGTGTTACACAGTAGAAATAATGAATTATTTAAAAAAACAAATACAATAAAAATAGCACTCCAAAGCCATAACTGAAATCAACAACTAAAATTTTCATTTACAGTTTCAATGATAAAAACAAATGGAGAATGCCAAACTGTACAAATTAAAAATAATTGTAGCAAAGACAATGATTCCCTCAAAACTGAATTAACTCTGATGAATATGGTGATTAAGGGACTGGAAGCCAAAGCATATAAAGAACACTTGCAGGTATTAGGTTTGTCTTGTCTAGTGAAAAGAAGAACTAGGGGTGACATGATAGCAGTGTTCCAAAATTTGAGGGCTACCACAAAGAGGTGGGGGGCAATCTATTCTCAAAGCACTAGAAGCAAGACAAGAAACAGTGGATGGAAACTAGTCAAGAAGAGCAGTAACTTAGAACTAAGGAGAAAATTTATGACAGTTAAAATAATTAATCAGTGGAATGGCTTGCCTTTAGAAGTTGTTGGTGTTCCATCTCTGGAGGCTTTTAGGAAGAGACTGCACAGCCACTTCACTGGAATGATAGGGTCTCCTGCTTGAGCAGAGGGTTGGACTAGAAGACCTCCAAGGTCCCTTCAGTCTGTAATTCGGAATACTCTAGCACAGGGGTCCCCAACCTATGGGCCATGGCCCAATTACTGGTCCATGCCTACTGCCACCAGGCTGGCGAGTGCATGCACACACATGTGTGAACTCTCCCCACTCACGCAAGCACACACGGACCCATTTACACATGTGCGTGGGGCTAGTGACAACAGCTAGCGCCTGCACAAGTACCATGTGGATTCGTGGCCCGTTTGCACATGCCAGGGGGGCTAGTGGCAGTGGCTAGTGCCTGTGCACATGCACAAATAGAACAATTAACCAGTGGAACAACCTGCCTCCAGAAGTGGTGAATGCTCCAACACTGGAAGTTTTTAAGAAGAGCTGGCCAGCCATTTGTCTGAAATGGTATAGGGTTTCCTGCCTGAGCAGGGGGTTGGACTAGATGACCTCCAAGGTCCCTTCCAACTTATTATTATTATTATTATTATTATTATTATTATTATTATTATTATTATTATTATTATTATTATTATAAATGGGGCTGCTAGCGCCATGTGGGTTGCATAGCCTGTTTGCACATGTGTGGGTGCGCGGGGCCCCATTTCCGCAATTTTCTCAGCTGGTCCCTTTCCCTCTGGGCTGCCTGCATGAAAAGGGTTGGTGGACCTCTGTTCTAGCATGGCTATGTATTTTTCCTTCCATTGCCTTCTTCTAGGTTGTTGTTGTTTTGGGTTTATACTTCCCAATCTAATCTATAGCCCTTAAAGTTCCTGGTCACGTTCCATCCAAGGATCAACTAAGACACCACAAAAGAATACTTGCTTTCATATGAATAATGTAATGTGTAAGTAAACAATTCTCCAGTTGTTCAGAAAAATGAAAAACTATAGATTTCTAAAGCATTTTTCCACTGAAAATTCATAGTGCCTTTTTTCCTTTGGAATGTTTAGTCCTTCCTGATCTAGCACCAACAGGGTTATCATCATCAGTGTGTTAAAATTTTACAGTTGAGTTTATCCAAAACCATGGATAAAGCTGGCTGGTGTAGAGCTGTGCAATTCACTATGAAGGGAATGTGCAGTAAAATCCAAAAGAGTGGCACAATAGAAAAATAAGATGTATCACTTGCACCATTTTATGTATTACAAAATTAAATCATCTTGAACATTGAAATGGATTTCCTTTTCCATTTCACAGTACTAATGAACAGGTCACTACTTAAATGAAGTCAGAGTCATTTAAGAGTATCATTTTCCTTCTGCAATTTATAGACAGTAATGCATGGGCCATTTTCAATTACATTGCTGAAATTAAATCTCCAACGAGAGATGCTGTTTTGATCATTTGTGCCAACAACTCTTAACTCAAGTTGTTGCTTTTCCCATACTGCAGAATTAAAGGGAAAGTGTGAAATGCAGCTTCAGGAATGTTTGAAGGATGTTTTGGTTAGCCATTGAAGCTCTTTGATACAGAATTTGCTAGAAAAGCAGAATGGTTTGGCATATTGACAAAGATTTTACTACGGCTCTCCATGAACTTTGCCTTGCCCCAAGGATGAAAGCCTTCTTGAAAGTATCTGGGTGAATATTAAGGCAAAAAAGAAAATGACATTCTTATAAGCGTATACTACAGGTCACTGAGCCAAACAGAGGAAATAGACGAACTTTTTTGCAGAGCAGTTAGCTGAGGTGTGCAGAAAACACACCATTGTGATAATGGAGGACTTTAATTACCCTGAACTCAATTGGGAAAGAAACTGCAGCAACTGATACATTGAACCGTTTCCTAACTTACAATTTTATCCTCAAAAAAGGGGAGAAGAGAAGTAGAGGGTCAGCTACACTAGACTTGATACTTACTAATGGGGATGAAATGGCTGAGGGAATAGAAGTTGTAAGAACTCTGAGAGTGACCATGTCATAACAGAAGGTAAGGCTAACTTTAGAAAGTCTGACTAGTGTTCTAGATTTTAAGAGATCTGACTTCAACAAATTTGGAGAAAGAATATGCAAGATTCTATGGATGGAAATCCTACAGAGAAAAACAATTCAGGATGCTTGGGAAACTCTGGACAAAGGGGATGCTAAAGGCCCAAACAGAAATAATACTATAGAAAAAGAAAAACAAGAAACACCTGAGACGAGCATGCTTGCACAGAGAGCTCTCTGACAAGCTGGATGTTTTAAAGAAAACATTGTAATAACATTTAAATAGGTGTCTTTTTTTAAAAAAAAAAGCTAACCAAAAGAAGCAAAAGTTCCTCACAAATTCAGAAAAATAGTATCTTGGGCCTAGACATACTGTACGTGACAAGGTCTCAACTACTTTGTATCGTTCCCACGCCCACTATAACTTTTGTACTCTCATAAAATGTTAAAATAATCTCAAGCTACCCAAAGATGTTCCAAAACTCTTTTAAACCATGATCGGTTGATAAATAAGAGTATTGTGGTTTACATATAATGCTAACCTATGGCTAAGAGCATACATGATATTCAGTTAAAAAGAACTATATTTTGACTTAGTAGAATGGAAAACAGGAGTTATTGTGTCCTGCCTCTCTTGGACTTCATTTGTTTTAAGCTTTTTACATTTTCCTCCCTTTACCAATTTTACTGAAGATTTTTAAAAAAATAATCCAGAACCCTTTTTCTTACCAGTATAATAAGTAGATTTTAACCCAATTCCTGAATAATACTCACAATTTAATACTTTTTCTTGCTCTTACTTTTGCTTTGGTGTGGGTTCTAAAGGTTCTTGATGACCTTTGGAATTCCAGAATATAATAACTGGAATATCACTCAAGATTTAGTAGATATCAGCATAATATAATTAATGAGGGTTGTATGATAGAATACTGGCTTTTATTAGGTTTCTATTTTTCCTGTGTTATTTAGTGATCGTATTTTATTATTCTTTTAAAAAATTATTTAGCAAAACTATATATCATTTGGAAAACAAAGTTCATATGCTTACCTTATCAAAAAAATAAAACCCAAAACAAGACAAAAACACAACAGTTTATTAGCATAGCATTTCCAGGCTTCAAAAGTTAACAAATTATAAAACCATTTAAAAGTTGAAATATGAGCCAGAAGGGTTGAAGCTGGTGAGATGCAATCCAATGATTTTCAAACTGGACAGAATCGGTATGGAACATAAAAATTTCCAGTTCTCAAAACCAGCCAAAGATAGATTTCTGCTTTCTACTGAGGGCAAATCTTCTGCCTAAATGTGAATTGTTTCTTGTCTTAAATAAAGCAACTTAACTAGTCATGTGCAGTATGTGACATTTTTACTGCTAGTTAATTGTCCTGAGATTTATCGCATTGGTTTGTGTGACGTCTGACAATTACTTCCCAGGAAGAGCGAGATGACATCTGTAGGAAAGGTGGTGTATGTACCTCATCTTCATGGCAGGAGTATAGAAAGAGTGAAGGCCCTTGAGAGGGGTTCTATTCCACACTATTTCCTATGTTATATTATTTGTGTCCTCATCAGTTCATGCAAATGTCTAAAGAGGATTTGTTAAGTTTTGAGGACTGCAGCTAGAAACTAGATCATTCTCTTTCTCAAGGATACTACCTAAGACACAAATCCTTAACTGTTTTAAATTGGTATACTACCTGGAATTTTGAAACCATGTAGCTACTGGTATAAATTGGCAGCCATGCAAAGACTGGGATAAAAAATGGAGGAAGAAGAAAGAAGTGGAACTTGCCTAAAGAGGACATGGCTGGTTGACTAAAATGTGTGTATTTTGTATAATAATCTTTTCCTTTACTGCTAATTTAATTAAATGAAGGTTTCTTGTACAGAATGTCCTCTACTTGCACTTTTTGTATAAATCTATGATGTAAATCTATGATGTAAATATCAGGGACGCGGTGGCTCAGTGGGTTAGGACGCTGAGCTTGTCGATCAGAAGGTTGGCAGTTTGGCGGGTCGAATCCCGAGTGCCGCGTAACAGAATGAGCATCTAGTCATGCCGGCCACATGACCACGGAGACGTCCTTGGACAAGCGCTGGCTCTTCGGCTTTGAAACGGAGATGAGCACTGGCCCCTAGAGTCGGAAACGACTAGCACGCATGTGCGGGGGAACCTTTACCTTTACCTTATGATGTAAATATTATAATCTATTACTGTGTTTTGTAGGGAGTCAGCAACCAGCACCCCCTCCTAGAGAATGAAATATTTGGGGGGATATTAAAAGAGGCATGATAGACTATTTCCCCTAAAGGAGAAATGGAGAAAATAATCTTAACAAAGGCAGACAGCAGCCCCAGTCTTCCTGCTATAGGAAAAAGTCTCAAGCAAAAAGGCCAATCATTAGGAGATGGATATTTGAATGGATATTCAATGGATATTCAGAAAGATTGGGCCACTCTATTCATAAGCAAAGAGCAACAGGGACTCAAGATAAGCAACCCAATTAGGCAAGCCAAAAATTGACAAGATTAGCTCAGACAAACACCTAGGATTGGCATTTCTGCTTTTGCCTATAGAGCCAGCCATGACCCATACATGATCCCATAGGAATCTGGCAACAGCCATTAGAATATTAAAGGACATATTCTTGCACAGGAACGGGCATCTCAAACACAAAGCCTCAAAGAAGGTATAAAATCCCACCTATTCTCAACTCCTTTTTGTCAGCTGTCCTAGAACTACATGCTGTTGTCGGTTCTGCTCATCAATAAACTTTCTTTCCTAAGCAACTAGCCTCCATTTTATTTCCAATGTCTTACTCCTGGCTTGGAACTGAACCTGATTTTATTTCCAAAGGTTTTAAACAGAATATTTGTCCAAGCACAAGAAAGACAAAATGTGGATAATCTGACTTAAATAAAGTTTACTTTATGAATTTCAATAGGTGCTATAATTTCAGGTAGTAAATATTTAAAAAAATTAAAGTAACATTTGTATTAATGTAATTGAAGATAAAGCTTTTCCAAATTATTGTTTTGCTTGCACTTAATACTTACCTTACCTATTTTCTTAACAATGATGGCTGAGTTCATATGGTGTAGCTATTGTTATATGATTTGTTTGATTTGGCTTAATATGTATGAACCCAGCTTCTCTCTAGGTGTCTGCCCATTATCAAACACAATATTAGGGCAGCCACTTCATCTCTGCTCTGAGTCCTAATCAACAAATCAACATTGTTCCTCCACAGTATGAAACAGGCCTTATTTGAAATCTTATTTAAGACATATTTAAACTGGGCAGCAATCCCTTTGCTGTCAAATGCTTCTCACTATTTCATTTAGTCCTAGGAGCTACATAATTTTAAGCTACCTTTGACTCAGTTTTCTTATATGTTTATCGTAAGTACAAAAAATATTTGAAGAAACTACAAATTAACACATTTGTTAAATGTAAGTCTCTTTGTTGCTTTCTCCAGGAAAAACTGTTATGTTTTTAAAACAGTGATGAAAAAAATACTCTGCAAAGATTTAATGAGACAATTATCAAATAGTACTAATTTCTTGAACTTCTTAGTTTTGCGTATAAGCTATCCTATGTATCAGCATTTTTTAAAAAAAATCTTACATATGAGAGATCGTTTGTTCTATTTCCAGTTATATAGGTCAAACGCAATAAATAAAAGCAGAACACTATTAAGAGGCAAAAATACTATTGACTCCATTAAAATGTAAACTCTTGTGCCTGCTATCACAGATGTTAGAGAAAGATTTACAGGCTCATGCATGCAAGACACTTTGTCGATTCAGTGCTGCATAATGAACAAATTGAAATCTGCACTACATTATCTTGGAAAAATCAGCTGGGTAATTGGGCCAAAGCAGGAGAATTAAACTTGTTCTGAATTAATAAGAAACTGGTTAGTTTTGATCTCATGTTTCATACCCCAATGCACAGCACACTTTAAAAATGCCAGTCAGGCATGCAGAATGAATGTTCAAGAGCAAACAAGATCTAGGACACCAAAATGTCACTCCCTCCTACCATTCTTACATCTTGTCTAAAAAGTTACTTAATCCTCTTAGGCAAGGAGAGTAGGGATTCCTATATTACTGTCATTTCCAGAATTAACAAGGACTCCCCTAAAGAAGAGCAGTAGCTTCACTTTAAGAAAAAGTGACCAGATGCCCTCAAGATATTTCACTCAGCTTCCACCATGCTTTGCCACTTGCCTCCTGGTTGGCTTGAAATCTAAAACCTATTTGTTGTTTTCCCATCCTCTACCATATGTTGCACCTCATTCATCAGTTTTATAGTTTCTATCCCACATTCTGATCAAAGTGCCCATCACCACATACCTTAAAGGCACACCTATACTACAAATGCAGGTTACTTCTGAAAATTAAGGACTCTTGGTGGTGCAGTAGTTAGAATGCAGCATTGCAGGAAAATTCTGCCCACAGCCTGGAGTTTGATCCTGACTGGGCTCAAGGTTGACTCAGCGTTCCATCCTTTTGAGGTCAGTAAAATGAGGACTCAAATTGTTGACATCAATATGTTGACATTGTAAACCACCCAGACATTGCTGTAGAGCACTATGGGGTAGTCTATGTGCTATTGCTATATTAATCTGGGCTAAATTAGCTAATTCTTAAAGGTATGGTATTTTCTCAAACTGCTTCATTTTGATTATGTTGGGGGGAAAGATGTTCAGATAAACTTCTCAATGTAATAAATCTTGTATCCATACATCGCAGTTTAAGATGATAATGATACTTCCAAAAGGTCTCGCAGAAAATGGAAAGGTAAATTACTATTAGAATGTATGTAGTTCTTATTTTATGACCATAGGTAGCCAGATAAGTTCATTTTTCTCCTCTGCTTTCCTTTCGCTCTCTCCTCTTTCTTTTCAGCTTTTCATCTGCCTTCACTTTGTATACAGACACTGAACATAATCTGTCCCTAGAGGGTATTGAGTTCTATCTCCCAACCCATGTGCTATCCCTCTTGTAAAAATTATTTTGGTATATTTTTACAAAATACAGTGTTACCCTAAGCTTGCTACGCTTCTTCACAGACACTTCTATCTCTAAATCCTTATATAATACATAGATATTCATGCATGATCACCTGTAAGATCTCATATTTATATTTATTTACACATTTTTTTAAATACACAAGAAAATCCTACAACTGCAAAAAGTACACATAAAAAACCAGGAAAAAAGAGAATATAATGTTGTTGTTGTTGTTATTATTATTGTTGTTGTTGTTGTTGTTGTTGTTGTTATTATTATTATTATTATTATTATTATTATTATTATTATTATTATTATTATTATTATTATTATTATTATTATTATTTCTTCCTTGTTCTTTAGTTCAGCTCCAGTTCCTCAATTCTGGTTTCTGCACATTACAGGCAGCTGCCTTACATCCATGGGTCCCAAAGAAGAGCATCATTCTGGAGAATTTCTCAGCTATTTTTAACTTCTTTTTTGAGGTCTGTAGATAAGTGCTTTCTAGAGAAGTTGCCATCGTTTCCTAAAAACATCCTCAAAAACACTATAAGTCATTTATTTATGTGGTATAATGTGTTAACCTTCCCTTATAGTCTTGAGCATGTCAGGATTAGTCAACAGTTAAAATCAATAAAATATTACAGCTTTTAAATCAGTTCTTTACTTGTAAAATTTGATTTATCAGGAGCAGATATCAAGAGATTTTCAAAAATAAAGCTTACTTCAGAGTACATGGTACTTTATATTGAATAAACTAAGATAGCCTTGAACATTGAAAGCTCTGCGTGCAAAGTTCAGTCATTCATCAAAGAAAGCTCAGGTTAAATTGAAGAACGCTAAAGGCAAACAATCATTTGCTATTACAAGAGAATGTCTGAATGAAAAAAAATGTTTTTTTCTTGTTCCATCCAACATTTAAAGCATATGCTATTCATAGCTAAATGTCTATGGAGATTCTTAGTCATCCAGCTCATAGTTATCCCAAAGATGCTTTTTTTTACGAAGCAGCTGGGCTTTCTTGTTTTTCTTTGAAAATGTTTTACTTTTCATCCAAGAAGCTTTTTCAGCTCTGACTGGATGGTGGGGAATGGCAGGATTTATACTCTTTGCAGACAACTGATCATTTGCATTCTTTTAACGCACAGGTGTCAATCTCACCCTGTCGCATGATGTGTCATGATGTATCGCAACTTTTTTCACACTGCCAGAACTGGGGTGGGCGTGGCCTCCACATGATGTAACCGGCCCGCAGGCCAGCAGTTTGACACCCCTGTTTTAGCAAATCGTTAGTGGTACCTGGAGGCTTATCTGTGTTTTCAGGGTCACCTGGGTGTGGAGCCTTCTTGGAACTGTTGAAAGGACTGTGTTGTAGACTGGAGATAGATGATGTCATATACCTCCCCCTCTGTTGAAAGAGGGCTGTTCAGTTTTGACATAGATGGCCTCTTTGACCCCTCTTTCAAACCAGTGGTCCTCTCTGTCCAAAATGTGGACTTTACTGTCTTCGAAAGAGTGGAATTTTTCTTTTAAATGCAGATGAACTGTTGAATCTTGTCCTGATGAGTTTGCTCTCCTATGTTGTGCCATATGTTTATTTTGTTTCCCCAATGTACAGATCTGCACATGGCTCACTGCATTGAACTGCATATACCACATTGCTCAGTTTGTGTCTGGATGTTTTATTCTTGGGGTGACAAACTTCTGCCATAGTGTATTCTTGGATTTGAAGTGTGCACATATGTTGTGTTGGCTGAACATATGTATTTGCAACTCCCCAATCCCATTTTTGTGGCATGCATAATCCCATATAATTGAATCATTAAATTTCAGTTTCATGTAGTATGTAATATTAGCCTAGTCTGGTTTCAAAAAAGCAAAACAATCCACCACCAACAAACTAGGAAACCTCCCCAGAGGCTCCATTTTTGCTTTCCCATCCACTTCTCCTGATGTTACCTCACTCACCACAGTTTACAGCCACAATAAAAACTATCAAAGTGAGACCCACAATTACAAAAAAGTTGTCCACTGCATGTATCTTCACCCTACATGCAGATTGGGGAGAAAGCATATTATAGTGAACTGTATAAAACCAGCAATGCGGTTTTGGCAAAACTGTGGGCTATACTGAGAATTGAAGACCAGCAAGAAGTGTACAACTGTATTGAGGTGTTTCTAATGAATAGTTATGAGTAATCTCAAAATTGGAAAACTGAGCAAATTCTGCCTAGACAAACTCTGAGACATTCAACAAATTTAGGAAATTCCTCAAGGCTCACTTCCCACTAACACTTTCAGTCACTAACCAAGACAATTCTACGGAAATTCTACAAAAAAGCATTCAATAATCTAGAATATAATCATTTTCGATGTTGCAAATTTGGTTACCTCTTAACTAGGAAATAATCTTGAATGTAGTATTTATAATGAGGTACTCCAATAAAGTTTTCTTTTCTGACTTAAATATGAGATTTGCAGTGGCTCAGGAAATGTCAACAGCTAATGAAACTATACCACAGATATCAAGGAAGAAATAGCTAATGTAAACGCTATCCGCATGAAACAAACTGAACAGTGGACACCAGGCTCAGCAGAAATTAAGAAATGCATCTTCCACCAGATGTAGGTGTACAGGTAGTCCTTGACTTACAACAGTTCATTTAGCAACCATTCAAAGTTACAACAGCACTCAAAAATGTGACTTATGACTGCTTTTCACACTTATGACCATTGCAGCATCCTCATGGTCACGTGATCAAAACTCAGACACTTGGAAACTGACTCACAGTTTGTCACAGCTGCAGTGTCCCAGGATTATGTGATCCCATTCTGTGACCTTCTGACAAGCAAAGTCAATGGGAATGCCAGATTCACTTAACAACCATTTTACTAACTTAACAACTCAGTGATTCATTTAACAACTATAGCAAGAAAGGTCATAAAATGGGGCAAAATTCACTTAATAATTGTGTCACATAGCAACAAAAATGTGGGACTCAGTTGTGGCTGCAAGTCAAGAACTACTTGCATTAAACCTCTTTAAGTTACAATAGGTTGCATCAGTGCTCCGTGAACAGATTTAGAGAGGAGGAATGCAGATTTTGTTTAAAAAGAAGTCTTACATGAACTTTACTGATGAAGAAGATCAGTAGAGATTCAGAAACTCTGTGACAAGAAACCTCTGCAATAGTATTCACTGATTGTCTATATAAGATGGAAGTCAATTCTGGACTTGCAGTATTCATAATAAAAAGAATCGCTTCTATTGCATCTCTTCAGCAATTTCCATCTATATAATTGTTGCTACCATACTGTAAGTTTTCTCAAGAATACAAAGAAAAAAAGACTGTTATTGTACCTATATATTTTTTCTCCAAGGAAAACTTTCAATCATCATTCAGAAAGGAAACTCAGAAATGCTTTAGGGAGAAATTGGTTCAAAATCCAGGGGTACTTCCCATTACTACTGGCTAGCTAACATAAGTTATTGACAGATTTCCCAAAGTACTTTTTGGGGAACTAGGAACTTTAAAAAGGAAACCATTGTTATTCTAGTTGGATTTATCTGTTGCCATCATCTGTGTCAAAGCCAAAAATGCAAAACATTGGGGAAAAAACTGAAGAGTTTGAACATTTTGTCAAACCAGGACTTCTCAAATCAACAACTGTATCAGTTCTGAAAATAGTATCCATCTACAAAAGTCAATCAACTGTTTAATATTTTTGCCAGAAGGAAAGCTTTTGCAATAATTGATCTAACTCAAACCTGGTAACAAGTGGCTATTGATGATATTACAGCAGATTCCAAACCATGATCACCCACCACAGGACTTTCCAAGCTTAGGAATTTCAATTATCCTTGAACTTGAGGATTTGTGAATAGGACCCTTACTGAAGTTGTCACAATTGGATCCCATTGTCACAAAGATTAGTCAGGCTGAACAAATGATGGAGCCAACCAAAGATTCCCTGAAGCAGATTGTCAGAGGATCCCTGTTTGTATGCTTAGTTCTTGCTCAACAATAGAAAGTGACTTATGAAGCAATGATGGCTAACACTTGTCCAGATTTAATTAAGATAAATACAAACACATTCTAGACACTGTTCTATTAGCACTATTCTCAGTTCATTTATATTACAATTATAATTCTCTCTCACCTGATGAAGTACTACATTAGTTAAAGATGGAAGGTTATTATGTATTCCTACTTGTTATTAAGAACAAAGCTAAGATACAAAGGAAACAAAGAGAGAAAGCCATCTTTCCAGGAATCTGTTTTATAAAAGATTTTTGAGCCCTAATTACCACTAACCATCATGAACTGACATTCTTCTAACTTGAATCCAAGAGCAGCTGTAACATGCTGTATAGCCCAGATCCTGTAAACAAGTTTTTCCAAAGGCATGTAATTGGACAAGATCTCATTCCCAATCTGATGTCTACTGAAAAGGAGAGATGGGCATAATCTTTTTTAATTCTGTATGAATGAACTTTTTAATCTACATACCTGCAGAGAAGAATGAAAAAATGAAGGCTTTTCTGCCCCAGAATTTAGACTCTACTCCATTGATTCATAGGCATTCTCAGATTTAAACAGACATACTTGAAAATTCTTTTTGTGCATTGAATCTAATGCAGAATCCCTTCATTTAATACAGAGATTTCAATTCCCCAGACACTAATTATCTTTCAAAGGATAAATGCAGCTATCTTTTTAGGCCATCCAAGCAAAAGGAAGGCAGGAAATAATTGTTTGCAGATCACCTGTTCCTTACTAGTAGCAATATTGTTTCCAGACCTGATGCTTTGGTGCTCTGTGAACTGTTAGCCACAAGCTTTAGTTATTTATTTATAGTTAGCACAAGCTCACACCCTTGGAGTGACATATAAGATCAAGAGAGGCTGACAGCAAGAGTTGTACTGTTTCGGCAAATGTTAGCTTTTGCAGTTGTCAAATCAACTACAACAACAAAAACCCCTCCACACAACTCCACATTTGGACACTCAGTATGAATTCAGCATGGTTTTGGCAAGCACCTGCAGAAAACCTTTATATTCCCTTCTTGACCTTGTGTGCAAAATTCATCTGAAATCACCTGTAACAGCATCCTGTAATGTTCAGCACTTCAGCTGTTGCCTCATTCATTGCCCTGTTGCTCAGCCTTCTTCAGAGTTACACCTTATTTTGTTGTGCTAATAAAAAAAACACTGAATAGATCACCTTTCATCTCAAGGGATTTGTGTGTCTCACAAGAGACAGAAAGGACCAGTTACCACTCACTTTTTTCTTCTTCCTGGGAATCTTTGGACAAATCTATAGTTCAATCTAATACTAGCTTTGTTCTTAGAGATCCCAATTTTCATGGTCACAGCCACTCAACACTCCACCAAGAAGTGCTCACATTTTTTTTCTGGATTTTTTCAACCGTCTCAACTGAGGGAGAATTCTTGAGAAGTTGACCAATTGCAATTAGAATATATACTGACCATCAAATTAAGGTATTGGAATATATTTTTTCTCATGGGCAGTACAACAGTAAATGTTCTTTATCAACTTCTGAGATGAAGCAAGATGCCCTCTGAATTGCCGTGTCTCTCGCACCAACAAATACAGCATGATGAACTGCATTATTCCCCATGATATAGTTTCATAGGAGTCTTATAAGGGCTATAGTCCTATTTTACTTTTTAAAGAAAAATAAATTCTGTTCTGAATGTCTCCTTTTCCCACAAGCCCTGCTAACAGTGAATCATGTGTGCTTTCTGATACAGACACTCTGAAAGTATGCTCCAGTTTGTCAGCACAAGTATAGGTACATTTCTGTCTGCAAAAATCTGTGTTTGGTTTCATATTTCTATTTCCATCATTATTCACAATAAATGAAAAGAAAGGCTGTAATGGCTAAATGTATGTGTTACATATAAAGAAATTATTTAAGTTGCCAGCACTTTGGAAGTTTAAATTCCTGGCAATAGATTTCAATGTGAAACCACGGAAAGCTGCTGCCCATCCAAGTAAATAATACCCTAGATGGACCAATAATCTGACTCAACAAATGCGGCCTCTTGAACACTGCTGGTGATGACCTATAAAGCCCTAAATGGCTTGGGTCCGGGATATTTGAGGGTACACCTGCTGCCGGCATCAAGCTCCCTTCGTCCTGTGCGCTCCCACAGGGAGGGTCTCCTCAGGGTACCGCCGGTAAAATATTGCCGGCGGACAATACCCAGGGGGAGGGCCTTCTCTGTGGGTGCGCCGGCCCTTTGGAACCAGCTGCCTGTAGAGTTTAGGACTGCCCCTGACCTTCGCTCATTCTGCCAGGACCTGAAGACCTGGCTCTTTGAGCTTTCTGGCCTAGACTGAGAGTATTAACTGGGGTTTTAATTGTATTTTTAATTGTAATTGGGTTTTTATTTCAAGGTTAGTGTAATTATTTTAATTGTTTTTAATTTTTTGTAACTTGTTGCATTGTTTTAAAAAAACCTTGTGAACCGCCCTGAGTCCTATGGGAGAAGGGCGGTATATAAGATTAATAAAATAAAATGAAATGAAATGAAATAAACACTTATATTTTAAAATCAAGTTCCCAATTTCATGATTTACATAGACTTAATTTTGTATCAGATACAAACAAATTGATCAAAACCCAATTTAGAATGCGTTTTCCATTTAAAAATTCTTAACTATCTCAAAATTCCCTTCAAACTGCTGGGGCAAGCAAGAATGCTTTAATCTGGTGCTGAAAGGAGAACAAAAGGAGTCTTTCCTGGATGTACTGGACTTCAATCCCCAGAATTGTAGCTGATGTTTATTTCTAGAGGTATAAGCCAGAATTTTTAAATCATTGTTGCTAAACATGCCATAGTAGCCTAGTTTACACATCATGCTAAGACACAATGGGTCAGCTCATGCATCATTTTATTTATTGATTTAATTTATATAGCTAATTCAATGTGCTAAGTTAAAACCAATCAAAACCCGTCACTGGCTGAAGCTGGTCTATATTCCTTCCAAAAATTGAGGTTTTTCACAGCCGCTACACACTGCACCTTTTAATAGTAATACCTAACACAATGTAATAGAACATGATCCATTTGTTTCAGATATTCAAAGAGTGCTCTTCGACACCACCGTCTACAAAACCTTTAGCATAAACTCAGAAATATTTCTTTTTTTTAAAAAAAAATCTATTAAGTTAGTGACACATTTAGTCTTGACTATCTGGGAAGCCCCCTTTTTCTATTCTTATTTCACCCGCAAAAAGGCAGCTTTCAGAACATCCCCCCTCTGAAAAAACAGCGCAGCAGGGGGAAAAAATATCACATGACTCGTCAGAGACAAGAATTTAATTAGATGTTATTCAAATCCTAATGAGGCTAATTGCAGTAATGCAGCATGCCAGCATTAACAATTAACTCAAAGCTGCCAACCTTGTGCATCCTGCAGTTGCAATGCTTACAATTAGCTGCACACTGCTTTCAGTCCTCTGGCAAAACCCAGGAAAGATCAAATACTTTTCTCCAATAATTAGGCAGGGTCAGCAAAGTCAAAAAAAGTCTGGTAAGTTAAAAGCAAGAAAGAAAAAAAGATGAGAGAGAAGTGGCAATGTTGGCAGCCTGAGATGAAAATGCCTGCAACACAATAGCCAATTTTCAAAAGTAGAATCTTCCTTCCTTCCTTCCTTCCTTCCTTCCTTCCTTCCTTCCTTCCTTCCTTCCTTCCTTCCTTCCTTCCTTCCTTCCTTTTCTCCCTAGCTTATACTTATACTTATACTCCCTTGGGTATAAGTTTCCACTTCCATCCATAAACATCCCCGCCAAACTTCTTTGCGCCTTTGAAGTTCAAGAGCACTTTTTCTAGATCAGGGGTAGGCAACCTTGCCTCTTTTATGACTCGTGGACTTCAACTCCCAGAATTCCCGAGCCGGCTGGTTCAGGAATTCTGGGAGTTGAAGTACACAAGTCATAAAAGAGCCAAGGTTGCCTACCCCTGATCTAGATCATGCTCCAATGTCCTGGCTCATCCACATTTTGGTCTTTCCTGGGATCCCACAACTAGCAAAACTAGGACTGATGCTTGTTTTACAAACTCTTTCTCAGCCTGGCCCTATGCATTTGACACCTGGCTGTCATCAGTCCATGAAACCCGAGCATCTCTTGGCAGTTCTATCAGTAGTGTTATCAATATTAGAGTAATAGCAACCCTCATTTTCTTCTTCTTCTTCTCCACCTGAGATTTATTAAATGCACAGTTGGGCCCTGGACCACAATCTAGACAAGTAAAACTTGGAAAAATTTGAAATTGCAATTAAACAGCAATCAGTATGAGCTTGCAAATCAGAACTAGATCTTAAAACAAGTCACAACTCCTTTGCCCTGAAGCAAAACAAAAAACAAAAACAAAGAAACACTTCTTATCCCAAAGGAGCATTAGACAACCTCATGTGTGGAATCTGAAAGATTCTTTGCTAAGAATCTGTAGGTAATCCTTTATGCTTCACTGAAAAGATGTAGTTTTCCCCTGCATCAGACAAAGGGGTGTTCAGCAGTTCTTACTGTTATGTATGCAGGCACCTGCATAGCCACAGCCACCAGGGGGCGTTGGCCTGAACGGTTTTGGTGGGAAACCCAGTTTCGGCGGGGAAACCTAGGGCCAACCCCATTGGCTGTCCGCTTACCTGGCTACGTATTTAAGGAGGCCAGGTAACCCTCACTCCTCAGTACGCTACCCCCCTCCAATAAAGAGCTGAACACGTACTCCGGTTGGCGTCTCTTCCTTGCGTCGGACCCACTACACAATAGTGGCGATGAAGGTGGGATTGCTGCCAACAAGGAGCTGAAGTCACTGGGGAACGCTCCGCGAGCTGAAGGGAAAAGGCATTTTTCCTTCCTTCTTCCCCCCACGACCGCCAGCCGACTGGACCACGCCGGTCATCGCATCCGCGACTTGAGACCCGAACCAACACCACGATGGCAAGAGCCAGACAACCCCGTGAATTCGACACCCGCCACCCTGAGACATGGGCCCGTTACCTGACTCACGCCGAACTGTACATGCGGTTCAATCAGATCTCGGAGGATGGCGCGAAGGCGGCAGCCCTGCTCTGCATTGGGGGACCAGCACTCCTGGAGATTGTCGCGAACCTGTTCGCCCCAGAGGCCATCAACACCGTCGCATACCGGGACCTCATGGCCAAGCTCAACGTCAACTTCCGGCCCTGGCGCTCCAAAGTGGCCGCGAGGTTGCAGTTCGAAAAAAGGGACCAGCGCCCCGACGAGTCCGGTGCTGAATTCCTCGCCGCCCTACGAGAAGCCGCCGTCGCCTGCAAGTTTCGAACTTGGAGGAGCGGCTACGGGACCAGCTGATTTGCAGCCTATGAGACAGGTGGCTGCAAGAGCGCCTGTTCGAGAGAGAGGAGGTTTCGCTCCAGGAAGCCGAGGATGCCATCCTGGCCCATGAAGCGGCCTGCGGGGCCGTCCAAGCAGTCCAGGAGACCCGGACCTGCAGCCAGGCAGCCAGCATCCACTGGCAGGTCGCCACAGCCGAGGACGATCAGAGCATCGACCTCCTCCAGCGGAAGTCGACCCCTGACCAGCGAGTCAGACGCACAGACAAGCCCAGGCCTCCCAGCAATGCCGCCAACCCTCAGAAGTGCGCAGGATGTGGTGGGAACCACGTGCACAGCCTCTGTAAGTTCCGGGTGGCCACATGTCAGACCTGCAAGAAAACAGGCCACATAGCAGCAGTCTGTCGTAGCCGCCGCTCCCGAGAGGAGATCCATGAGCTGCAACCGGAAGAATCGCTGTTCAAAGGTACTGGGGCCCCAACCGAAATGCAAATTGGCTATGTTTAGAGCTGGCTGGCCATTAACCACACGGGTAGCCGCCGGCTGCTCAAACACAAAATTAGACTAACAATCCGCTTGCAAGGCGTTCCTTGCAGCATGGAGCTTGACTCCGGATCAGCGGTCTCGATCATTTCAGACGAGACCCTTAAATATATTAATAGCCGGAGCAAGCAGCGGATTAAATTACGGCCTACAAATTTAACCCTGACCGATTTTCAGAATTCGCCGGTCAAGGTAAAGGGTGAGGCTACCATCTTGGTGGGGTTTAAGGGTCACGAAGAGCACCTGGAGGTTGTCGTGGTAGAGGGCCGGAGAGCCAGCCTGGTCGGTTTGGACTGGTTTGAGGCCCTGGGAGTCACCGTCTCTGGGATCCACCGGATCCAGGGAGACTCCTTCAAGGCCGTCTGCAAGGAGTTGGCAGATGTCTTTGACGGAACGCTGGGCAGGTACACAGGGCCCCCCATATCGTTCAAGCTTAACTCGAACGTTCCCCCCATTAGGGTCCGGCCACGGCGAGTCCCCTTTGTGCTCAAACACAAAATCGAGCGTGAACTGGATAAGCTGGTGGCCCAGGGAATATTAGAGCCCGTAGATGGGGGGGAGTGGGAAACCCCAATCGTCACCCCCCCCTTAAATCCAATGGGGAAATAAGGATTTGTGCCGACTACAAGTGTTCAGTGAACCGCGCCCTAAACCCGCACGCTTACCCGGTCCCCACAGTCAGCCACGTTCTCGCTTCCCTCCAAGGCAGCGCCATCTTTGCAAGGCTCGATCTTGCGCAGGCGTACCAGCAACTCACGGTTACCAGGGCAACAGCTCACATTCAGACAATAGTAACACACAGGGGAGCGTTCCGGGTGAACAGGCTGCAGTTTGGGGTCAGCGTTGCTCCTGGCATTTTCCAGGAAGTTATGGAGAAGACACTCAGGGGAATCCCAGGAGTCTGCGCCTATTTTGATGACATCCTGATTGCAGGAGCATCAGCTGAAGAGCTGGCAGGTAGGCTGAGGGAGGTACTGACCAGGCTGCGCACAGCTCGCCTCAAACTCAAGAGGGAGAAATGCAGCATAGGTGTTCCCTCCACAGAATTCTTGGGATTCAGGGTAGATGCCAGGGGGATCCACCCCACAGAGTCCAAGGTGAGGGCAATCAAACTAGCACCCACACCCAAGAACAAGGCAGAGCTACAGGCATTCCTGGGCCTGTTAAACTTCTACCACGCATTCCTTCCACACAAGGCAGCCATTGCAGAGCCACTTCACAGGCTACTGGACAAGCAGGCAGCATGGGTCTGGACTTCCGCCCACGACCAAAGCTTCAGGGCCTTAAAAGCACTACTGCCGGATAAGTCCACAGTAACCGATTTCATCGAGTCCAAGCCCATATGCATCGCATGCGATGCGTCCCGTTACGGTGTGGGCGCAGTACTCAGTCACCTCGAGCCCAATGGGGTGCAAATTCCCATAGCCTACTACTCCAGGACGCTGTCTGGAGCAGAAAGAAACTACGCCCAAATCGACAGGGAAGCCCTGGCAATCGTGGCAGGAATCAAAAAATCCCATGATTATCTGTATGGCAGGGAGTTCACTGTCTTCACGGACCACAAACCACTCCTGGGCCTGTTCACAATGGACAGGCAGACACCCCAAATTCTGTCCCCCAGAATGCTCCGGTGGTCCATCTTCCTTGCAGCCTACAATTGCAAGCTGGTGCACAAGCCAGGGAAGGAGATGGGCCACGCAGACAGTCTAAGTAGGCTACCCATTGACACCCCTGATCCAGACCCAGCACCAGCAACACAGATCCTAGCCCTGCAGGAGCTACCAGAATGCCCGCTCCATGCCAAGGACATTGCCAGCAACACAGCCACCGACATCATGAGCAGGGTACACGCATGGGTTTGCACAGGGTGGCAGGACAAGTCCCTGGGGCCTGAGTTCCAGGCCTATTTCACCAGGCGCAACGAACTCTCCACACACAGGGGTTGCCTCCTCTGGGGAAGCAGGGTCATCATTCCCACCGCAGTCTGGGGCAAGGTATTGGACTCCTTACATGAGGGACACCCAGGGGTGGTTAGGATGAAGGCACTGGCCAGAAGCTATCTCTGGTGGCCAGGGCTGGACAAGGACATTGATGAACGGGTCAAGGCCTGTTACACGTGTCAGAGATCCAGGCCAGAGATGCCACATGCACCCGTGCACAGGTGGGAGGCCACACACACACCCTGGTCCCGCATCCACATTGACTATGCAGGGCCTTTTCAGGGCCAACTGTTCTTAGTAGTAGTGGACAGCCACTCCAAGTGGCTGGAGGTAGTCCTTGTTCCCAACATGACCTCGGGTAGGACAATCCAGGTGCTCAGAGCTCTCTTTGCCACACACGGCCTCCCCGATGTAATTGTGTCTGATAACGGGCCTCAGTTTACCGCTAATGATTTCCAGGCGTTCTTGAAGGCGAACTGGATTAGGCATGCCACCTCCGCGCCCTTCCATCCATCGACCAACGGGCAAGCTGAACATATGGTAAGGACGACCAAAGACGCACTCCGGCGCATCATTAGCGGGGACTGGCATCACAGACTGGCGAAATTCCTACTTGCCCAACACACTACACCATGCGTTGCTACCGGAAAGAGCCCAGCAGAACTGCGATGGGGACGGTGTCTCATCACCAAGCTGGACCGTTTACACCCGGACCAAGTAGCAGCTGAGACGGACAGGCCATCATCATCATCATCATCATCATCACCATCATCACCAGCACACAGGGTTCTCAACGTGGGGGACCTGGTCTGGGCAAGGAACTACGGGGCAGGGCATACATGGGTTCTGGGGACAGTGGTTGAGAAAACTGGACCCCTCTTTTACATCGTGGGGGTGGAGGGGGACAGACACATAAGGCGACACATTGACCAGCTCAGAGGAAGGGTCCCTGAGTGCACCACACACGCCCAACAGGAAAGCCACACCCCAGAAGAGGTCAGCCCAACCGGAAACAACACAGAACAGGAACCAGAGGAGGAGGGCCTCCTGAACCCAGCTCTGCTCAACCCAGCACAGAGGCCTCAAGAACCGGCTGTCCAAGCCCAGGGCCAAGCCACGCCCAGACGGTCCACCCGGCCCCACAGGACACCTGCCTACTTGGCGTACTATGTGTGCAAGTGACCACCACACAGTTGCCTTGCATTTGACACACAGTGTATATAGTTATGTAGTTAGTTGCAAATTGTTTATCGTTGTTATGTGGTTCTTCCCTAAGGGGGGAGGGGTGTTATGTATGCAGGCACCTGCATAGCAACAGCCACCAGGGGGCGTTGGCCTGAATGGTTTTGGCGGGAAACCCAATTTCGGCGGGAAACCTAGGGCCAACCCCATTGGCTGTCCGCTTACCTGGCTAGGTATTTAAGGAGGCCAGGTAACCCTCACTCCTCAGTACGCTACCCCCCTCCAATAAAGAGCTGAACACGTACTCTGGCTGGCGTCTCTTCCTTGCGTCGGACCCACTACACAATACTTACCATGGATGGAATTTTTTTTGGTTGAAGACAAAAGTTATGGGTGAAGGGATTGTGCTTACGACTGCAGTGTAGAAATAGTACAATCCATCATTTTCCTGCTTCACAATCCCAGTGAAAATTACCCCCTCCCACTCCCCAATTTTATGCTTTCACAGGGGCACCTTCCATTCATTCTTGATAGGTGCTCAGAAAGCTTGTATCTCAGATATTTAGGACTTTGAGAAAAAGAAGAAATCTGCAGCTTGAGTCCTTCTGGCTATAATTATTTTAGTTCAAGATTCCAGATGCATGTTTTTGACCAGCTTTCTTATACATTTCTTCTGAAGTAGGGAGAAAATCCACATTCTTTCATTTCAGCTTTAGCAAGTAGAAGCTGTCAAGAGTGCTTATAAATGACTTGCCTTCCCAGTTTATTTTTCCAATGAAAAACTCTGGGACCTTTAACAAAACATTTCTATGCAGTTATGTATCTAAGTAGACATTAGGTTTCTCCAAAAACAAAGTTATTACTACAAATGCAAAAAAAAAAAAACTAGCTCTCTAGAGATCCTGAGCTAGCAAAAGTGGAAGAAAGAAAAGACAACAAGCAATTACAATAGCTGTAAGTACAGGTTTGGGACAGATCCTCCTGGAGAAAATATATCTATGTGATTATTAAATCAACATTAACCTGGATGTTACATAATCAATCATATTAATAAGCCTGTATAATGAATTGGTTCAGTGGTCTCTGCATATTATATTGTATGAATCCAGAAATGTTTTATAAAGGCCACGCTTGGAATACTGCATCCAATTTTGGTCGCCACAATGTAAAAAAGATGTTGAGACTCTAGAAAGAGTACAGGGAAGTGCAACAAAGATGATTAGAGGACTGGAGGCTAAAACATATAAGGAACGCTTGCTGGAATTGGGTATGTCTAGTTTAATGAAGAGAAGAACGAGGGGGGACATGATAGCAGTGTTTCAATATCTCAGTGGTTGCCACAAAGAGGAGGGACTCAAGCTATTCTCCAAAGCACCTGAAGGCAGGACAAGAACCAATGGATGGAAACTAATCAAAGAGAAAAGCAACCTAGAACTAAAGAGAAATTTCCTGACAGAACAATTAATCAGTGGAACAACTTGCCTTTAGCATTCAGTAATAACGGTTTCTTTAATAAACCATAATTAAACAGATATAGCTGAGCACAATGAATAAATCCATTAATAATTTCATTAGCACTAGCCATTGTTATTTACTCTACAATGCTGCACATGTAGAGTAAATACATGTGCATTTTGTTCAGCTGAAATTATTATCACATAAGAAAGCATAGGGTTGTACTGGAGTGATAATCATTCATTCGCTCATCAGTCCTGCTCACTCACTGCAACTGCATGTTCTTACAGACTGGCAAAACATAATTAAGACTTTTCCAAAGTTAATACCACTTTAATTTTCTTCTTTCTGCATCTTGGTCCCTTGTAAAGATACTGAACAAGTCCTTCATGGGTCTAACTAGGCTTAAGTTTTGTCATTCACTGTTATTTGCCCCATTTCTTCAGCACTAACAATATATGAATATATTACATGAATTCAGATTAAGCACACTCTTAAAATGACATGCTGTTCTGTATACATCCAGCGCACGTAACTCTCTACAACTAGTGTGTGATCATTACACATAAGGTGAATGTGCTATATTTTTATTAAATTACAGAATTGGGCAAATGGAGGCAGAGAAAAAAGTATTACCTGATTGTAATACCAGAACAATTCCTTAGTTCAGCAACAAACAAAAAGCAGAGTAAAATATTTTCAAGTAGCAGGACTAACCTTCCTGGATATCTTCATCAGCAGAGGAAACAATGGTTAATGCAAGTCTATGAAAAACAACCCAAACCAACCAAGTGCTCCACTATGAAGGTAACAATCCAACCTCCCACAAGAGGTGATCTGTAAGAACATTATTCAGATGTTCACTACCCAGAGCCCCTCTCTGAGGGAGATGGGTCATTAAGAAGTGTGAAATAGAATGAATGAATGAATGAATGAATGAATGAATACATTGCACTGCAGCATCCAGATCATCTATTCAACTTCTTCTAACCAAAATGGATACCCATGCAATTTTATAAAAAAGTGCTGTCCATTCAACCCACTATAGCACAATCAACCAACCCTGTGAAAAGAATAATACCACCATACATGAAAACATCTCAGAAACAACCAACATGGTATCACCACAACACACAAAACTGAAGCCATCCAAAATACCTTTAGTAAACCAAAAGACCAAATTCCTAAAGAAAAAAGAGTTATTTGCAACATAAAGTGTACAGCCGCTATGTAGGACAGACAGGCAAATACCGTATATACTTGAGTATAAGCCGACTCGAGTATAAGCCGAGACCCCCAATTTCACCCCCAAAAACTGGAAAAAGTTATTGACTCGAGTATAAGCCAATCCGCCGTTCTGCAAGCCTCCGCCGCCGGCGGAGGCTGGATCCGCGCTCTGCAAGCCTCTGCCGCCAGCAGAGGCTCGATCCGCCATTTTGCAAGCCTGAATACACAGGAATACCCTGTGTGGCCGCGGCTCTCGGGGAAGCCCTGGCTGTCCGCTTCCTCGCTCCACGCTGCCATTCGGGGCCCGTGCGTTCCCCGGGCAAATCGTGGCGCCCAGCAGGCGAGGAAACACGCCCGCTCCAGTCGCCCCCCCTTTCCTCAGGAGACGCAAAGCAAGTGACCGCCCGGAGCTCACCGAGGACTTGCGCGCGGCCGAGGCTTCGGTGCTTCCGGGATCGCGCGCACCTCTCCCAAGCCGCCGCCGTCCGGAGACCTGCCGAAGTTTGGGGAGGTTTGGGGAGGTGCGCGCGCACCTCCCCAAACCTCCCCAAATGTCGGCAGGTCTCCGGACCTCCGTGCCCTGCCTGCCTGCTTCTTTCCGCAGCGGAAAGAAGCAGGCAGGCAGGGCACGGAGATCCGGAGACCTGCCGATGTTTGGGGAGGTTTGGGCACCCCCAAACCTCCCCAAACGTCGGCAGGTCTCCCGACCTCCACGCCCTGCCTGCCTGCTTCTTTCCGCTGCGGAAAGAAGCAGGCAGGCAGGGCGCGGAGGTCCGGAGACCTGCCGACGTTTGGGGAGGTTTGGGGAGGCACGCACCTCCCCAAACCTCCCCAAACTTTGGCAGGTCTCCGGACGGCGGTGGCTTGGGAGAGGTGCGCGCGATCCCGGAAGCACCAAAGCCTCGGCCGCGCACAAGTCCTCGGTAAGTTTTTTTGTTGACTGGAGTATAAGCCGAAGTGGAATTTTTCAGCCCAAAAAGTGGGCTGAAAAATTCGGCTTATACTCAAGTATATACGGTAATCAACAGAGCACATACATGAACACCAACTAGCAGTCAGAAGACATAAAAAGTTTCTTAATTTCATAACACATGCACAGATTAAACCATAATTTCAATAGGGAAATTGTGAGCATCCTAGACCAAACTAAATCCAAATTGCTTGGGTCTGGGGAATGCCTAGACGCTTGGCATTCAGATAAATCAACTCTCAACAGACGCATAGAGATAAACTGTATTTATTTGCCATTCAAAAAAGACAATAAAAAGCTAGCAAGAAAATAAAAAGACCAGAACATATTATCTCCAGCAGCAATACCCAGATAAGCAGGAATTAACAACATCAGACCAAATAATCAAGCAGAATACCCTAATCAAGAAACTACCAAAGAGAAAACCACATCCCTTTCAACAGAGCCAGTACAAGCCACTGTATATAAACAGGGAGAAAATCCCACAATCACTAGTACCAGTGCTTTTTTTGTAAAAGAAAAAGGTGCTGGAACTCACACATGTCATACAACCTGCCTTGCCTACCCTACAAGGTTCCATCCAAAAAAGGTGCCAGAACTCCGTTCTGAGCATTCTATGAGAAAAAAAGCCCTGACTAGTACTAATGATGTTACCTAGTTGAGTAATGTAACATTTGCATGCAAACAACCAAACTCTGGAAGGCACCAAGGACTCCACTGTATTCATTGCATAAATATGTATTCAACAACAATAAAAGGTTTCTAAGAAATGGTAACACGGCACTACATAAGCTGGTCAGTTTTCTGTCAAGTTTCCTGAAACTTTCATAACATATTGGAACTTCTTGTGTATGGGGTTTGGGTGACAACATAGCAACAGCGCTAGTTATACCACCAGGTGGCGCTGTACCAGGACTGATGTGGATTGGGCGATGTCTCGGCGGGAATACAAGGTTCAAATGGATTGGCTAGGTGGATACCTGGCCAGGTATATATAAGGACTCAGGTAACCCCAAAGGTTCAGTACAGTTTCACCCACAATAAAAGAGCTGTTTGCTGTACACCTCTGCCTGGCGTCTTCCATGCGGTCTAGAACCCACTACACAATAGAACTAATATAGCCTTCAGTCCAAAAAAACCATACAGCATTATAGGACAGCTATGGTCCACTACAGATTCAGGTTAAGCACTTTTGGTTTCAGTGGTCTAGAAATTTTCCACAAGTTTTTTTTTATTCTGCTCCATTACCAAAATATCTCATGCATCAAATTAATTTTCAGCGTAAGTTCTTTCACGATGTCTCTAGCATTATCTGCTAATACCCCTTTTTCTCTTTTAGCGAGTCATGAGCTTCATCTTTCAAAGTAGCTTACGCAGATAGCCTATTACTGCATTTGTAATGAATAAGGGAAAACACTTACATTTACTGTTTTGCACACTAGACAAAGGGAACCTGTTTTCATAGTGGAGATCCCATAATTTGCATTCATCACAACTATTCCCTTCATATTCCTCCCAGCCATCAAAATGTATCCTCAACAGACGATGAATTATGAGAGTTACTGTGGCCACACATACTAAATGCTTTGAAGTTTATGGTTCAGTTTTATGCCCATTGATTTAAGTTTTATAAAAAAACCATCTGGAATAATATACAAAGATGTATATTATTTGTTAAGTGCCTTGATTTCACTGGAAATATTTTATGTGCCACTATTATATTTGATTTTCTGCGACTGCAGAATCCTCTCTGAACAAAGACATGTAACCATACTGGAATTGCACAATCAACTCAGGACTTATTTAAGAGTTGTGTTATTTCTCTTGTCAATGCTGATTAAAAGACTGGAGTTGATACTGTAAGGGGCTGTCAGGCACAGACCATTGCTACAGAAGATTGAAAAGGTCAGGATAATTATGAATTAAAGCAAATGCACTTAATTGAGACAGATGTGTGCCTTGTTGTTTTATATATGGCACTATTTGTTGAACAGACTATTTGGTACTCCCAAGGGCACACTATAGGAACCAACAGCTCAGAATTTCTACTGTTACCACAATCTGTTTTAACAGGACAATTTAGGCATTTACATTTAATATTTTTAATGAAAAATTCTCCCTTCTGAGCATACATTTCCACCTCTACTATCCTTTCAAATAAGATAATATACTATCCTTTCAAATAAGATAATATACAATATTTAAGGAGATTTGCTGTAAATTACTGCTGTAATGCCAGTAAATTAAGACTGTCCCAACACATTTAGCACTCACAATTAAAATATTTGACACCCAGAAAAACTTCTGTATCCTTGCCAGTATAAACTCAATTAACAAATTTGCTGTTCTTTTAGGAAACCCCATAGGCATCTGAAGAGATTGCTTCATGGTATGTAATGAGCCTTCAGTGCCATCATGGGTGTGATTAATTCTAACATCTATCCGCCAGACCTTTTTATCATATAAAGTCATACTTGCTGCTATTTCAGCAGGAAATGCTGATGGAAAGTGGCTACTAGAAATAATTCAGCAATATTCCAAACTCATCTTGTTCCAATCTTCCCTCTCACTATTTGCTGAATGTTTGCTAGATTTAATTTTCTATGTAATCAACTGTCAGCCTGCCACATGGTAGGTCACAGACGCAAAACATAAACAAATTATGTGCCTTGTTTGTAATATTTATACAAAGACATAAAATTAGCCCTAGAGTTCTCCATAACTATGCCCAATCATAGGGAGTGGTGCCTATTTGACTAGCCTACTCCAGGAACCTGCAGTGCAGTTTCCGAGGAAACTTGGGTTTTTCCTGAAACTCTGCTACACAACTCTGTCTTGTCACAGCTTGGATTGAACAAGTGGCAAAGCAGGTGACAAAGGCCATGGAATGAATTGTTCTACACTACTCTCCTCTTGATTTCAAAAGATGGTGCATTCATCATGCAGCCAAGTAAAATATTGATTTTTAACTTCTTCTTGTTTGTTATAAAAATACATTGGGGGAAAAATTCTGATTTATCACGGAGAGCTGATAGTCCAAAATGATGAATAATCAAAATCCACTGTCCCATGAAGGAAGAGGTTTCTTCAGCTTATGGAAATGAATAAAATCCTGAGGGAAGGGAAAGGGAAAATTTAAATCTTTCCTAGAACTCCAGTGTATTGTTGTTCCAGGGGATCTTCCAGCAGACTTGGGGAAAAGAACTAGAGGGATCTGTAAAAGCTTGCTAAGCTTGTAAGCCGCCCTGAGTCTTCGGAGAAGGGCGGGATATAAATGTAATAAAAATAAATAAAAAATAAAAAAATAAAAGTTAATGCAGTTTACAGAAAATCACAATCTGAAAGACTAAATTAAAAATCAATGCATTGATACTTACAGCCAATCATCATCATAGCAACAGCAAATATCTTCTCTCCATCTGTTGTTGGTGCAATGTTCCCAAATCCAACACTTGTCAGACTAGTCATTGTAAAGTATAAGGAAGAGATATAAACAGAATCCTTGCTAGGTCCGCCTTCCCATTTTCCAGTTGTTGTGTTCAATTGATAAGGTGATCCTATGGATTCCCCTAGCTGGTAGAGCCAGCTTTCATTTCGTATTGTGTTTTTATCCTCATTGATAACTTCATAGTCCCCAATACTGTACCAAATGCAAGCCAACCAATGGGCTGCAAGACCAAAGACACACACCAAAAGAACCAAGACAGCCGCTCCATATTCAATATAGTGATCCAATTTTCGAGCCACACGACCCAGTCGAAGCAGCCTGACTACTTTAAGGGAACTGAACAGGCTACTGATGCCCTAAAGGAACAAAGCAAAACAACCCATTAGTATTTAGTATTATTTTATAATGTAATATTTTTGCAAAGAATAAGTTGACTACATATTTACATGGGTTCAAATTCCCATTATAGTTGCAAAATTAAATGAATGGAGACCAAATAAGTAATTTACCTAAAGTCAGCTTTATCTTTGATACATCCTATAAGTGAGCAGAAAGATGAAGATTTAGATCCCAAATGAAAGAAAATTAGGCTGATTAGTTTACAGTAAATCTGACATGTTTTAATTTCCTTGGCAATTAAATTGCTTCAGTTGTTTCAGCCAAACTTAAGAAGAATGCTTATTTTGGATTGGGACACAAGATGCTGAACAATTGTGCAATTATGTAGTCAACGTTCTACAAATCATGGAGTTGTTCTTGTATTAGGATCCTCTATGTCCCTTTTCAATTTTGAAAGCATCCTAAAATATCCCAAAGACAACAATTTTAAGTGTTTAATAAGTTAATTTGATCAGTCTATCATAAAAAATATTCCTCAATTTCTCTTAGAAATAGTTTTCAACAAAATCTATGATCTACTCTTAAAATACATTTGATTTCACTGAATCAAGATAATTTCATAATAAAAATTATTAATGATACATTAGTCTACTCCAACCTGGTATACCTGTACCGTCCAGGTATTTTGCATAATAAGTCTCAGTATTTCCAATCAGCACTTTCACTGTGCATGCAAACTGATGGATGATGCCAGACTGAAGAAATCTGCTCTCTATCCTTAAAATCAATAATTTGCACATTAAAGGAAGATAATGCTATTTGGACTAATTCATATTACTCCCTCACCATATTTCAAATATACTTCTGCCAAACAAATAACAATCTAACAATTTCAATTAAATGATTAAAGCAAGCTTAACAAAAGGAACAACAAATTAAGTACATAAAGTAGTTCCAATGATGCCAACAATTATTTGAACAAAATTTCTTTCTGAGTTTTTCTTTTTAATTTAGATGAAATGGGATCTGGCAAACAAGAACAGAGCTGAGTGAGCACTTTTAAGAAATCATCGTTGTACCTTGCTTCTTCATTTCTTCATTAATTATTTTTAAGGAAATATAAGCCACAGAATCAAAATATATGAATTAGAAGCAGTTAGTTTTTCATACTAAATTATAACAATAATTCAATCTGACACATCAACAAGGTCTCAACATTTTTTTAAAGTAACTATTCTTTCTGCAAATGCTTATTCTACCTTCACCATGTTGTTAAAACTCAACACGAGGTAGATCTGTGCTAAAATTGTGCCTAAGGTCTACATACACGGGGCTACACTTCAAGAGCATTTGAAGGTAGAATGCAGGTCACTCCAAGGGGCTTGCTGTGAGGTCAGTCTGTCAATGAATTTCAGCTGGTGAGGTCAAGAAGAGTCTTTTCCAGTGTGGCCCCAGCTTTGTTGAACATTCTGACCTCAGAGGTGAGATCTACCACAACCTTTCTGGCCTTCCAGAAGGGTCTTAAAACCTGGATTTGCCAGCTGCCTTGGTACCCTAGTGGGAGTGCTTTTCACTGGATGTGGCTGACAGGGTAAGAAGACCTCACCCCATGCCATCCATCCCCTTGATTTTAGTTATTTAAGTCTTATTACCTTTAACGATTTTAATGTTTATCTTTTTACTATTTTGTAAGCCACTCAAAGTTGCCTATTTGGTGAGATAGGTGGCATACAAACTGAATAAATAACTAAATAAAATAACGATGCCACCACTGAAAAGGCACAGTTCCTAAAGCCAACTAAAATTGTGCTAAACAACATTGGCTTAAAGCAAGGCTGCATGCGTTAATTGTGGTACTGAAGTCAAATAGGGCTACACAAGGTTTGTATAAATCAACTCTTTTTTTTACATGCATCAATTAGGATTCAAGGAAAAAGTAATCATTTAAAACAGGCAAAGGAGATAATACATAAAACTGCATAAAAGCCATCACAGACAGTAAAACAAAAAAGCATTTTTCAAACTAAAGAAAGTCAGTACAACTTTTGAAGAAGAAGTTTGCAACTGAAGAGCTACCAAGAGTAGGGCCTTCAATGTTACACCAGTCTAACCTTTCATAGTGGTAGGTCACCTGGAGGTGTGAAAGTTAGTTGGTCAAAAGTCAATAAATCAGAATAGAGCTGGAAGTACTCAAGCAGGAGACTGTATACCATTTCAGATAAGTGGTTGTTCAATCTTTTCTTAAAAACCTCCAGTGATGAAGCACCCACAATGTCTGAAGGCAAGCTGTTCCACTGGTTAATTGTCCTCGCTGTTAGGAAGTTTCTCCTTAATTCCAGGTTGCTTCTCTCCTTGATTAGTTTCCTTCCATTGTTTCTTGTCTTGCCTTCTGGTGCTTTGGAAAATAAATTGAACTTCTCCTCCTTGTGGTGGCCTCTCAAATACTGGAATGCTGCTGTTTATGTCACCCCCTAGTCCTTCTTTTCCCTAAACTGGCCATACACAATTCCTGCAACAATTCTTCATATGTTTTTTTCTCCAGGCCCTTAATCATCTTAGTTGCTCTTCTTTGCACTTTTCCCAAAGTCTCAACATCTTTTTTGTAATTTGGTAACCAAAACTGTATGCAGTATTCCAGGTATGGTCTTACTAAGGATTTATAAAGTGGTACTAATATTTCATGTGTTTGATTCTATGCCTCTGTTTATACAGCCAAGGATTGTATTAGCTTTTTTGGTGGCTGCTGCACACTGCTGGCTCATATTTAATTGATCATCCACTAAGACTCCAAGATCTCTCTCACAGTTACTGTTTTGGAGCCAGGTTTCACCTAATCCATACTTGTACTTTTGGTTTTTCCTGTCTAGGTGTAAAACCTTGCTTTTCTCCATATTAAATATCATTTTGTTGTATATAGCCCATTGTTCAAGTCTGTCAAGATCTTTTTGGATTCTGAGCTTGTCTTCTGGGTGTTGGGTTCAGTGTCATCTGCAAATTTGATGAGTTCCCCTTCTATTCCTTCATCTAAGTCATTTATGAAGTTATTGAAGAGTACTGGGCCTCAGACAGAACTGCTCACTTCCCTCCAGGTAGATGTAGTACCATTAAGGACTGGGTATATTTTCTCAGGTAAAGTTTGTCAGCCAGTTACAAATCCATCTGGTGATGATGCTGTCTATCCCACATTTTTCTAGCTTACCACAAAGTAGGTCATGGTCTACTTTGTCAAATGCCTTGCTGAAATCTAAGTATACTATGTCCACAGCATTTTGCTGGTCTACTAATTTGGTCACTTTGTCAAAGAATGAAATAAGATTGGTTTGGCATGATTTGTTTTTATCAAACCTGTGCTGGCTACTAGTTTTGGCTTTATTTGTTTCTAGATGTTCACAGATCTGTTTTTGATTATTTTTTCCAGTATCTTCCCAGGTATCAATGTTAGGCTAATTGGTAAAGTAAACAACCCAATCCTGGATCAGGGCACTATTAAAAACAGAATGGACAGAAAGTACATTCTCACAGAAAATATAATTGCGTCTGGCCATTTACATAGAGGAGGCAGGACAAAGAGGGAAAATAAATTGGATTTTCATTGCAGTATAAATAGAACTGGAATTCTTTCATAATAGTTTCATGGTTCTGCTACAATAAATCTGCTTATCTCAGTCCTCATGTCCTGAGAAACTCTTGCAGTATTTTGCCTTGCCAGCTGAGAAGCCAGATAGGAAGCATCTATAAAGCAGAAAGCCTAATCCAGTCTCCAGGTTGCCAAAGGAGTAAGACAAGGCTGTATACCGTCCCCTTATTTATTTAGCCTACTTGCAGAATATATATTGAGGGAAGCTGGATAGGAAGAAAATGAGGGTGGGTTTAAAATTGGAAGAAGAAAATTGGAAGAAGAAACATCAATAATGTGCACTATAATGATGACATTAATAGCTAAAAATGCAAATAATCTGCAAGCTCTAGTAATGAAAGTCAAGGGGCGCAGTGGAAAATGGGACAAGGATTACATGTAAAGATCAAAATTATCACAACAGACACAGCAGCCAGTCCCAGAATAGACAATGAAGATATTGAAATGATGGATAGCTTCTGCCCTTTAAGATAATCTATCAATAGTAGAACCAGCAGTCAAAAATGCACTGCAGACTAGCACTTAGTAAAGTAGCCATGAAGGAGATGGAAAAGATATCCAGACGCCATGATGTGTCTATACCTACAAAGATCAGAATTGTTCAGGAAATGGTTATCCCGGAGACATCAAAGGAAGCAAAAGTTGGACTTTGAAAAAGCAAGATAGAAAGAATGTTGATGCTTTGAACTTTGGTATTGGAGAAGTCTCCTGAGAATCACATGGACAACCAAGAAAACAAACAAATGGTTCAATGAACAAATCAATCCAGAGTTCTCACTTAAGGCACAGATGACCAGGATCACCTCATATTTCAGATACATTATGTAAAGACCTAGTTCTTTGGAAATATTTATTAAATTGTAAAGTTATAGTAACAGAATCTTGCGGTCTGAATGCATTCCCCCCCCACCGCCCACTTTATCTTCAAGAGAACTAGGGAGTTCTGTCTGAGACATTTACTCAGCTTATATTCTTGCCCTGGACTCAATCCTCTTTTATCTAATCACTATCTTCGTTCTGCCCAATACAGGTTGCTAAAAGTACTTGACTTGATAGGACATAATATATCAATCAATGAAAAATCAAAAATCCTTTTCTCACCAAACCCGTCCAATTGTCCCCTGCCCCAAAATAAACTGGTTTGCAAAAGAGCCAAATGATCAGCTTCCTCCAAAACTTATAGTTGTGTGATTGCCATTTGCCTGACAGCCCTGAATAAAAATATAAAATCTTAGAATAGTGATGTATTTCAAGGATCATTCACACACACACACACACACATACACACAAATCTCTTTTAAAGGGTTAGGACAGTCTTCTCCAAGAAAGCATTAATCCTCAGCATAATTTAGCAAGAAGCTCTTCCAAGCAGCTTGTCCATGTCTACAGGTCAAGGTGAAACTTATCCATTATATTGGACAGCTAGCTATCCCAATTTCCACTGTCCAAACCTGCTTTCAGGTTATGCTCAGGTTTACAGCATGAGTCAGAACATGTGCAAACTATTTTTATTATTAAAATGTTTTGCAAAGTTGTCACAGCAGGTTGTAGGTGTTACGCAGAGGTCTTTTTAAGACAGGACAAAGACATGAAAGCTAAAAGGGAGTAATCAAGCTGGAAAAAGTGGTTTCCAGCAGGTGCAATTCTTGTTCATGAACATGCTGGGATGCTGGCTTATTTGCAATTCTAAATGTTGCTTGGCATCACCCAGGATAACTATTTTTCTGGCACATCTTGCACATATACAATTTTATTTATTCCCAAAGACTGTGGCTAATATTTCTGCTTCAAATGAGATTCAGGTGCCCACTTGAGATTAATCCTTCAAGGGAGATTCAAATCATAGAAACAGTTTAGGCATAGGAACTAATCACATGACTACAGTGGATTGCCTGCAATACACTAAGTCCATTCAAACATGTTCCAAACTTCTATTTAAAACTTGTGGGCAGTGGTAGAAATAATACAGGAGATGGCTTTGTTCTCATAATGCTTGCAAGTTTGAATAGCTGCTGACTAGCACAGGCTGAGCAACCTATTGCTGCATGCTGCCACTACAAGATTTTCAGCAGGACCCGAAAAGAAAAAGATGTGTTAAGCCTCCAGTAATGGATCTCTTTAAGAGTAAAACACTCTTCAATCCATCAGTAAAATGTTGGGAAAAATAAGCCTAGAATTCCAATCTCAACACTTCTGGTGATGTCATTACCTGGCTTGCAATACTTGGCCACTAGAAAATAATTCATAAGTGGAGTTTCCATTCACATAAATGTTTCTCATCTCTGTGCTGGTAGAACTGATTGCACCGCTATAGGAAGCCATACCTATTGCAATGAAGTTGTAATGAATTGTGAACATGCTTGTTCAGTGGCATGCATCACGCTCTGGAAAAGCAAAAGCAAAATACCAGATCTGTTATTTGTATAAAGGGTAAGAGAAACGTTTTAGGCTAGCAATCTTGTATCAGTGTGCCAAGAAATATTAAGTAGCATTTCCCCTATTGCACTGTCTAAGTTAAACATTGTCAGAATGTTAATGGTGATTCTCAATCATCCAGGTCATGGTTGTCCTAAAGGTGGTTTTTCAAAAGGCAACTGGACTTTCTTGGGGTTTTTTTCCTTAAAAACATTTAGCTTCTTATTCAAGAAGCTTCTTCAGTTCATATCAGAGCTGTGGTCCTTGGATGAGAAGAGAAATGCTGTCAAGGAAAAAAAAATCCACAAAAGTCCAGTTGCCTTTTGGAAAACCACCTTTGGGATGAACCGTGTCATAGAGTGTGATGGAAATTCCTGAATTCAACTGCTCTCAAATTCTGAAATTGAATCTGCTGACATGCTAGAAAAACGAAATAAAATCCAGCAAAAAAATATTCTGGTGAATCCAAAAGTGAAAAAGCAAGCATCAAATCCCGGAACAGTTTCTCCTGATAAATGGCCTTTCCTAATGCAGATAATTCTAATTTCTCACTACTACTGATATGACTTATTCAATCATTCCAAGTTGAAGCTACTTGCTAAATAGTCAGCCTGGAGAAGTCAATTTACATCGAGCCACAAAGCTTACTGGGTAGCTTGGGGTTATCATTATTTCTCATCATTGTGAATCAACTATGCTGTCATGAGTTGTTTTCAGGAAAGCTGTAATTCAAATGTAATAAAGTAAAATTATAAACATGTAACTGAATTACCTTCAGGGAAAGCTATCTATCTTCTCTTTTGCTGTGAAGTTCACTAAACTGATATTACCTGGACATTTCTGTACATAACAATGCTGAGGCCTGAGGGAAGTGACTGTGATATCTTGGTAAATTAGGAAAGGGGGAAAAATTGAAAATGGTCATGGAGATATATGCAGGTGGAGATAGTAGAAATAAAGTCATTAAGAATCAGGTCGTGATGTGAGAAGGCATGGGTTGAATTCTAAGTGAATCTCAAAAGACATTAAAAATCCATAGGTCAGGACCAGGCTGTATATTAAGCATTGTGGGTTGATTTTCTCAGGTGCCCTATGTAAGGAATAGCAACAAGTGTTACAGACCAAATGTTCCTTGTGCATCCTAAGCTACCTTGTGGTCTTCAGACAAAGCTAATTCCAGGGCCAGTGTTGAAGAAATCTACAAGTGTTTGTGCAATCAAAACCTATCTAGGAGGAGATACCATCTTATGACAGACTTTTAATATCTTTGGTCAGTACAGAAAGTCCTCAATTTACAACAGTTTGTTTAGTGGCCATTCAAAGTTACAACAGCACTGAAAAAAGTGACTAATGACCAGTGGTGGGATTCAAATATGTGAACAACATCATATGGATGCCGGTTCCAGAAGTCCAGTCTGGGCCTGGGCAACAAAAAAATTAACTACCGGTTCTGCCGAAGTGGTGCGAACTGGCTGGATCCCACCACTGCTTATGACTGTTTTTCACAATTACAACCATTGCAGCATCCCCGTGTTTTGGATGCTTGGCAACCAGTATTTATGACCATGGCAGTGCCCTAGAGTCATGTGTGATCACCTTTTGCAAACTTCTGATAAGCAAAGTCAATGGGGAAGCCAGATTTGCTTAACAACAACCATCTTACTAACTTAACAACTGCAGTGATTCACTTAACAACTGTGGGAAGAAAAGGCATAAAATGGGGGGAAACGCTCTTAACAAATGTCTCACTTAGCAACATAAATTTTGGGCTCAGTTGTGGTCATAAGTCTACTTGTACTGGAAATCCATATCGCAATTATTTTAGACACTAACATTCGGTATTTATAAGTATGTGTGGTTTTGGTGATACATATATACATACACACACACACACACACACACACACACATTGACTCTGGATAAATCTATTTTTCCTCTGATTTTACTGGAGAAATGCTAAGTGATATCACCTCTTCCTTCCACAGGCTGACCTGGTGGGAATGTGTGTATTAATTGGCTAAATCTCTTTTCCAGAATGAGACTGTTGTATTAGTTCACCAAGAATTTTTAATCTTTATTTTTTACAAAAAAATCAGAGACCCAGAGACGAAGAAAGAAGAAAAAGGAATTAAAATTGCTTTCTAAAGAGGTTGACTTTAGCTGCTCTATTCAGTTCCAAATTTCACATAAGTAGAAACACCGGAACGGATAAACAGCCCAGCCCATAACTAAAACACAACCTAGATCACAGCTAGTTTCATTGACTCCCCTTGCCATGAGAACTCACAAGGACACACACAGAATAAACACAGGTCACAAATTCCAGCCTTATTCTTGCATCCCAACATCTGAATATTTAATCAGAAACAAAAGTCAAAATGAAATGCAGTGGCCAGACTGGAAACAATCCAAACTCAGTATGAGTTAGATGTCTCTTATTCCCTTGTTAGAGTAAAAAAAGGTAGCAGCCCATGCTGATTTCTATCAATCACTTTTCAGAGAAATCATACATTCCAAAATTTAAAACAATTTTGAAACCATGAAAATACTCATAGGAATGAACAGAGTCGAAATGAGTCCGAATGCTGTCCTTCCCCAAGGTCCTGAGCAGAGAGCCAGCCTTCAGTTAAGGAAATGAATGCTCAGTCAACACAAACAGCACAAGGAAAGCAAACTATTTATCTACATTATTGCATTAATACCTATTTTATTTATTTTATTTTATTTATTTTTATTACATTTATATCCCGCCCTTCTCCGAAGACTCAGGGCAGCTTACAAGCTTAGCAGTAGCCTTCATTCTATGTATATGCCTGCTTATTAGGGCTTTCACACAAACCCCCAAGCGGCATTATTACAAAGTCAGCTTAATTGCCCCCAACAATCTGGGTCCTCATTTTACCTACCTCGGATGGATGGAAGGCTGAGTCGACCTTGAGCCTGGTGGGATGTGAACCTGCACTAATTGCAGGCAGCTGGTGTTACTTAACTGCTCCACCAAGGCTCTTTTAACCGTTTACAAGCATTAAGCACCTTAAATGCAGCAGGAAAAGCAAGCCACTGGAAAAAAATAAGAAAAGCCTAGTAATCTAATGTGAATTACATTGTTAGCTAAGTTTTTTCCTCGCTGATAAAAACAGCCAAGCATTGTATTTGCTTGGCTCAGGCCTATTACCAGAAATGAGAGGAAAATAAAGTACAGAAAATTAAGCATGAGGTGCAAAAAAAAACCCTGATCATAGCAAGACTAGGGCTTGTATTTGATCCATGGTGGCCACTGGAATTCTTTTATAATTGTTTCACGGTTTTGCAACAGTTAATCTGTTTATCAGAGCCTTCATGTCCTGGAAATCATTTCTTGCAATATTTGCCATGTCAGCCAAAAAAGACTGAATTAATTCTGATGATTTTCTTACTACGTTTTTTGTAATTAAACCATGGCCACAAACACTTCTAATGACCCAATGATCACTGAACAGGTCACTTCAGCAGCAGACATACACAACCCAACATCAGAAGGAGGTAATTGCCCTGAATGAACAGCTGACTGTTCATTCTGTGGACCAAATGGCCCCAAAGTCAGGAGAGATCTAGCAATTGCCATTTGCCACAAAGCTTACTACAAAAATTTACTTATTTTAAATGGGTGCTCATCTCACTTGCATGTGATTCTGGATGGCATACAATTAAAATAAAATCATAATCTTCTACCATTAAAAACAATTTAAAATTTTTTAAAAATTACATTTAAAATACAATAATAAGAAAACCGAAGAGTAAATGTTAACAATATAACCATTTAATGCACTGCATATTGCCTTGGGATCTCTCAGCCCAATGACATGTTGGGCCAAGTTTTAAGGGCCTTCTGGAAGGCCAGAAGGGCTGGAATCAATCTCACCTTAGAAGAAATGAAATTCTGGAGGGCAGGTACAACAGCAGAGAAGGCTGTCTTTCAGGATCCCCCCAAATGAAGCTCTTTGGCTGATGGAACGTGGACTATGCCCCTTCTGCTAGACCTGATGTGGCAAGTCAATGTAAGTGGCTCTGTGTTGCATCAATCCCTGGATTCCTTGCCAGATAAATTTAATGTAACTCCAGGGAGAATGAAGTTTTTCATCACACAATGAGAATAATGTATCTCTGTGGGACAGGGGAAATTTCCCATAGATTACTCCTGGGCAAGATTTATACTTGGACTTCTAACCAGGAGGTGGAGTGGCTGTCAAATGGACAATCCACTCCTGGAAAGCAGCAAGCCTGTTCTGGACAATTAAAATTAACTTTTGCCTTAACTCAGGGGTGTCAAACTCGCAACGACACGTGACGTGTCGCGACGTATCACGACTTTTTTGCCATTGCCGGCAATGGGGTGGGTGCGGTTTTGTTATGATGCATCCAGTGCACAGGCCAGCAGTTTGACACCCCTTCCTTAACTCTCTGTCTCCTCAGCCAAATCTTCAGATGTGGGAGCCAGGTAAGTGGGAGACAGCAGAATCCAATCAGCCTGCAGAAAGAAAAACAGGTACACAGAAGAACCTTGTTTCAGAAGATTTTTGGTAAAATTTGCCTATTGAACTTCCTTTTTTCTGAATCAACTACGATATGATGTGGGTTGACTGATTGATTATATGTTGTCAAGTTACTTTCAACACTTAGCAGCCACTAAAATAGCCTTTCTCCAGGTTGATGACTCCCATTCTAGTCCTTTGGAACTTCCAATATAACACCTATTGTAATTGAGTCCATCCACCTTGGCACTGATTCTCCTCTTCTTATTTTCCTTCCACCTTTCCCACTGTGAAGGACTTCTAAAAAAAACCAGGTTGTTTACATAATTATTCAAAGCAGGATAATTTGAGCTTCATCATTTGTGTTTTGATCAAAAGTTCTGGAGTGATTTGTTCTACAGTCCATTTGTTTTCTCTACAATCCGTGGCATTTTTTGGAATCTTTTCCATTATCAGAGTTCAAGAGCATCAATATTATTTCTATCCTGCTTTGTTTTTCTTCTACAGAATGTTACCTGGAAAATGATTGGCTGCACAATTCTTATCTTGGTAGGTATTCGACAAATCTGAATATTTTCTTCAAGGCTTTCATTGCGCTCTACCAAGTGCTAGTTTATGGAATATTTCTTGATAGCTATTTCCTTTACTATGGATGGTTGATAGGGAAAAAAACTATCTACCACTTTGGTATCTTCACTGACAATCTGGGACTGCTGTCATTATTTTGGTCTTTTTCATATTTAATTTTAGTCCCATTTATTCACTGTCTTCCTTGACTTTCATTACTACAGCTTGCAATTCATTTGCATTTTCATTCAGCAGAGTAGTTTCATCAGTATAATGCAGTTTATTGATGTTTCTAACTCCAATTTTAAAACCATGTTCATCTTCTTCCATCGATGTGGATTAGATGGGCATTTTTCAAGCAAATGCTGTAAATAATCCAAACCTGGATTGGTGGGAAATCATTTACACACACACAAGTTCAAAAATGGGAGCATCTAAGAATTAACTAGGACTCAGACTTACTATATCTTGCTCAGTATCATAATTTGATTTTTTTCCTATTACTCCCTTCCCACTGATTCTGGCTGTGTCATATATTTTGAAGCCCTGAGTGAATCTGAATCTACAGGCAATTTTATAAATTCTGTATTTGATGAAGTATAAATGCTTTATCTATTCAGAGAATAAAACTATAAAAGAGCTTTAAATCTTTTGAGGTAGCTTCTTGCTTCTGAACATATAGACACTTTTTACCTCACTATTTTTTACCATTATGAAACCTTGCAAATTTAACTTCTCCTTTAATGCATTATAGTTATCTAGTGGTGTAATCAAGTATGGTGGCCAAGCTGGGGGCTGAGGCCCCAAGAACCCCAGTGTGGCTTTCAATTATTAAGCCAATCCAGTCTAAACATGGTCTTCTGTCATGCATCCACCTAGTCATTTATCTAAGTCACCATGAAGGGTAGGAGCAGATCAGCATGTGAAAATGAGTTGTGGGTGAATGTGGTAGATAGCTTCAAGGTGTACTTACTCTGGTGGTGTGTGTGTGTGCGTGCGGTGCGTGCGTGTGTGTGTTCAAGTCAGTGTTGACCCGTGATGACTACTTGGGCTAGATTCTGCTATTGCCTCCTTCTGCAGTTTAAGGGAAAGTAACTGGCCCAAGGTGCCTTTTGGCCCTAGAATTCACAGTCTCCCAGTTTCTAGCCTTATACCTTAACCACTAGACTTGCTCTCCCTGCTGGCAGCCCTCATCTGCTGAGAGATTGTGTGTGCAAGCCTCAAAGGGTCTTTTCCTTCAAATATAGAAGCTAATTGCTTTACCGATTGCTGGGAATCATTTGCCTTGCCTTGCCTGACAGCTGCATTTATTCACCTGCACTTATCTTACAATATTTGTAGTCCTCAGATTGTTACAAGGTAATTTTAAAGAGGAAAAAATACATAAACAAGCAGAAAGAGCATTTATAACATCCTTTTAAAAAAACTGATTGTAAGCAGGTAGAAATTAAGCAAAAACATGTGCCAAACTGCCTCCATTCGTTCAAACATGAACAAAATAACATAAATGAATTATGTGCATTTTTTAAGAAATCATAAACAGAGCTGGAAATGACAGGAATGAACTGAGAATAGCTTTGTCCATATTTAGAAGAGAGATTATACACTTTCCGGCCATGGACATCTGCAGGTGGATGAAAGGGGGAAATGATACCTCAAATGTGATTGTGTAAATTGCACAAGGATGTCATGATACAGCTAATGCAAATTATATAACTGCATTGTTTGCACTGTGAAGTCATGATCCATGTGACTTCATTCTGACAGCACAGTGGATTCTAGTGGTGTTACTGCTGCTTCTTATTCGGACGTGACTCTGCTGTCACGCCCAGAATCCACTCAGCTGATTGATTCTTTATGCTGCCTAACTTTTATTAACTTGCCTGAGGTGTTTGTGTTCTACTCTAGTGCCAACTATAGCAATATAAAATGCAGGGCTTGCTGCAGAAATCTATGCTTATGTGCAGTTAGATTTTCATTTGTTTGCATCATATACACACCCACCCACCAAAGAGATGCCAGTTAATCTCCTATTGTCAGGCAGTGTCCACTGGTAGACACATTTTTTTTATAAGTTATCTTCCGTTGCCACAGTTTTGCTTCTGTCTATATCTCTATTTTTATTGTTATAGTGACACTTTAAACTCTCAAACCCAGAGTCACTCTGACAAGATGGGTGAACATAAAAATACAATGAAATAAATAAATCACTCCAAAATCAATCAATCAATGTATAAGGTAGCCTTTTTAAAAAAGCATAAATTTTTATGTATAAAATGCAGAACAAAGAGCCTCATCCAATATGTTCTGCACTTAACAGGATGTGAGCAATTTTAAGACAGCATACAAAGCAGGGACTATATATTACTGGAATCAAGTTAAAAGTGTCAAGCCCATAATGCATTTCAGTGTTCACATTCTCAAACCACTTTTTGTAGAAACCGAATACAGAAACACGTGTTTCTCATGCTAATGCTCTCCACTGGGTTCTGTGCTTGGACTTTGTTGTTCTCCATTGGCTATCACCAACACTTAATAGAAGCTGTTTCATCCTTTTTCTTTCCTAATTCTCACTCATCTCTTACATTTACTCTGCCAGCAAAACCCTTGAGGAATTCCCCAATAGCATCAGTACAGGCTTTCGCTCAGGTTCGCCTGGTGCGTCAGTTGCGGCCCTATCTAGACCGGGATGCCTTGTGTACGGTCACTCATGCGCTCGTGACCTCTCGTCTTGACTATTGCAATGCTCTCTACATGGGGCTTCCCTTGAAGACCACTCGGAGGCTCCAACTGGTACAGAATGCGGCCGCGAGAGTTGTCTTGGGAGTTTCCCGGTACTCCCATGTTACACCTTTGCTCCGCGAGCTGCATTGGTTACCAGTTGTCTTCCGGGTGAGGTTCAAGGTCTTAGTGATGGTTTTTAAGTCCTTACATGGCATGGGTCCGGAATACCTCGGGGACCACCTGCTGCCGGCGTCAACCCCCCTCCGCCCTGTGCGTTCCCACAGAGAGGGCCTCCTCAGGGTGCCTCAGAGAATGCCAGCTGGTGGCCCCCAGGGGGAGGGCCTTCTCTGTGGGCGCCCCGGCTCTGTGGAATCAACTGCCGGTTGAGCTCCGGATGGCACCGGATCTCCGCTCCTTCCGGCGCGGGTTAAAGACCCACTTATTCGAACAAGCTGGCCTGGCCTGATGGGGAGTTAATTTAGGGTTTTAAATATTTGTATATTTTATTGTTTTATTTTGGGCATTAATTTAATTCTGTTTTAACTTTTGTATTTTTGTATTTTTATTATATGCCCTGTTCACCGCCCTGAGTCCTTCGGGAGAAGGGCGGTATAAAAATTTAATAAAACTTAAACTTTTAATAAACTTAAACTAAGCATGTGCTGAACCTGAATCTTCATATTGAACTTCTCTTGGTCATTTGGCAGCCCAGTTGATTGCCAGTTGGCTTCATACCATCCCTTCCTTGACTATTCATATTATTTTAAATATATTTTTTATTTAAGAAAATTTATACAGCCGCCTAACTCACCCTCAGTGACTCCGGGCAGCTTACAAGGATAATATAAGGATCCATTATCTTTTCAAAGATAATTATGTGATGATTTTCTGCAAATCTTGGAGGCCAATAACCTGCTTGCTTATTGATACCGTGCTGGTCAGTTGCTAGATTCCCATCATATTCCCATCATGTTTTAAACTTTTTAATTATGTTATTTTTCTGAGGATTTGTTTTCTCTGTCCTGAACTATAAGATTCACTATCCAGATACTAGAACTATATACTGTCCCTCCCAGTTCTCAAATATTTTATATTTCCCTTGATCCAGAGGCAAATACTATTCCATTGTGCGTCAGTCTATAAGCCCAGTAGCTTATGTGCACTACATAGTAGCTTCTCAGTTGCTGATCGATTCAATGTCACAACCAGAAGGCCAAATTATGAAGGCATAGATCTGTCCCTTAGTTGTGTAAAGTGCTGCTTTGACAGTGAGTTTTCCAAGTACAGTAATGCACAACTTAACAAGATCAATTGCCCTTATACAGTATTATCTCCAGGATATAATTTTAATCCTTAATTTATTCATCTTTAAACAGTCTGTAAAAGTTATGTAGGCTGCTTATCTTTACCTTATCTACCATGAGGTTAGTCATGGCATGCATATTTTTTCAAAGCAAAGGAACCACGTCAGTTGATGAAGAAATAGTAAATGCAACTGCCAGTAGTATTTACTTAACATACTTAGTTTAAACTATTGGATTTAACCAATTTTCTCAGTTCACACCAGATGCTAACACCAGCCACACAAAAACCGGCCCTAATTTATAAGGCATTAATGTTCTAAATTGTTTGTTTAAGTAAGCATAGAATCATATCCATTGTTTCCTTCTGCTGTAATGGGAACAGCGTGGTATTTCATCCAGAGTTGCTTCCATATTTGAGGTAGCTTCTAAATGAATTAATAATCCTTCTTAGCCCATTATTAATTATTTCTCTGATTTGTCTGGGCAAGAAAATGTTATATGCCACTAAGCCTAATAAGAATGAAAGATGATGCTCAATTTAGCAACCTCAGCAAGCCATCAAATAGTGCCAGGACAAGTAAAGTAAAACTACAGTTTTAAAATTACATCTTGGCTTGATCCAGATGTAGTTATATTTAGGATGCATCCCACAGGACATAACCAAGAAATTCAATAACCAGGAGGCAAGCACTGCACTGAATAGAGAAGGGGATGGGAAGACAGCAAAGTGAATTAATGAGTGATTAGTGCAAGGTTAGAAAAAAGATGAGCTACATAAAAGAAGGCTGCGTGTTCTGCAGCCTTCATCTGGCAGGAATGGCCAATGTGTGAATCAGCAAGGTCAGATGCCATGGCTGCCTGTTGAATGCCTACACAAAGAATTTTTACTTTTCAGGTCAGAGACCCAAAGATCCTGACAGAAGTAAGCTGAAAACTTTTCTCAGGTTACAGGGGCACATTTAACAGAATATCAGAGTTGGAAGGGACCTTGGAGGTCTTCTAGTCCAACCCCCAGGACAAGCAGGAGACCCCATAACATTCCAGACAAGAATTTGAAAGAACCATCCCTTGTATTAGCATAGCTTTTTGCAGTACTCAGCAGGACCCAAACATGTCTCAGAAGTGATGAATCACTGTAGTCAGATCTAGTGCTCGTTTTTCTGACTGAGCTGTATGCTACCAAGAAAAAGTAGGAAAAAAGAGATCCCCTCAACAGGGATCATCCTCACTGGGCATCAACCTTACCTAGTACTGGACTCATTGTGCTGGATACTGAGGCCAAGTTTGCAAATTACATAACCCATAAAGTCTCCACATATGCACATCCCATATGCTTTATATTCCAGGATTCTTGCAGACATTATAAATGGTGAAGCATTTCTAAAAACAAGGCAACTGGCAAAGATTGTGCTAATATCCATTCTAAGTAGGGAATGATTATATCCAAACTAAATTACTCAGCTTACACCTGCTGTTACCTTACAGTGCAAGTGTGGGGGGGAAGCCAAAAGGAACAGAGTGTGATTTTAAAGTCCTTAGTTCATTTGATTAGTATGATTAAAACCATTTCAGTTCTCCCTCTAGTCATATTATATTCTATCATCTTTTTTGTAAAATAAAAGTATTACACAATATGGCTAAGAGAAGCAGCCTCCAGATTTATTTTTAAAAGAAATTTTTCTCCTATCCCCACTTACTTGCCAATAAACCATTTTTTAAATTCAATTATCTGATTATTTTGTCCCAATGCTTATCGGCATTGGTTCTAGCAATTGTACAGAACCTGGAACGGGAAGCTTCTAGGAAGAAGGAACTGGGGGTAGCAGAATCTGTTCAAAAATTCAAAATAATAAATTCACTGTTTTCATCCCATGTGAATGCACAAACATGAATGCAGGATTTGAACAGCTGCTATTCCAATTCTTTTCCATAGGAAACTCTCCTCTGGACTTCTGTCATACCCCTTAAAAGACTGAAATCTGTGTTTTCTTCAATCTGCAATTTTGTACATCTTTCAGAGTGATATTTTTGTTAAAGTATTGGAGTGGATTATGGCAATTGGAGTCATTTTTATAGTCCACAATAGTCATATACAGCTTGAATTCAAACAAGTTAGCCTAATCTGTGATTTAGCATGTCATGGGAAATATAACCATAGTTTAGTATGTCCTATGTACTAGACTATTCCAATATGCCATATAATGATTTGTTTCAACACATTTATTCATTTACTGCAGCTTCTATGTCAGTCAATTCCCAAGGTCTCTAAGCAAATACATCCGCAGTTAGCATTGAATGCAAGGCATGATAAGCCAAAAAAGTAAGCCCTATAAAAATACATGAACATAATTGCATCAGCAAGAAACACTGAACTTCCACAGCCCCAAACACACTCCTGAATAACCACGGCTCTTCTTCAGATACACTTTATGTGGCTACAGCAATTGTTTTTTGTTTTCCCAGGGTTAAACTTTTTGTTGAAACTTCCATAAGGAGGCATCCTATGGGAAGAGTTAGACATTTAATTTTCCCCTCTAGTAGACTTGGCCTGAGGATATCTAGCATTGATCTAGCCATTTTACATTTTCATTCAGCTTGTTCTAAAACTTCTGTTATCAGTGGGAGATGTGCAATGAACTCTGTTCATAAAGGTTTAATGTTTTCCAGGTAATTATCAGGGTCTTTGTTAGCTCTCTGCTGCATCTAGTTTTAGGATCTGCGTCATCATCATCATCTTAGGACATACAGTATCTTTCTAGCACTATAAGTTTGATGGAATGATTTAAATATCCTCACTGTACAGTCTTGGGAACTACTTGAGTAGTATACATGTAGATTACAAGAGATGATACATTTTAAAAAATAACTTCTCCTGTAGTTGTCTTCATTGAGATCAACAAAGACTCTCCTGGATTTTTTCCTTTCATGTACAGAACTTCTAAAATATAAAGGAAGGCAGCACCCATATAGTCTTTGTGCTCCATGAAGCCACCAAAGCTGAATTGGTGATGTTTCCAGAGCATATTTCAATATTTCCTAATTTCCTAGCAGGCTTTCAAAAGCTAGTGATTTGATAGCAAACCAAGTTTTTATTTTATTGTTTTTTATACATCTCAAATATTTAATATGCCATTTTTTGTAATTTTTGTAGTTACTATTTAATAGCAACTCACTTTATCCTTAGGAACACAAAATTTTACAAGCAGAATAATGAAATGGAAAGAATATTGAAAGGCAACAAAAGTACAGAATTTATTAATCTAACACAGCCGTATGCTGAAGTACTTAAATTTTAGCTTAAATAATATTTTTCAGAATAGAGCTGGAAGGGACCCTGGAGGTCTTCTATCCAAGCCCCCTGATCAAGCAGGAGACCATTATCATTACCCTATTTAAACAAGATTCTTAGAACCAAAACATAAATACCTTTAAACATATTGATAAATTATTCAAACTATGTTTGGAAGGTTCATATGATTATATGGTTTATAGCAGGGGTAGGCAACCTTGGCTCTTTTATGAGTCGTGGACTTCAGCTCCCAGAATTCCTGAGCCAACATGACTGGCTCAGGAATTCTGGGAGTTGAAGTCCACGAGTCATAAAAGAGCCAAGGTTGCCTATCCCTGGTTTATATTGTTAGAATTTTAAGAAGAATAAATATTACAGGGTAATAGAAAAAACTATTATTACTTTATCAGATGAGGTGGGAGGATTTGCACAGAAAGTTAATATTTCAGAGTTGTATATAAACTTTTGTAATTATACTATATATCATTACACCAATTGCAAAAAAGGTTAAATTGCTTGTCACATATTGGATATCTAATAAAAAATATTTTAGACATAATGAGTGAAATTGGGAATATTCTACTGACTTTCACTCATTCCAGACCTCCTACACCTTGAACAATCTCTGGAGAGTTCCCAGGATAGTTTTTTATATTCTTTTTATATATCCTTTTTACTATATTATTATAAATTCTGATACATTGTATTATATCAATATAGTGACATTCATACAATATAATTAAAGATAGTTGATAGTCTCTTATTCAGATAGCTTAAGAGTTTTGAAAATATAGAAAAATATTCTATCAATATTAATTACAATTTAGGTTATGAATATTACAAACACTAAAATAATTCAAAGTTGGGTTTAATATTGAAAGGAAAACAGAAAGAAACTGCTCACATCAAAGCATTTTTACATAAGAATAGTTTGGTGTTTATACTTAACATTAAAATCTATCATATAGTTAATTGATTTACATATTAATGAAAGGAAAAAAGATGAATTTATTTATGTTTAATTTTTTTAACAAGAATTAAAGTACAAAAAAATAGAAAAAGAGAAAAAGGAAAAAGAAATATTAGGTTTCTCCTCTTTGTATACCTGCTAATTTGCAATATTTGTAGATGTTGGAGCCCCTAATAACTCTTAAGTGATTATACTGTATCTACCATACTGTATGGTGTGTTATGTGTGCCCAATCCATTATTGTCAGAATTGTGTTTTCCAATATTCAGCAACATTTATTCTTACTACTGCAAGTATATTTCTCATTAAATTATTGTTTCCTGTTGGTTTTTTCTAAGATTATACTTAATAGGAAATTTTTTCATCTCAAATATAAATTCCAAATTTTTCTGCATTTTACTATATATGTCTTTCTAGGCTTTTTGCAGGTAATTTTTTATTTGTCCACCACATGTGATAAGACATTCCTTCTGTTTCATGACATGGTCAACATTTACTATGGTATGATTTGTCTATCTTAAATACTATTGATGGAATTGTCTATCATCTATAAAACATTTTGTACCAATTTGGGTATGACTTGGCACGAATCTGACAGATTTAGTCCATTATTCTTCCCATTGCTGTATTGCAAGTATTAAAGATTTGCATCCATTTGATCATGTTTTGCTCCTTCTATCTCTATGTCATACATCAGTAAATGCCATTGGTAGTCCAGGTTTTGTATTAGCATTTCAAGTTGTGGTGTTTTTTGTTTTTTGTTTTTTGTTTCTCATTCCTTTTTAAGATCTGATTTCATGCTTCTGACTGCTTGTAAATGCATCAGACATAGTATATTTGAGTAATGCTGTGTTTTTAGCTTATTCATGGAATCTGAGTGAATCATATTTGCATATGTAATTACATTGTTCTTGCTGTTAATTATCTCTGACATAAAAAGCATTAGTCAGGACACATTTTTACAGGAAAAGAGGGGAAGATTCCTTTCCTATTATGTTAGTTGAAACTCTTTCAATAAAAAGAGGCATATAACTGGCCCCTTTCATTATATGCAGTAAAAATACAAATAAGCCCATGCATTTAGTGAAAAGAAAAGTTATAAAACAATTTGAATTCTGGTACTCATTAAATACATGGTTCCTATTGAACAGATTAATAACAACTGAAAGATGATTGCCAGGATGTCAGTTGTATATGTTTATTAACAGGTTAAAAAAAATCAGAACAGGTATTAAGGTGCTTTGGGGGAAAGAGGGCTTTTTTAAAAGGGAAGAAGGGAAAAATGACTTAAGCTGAAATCCTTTGTGCCTGCTTGCATGGAGTTGAAAGCTTTTGGCAGGGAGCTCTTTCCGCCAACCCCCCCGCCCTCCCAGAGATAAGAGGAAGCCCAAATCTAAGCAGGATTTTCATCCCATCAATCGAGAGACAGTATGGGGTGACTCCGGGGAAGAGAGAGAAACCCTTGGAGGCCTGGCTCTGGTTGCACGTGTCTCCCTTCTCAAGGACTGAAAGTCCAGCTTGGATTTTGGCAGGGATGATTTTTAATTTCTGAGCAGAGAGGCAATGGACTAAGGTAAGGAGTGGGTATGTCTCAGAAGGGTGGGGGTAGAGAGTCAGTGAAAGTCACATGCAAGTGTCTCTTTGGCCAGGGGCTGAGAATCTTGCTGGGATTTCTGCAGGGAGGATTCTCAGCAGCTTAGGACAGAGATATTCATGTGTTGCCTGTGTTGGGCTTCCCACGGTCTCCTCCTCCACCACCACCCATGCTTCTGCGCTCCTTACCTGGGACTCACAAGATGTTAACAACCGCAGTCATGGGTACCAAGATTATGGTTGGTGAGTGAAGCAGTCATGTAACATTTCACTTAATGACTACCTCACCCAACATCTGAGAGTCCTATCCCAACTGTGGTCATAAGTCAAGGACTACTTGTATATATCCCAAACATATTTTTTCAAAAGGCAACTGGACTTTGTTTTTCCTTGAAGATGTTTCGCTTCTCACTGAACTGAAGAAGCTTCTTGGATGAGGAACAGAACATCTTCAAGGAAAAACAAAAGCCAGTTGCCTTTTGAAAAAGCACCTTTGGGACAACTATGACCTGGATGAATCTCCATAGACTACCTGTATAGTTGTGACAAATTATTTTACAAAATGCCCTTTCAAGGAAAATTAATCACAGATCTTCATCACAAAAGTGTCTTGGCTATGATATTGAACATTATAAGACTGATTTTGAAATAAAATTGTGCACAAATGATGAACATGTAATTGCTAAAAAGTATAAACTTTTATTGAGATTTGAAACAGAACAAGTGAAAGAATATATGATAAAGCAGGCTAAAAATTTTGATTATAATAAAGAGATCAGATAATGGGTAAATATGTGGTTGAAGGGGCTGAAACACTACAGTATGTTTTAATCTTAAAGAGAACATATATAAAATAATGTATTGTTGTAAATGAAACCAGAGAAAGGGTCTAGTATCTATAAAAACATTTCAAATTTATGTAGGAAATTGAAACAAGAATTTTATCATGTTTTATCATGCTGAACATGTAAAAAACTAAAAATGTTGGATTCAAATACATACATTGATTCAGAGGATTTTAAAGATTAATATACAATTGAGACCAGAAGTTTTCCTTTTGGTACTGAAGCAGCTGGAAAAGGCACGGAAGTTTGTTCTTGTGTGTGATAAAACCACAACTAGATTATTGAATGCACAAAAGTGAAAAGATTTGGCAATATCTGCAATGAAGGAATGGCTAATGAAGATGATAAAACTTGCTGAAATGGCCAAATTGAATTATTGGATTAGAGAAAAGGTAATACATGCATTTATTGCTGACTAGTAACCTCTTATGGGCTTTTGGCATAAAACAAAAAAAATGAACTTATGATTTATGGTTTTGATTATTGGATAGGACAGATTATAGAAGGAAGAGAGACATGATGTAACTTAAAGGAAAAAGGTAAATTTATAATTGTACTTTTAACTGCTGTAAAGAAGATCAGAATTTTTTCTTTCTTTTTTTTCTTTTACTTTTTCTTTCTTTCACATTTAGCCTTCCCTTTATTTTTTATTTTTTCTTCCTTACCCTGTATTATTTGTAGTAGTTTTTATCTTAAAGATTTAATAAACACACACACACACATTCAAAGGTTTCTTTTGTCAATGTTTCTTATCACATTGTAGCAAAATAGGTGATGCCCTCTTGCAACATGAGCATTCGCATATTCTTTCACCTATGTATGAGTTTCAAGTTGCCTATGCATCTTACAACTTTATTTCAAAATACCTAAAGAGACAATTGAGCCTAAAGTAAGTAAATTTCATGTGAAACACAGACTATATTTGAAGTTCTTATAAATTGATGGTTGTAGCATAGGATGGCAAAACACTATTAACGTAAGCATATATGTGAACAGAGTACAGCTGGTATAGATCCATAAAACTGGTCTCTTTTCATTCTGTTTTAGTTCATGGTTTGAAATAATATGGAAACAAAATTCATAGACTCACCTCATCAACATTCTCAAATGCATTGATCACATCATATGGCAAACAGGAGAGAAGGTCAATTACAAACCAGGTCTTCAAGTAATTCATTCGGATCAGCTTTGGATCAGAGATCACCTCTCCAGCAGGCCCAACAAATGTGGTGTGAAAATTAAGCACAATGTCAACCAAAAAAATGACATCTACGATACTGTCCACTACCAGCCAGGCCACATTGTTCTGTTTGGTTTTAAATGAGACGTTGTAAGGGACTAAAATTGCAGTGTAGAAAGTTAAAATCAGAATCACCCAATCCCAAGTAGTCTTGAAAACACAATAATGTAAAATGATATGTGGTGGGGTCTTTGGTGCTTCTTGCTTGTATTGTGGGAGGATTTCAGAGCCCAACTGCAAAACCTGTAGAAATGGGGGGGGGGGAGAGATGAATGAATGAAGAGGAAAATCATTTTCTAAAGGAAACCTAAACACCAAAACATTTTCATATTCCCATATTGTTAATTTACATGGACCATCTTTCCTAAAAAGTTACTTTCCCTGTAGTGTTTGCTTGATAAATCATCAGCACTGCTATTTTTAAGCCAGGGAAATGTACTTTTTAAATATCTTTAGAGGATGAGAACTTATGGGAAACTATTTATATATTATTTACTTACCTACTTACCTCCAACATATCTATGTCATTTAGTCGAGCAACTCTAGGCAGTTTACAGGAGGGAGAAAACAAAATAAGAATGCAGGAACTTATGTCAAAACTGATATCTAACCTTGATTTTATCTGTGTGTAAATAAATACATACATTAAAATCTGTATCCTCTCATAAAACTCCTCAATCACTCTTGGGTAATGCATCTAGATCACAATACAGGCAAACCTAAATGCCACAGTGAGAAAAAAAGATACATTTTGATGAAAAAACAGTACGAAGAGGAAAGAAAACAGTACGAAGAGGAAAGAAGATCTGTCAGTCCTTTGAGATGACCAGATAAGGCCTTTCATGGCATGGGGCTGGCTTATCTGAGGGACCGCTTCTCCCCAATTTCATCTGCCTACCCCATTAGGTTTGACAGAGACAGCATACTGTGGTCAGGCAGAGAATTAAATTTGGCAGGTCCCAGGAGGTGGGCCTTCTCTGTCTCAGTGCCTACCTTGTGGTACCTTCTCTCCCTGGAAGTGAGATTAGCACCATCACTCTCAACATCTCACAAGTCCCTCAAGACCTGGCTGTGTTATCAAGACTGCAAGTCCCAGGAGACTGAGAAAAGTATGCAATGGTTCTCTTACTGTAGTTAGTATTATTCTCTCCTGTTTTGTGTGTTTTATAGTTATTCTTTAATTGTGACTGTTTTTGTGTATTTATGTTTTTTAATTAAGTGCTGTACACTTCCCAGAGTCACTTTCATGTGAGAAGGAAGGAAAAAAATTAAAAAATTAAAACATGCTGAAGTTTAATTTATTCTTATAATTCCCAGATATTGGTTTCTAATTTGTAAGTCAGTCTCTCCAGTTATTAAGGGAAAGCACAAGTTAAAAGCAAATACTTTTCAAGTAAAGTCCATACTAAAGGTGGCTAACTTATCAATACATTTTATAAATTGAGGAAGGAAGGAAGGAAGGAATGAAGGATAGTAACTGTCTGATAGTGGCAATAGGTCATGGGGCTGGGGTTTGTGTGGAAATTGCATACTGATATGCAACATAAGATTTGAGGCATAAGATTTGGGACAGTCTTGATAACATTGCCATTTCCCAGTATATGGATATGGTAAAATCAAAGAGGATTTGAAAGATAGAAAAGTTTGGAGAAACATACTGAATGATATAAACTAGATTATATTATAGTAATCATAAAATAAATTTATTTATATGTTCATTTCCCTTAATTTATGCCTTTAATTTCTTTTGCTTACTATATCTTATTTCATTTCAGTATTTTGTATACTTTTTTTCCTCCAAGGGATTTGCAAGATGAGTATGTATTATTATTACTGCTGTTGCTATTATTAATAAATATTTCTTTTGATGTCCTCTTCTCCATTGGGTTTTCTTTGCAACATCTGTTGATTCCTGATGAACCATATTAGAATTTGGCTCAGTGATGTTGAAATAATGAGTGCAATATTTAACTGGCAATTAATATGTGCAGAAACATAATCTTGACCTTTATTGTTTATAATTAACTCACCAGCTGTCCTGATTTAAATTCATATGAAGTCTTGTCAGATGCACCATCAGTTAGTACATAGTTGTCAAACAAAAAGCAAAAGGCCCCTTCAAGTGAGGTGTCACATATGAAAATAATTTACCACAGATCTTAAGACTTACTGCATTCAGATTGAACTGAGCAAAGATGCCCAGTTCAAAAACCGATACATGCGTCCAAATTTGCATGTAAGGGATGTTTAATGTAAGCTATGCTGCAACCATTTTTCTCCAGCCAAGTAGGTTACTGTTTTGTCTGAGGTTTTTTTTTCTAGTAGCAGCATGAAAAGCATAGCTGAAGCATCATGGGGAAGGGGAGGCAATGTTTCAACATCCCAAAAAAATCTGTTGTTATTCATAAATTGCTCACTAAATAACACCCACATTTTGCCAAAGCAGGAAACATCAGTTAACATATGCCAAAAACAGAATGCCAAGATGATAACAGGGAAGACAGCCTATATGTTCTCCCACACAAAATGATAGTATCATATTTCCATTAAGTGCCCAAAATACATCTCATAACATAGTTTATGCTATAATACAATCCACTCTCAATTCACAAGCTTAGGCAGAATGAATCCAAAATGACATGAATTAAAGCCACAAAAGGAATAACCAGGAACAAAGAGAAAAGAATCACAACCTCAGTCCCATTAGTATTGTAATTCCAGTGATCAGCAGTCTGGGCACAGAACCACTCAGTTATAGTAGGATCTAGAAAGGTTTCTACAAAGAGCAGACAGTGATTCTGCATGCAAAATACTTATAACTTGCTTCCATGTTGGCAAAAAAAGAGGTAAGCTGTGGAAGATTGTACATAAAACAGCTTTTTCTGAAAGAATCAGTGCAGCTTGTCTCTTCATTTGATAATAAAAAGGAGGCAATGGAATATCACTACAGCCACATAAATGCAATATTCTGACCTAACAGGGATTTGCACCTACCTGTGAATTTTTGACTCAATTGTATTCTCTATCAGCTACTCCAAAGGTTAACATGTGAGTTCAATGGCAGAAACAGCAGCATACATCTATGGCAAAACTAAATTTAAATCTACATTTTTCAGACTTCTTTAACTTTTATAGCGCAAATAGCATGTGGGGCATATGATCTGTTACTTTAAATTACACTCCTATAGAATGCATCGAGTAATACACCAATATGTTTGAATTATAAAAGCATCCAATTTGTGTCTGAATTATTTTTATTCACTGAATACATTTAAGCAGTTCTTTTATTGAAGCATTTTAAAACATCAGTATAATGAACCAGGGGGGTTTGAATGTTGGGACCTAGTCTTACCCAGCCTAAAATCTATGGTCATTCATTTATGGTAAGAGACAACTCCCATCTTCAGCTCCAAAGTGATATAGAGGGGAAAAATAATCAGCACAGTCTTCAGCTGGAGAGGGGGAAAAATGCTTTCTTAGTTACAGAGGGCTTAGTATCACACAGAGAGCCCCAGAATTCTTTCAAAACAGCCCATCTGTAAAACTGTTCATCTTGCTACAACAGGCAGGTCATGATTGGGTCAGTGTTATGGGACTTAAAATCTCCTTGATTTGTAATCAGTTAACTCTCAGCTGATTCCCCAACAACAGATAACACTTCTGAGGCAAAGCTATTGGTTCCAAGAGAGTGGTTGCTCTTTAAGTTGTCATAACATTCATAAAATTCAGATAGAATAGAAACATGACCCAGACTTTACCTCTGCTAGACGGGAGTGCTTGTGAACGTTCTCTCCTTTCTGTACACTGGGAGCAAGCTGCTGCAGGACACCTCGGCTGCTTGTTAGTGCACGTGTCAAACGAGCAAACTTTCCCCAACCTAAAGAAATTGCACAGTAGTTAACTACCATTCCAGTTGAACAGAATTTGAACATAAAAGCCTTTAACCTTAAAACAATGCAGTGAATTGACATTGAATTAAGAAAAATACTAACAACAAAGGTTGCTTATCATTCATCCCCTTAGGACAGGGGTGTCAAACTCCCAGCCCACAGGCCGGACACATCATCTGGAAGCCACCCCCACTCCATTGCCAGCAATGGCAAAACTGTTGCATGATGTCACGTGACATGGCGAGTTTGACATGTCTGCCTTAGGGCAACAATAAGCAATGGGCAGATGTTGAATGTTTTGAATGTGCATATGTGGTCATGGGCTTTCTCATGCAGGTACCTTTTTAAAGGGAATCATTCATTATTCAAATGCAGAAAAATTATAAACGTTTATTTCAAATTGTCTTCCTACCATGTAGATAATTCAGTTTAGCAGTTACCCTGTGAACTATTGCATGTTTCTAACTTACCACACAACTGGACATACTGTGCATGTGAATTTCTATGGAGATTCTCAGTCATCCAGATCATAGTTGTCCCAATGATGCTTTTGCATGAGGCAACTGGACTTCCTTTTCTTTGAAGACATTTCGCTTCTCATCCAAGAAGCTTCTTCAGCTCTGAATGGATGGTGGGGGAATGTAAGGATTTATACTCCTTGCAGACAGCTGGTCTAAAAGCATGCAAATGACCAGCTGCCTGCAACGAGTATAAATCCTTCCATTCCCCACCATCCACTCAGAGCTGAAGAAGCTTCTTGGATGAGAAGTAAAATGTCTTCAAAGAAAAACAAGGAAGTCCAGTTGTCTCATGAAAAAGCATCTTTGAGACACGTACATGTGAATGTACAGTGTTTTCAAAATGCTTACATAACTACAGATGCAAAGAAAATAAGTAAGCATTGCTCATTTGAATGAAAAGTTGCTTAGAATGTTGGTACTGACCATGGTACTGAATTGCACATGCAGTTTTTGTTTAAATTTTTCCCCTGTACTGTTCTTTTTACTCCCTTATATTAGTTTTATTTTCATGTGATTTTTTTTGTTTATTTGTTTTAGGCATTGTTAGTTATTATGCACTGTTTTCATTGTTGTGGGTAAATTGTTTTTTTATACTACATATTTTATTTTACAAAGCAGCTCACTTGAATGATTTTTGCTTTGTTTTGTTTTGGAGAGATTATAAAATTTTTAAGTAATGGAAAAGTGGAGTGAAATAAGTCTATTTTATTAGCAATGTTTCATATATGCACAACCTGCTCCAACACATACCCATAAACTGGGGGGTTCCCTATTTAATTTTTAAAGGGTCTTTTTGCTCTTTAATTTTTAGGAGGGCTGCAAATATAAGACAATATTTAAAGTAAGAGCTCCATGTGGCAGCCTAGTATCTTTGTACTTTCATCCAACTGAGTCCTTGAAAAGCATTGATTGGTCTAGATAAGAGATGTCACAGAAGAACAAAAATAGACATTGTTATCATGGATGTAAAACAGCAAGAATGAAGAGAGGAAACTCGAAAAGCATTGCTTGGTCTAGATAAGAGATGCCGAAGAAGAACAAAAATAGACATTGTTATCATGGATGTAAAATAGCAAGAATGAAGAGAGGAAACTCAAAGGGAGGCCAGAATCAGAAACATTTATAATAGAACCAGGACGGAGGCTGTACCATTTCATCTTAGAATGAAGAATTCTTGTTTATATCCTCTTAATCTTATTGTAACACATCAGGAAAGAATCATAAGGAGAGACAGAGCTATCACTGTTCCGTAGAAAATAGACAGGGAATGATTACAGGTAGTCCTTGACTTACGACCACAACTGAGCCCAAAATTTCTGTTGCTAAGCGAAACATTTAAGTGAATTTTGTCCCAGTTTATGACCTTTCTTGCCACAGCTGTTAAGTGAATCACTGCAATTGTTAAGTTAGTAACAGGGTTGTTAAGTGACTCTGGCTTCCCTATTGACTTTGCTTATAAGGAGGTCGCAAAATTTAATCACATGATGCTGGGACACTGCAACCATCATAAATGTGAGCCAGTTGCCCAGCATCTGCATTTTTGATCACATGGCCATGGGGAGGCTGAAATGGCCATGTGAAAAATAGTCATAAGTCACTTTTTTCAGTGGTGTTGTAATTTTGAATGGTCACTAAATGAACTGTTGTAAGTCAAGGACTCTGTGTATTCGCATTAGCCAGGCAAGATGAAAATGGAATTAACTTTTGCTGTGACATGAAAAGCCAATGTCAAGAAAACACTTCTTTTTGAAATTTATTTTATGGAATGACATGATATTAAAAGCAAAAAAAAAATTCAAAAAGGATGACATAAAAATTTGATTTGGTCCACGAGTTCATGTTACAGAGTGTACCCCTGTTCCAAAGAATTCTTCAGTGTCTTTCAGGGCACTTTGCAACCTGATCCTGGCCATATTTATTCTGAAGTAAATCCTGCCAAGATTTTACAGGACTTGTCTGTAAGCAAATGTCCAGAGTAATGTATTTTCCTTAATTAAAAAAAGGCTTTCGCATTCATGTCACACGAAAGTTGATTTTGAATCTGAAGAAAGTTTCAAGATTAGATCATAACATGCTTTAGGTGCAGCTTAAAGTAGTTTATGGATAAAAGATGTCCTGAAATTCTTTGGAGTAAACATGAACCCATTGTGTGAATCTCAGCTATGCTTCGATATCAGAATGTAGCACACTGTTTTGTGAAATTAAAAATCTGTTCACCAGATTTTTCTGTTCGTAACACCATGTAACAGTTATGATCAATAATTCCTCGAAAAAGTCTAATCAATAGGGAAGGATCTTGGCTCACTCGAAGAGCATCTTCCCTGTCCTCCACTCTCCTAATCTCCAAAAATGTTAACATTTTTGACATTGATCATTTGTTTGTTTATTTGTTTGTTTATTCATTTCTACCCTGCCATAATCCAAAAGATTCTTGATGGCTTACGAAGAATAAATTAAATTATTCTTAAATTAAATTAAAATAGCCATTTTGGTATAGACTAGAAATTGAGAGATCATTAGTTCTGGTCTCATCTTAGGCTCAGAGACAGTTGGGTAATCTTAGGCCTGTCATTTTCTCTCTGCCCTATGAAGGAGGCAATAGTAAACCACTTCTGAAACATCTTGTTATGAAAACTGCAGTCCAGGCATTCTCTGTGAAACAGACATGATTGAAAGGAGGGGAAAAATGTCTAAAAATCAAAGTTATAAATAGGACAATAAACAACCTTAAACCAAAATACCTTAATTTTTTCAAGTAAAAAATCTTATTCTGCAATGTCAAGGCTACATGTTTATCCTAAGTGGCTAATTAGAAATTATCTTATTTAATGGTTGATCTAATGCAAATTGAACATAATCTTTTGAACAAAAATTAGTTCCGAACCCAGCTCTGACTACAGAATTCACCTTATAACCAAATATTGGAATTAGCAGGGCTTTTTTTCTCATAGAATGCTCAGAACGGAGTTCCGGCACGTTTTTTGGATGGAACCTTGTAGGGTAGGCAAGGCAGGTTGTATGACATGTGTGAGTTCCGGCACCTTTTTCTTTTACAAAAAAGCACTGGGAATTAGTATGTGCTTGTTAGGGTTCAGCCACTCAGTCTTCAGCTCAATAATACTGCCAGGATTCAGCAAACTATGTTCATCAGTCATTCTTAAGGAAGTGGCACTATAGCTACCAATAAACAATTCAAGCAAACCTGAAACACTCTTTCTAGAATGTCCTTACATGTTTTTGACATGTTTTTGTCTAGTATGGAGCAAACAGCTGAATCTAAAGTGTGGGATATTGAACCAGGTATCAATAACATGGTGCCTCTAGTTTACCTGGTATATACAGTATGGTAATCTCCAAATTATTATTTTTTCTAAATTAATGCATGCCAAAATTTCACAAGTTCTTGCCAAATCTTCTTAGATTTCAGTATTCTTACTGGAAATATCCCAATATTTTCTCATTTATCATGGTTTTCTTTGTATAATAATATAAAAGTAAATTTCTTCAATTTATAGTTGATTGTATTCATTAGTTTACATATCTCCCAAGTGCTGGGAGATTAGACAATGATATGTTTGCATGGATTGGCACCAGGTTTTTGTGCTTACTAATTTGAGTGTATTTTACATTTTTTAAAATGATTTTATTAGGAGCTGTTGAGATTTGTCTGAAAGATGAGTAGCCGTATAAATGTTTTAAATGAATAAATAACATCAGGTAGCTTTTCAAAGCCAATCAGCTCATGTTTTATGTAACAACAACAGAAACTATAAATAGAATATGATTTATTTAAACGTTAGACTTTTATTGTGTCTGGAATGGATAATGCCTTAGAACAAACAAGGATATTGTTTATGGAGAAGGCAGTCTATTTTCATCCCTTGCTCATATAATCTCTAAATAATAGATTCCTGTCTTTTTCTGTCAAATATCACGTCTCACTTTTGTGATCTATATATGCAACAAAAAATAGTTTCTACTTTGACAATAGCATTCATATGTAGTATACAACAATGAATATTTGTATGGAAATTACAGATTTATGCTAACCGCCACTAATAATTCCAATGAAGTGGAACCCTACTGATTGCCTAAGCCTTACTGCTAGGGCACACTTAACCTATAGCCCCAGGGCCATATATGATTCACGACGTGTGACCAAAGAAAACAAGATTAAATATTTGGGGATAGCCCTATTTTACTAGAATGTAATTTGACCTCACCTGGATTACTCATTGCTGGAAGATGTGAGAAGGACATAGTCTTTATAAATTATTTTTCAGAATAGAAGTGTCGCATTTATAAAATGAATTCATTATTGTTATGAATAACTTAAGGTGATAAACATACCTAATAGTTGTCCCTCCTCCTTTCCCCCCCCCACTACAACAACTCTTTAAGATGGGTTGGGCTGAGAAAGAGTGATTGACCCAAAGTCACTCAGCTGGCTTTCATACCTAAGGCAGGACTAGAACTTACAATCTCCCAGTTTCTAGTCTACATAGCAAATTCTCTAATGACCTTAGTTATTTTTAGTTATCTCGTAATTGATCCTGCTTATAAAAAATACTGCAGGAAAAAAAATAAGGTTATATGGGGTTTCAGTGACTGGATAGCCTAACAGAAACACAAAAATAGTCACAAGGGAAATGCATTGGATTGGAATTAGATCTGTTGTAGGGAATGACCAGGAAATGTAATTCTGTAGTTTCAATAAATAATCTCAAGGTCCCAGAAATGCAGATGTAACTTGAAAAGGGTAGTGCACTGTTGCCTCAGCTAATAGCTTTTGAATCTGCTGATCAAGGCTGTAGGTCCTTGATCTGCAAGAAATATCATCAGAAATTTTTCATGGCTTTCCCATTGGTTTCATCAATTGTTAACATCTGAAAGAAAAGAAAGAACTGTTGGAGGCCTGGTTGGTGTGGTCTCGACCGGTTGTTATTATTATTATCATACAGAGCAGATCCCAGAAGCAGTGGTGTTTAACCTTCAGAGTCAGTTTGCGCTAGCTTCACTAGCTTCACTCGTATTTTTAACAGACCTTCTAAAACTAAAACATCTATGAAAGAGTCTGATTCCATTTTGAAATGCAAAACAAATTATCTTTCATATGCAACACAGAAAGCAAATAGCAAACCTTTGCATGAGTCATCCTCAATCGGCTGTTTGAAAGCTGTGATGTCACTGAAAGTGCAAAGAAACAAAACAACTTTGTCCTGTTCATTTCGAATTGGAGCAATTTTCACAAAGAACCAAACAGGAGTCCCTGGAGAGAAAGCATCATAGAAAAAACTGGTCAATGACACAAAAACTATGCAGCATCCTACTGTAGCATTGTTTTTGCAAACAAAAGAAACAAGAGTGTTTGCAAAAAGAAAAAGAAACCCCAATGCTATAAGACATTAGTTTCCACTGCAGTGGAAACAGGAAACTATAATAGAAAACATATTCAAAGCTTGGCAGGATAATAAATGAAATTCTACCATTTCAAGTTGTTTAGTGTGGTTTGGTTTTGCATAAATTCACCCTGCAAAGGGATTGAGTGATTCCACAGTTTTAATTTCCTCTCCACTTTGGTTGCCATTTCAAGTTGGGGGTTTTTAAAAAAAAAACAAAAAACCAAAACCATAGTTTCATGTGCAGTTGTGCATGAGTAGAGTTTTTTTTAAACATTAAGCTTATGAGGATATTTACAGAGACGGAGCTACATAGATATAAAGTGCAAAAAACTGCTTTGGAAAAAAACCCAGAATAATTAATGTTTTCCATATCTTTTCTCCACTGGATAAAATCAAGGAGAAAATGGGAAACTGATCCAAAACAAATTCTAAGATCATTCCCAGCATAAGAAATTGGTTTTCATAGAAGAAATACACATATCCCAAAGAAGCTGGATAACCATACAGCACAGACCTGGAGAAAAGACTAAGAGAGAAGGCACAGCTTTTGTCAATGGTACTACTTTAGTCTGAAAGCCAAGGGGAGAGTGTCTGTATATTTCTTCTCGTGGAAAATGTATCTCTGCACAGAGAAAAATGTATCTTCATATAAAAAAATTAATATTTTAAACAAAATAGCTGATGTTTTGACTTCTCCTTGAAATACCCATACTTCCTCTTTCATTTTTCCTCAAGTTGAGGAGCAGCGATTGATCCGAAATGATTCAGGGAGCTGAGGGTGAATTAAAATTTGCCATCTTTCCACTTCCAGTCCAGGACTTTAGACATTATAACACATTGTCTCTCAGTTGTCGTTGCTTATTGGCATGATGCAGGGAAAGGCATATTAGTTGACTCCCCTCTCTTTTTCAGATTAGGTTTCTGTAAATAAGAGGATATTCCTAGGGCAACATGAATTTGAAGGATGGATGTAAGGGAGGTGCATACTTAGTGTAGTCATGCTTCGAGAAAACCACAGAAATAAGAAAAATCATGCCTATATTAATGTTAAATCACAGTGGTTTCAATGGCTCTGTGTACGATTGATTTGAATCTTATTTTCATGAAAACAACTGCACGTTTTCTCACTGAAAATATGTTGTTTTTTTAAAAATCTTCCAACATAAAAACCCCAAAACATTACTGTTAGAGTTGCAAGAAAAGTATTATCATATACAAAGCTAAACTTAGCTACCCCATGAAATCAGGTCAATAATTTATACAGAGTGGCTGGCACCTTGAACAGAGTTATCCCACACTGCAACATTTGCTTGAAGATACTACATATAAAGATTTTCCCAGTGGCACAACTCCTTTCAACAGGATCATATTCCTGCCCTTCAGATGATCAACAGAGGAATCAGAACACAAAGTCATAGGCTCTCTATATATACATATACAAAGTTTGTTTGAGACTAGAATAGGAGACAAGAAAAGGGGATGTTCATCAAGGGAAATTACATTTCTGTCATAGCACTTTTACCTCTACTAAAACTGATTTTCAATCACAACCACAGACTGCAGAAATTCAGGTCATAAAAGACCACTGCTGAAATACAACTGTTAGGCATATGGTGTTAGCCTACAATGTTGGGTTGAAAATATATTAACCATAATGCTATGTCTTTAAGTTGTTAATTGGCCAATGGGTGTGTAAGTGTTCTCATGGCCATAAGAGGAAGCTAGGAACTAGCTTCTCTCTCTCTCTGAATTCACTGATCTCTACTATTACTGTTTTTGCTCTGCTGTTGGTTTACTACTGTTGTAAACCTGAACTGTGTATTGACCTCTGGACCGGTAAGAAGACTTTGTAGTTTGGATTACTTCTTGGACTGTTGCTATTGTTTATGACCTGGACTGTTTATTTTTGACTATGCATTTTATGTTTTTACACCGCCTCAAAGTAAACTACTTTTTGCTTTTACAACTCAGTGTACTCCTGTGTGTGACTCTTACTGCTCTCAGTACCCTTCCTTGTCTGTGCAACTCTTTGGTAGCACAAGGAGACCTCTGCACAACAAATTCCTTAACAACAACTGTTTAAAAAGATTTTTGAGCCAAACAGACACACAGCAAGGGCTATATATATATATATATTCTGTGGTAAACAGGTGGGATTTCTTCACTATCCTAATTCTGAATAACAGGTATAAATTAGGTCAGGGATTTTCAACCAGTGGTATGCATACCATTGGTGGAACGTCAGCAATTGGCAGGTGGTAAGCTTACAATGGGTTGAAAAGCATTGTAAAAAAAGCATTAAAAAGTGTAAAAGTGTAGCGTTGGGATGAGCTGAAGCGGTGGCAATGCAGCACAGGCCTGTGGGAGAGCCAGCTGGAGCTGCGGTGTTTCTGGGGCTCTGCTGAGCGCTCAGGACCCGTGCCAGGTTCCAGCTGACTGGCGCTTCCAGAAGATGCGTGCACCCTGGAGAAAGGAATCAGTTGCAGCTACACCAAGACAAAAGGAGGAGGAGAGGACAGACATCCCCGCGGGGTGTGTACATTTGGCCTGGGGATGCCCTGGAGACAGCAAGGGGCTGGCCCACCCCAGTTCACAATCAAAGGAAAACCCTGAATCCATCAGGACAGAAGGCAGCCCACCACCACACCCCTCCATTTCCTCCTCCTCGCCCCCTGGGCACAAATGCAATTGCAGCTCCTCACCATAGCTGAGCAGGACTTGCAAGTACCTCTGTCCTCAAAGAGGCACTCCCCGGTGCTCCCACCCACTGCCATGATGGCAACCCCAACCAAAGGCCATGTGCTCCAGCCTCACCTTGCCAAGGAAAGGGGCAGCAGCTGAGACTACAATAGATCTGCAGCTTGTCAAGGGCGCTCAGAGGCTGCCCAACTTTACTCTGCAATTTCAGGGTTGGAAAGTGGAGGGCAGCACTGTGTTTGCAGGCCTGGTGGCATATGCTAGAAAGCCTCCTGCTTCCCATGCCCCCACCCCTGCATCTACCTCCTTCAGAGCTGTCCTGATAAATATAAATATAAATAAACCTTTATTGTCAAAGTACAACATGTGTACATTGAGATTAACTGAGCCTCCCCCCGTGCTCTCTCCCCCCAACACACAGTGACAACAAACCCTCCATCCCACCACACCATGTGAACCAACTACACCACACACCGGTCTCCCAAGTCAATTCTGCATAAGATTATGTCCCATTTAAAAGCCTAACAGCCCACGGATAAAAACTATTTTTCAGCCTGTTGGTACGGCTGGCTATATTCCTGTATCTCCTACCGGATGGTAGTACAGTAAAGAGATACCGTCCAGGGTGTGAGTCATCCCTGAGAATCTTCCTCACTCTTCCAAGGCAACGAGCCCTGGCGATGTCATCCAGTGGTGTCAGGGAACAGCCCACAATGTCTTGTGCTGTGCTCACTACCCTCTGTAATACTTTCCTGTCCGCGGCTGTCAGACCAGCATACCAAACCACAATACCATACGAGAGGACGCTGATGGGCCTGCCGGCATAGATCCGCCAGCTGCATCCTGCAAAGCGCAACTCTCCTGACGATCTTGCCCACTACCATGCCAGCAGGCCTATCAGAATCAGGATGGCTCTGAAGAAGGTAGATGCCCGGGGGATGGGGGGGAAGCAAGAGGCTGTCCAGCAGGTGCTGCTAGACCTGCAAACGCAATGCTGCCCCTCCTCTTTCCAACCCAAAATACCAGAGTAATGTTGGGCAGCCTCTGAGCACTCCTGACAAATGGCAATCAGACGTAGTCTTGGCTGCCACCCCCTTCCTTGGCTGAGTGAGGCTGCAGCACTCAGCCTTTAGTTGGGGCTGCCGGCTTGGTGGCAGGCAGGAGCACCGGGGAGCGCCGCTTTGTAGGACGGAGGTACTTGCAAGTCCCACCCCAGCTATGGTGAGGAGTAGCAACTGTGTCTGTCCACAGGGGGTGAGGAAAGGAAATGGAGGGGCATGGTGGCTGGGCTGCCTTCTGGCCCACTGGATTTGGGGTTTTCCTTTGATTGGGGGTGTATGGCGTGACCCTGGCTAAAATGCAAGTCCCTCTCTAAGCAGGGATTGGGAGGCTGAAGGCCTCTGTCTTTGTGGCCATGCCGTTCTAAAATCAATGGGCTACTGCTGAGGAAGAGAATCAAATAGGGCAAAACAAACGTAGTCCACCATGGTTTATTGATTGCAAAGTTTCCCTCTGGTTTTCCTATCCCTTCCTGGGCTATTAAAATCACATTGGCAAGGTCTGTACGGAATACCTGGCTGCAAACTAGTCAACCGGATTTTAGCCTAGCCCCCTGTGCAATCCCAGGCCACATTCTGGAAGTAAGAGGATGTAGTAACAGGAGAGAGGTGCAAAATTGATTTGTTATTTATTCTTGCCTTTAGCAGCAATAACTACATTGTCTGACAACTTTGCTAGCAGCCTGCAGGCTGTGAACTTTCCTTTCCCACTTGGAGAAAGAATTCAGGAGTGCTAGATTTATTTTTCCTGCTAATTATACTATACCTTGTGGGGGTTTTAAGGTGCTTATGAGAAATAAAAAAATGTCTAAAAATTAAAGGAGGTATGGATTGAGTTGTGAGACAGGGAAAGGAAATACATGGACTTATGCACTTCCAGTTGCTGACAGGTGTGCCACTAATATTCTAACTGGACACCTGCATGCTCTCAGGGCCCAAGGATTATCTTCATTCTTCATAGGGCAGTATTATGGATTAACTAAGTTTTTCTGGGTTCTGATTTTAAGGTGAGCATTCTGAGCTACGGAGGCCTTTGATCTTCTTCTTAAATACATAATAATAAAATAATGAGAACTAAAGGCTCAAAGGGAAGGCAGATTACAAAGAATAAGACCTTTTGGGGTCTTCAGTTCCCTTCCTGTTAAAGAGTTCCTTAATAAGGTTTGATCTTTCTTCCTAACATCAATAAAGGTGGTTTTTCCAGAAGAGCTATAATTAGTGATTTAACTATGTTTTCTTTTCGGCTATGTTTTAATTTATATATAATGTTTGTTTAATTGAGGAGGGCTTGGAGAGGTAGAATTGGCCAATAGGGAGGCTGCGCCTTTGCCTCCAGATCTCTGTCTCTCCTGCAGATCTCTGGAGAGGAGGAGGGGGTGTCAGGGGAGATGTGTGAGGGAAGACTGCCCCAACAAGCCAGCATCCTTAACATACACAATTGGGAATTCCCTTTTGAGAAGGTCCAGCCTCCCTTGTGCAGGACCTGGGAGCACTGCTCCCCTGCCGCCTCCTCTTGCTCTCCAGAGATCTGTCAGGATAGAAGTTGGACTCAGAGGAAACTGCTTCCTGCAAACGTCCTCCACCTCCTGCTTTGCCAGGAGGGGGCACCAGACAGGGAAACACCAACAAAGTCTGAAATTGGGAAAAGAACATCCCTTTAGTCCTATCCACACACATACACACACACAAACGTTCCAACCTTGGAGACTTGTATCCACATCTGAGCTAGCAAATTGCCAATCATGCCTGGGCTTGGGGAGAAGGCCCTCTCCTTCCTCTGTGGATAAAAGTCCCCAAGCCTGGAATGTGGTGTGTGTGCGTGTATGTGTGCGCATGCATGCGCTTGGCTGCTAGCAGTTTGGGGAGGCGAGGGGTTTGAGGGGCACCGAGTTGTCCCTACACCGAGTTAGCCGGTGCAACTTGTTCCATTCCAACCCAGCTGTCTTGAGTCAGCTGTGTCCACTGAGTGGTGTCGAGCAGGCCACGCCCACCTGCTAGGCGACTGGTGGTACTTGAATATTGCCATATCCTAAAAGTGGTACAATCTCTGAAAAGGTTGAAAAGCCCTGAATTAGGTCACTGGTTCTATATACCTGGCATTGTTTTGCTAGTTTACAGAGTTGAGATCTGCCAGAAAAACATTGGATTGAAGGTGAACTCAGGGAGCTCAAAAAAAAATCCTCTAGAAAGAGGCCAAGAATTATCTTTTTTCTGGCTTGGATTAAGATTCACACCCAATATAAATTTCTGACTTGTTGATTCACAAATCTGCCTCATCTTCAAGTTCTTTGACTTAAATCATATTTGTCAAGCTCTATCGTGGATCAGAAGCTCATGATGATGTTTGGGAATCAGGACAGCTGAAATAAACCAAGCTATTTCTGATTTTTGAAGAAAACAACTTTATTCTAAGCTATTTTTGAGCCAAAAGCTGAAAGCTCCAAAATATTAGGCATAAGCCAGGAATTCTGGCTTTAGAAGTCACACTCCAGCACCCAAATCTATTGCATGCTGAGTATAAAGGACATTATCCATTAGTGGGAATGGTTACATATAAAACCTGCCATAGAATTCTAAGGAGAATAGTTTGAAAAATCTGCCCAAATAGATATATGAGTATTGAATGAAGTGCACTACTCTCCATCTTGCTCTGATCCAAAATCCACAAAGGAAAAAATAACATGAAAGAAACACATCTGAAAAAGAATGGGTAAGTGGTGTACAAAATGAGGGTGTTACAAATTTAAATCAGCTTTAAACTGGGGAAAATTATGCAACAAAGAAGTTAAGAGAAATTATGCTAAAAAAAATACAAAGAATTTACAAAGTAGATAAATTAGTCAAAGTTATGAAGGGGAGAGGAGACAGAAAAATTATGTTTAAAAAGCCCTTCATGTATTAAAGAAAATTATATCCAAAGTTGTTAATAATATTCTGAATGGATCTTTCTAAAAGGAAAGTATCCATCAAACTGTCTATCCATTTCCCTATCCCCAGAAGATTGAAATACTGTACTATTAATATGGACAATAAAACAGAATAAATTTATATTAATCTATACTTCTCAGCCCTGGAGCGTTACAGTCTTAGTTGTTGAGACACCATCATCTAGACTGCTCAGGCTGCTAAAAATAAAATTGCTTAAAAGTGTATAATATTTCTCTTACTTATATTGGCATAGTAAACCACAATACTGAATGCTTTAGAGCAGACATGTCAAACACAAGGCCCAGGGGCCGGATCTGGCCCGTGAAGTGGTTTCATGTGGCCCGTGAAGCCATCCTGGAAACAGTGAGGGAACGGCCCCCACTGCCTTGGCCCTGGCCCAGAGACCCTCCTTCTGCCAGAGACCCTCAGATCTGTCCCACTCCTGCCCAGGCCCCCATAGGCACCCTTGATGTGAACGATGTAGAGCTGGCCATGCCCACCCAGTAGGCCATACGCACTCTAGCCACACCCACCCAGTAGGCCACTCCCAGCCTGGCCATACCCACCCGGCCCCCTGAGGGCAACCGCAATGCTGATGTGGCCCTCAATGAAATTGAGTTTGACACCCCTGCTTTAGAGAGAGAATTGCCCTTTGAAACTCTCAAAGTAAAGCACTCAATTTTGATGTTGTTACTGCAACTGTAGGAGTCCATATATGGTATTTGCATTTGGGATATGTGGTGCATCATAGTACTGTCTGTCTGTCTATCTATCTATCCATCTATCTACCTATTTCTATCTACTTACCTGCCTACCTACCTACCTACCTATCTCCCCTCCAGCTAAGTGTGTTTAAGACACAGGAATATCAATTTGGAATTAACTGCTCCAGCATAACAAAAAAAAAAGCAGAATATACAGGGTAAGAGTAAAACTATGATATGGAGCTTCCTGGGGTTAGTATTTGACACTGTGCCTTCATCCACAGGAATATCTTTTTGGACATCCTAAAAGATGCTATGTGTTCTGCCACTGAATCCAATTTGTGGGGTAGCTGGCACAGGGCTTAAGGAGCTCATTGTAGGATTGAGTTCTTTCTAATTGGAGTTCTTCTAATCCAAAGCTATGGATGAAGTCTTCATACCATCCCAGAAAATTGCCTCTCCTATCCTCACTTGAAAACCTGCAAGCATGGAACAGTCATGGGCCCAGGAGGCAGGTTGTTCCATTGCTTAATAGCTCTCCTGCTGTATTCCTGAGAAATCCTTCTTAGTACATCATTTCTTGCTGTAAACTACAATGACTCCAGGCTTATGTTTTGAGGGTGGCTCCGCATATTGTCTCCCTTCTGTTCCATATTAAGTTTAAAGCCCACCAGATGACCTGAGCAAGATATCTTCCAAATATATTCTCTCCAGTCATAGTACTCTTCAGAATTGATTGTCCGATGAGGTAGGAGGGCTGAGAAAAATATGACTAATCTAAAACTGATTTTCCAGAGTTAGGTATGGATTGGGTAGTTAATTTCCCTAGTTTCCCTAGCTCTAGTCCAAAGCCTAACAAAATGCACAAACCTATTGTTAAATCCATAGCTCTTTCAAAAGCTGCCCCTAAATTGCAAAGTTTTAATAAAATGGAATAGGAGTCAGTTGGTTGAGTTGGGAGATTATAGAAATTGGATACCTAAACATAAATAAATATATTCTTATATACATGGGAAGTAATTAATTGCATTTGTTTTTATTTCATTTTAAGCTTCAGTTTCAGTGGAATCTATTTTTTGTTCAGGCTGCACCTACTTTTCAACATTTGTATTCAAACACAACATGCAACTGCCAACAAGAAAAACTATAACCATACACACTCCTACCTTATCCACTGTACCACACTGGCTCTAACTCTAAATGTTAGTGGGATTAAAACATTGTATGCTTGGGGAAAAATACCACAACATGGCATCTTTTGATAAAATTGAATAGGACAAAAAGCAAGTCAGATAAAAGGACGTATTCCACATGACTACATTTTTCTATTCCACATGAATGATGGTCACCAACTTGGATAGATTTAAATTTTAATTAGACAGATTCATACAGCAAAAATATATCAATGATTGCTAGTTTGGATGGCTATATCTTACTCCCACTAGAAGCCATATAATTGTAGTTAATGAAATCATGAGGAAATATGATCAGAACAATGTATATGTTATTGGGCAGCTACTGAGACTCTGGCAAAATAATATGAAACTAGATATTTTTTGGTGTGCTCCAACAGGCTACTTTCAATGTGATGCTATTTATGAGGCTTTTGTTACACTTCTGATCTCACAATAACCCCGTTCCCTTGCCCTGATTTAGTTTAAAGCAGCTTTTCATGCTGAGTGTGATATGGAAGATTACAAACAAATTCTTCTCTTGATACTCCTGGACTTTCTTACAGACTGACAATGAACAGGTTTCTGCTATATAACTGTTGCATCCAGAATCCTGTCTTAATGTTGGCAACATCTCTTGCTATAACCTGATCGGCTAGAAAGAGAAAAATTAAATAAAAGATGACAACAGGCAAGGATACAATGCTGAGTTTTTACATGATTCTTATAAGATTTGTGCTGAGACTTTGAAAACTGTCAAGCAAATCTAACAGGGTATCCAGATTGCCAATACCGGTCAATGCCATGTGTAACTTATTTTGAAGTTCCTCACATAAGTACATCACAGCTGGGACTTTATGATGATCACTACAGGGAAGCCAAGGACTAACTGAGTTGGAAGGATGCTATACTCTCATTCTTCCTATCCGTAAGCAGTTTTTTTTTAATTTGTAGTTCTTATGCTAGCAAATGCTAGGAGACTCTGATAGTTTCTCTAGGGTTCTTCAGTCAAAAGATTAGACACAGTGGTTATGCTACTGTGAAAGACAACTTGCCTGTGAGGATAAACCTTCTGTTAAAATATACAGCCATAGAAATCATCAACTCTGTTATCAGTTTATGGAGAGAATTAAAGAGGCACAACAGACCAGGATTCTCTGATTCTTTTTCTTAGCAAAAGGTGAGATAGGGAACTGGAATCAACTTTTTTTTCCCCTGGTGGGAAATTCCAAATGGAAATTGCTTTTCTGAAGTTGTAACACTCTGTATTAGAGGCAATACCTCAGTCCATTTTTATGTAGTTTTTTTTTAAAGATTCATAAAAAAGATTCTCATTTATTTTCATTTGTAACTTTTTTAAACACAGCATACATTTTCATAACAGATTTAATTATCAATGTAAATCCCATAAGATATAGCTGGTTTTACATGAAATGTTCCAATATCATTTGCTACAAAAAATTATCTGATGTGAACATTTTAAATATACATATACATAAGTCAGTTCTTTTTCTTTTTTTATATAATGCAGGACAACTTTCAAAACCATATGGATTCTTTTTCCAAATGTGGCCTTCATAAGAAAGTATCTTTTTGTGTAGATTTTTAATTGGAAGTAGACACTAAAAGATTGGAATCTATAACACTACTGATCCCTCTGGAAAACTGCTTCTATGGCAAGTATCTTTGATACCTCTACAAGACAACCGGGGGATGGAGGAGCAGGCAGGTACAGAATGAGTACGAATAACAATGTTATAATGAGATTAGGTATGTACATTAGAGAATTAATGTGAGGAATGAATGATTAAGCTACTTTCTTGGTGGAAAAAAATCAGTTTGTTTTATACATCTTTTTCCCACAGTAAAAGCTGTTGGGAAGTCTTATGATGGAACTTGCAGGAAGTTGCAGGTAGCCCAGGTGTTAGCATATGCCTTACCAATGTTACTCCATCTTCCAGTTTATCATTGGGTATGAAGGGTGTTCCGTATGAAAAATGTATTGATCTTGAAGTGAAAAGCAGAAAAGGCAGTTAGCATTGCAAAAGTCATTCCAATGTAGACTGCTTGTTTTCTTGATAGGACAGAACTATACATGTCGTTGGGAAACTCCTCATGAGAAGGGACAGGGAGAGAAATACCTACATAGCCATTCCTGCAACAGTAGCAAAACCCATTTCAGGGTACATTGTTGAAAAGGAAGCCGGAAAGTTAACTTACTATTTTTCTTGTACATCAAGATTTCAAATGAGTTCACCTCATAGTTCTCAAATGTTTGCCGAACCTTATCAATTGTGTCTTTATCTGTCAGCTCTCCATACATGAAACTGCAAGGAAATAAACAAGACAGGTGAGAATCACAAGCAAGATCTCATGGCATGACAGACTTAAATTGTGTTAAGCGTTCTTTGAGTACTCTTGCTGAACTCACTTTCGTAGAGAATAGGATTGGCTGGTTTATCTTATAGGGCACTCCAATCAGCAACTGGCACTGAGAGGCTTACTAACCTTGATCAATGATATTATATATAATAACAATGTGTTGTTAAGTGAGAATATTAAATGATATTTGTCTGCTACAAAATCACATCCTGTTGGGTGGGACCAATTCCCCTTTCCTCCCCAATTCTGTTCTAGAGGTTGGAAGACGTTTCAGAAGAGATGTGGATAGTGCAGAGGGAAGGGTAGCATGATGGAATCCCATCCTGAGTAAAAGTCTGCTTGTGTGTCTTTGGATACAGCTGAATTGGAAGAAGAGACTCCTCTTTGAAAGCCATTATAGAATGAGAATCTCACAATAAATATGGTTCCTACATATTATGTGCTTCTTGCTGTGCCATTTCTCTGCATGTGTATTTGCAGTTCCACATGCACTCCTTAGAAGCCATTTCTTTTCAGGGAACTAAGGAATTCCATTTTCAAGACAAAAGACTTTGGAATGCTCAAATAGAAGATAGTTGGAAATTCCCAAAAGTGTAATTGTCCGGGATTCTTGGCAATAAGTAATGGCAATTAACATGCTATAAAACTACATTAAGTTCATGGCAAGAGAAAGGATAAAATCCTGATTGGTGCAAAAAGCAAGGTTCAGTGGTTGTTTAGCTCAATAGTCCCAAATTATCCACTGAGGAGAAGGGTGGGAAGAATCAAAGAAACGAGGAGTCAGCTAGGGCAAATTGTTTAGCACAGCAATTTCATACTGTGTTTTATTTAGACACAGGGAATTAACTTTGCACTCTTTCTTCAAGAGTAGCAAAGATCCCAACTTCTCTTCACAGAAAACTTGTTTTAGAGTTTTGATGCTAGCAGCCCCTAAATAACCTCAGATAACGACAAAAAGTGAAAGCAAGTTCAGTATGGTAGATACTTTGATTTTAAAAAAAACTATCTAGGAGTCTCACAGCAGTAAACCTGGCTGGGTATTTAAAAATATCTCGGAAGAAAGCAAAGGCAAATCAGTTCCAGACTGTTGCAAGGAAATAACTAGAATGGGTCCATGAAGACACTGTGAAGCAAGTTGGAAGAAACATTTTTTAATATTAACAAACCCTTTGTAAAATCTGAACTCAGTTGGTAAGGGGCTCGACTGAATACTAGGGATGCACAACAAACTGGGGAGGGAAAAAGGGAAGGAGAAAATAGGAAGGGAAGGAGGGTATGTGGCATTCTTGGCACAATTTCTAACAAAGTACAAGTACGTAAAACCAGAACTACAAGATCAGTTCCTCAATAGTATTAAAGCAGGACTCAATTGCAGGTATACTATTTAATACTAGGGTAAAGGGTGGAAAAGTAAAGAAAAAAAGGAGGTTTGACAATTCTGTTCAAACGTCTAGGTCAGAAATTCATCTGAATAACATCAACACATATACATTAAGAACCGTATGACACATATGAGCCATAAAAGCTGGGAATGTAAGGGGTTGTGATTTAATATACGATGGGCACTAAATTTTGAAGGTTGGTTTGCAAGCATGACTTACCAATCGGAAATCAAGACTCATTGCAGATTGTATCTTAAGAAAATTTGGATCCAAATCCTAGCTCAGCCCTGTAGCTTGCCACAAAACGCGGGCTGACCAAATGAGAGCCAATTTGGTGTAGTGGTAAAAGCATCAGGATACTGTGAGTTCTAGTCCTGCCATAGGAACAAAGCCAGTGAGGTGATCTTGGGCCAATCACTCTCTCTCTCCACTCAGGAAGAAGGGAAGATCAAATGACTTCCGAAATCTTGTCAAGAAGTAGCTGCCAGGAGTCAAGATTGACTTGAAGATGCATACAGAATTTGCTTTAGATGGGAACATCTTATATGTAAGCTTCTTGGAAAATAGAAAGGATCCAGAATGCCATTCCCTCCCTGATCTCGACATTACCCATTCTGTGTTTTAAAATCCAAGGGACTCATTTTGCATGACCAAGAATACAGAAATATTACCAGTTATTTACAGAAATATTTAACAGAAGCCTCCACTGAAATACCTGCAGGTGCTGCTCTTTTGCATAACTTCTGCTCGGTGGTATCCTGACAGCTTGCAGAATCCATCGTTGCTATATACAACGGGCCAATCCACTATCTGCGCATTACCCAGGACAAAATTTGTATCTGTTTGAAACAATAGCTCTATTAGACAAAGAAGCTCCGTGGCAAATTGATTATACAATAGACTCTTCCTTGTTCTCTTCTCTAGGTCAAATATTCTCTGGCACAAAAGATGTAGAGAAACCTGGTAATCTTACTCTTCCCTGCATATGCCCGCCTCGGAGATTAAGAATACTTGTTGTCCTGACAGATTTGCTTTCATTCCAGCAACTAATGGCAAAATTAGATATGACATTAATTGCCTGGCCACAATCACGTGTGTTTCATTTTAAAAAGAACATTAGAGTAACTGCAGAGAGTGGAGAAAGAGATGGATTAACCCCTTTCATTCCTGTCTGGGTTTTGATCAAATTGCTATTTGTATCTGCAGTTCAGAGTTTCAATTTTTGACTTTAACAGAGCACGCATCAAGAAACTAGATTGTGCAGCGTAGCTTTTCCCCTGACAGCTGACCGTATAAACCAGGGGTAGGCAACCTTGGCTCAGGAATTCTGGGAGTTGAAGTCCATGAGTCATAAAAGAGCCAAGGTTGCCTACCCCTGGTATAAACTGTTCCAGGAAATCCTGGGTTACTATGGAAACTAAGAAGTGGTTTCTCAGTGGGAAGATTGGTAAATAATATTAATAAGTATAAGGAATAAGAATAAATAAAACAAACTTCTCTAAAAGAGAGCTGGTCACCAAAAATCAATCTTCTCCTATAACCAACAATTTAGAGGAAACGTAGGATCAGAAATTATTTTATTTTCTACAAAATGAAATGAGGACCCACACATACGTAAAATATTCCTAAGCCTCATGGCCAGTTGGAATCTCCTGCCATAGCTTCCATGCTCTTGACCTCATTTGTAGGCTTAATATTTCTGAAGTGTACTCATCCTCTTTTTTGTCTTTTCACATAATTACTCACAGTTGGCTGCAGATGTATGTCTTATTTTAAATTAATTAAATGAGGCCGGGCAGCAAGTATGGTGATATTATAAGCACAAATTTGCATGATGCCCGAGTCTATTTTTGTAGGAAAATAATGTCAATATTAGAAAAAGGAAGCAAAAAAACCCAACTAGGACCTATAAAAGCAGCAGGAACGATGAATTTACATATCACGATTTAATTCATCAATAACCATTTAATATAATTAATGTTAATTAAATAACTTTGTATATGTGAAACAAGATAATTAACAAAGGTAATCACCACAGCATGTTTCACTAGTTACTAGTGAATAATAGGATTAATGTGAAAGTGCATTTTTTAAAAAAAAATACATTTCTCGATTTCTGGTATTTCTGATATTGACCTTAAAAAATAAATTTTCAGTTTCTTTCCCCAAACCCAAACCACTGTATTCCCAGCCAATTTTGTCAAGTACATCTGAAGCTGAACTAGCAGATAGGCTGCTTTTGAGTCCCGGTTCTTACTCTTCCAACTTTGGCATGAATTTATATTGCACAGTCAAGAAATTAATGCCTTCATGACTGGGATTTAGGCTCAAAGTCTAGAGCCCTAAATCACCATTCAGAGAATAGGAAATTCTGATGGCTACGGCGGGAGCATAGTGTCCTTATGCCAGGACCTAGTTTGACTTGGATAGGCAGCTATTCATAAAATGTGAGACCATCTAACATGACGTCACTGAAATCCACAATCCTAGCTGCACCTCTAAACCCAATTATAGTACAATTCTATTTTGGTGTTTGGCAGTCCATGTATTTGCTGCAAAACATTTGCAGGCACTGCCAGAAATGTTTATCCCCGTGATGGCAAGAGTGTTAACTAAGCTATAACCATCGTAAGAAGCCATGGCCAGCAATTAAGCTGAGCCTGTTGCCTAACAGCACTCTGGTGATTTGCCCTGTTCTATATAGCTAGTGTGAAGAAGAATCATGTGTTGGCGGCATGATCTTTTCAGGAAACAAAGGCAATATGATGTACATCAAGCATGACCAATATTAACCAGCAATGTCATTCTCTAGAGATGTTATCTTGAATTTCAAAGTCATTGACAGAATGTAGCACATGATCTCACATTTTCCATGGTTACATCTTGTTCTGTCACTGAACCATTATATGCAACATATCAGTGACAACCTATAAATTATTACAGAATGTATGCCCTCACACTATATCCTTTCATATATGCATATGAAGGATTTCTGAAATGTTTCTTTATTCACAGGATCAAAAAGGGTGAGGAAGCCCCTCTCAATGAAGAGGGCTGTTTTCTCCTCTTTTCCAAATATTTCAACAAATTAAAGACCACTAGGCTGCCTCAGTTCTTTTTCTTTTGTTTCTTTTTTTCAATTCTGTGATACCTAATGGATAGATATTGATCTCTGCCAAAGTCCAAATAAGTATTCTTATATTTTGTTGCAAGCTTAATTCCAACCAGCAGCAACAATTAATAAAGATCAAACAGTCCTGAGATTAAAAACATATATCTAAAGACAATTTATTAATTTGCGGAAAAGGCGGAAAATTATTAACAAAGCAAGGCAATTGCTGGTGATGACCTATAAAGCCCTAAATGGCTTGGGTCCGGGTTATCTGAGGGAACACCTGCTACCGGCATCAAGCTCCCTTCGTCCCGTGCGCTCCCACAGGGAGGGCCTTCTCAGGATACCGCCGGTTAGGGAATGCCGGTGGGTTATTCCCAGGGGAAGGGCATTCTCTGTGGGCGCGCCGGCCCTATGGAACCAGCTCCCCATGGAACTTAGGACTGCCCCCGACCTTCGCTCATTCCGCAGGGACCTGAAAACTTGGCTCTTTGAGCTGTCTGGCCCAGGCTGAGGGGTTTTAATTTTTATTGGGTTTTAGTTTTAAATTTTGGGGACTTTATTTAATTAATTGTTTTAATCTGATTTTAATTTTTGTATGTTTGTTTTAATTTTCCCTGTACACCGCCCTGAGTCCTTCGGGAATAGGGCAGTATATAAATTTAATAAAATAAAATAAATTGTTACTTCTGGACAGACACAAGTAAAGAAAGGCTTTATGTATTGTGATTTTTTATTATATTAGCACAATACTAGAAGAGAATATGAAACTCTTCCCAAAGATCAGGTCACCATTTCTCACAAATAAGACTTAAAACTTTGCTTTGGTTTGTTCAGTGTTCAATTTTAGGTGATAACTTTGATGAGATAACATGTTTCCAATATCACAAGTTTGATGCTGCTTCCAGAAATTAATCAATACAACCTCACCTTTCTGTTAAATAGATACTGAATGTGCATACGCTACTTGATAATCATAAACATACATAATTATCTTGGCTTATGTAACAATTTATTGTGTTTTAATGGTAGTCAATATATGCAGTATGCATGCCAGGAGTTATATTTCTAAATGTATGCAACATCAAGATCCTTGCAATGCAACAGTGATTCCTATAATTGGGATAGCATACAAATTGATATAACTAAAGCTGTATTATGCTACATCAGACTATTTATCTCACTATTGTTGATAGTATATGATTGGCAATGAATTTATTATCAAGCAGAGTGAGGGTGTTCCCAATATATTAAGCCTAGGGTCATTTGTGTATCACTAGAGAAGCATTAAAGTATCTCTGGCTGATAGTTCGGTATCAGTATCAGCTCCCCAAATGGGAGCTCCTGGCATTCAAACTCCTTGCAGGAATATCTCCTTGCCTGAAGGCTGCAAATAAATTTAGGGAATAGACCAAGAAGGAGCAAAGGGGAGCAAAATACAGCAATACCAGAAAAACAGTTGTCTAATGGGTGCTGCTTTTTCCCCCAGTAGATATATTTAGTTCTATAAACAGTTTCCCTCAGATAAACTCCTTAGGGTTTTTTTTTTTCACTTTATAGACAGTGTTAAAAAAAAAGCTGTTGAGGATTTCTTTCAGTCATTTTTAGCCCTGATCCCGGTGCTAAAGCAATGGAGAAAAAGCAGTAAAAGCTGTTTGTGCCTATAAATGCAGCATACTAAAACTGCAGAGAAAGTCTATAAGGAATATTTTGCCAAGATCAGTAGGACTACCATCCACTTAAATCTGCTAAAAAGTAGTTCTGAGACCAGCAATAATAGGTTTCATTTAATGAACTAAAGGTAGTCAAGCAACTTGTAACCTTCTGCTAAATCCTAAATGTCGTCTGCAAGAAATTGGCTTGGATTGACATGTTCCTCTCTCAAAGCCTACTAGGTGGAGAATAACTCAAGAAGAAAAATCAGTTTGAGAAAAAGGCAAATGGGTAGGAAACCAAGAAAGGGGAAGAGGAACACTGCTCATTTTCGCTTAGGGCCTTACTCACTGTCAACATGCATACAGTAGATTTGAATAGATTTATGGGGGAAGTTTTTCAACCAGTCAACCACTGTAGCAATTGAGTTCCATGCAGATAAAATATTTGAAAGCAAATGGCTTTTTAAGCATATGGGGAGGGCTTCCAAGTGAAAAGAGCTGAGACTCAAAATTGTAATCTTTCCTGGGAGTGGTTTAACGTGTTATAGTGACAAAGATCCATGCATAAGATTTTTATACAGTTCTACATTGCTATTCCTGATTTCATTTTTGGAAAAATAAAATTTTTATTCATATGGAATAGATAGACACCTATTGCTAACAACAGCAGGTTTACTAAGAGAAAGGCACAAATCAGGGAAATTGGAACATTTAGGTTTATAAACGTTCCTCTCCCCAAAACTAAGAATACCCTGTTTTTCCCATGCAAAAAGCATGCAAAATTCAAACACAACTTTAGTGATGTATATCCACTGATCAAGTTAGAAATAACTTTATGTACCCTTGGCTGTGAAATATGACGACAATATAACAGCAGGACATTTAACTCATAACTCCTGCATTGTTATATCTCTTCACATTTGCTTAGCTTCTTACAGCATTTTCCACTAACAATAAAGTATATTTAGCTTTACTATAATTAATACTTCCAACAAGTTCTCTCAAGTTGTCTTCATGCAATCCAAATCCTATAAAGATTAGACTCTATTAACTGTCTATATGGTTCCACTAATTTAGGCTGCAAGAACTGGAATACTAAAAAGGCAATACTACAGGTGGTCCTTGAGATAACCAACAGCAGGAGGTGAATAATCCTTGATTCTTATTAAAATAGCCTCCATGGAAGACTTAGCTGCAAACAATAACGAAATGGATGAATATATCCCACCATTTGACTATAAATTGATACTAGACACAATTTTGGCAATGACAGAGCAAATTAAAGCCAAACTGCAAGAAAAATCTGATATCTCAAAGCCACCAAAACAAATTCTGACTTTAAATGAGGAAAAGATAACCCAAAACCAAATAGAAGAAGTGGAAACTAACACTAAAATAGGAGATTTCAAAGAACAACAAAAGCAACCTATAGAGAACCTTAAAGTCCAAACTTTAATGGCAACTACAAAACTTACAAGTCAAAAAGCAACAGCACCTGAAGAAAGCAATACTAAGAGTGAAGACACTAAAGGCCTTCAAATACACTATATTGAGAATTCAACTAATCAAATGACAATCATAATACCAGTTACTACTTTCTTCCTAACCCAGATAGAACTGGAAGAACAAAAAGACTTGACTGATCTAATGACAACTATATTACATCAATCATCGAAAAGTTAACTATCAAAGCAAAATTACAATGGCTACAAAGGGGACATTTTCCTTGCAAAATTGACATTTGGATATGTTCCCTGGATTCAAATAAGGGCTATAGGAAGAAAGGAAGATACATTTGAGAATTTAAAGATGCCAAGTGGGAAGCCTGGTTGACACAAAAGGAAGGCAAGAGTTAGATTTTAAAAACTGAACTTGTTTCTTTTTTGGGATTCCTAGAGTATAAAAATACCTTTCAATGGATTAAGGGGAATCTCTAAAAAATATAACTGATTCTATATTTAGCTTTTGATCGGTAAGGAAAACAAAAGTAAGCTCTTAGAATATAATTTTGAACTATATTATAGAAATTGGAATGATATATCAAAAGATAGTATTTTAACAATTGATGTACGATTAAGATAACTTATAGAAGATATTAGTTGTTACTTTTGAACTATATTATAGAATCTAGAATTTTATATATAAAAGACAGTATTTTAATAATTGTTGAATGGTTAAGATAAAAAAATATACTTCTAATAAATAATTGGTGATTTGTTAAGATGAAAACTAGACTTTAATGGTAAAACATAAGAATGCTTTGTAACAAACAATGTAAGTTTTGTAGACAAGAGAATTATTCTTTATTGAGATAACCAACAGCAGTTGTGATCAGAACTTCCATCGTTAAGAGATGTGATCGTAAAACACAATGTCATATGATCACATTGTTTAGCAACAGGAATCCTGGCAGTCCCAGTTGATGTTGCTAACTGAATCATACTAGTTGTTAGGAAAGGATCCACCCTAATCCAGGTCATTCAGGACCTGCTCCCTCCCAGCCCCAAGCCTCAGTAAAAGCCAAGAGACTGCCTCCTCTCAACTCCCCCTGTCCACTTATCTCCCCCTCCATCTTTTCCCTTTTGACCACCTTCACTTACTTCACCATCTCTGCCAGTCCTACATTTTGCTGGCCCTGCCACCTCTATCTTTTTCCTCTGGCTGCTGATGAAGCATGCCCTTTGCAAGGCAGCTACAGGTTGTGCTAGGCCTTCTTTCCAATGCTGTGGTCAGCCTGGTCCAAATCGCACACAGCTTTCTCATGTGTCTTTGGAAAACTTCATCTTCCAAAACATGCAAGCAGTGGGAAGGTCACAGGATCTCTGTATTAAGCATTTTTTTTGCAACTTCATTACAAATTTGGAGATAGATAGGAGTTTTTTCATTAACTGAACATTTAGCAAGATCTTAATAGTGCTAAAAACACGCAAGGCATTTTTCTTACCTTGGGAAAATAGGAATAAAGAGGGAGATATGATAGAAATCTCCATCTTGTGAGCCATTTGGCCCATTTCTAAATTATCAGGCCCTGCTTATAGTCACTCATGCCCTAATCATCTACAGATTGGACTACTGCAACATGTTCTACGCAGGGCTGCCCTTGAAGAGTATCTGGAAGCTTCAGCTGGTACAGAATGCAGCAGGATGGGCAATTATGTGCACTTCTAGAACAGCACATTTTATATTCCTGTTCCACAAGCTTCATCAGCTGCCAATTTGCTTTCAGGTCCAATTCAAGGTGCTGGTTTTAACCTTTAAAGTCCTTCACAGCGTGGAATGAGGGTATCTGAGAGACTGCTTTTTGTCACCACTGAACTGCATCTTGTTGGATTTGGAACAATGTTCAAATCTGCCATGGACCACCAATGCCAACCACCAAGAGTTATATTCTGGAATTGTCTTCCACCTTAGGAGCTTGGGGGGGGTGTCACACTATCTCCCAAAGTAATCTAGGGCTGTAGCCTTGGACATACTGAACACTCAGAAATCTCAAGGGGCCATAAATTGGCCCATCAGTTTTGTAAAGTAACATGGAAAATGGTAAGCAAAGAGGCCTGCAGATATGTCTCCCGTTATAAGTCTTACTTGCTGAGGGAGTCCTTATAACCTACAAAGCCATCAAGGTTCCCTGAACTCCTTCCAAATCCACTATATTCAGAAAGATATTAGTTTAACCTAGGAAACCATTTCTTATGTTGTTCTAAAACAGGCAAACGAAAGCAAACACATAGAGAATATGTCTTAGGAAGAAAAACAAGATAAACGTTTATTTTACTGGGCGAAGATAGCTTCTGGCTAAAATAATTGCTTTAAATCAACACCCGTGACCTAACTAAAAGGCCTTCAAGAAAAGCCGGCACAATTTTTATTTTGATGCCCCGTTCTCTGTTGCTGAATATGACCCTTTCTTCTTCTTTTTCCTTGGTTCAGCCTGGCTGAAACAAAAGGAGCACACCCAGAACTTCTTAACTTTATTGTAAGGTTACATTACTGTAACAAAATCTTGAAAGTCTGGAAGTACCGGTACATCTCTTTCTTCTCACCTTTACAATCCAAGAAACCTGAACTGGGAATGCTGCTAAAGAGCTGTATAGAACAGTATTAATAACCCTGTTAGTCACCAATATCTGCATGAAGCCTAGCTGAAGGAATCCTACAAACTATATGGCTTGCCCATTTTCTCTTATATGTTACCGTCAGATGAGAAATGAAGGCTGAGCGTTTGGATAAATGATTTGAGTTAGACCTCAAACAGGTAAGCAGTCCCTGGATCACTGTGGTTATGTACGTGGGAGAAACAGCAGAATCTTCTATTTTCTTTGCTAAGCAGTCAGTTTGCTGGGGGAGAAATGAAGACAAGGAGGATTGGTTCTCTTCTCCTACATTGCTTCTCAGCAGGGAAAACCGCAGTGGCAGAAACCATTATGGTGTCCCTCTCTCTCTTACTTACACACCTCTCTACCAAGAAAGGACTTGTCAAAGCCAACTAGCTGTTGGGTATGACAAATGGAAAGAAATAAGAAACCTGGGCTGCCACAGAGAAGAGGGAGTCAAGCTATTCTCCAAAGCACCTGAAAGCAGGACAAGAAGCAATGGATGGAAACTAGTTAAGGAGAGAAGCAACCTAGAACTAAGGAGAAACTTCCTGACAGTTAGAACAATTCATCAGTGCAACAACCTGCCTCCAGAAGCTGTGAATGTTCCAACACTGGAAGTTTTTAAGAAGAGACTAGACAGCCATTTGCCTGAAATGGTATAGGGTTTCCTGCCTGAGCAGGGGGTTGGACTAGATGACCTTCAAGGTCCCTTCAAACTTATTATTATTATTATTATTATTATTATTATTATTATTATTATTATTATTATTAATAATAAGGTTTTCAGGCTACACCTAACCAAATTAAGAGTCCTAGGTTTACTGGAGCTAAGACTATGGATTCATATCAATCCCAGAAGCACCAGATTTTATTGTTGCAGTTCTTTCCTTATCTATAGCAATAGACCCTGGTTCTTCCCTTGTTAGTCCATTGTTAATAGTAGGCTGGAGTCTGTTCTCAAGCCATTCAAAAAATAGGCCACCTCAACAAATAGTTTTGCCACAAACACCACAACTCCTAATGGAACAGGTCAGCACCCAGAAATTAATCAGGGCCTGGATGGACCACCATCATATCCTGAGAACCTTCAGAGTATGTTAATAGATCCTTGTGCCTACCAATTCCAAAGAACCACATTCTTGCTAAGCAGCTTCCGTGCCATGATAAAGCTTGAAGTATAGCAAGCAGATTGGTCCTTCTGCCGCTGGTTCCATGGAGCTACTTTTTACCATCTGGCTCCAATAACTTGTTTATTTAGATATCCTGCTGCAGCACAAATCAACTCTTGATGCTTTCCTAACAAACACAATTTAAAATACTGTAGTAAAATTTAAAAAATAAAAACAATTAAAATAAAACTAAACCCCAAAGATCTAATTAATCAGTAAAAAAAATGTAAAAAAAGAATTGTCCAAGTCTAAATAGAACTCTCTGTAAAAGAGCTAAAACATAGCACTGCCTGCTACAGCTTTCTTTACTTGCCAAAAATGAGAACTAAGAATATCTTCTTCCAAGATGATCTAATAGGTTCCTCATTGGAGCAGATGGTCCTGTAGGTCCTCAGGCGTGAAGCAAAAAAGGGCTATAGAGGTGAAAGCCAGCACTTTCAACTGCATCTGGCAGTCAGTAGAAGGCCTGTTGCATTTCTTCCCCAGAACCACATGCCAGTTAGTAAAAGGGTTCCTATACTCTGGACTATCTCACTGTAACTTCATTGTTTAGAGCACATTGCAATAGACCAGACATGTCAAACACAAGGCCCGGGGGCCAGATCCGGCCCGTGAAGTGGTTTCATGTGGCCCGCGAACCCATCCTGCAAACAGTGAGGGAACGGCCCCCGCTGCCTTGGCCCTGGCCCAGGCCGGCCAGGAGCCAATGTACAATTTTGTGGTGGTCATCTATGCTGAAACGCATTCAGTCTTACCTTCACAAGGCCATCTGGAAACAGCGAGGGACCAGCCCCTGCCGCGTCGGCACTGCCCCCTGGGTGCACACTGGGGAGGTATCACCCTTTGTGAGGAATGAAGAAATGCACCATCGCCTGGAAATGGCCAGCACATGGCCCTGCCTACTTAAGGCACGCTAGGGGCTGGGCAGCGTTGTGCTTCTCTTCAGATCTGTGCCACCCGGCTCAGCCTCTCGGCGCTGTGAGGAGAGGGCCATGTGCTCGCCAGTTCCAGGTGATGGTACATTTCTTCATTCCTCATGAAGGATGACACTTCCCCAGCTGCGTTTCTTGCCTGCTTTTCTCCCTCATCTCAAATATTTTCCCATCACTCTGTTCTAAGGAAGGAAGGAAGGAAGGAAGGAAGGAAGGAAGGAAGGAAGGAAGGAAGGAAGGAAGGAAGGAAGGAAGGAAGGAAGGAAGGAAGGAAGGAGAGGGAGGGTCTGAGGGAAGTCCTGCCTTAGTCCTTCCCTGCTGCCCTTTCACCATCCCTTTGCCCCCTCCTCCTGGCCTAACCTGGGTGGTCTCCCATCCTATTGCTAAGGAAGCTTTGGAAACAAAGCCAGGTCTCCTCACATGGAGAGGAAGTGGTCCTCCCTCTTGACGTTGCCCTCATACCCATCATGAGCAACCTGGCTAAGGAGAGCAAGCACAGCAGCTGGGCACCCTCTTGGGGAAGTGGGGGTGGGCTTAGTGCTGCGGGTGCTTGAGGGCTAGGCTGGGCATTTGACCTCCGCATCACCGTCCAGCCTCTCCCCCCACATGGCCTGAGAGGAACAGTGAGGCTCCTCCAGTGGACCATGCCTCGGCACTTGCCCCAGTCCCATCTCCTTCTGCCAGAGACCCTCAGATTTGTCCCACTCCTGCCCAGGCCCCCATAGGCACCATTGACGCGAACAATGTAGAGCTGGCCATGCCCAACCAGTAGGCCACGCCCACCCAGCCCCTCAAGGGTAACCACAATGCTGATGCGGCCCTCAATGAAATTGAGTTTGACACCCCTGCAATAGACCAATTGAGTGATAATGAGGGCATCATTTGATACAGTACTTCTTACCAATGGCAGCTATTTCCTTCCCAAGGGCTGAGACAAACAGTGACCATGAGGCATAAGTAGATCAAAGGTGAAAGGAAAATACAATGTGATATGGAGGATGGAGTAGCAGCCTGGAGGGGGGTGGGATAAAGGATTTTTGCCCTCCTGCCTCTCTTTCCTTCTTTTAATACCATGTAGACCATAACTAATGCTTTAGTAATTGAGAAAATTGGAACAGTGATCATAAATATCAAGTTGACAAAGTCCCCTTGAAGTCTTTTCCCTTTTATAGTATTGGTTAACAAGATCCGACACAGAAAATTGGAAAAGTGATAACTAAAATAGAGTTAACTTAAAAGAATTATACCAAAAGTCTTTTTCAAAAATTAAATAAAAATATAGGAATGAAGGCCTTAATTTTAAAATGTGTTATTCTGTGATTTTGCTGTTGAAAGAAAATTCTGTTCAGAAAATACAATATACTATAAACACTGCATTGCTTCTTAGTCTTTTCCAACAGTATAAAAAAGAATGTGCTTAGCAAAGCAATTTGGAAACAGGTCCCTCTAGTGTTTGGTGTCACATGTGCACTATCAAGATACATGTTAAGCCTGCTGTGCTAGGTTATTAGAAAAACCATATCAGAATAACAGAATTGGAATGGATCTTGGAGGTCTTCTAGTCCAACCCCCTGCTGAAGCAGTAGATCTTACTTTTTAAAATTCTTTTAAGTTCTTTTCATTTTTATTTTAAGTAAATCCTCACTGAATTTACAAAGACATACATTACAGCATAAAAGAGTAACCTGCAGCCTTCAAAAACAAATTAAGACATGATATGCAACTCGTCTTAAATATCATAATTTAAATTTACCTTTTTATTTTTATTTTTGAAAGGATGACAGTTGAAAGTAGAGTACCATAGAGCAGTTGCCATGTACAAACTCTGATTTTTAGGTCAGAATAAAGCAATACCATTTTAGGATCCATATGAAAGAAATCCAGAAGTCATCCAGACACTTATGCAAAGATTTTAATTATTGTTGTATTCTACTAATTTCCAATTAGTTAATTTCCAATTAATGGACAAGTAGTTATGAAAGAATGATAAGCAATTCTCCTTTAAGGTTACCAGTAGAAGGAACTGACTTTTTCTTTAAAAAAAGTTCCAGTGTTAATTCTGCCTAGGGCATAATATCCTGAAAAGCAGTACTGCTGTTATGGATTACCCAATTAATTCATCTGAGTTCTTACCTACAGAGAACTTTTTCTGAAGCAATGCAAACCAGTTGAGGCAGCAGATGTCATGGGGGTGTCGCTTTCCTGCCTCCTCTTCTATATATTAAAAATAAAAACAAAACAGGATACTATGGCTACAGAACATGTATTTTGCTAGACACACCAATCTTCTCAGTCACAGATGGCCAGGCTCTTCTTGACAGCTGGCACCATCAAAAACTCTACAGTTCAGATTATGAACTGTATCCATTTTTTGCAACCAGAAAATATAGTTCATTCTGTTTCTAAGTGAAACATTCAGCAATACCTTGTCAAAAATGACCCTAAATCTCCAAGATCATATACATTTGGAGGAGAACCCACAGTGGCTCTCTTTGAACATCCATTTCCATATCTGAAGGACACTCTGAAGTAAGAAGGAATATAAAGCTTATTGGGAGGGAGGGAGAGTAAGTACAAAGGGACTATTTTATAAGGGGAAGGGGAAACATTTTGGGTGGAGAGGGGGAACATTAAAGCCCCAAAACACTGGCTAATGAAGCAAAAAGCTTATATGGAGCCATTCCACCCCCCTGCCAGGACAGAATTCCCTCCATTCCAACCGGCATCCTAATAATGATTAAGACAGCTATCTGCATTTTTAAAACATGCTTGTTGTTGTCAGGTCTAGTCTGGGCTTGAATGTGATCTGAATTCAATTTAACCATGCCCTTGAATGAGAAAGGAAAAGAAAGGAAAGGGATTTTAGCATATCACTTGATTTAATTACTCCAAAATTTTATACAAAGTAATAGGTTCAGATTACCCAATCACCTCATTTACTGGCACATATCAAAAAGTAGTTAAAATTGATGATTCACAGGCAGAATTACAAAACTGATTAAGGAAATTGCTTTTATTGTGATTAGCAACTATAAGTCTAAGACTGTTGTCCACAAACAACATTTTGTGTCTATATAATTGCGCAATTTTATTGTATTTAGATATTTATCAGTCAACTGGCTATCTTCCAGATATGTTAAAACTACAACTTCTAGAATTCTGTGGTCCCAAGTAATGTGAGAACATTCAGTCAGAGGACATAGGATTGGCAACAATTATTTGCAAAATAATGTCTTCTTTTAAAGCAGCTTGGTCTAACGGTTAAAGCACCAGGCTATAAACCTGGAGGCCTGAGTTCTAGTCTTCCATAACGAATGAAAGCAAGCTGGGTGTCTTTGGGCCTGGCATTCTCTCTCAGCTCAATTCATCTCACAGGGTTGTTGTTATGGAAAAAATAGGAAGAAGAAGTGGTGTTAGGTATGTTTACCGCCTTGAGTTATTTAAAAATAATAACAAAGGTGGGATATAAATAAACAAATGTACAATGGATGGAGTTACATTGCATGATAGATCATGACTCAAGGTTTTGTAAACCACAATGGCTTGACTCATACTAAGTTTAATAGGGCTTATTTGAACCAGACTAAAATTTGTGATCTGCTGGGAAACCTAGCTTCTCTGAATGCTAAAAATTATACTAGAACTTAGTTTATCCAGAAGTGAGTTGAACCTCATTCAACAGAACTTCCAGACTAACAGTATAACAACTTTAAACATGAAGATTTATGGAATTTAATGCCAATAATTCTTATATTTAAGCTCTTGGTGCTAAGGTGTAAGCCACTAACGATGACTTTAATGGAAAGAAGAATAGAAATGTTAGATGTAAAAGGTTGTGGTTTTTTTAAAAAAATCAGACTGTAGTATAAATAGCTCAAGGTCACAAATAATCCATGTTTGGTTTTTTTGCATAACACAATTAAGTTAATTGCATAAACGCAGCACTCTTCTTACGGTCTGCCATTTGACTGCTTTCAAGATGTGGAACAGTCTAGATATATACTAATAATAGATACTTTGTGGTAAGTAAGAGCTTATTAAAGCATTTCTTTTATTTCTGCTATCAGTATCTGATCTAATTTGGTATAGCAAGTGATTGAACACCTTACTGATTCTTTTTCTTTTTGACTAGCCTTGTACTGCAACTTTGCAATAAAAATTCAATTCCAATACCATCACACCAATGCTTAAAAACCCTATTAAGTGCTTTTTTTCTAAAAAAAAAAAGGTGCTGGAACATAGAGGTATTGTCACTGGGAGCAATGCCGGTGTCTTGCCCGTCCTTTGCACCCCCGCCCCTGTGGCTCAGAGCCACATGCTGCGGGGATTCCCCTCCCCACAGCCACCGTAGGGATTCCCCTCCCTGCAGTTGCCACACCATGGCCCGTGCTGAGCCCCCACCCAGAGCTGCTCCAAACCCTGACCCAGAGCTGTGTTCCTCGTGGCAGTGGTCTCCGGCACCAAACAGCCTCTTTCCAACCACATCCAGAAAAATTTGTAACAAACAAATTGGAATTCTCAAGGTCATGTTTGGTATTTCCCAGCAATCTGTTACCGGAAGGAAAAAGCAATCCCTGCTGCGTTATTGATCCCAGAGAAGCATTTGCATGTATGCAGGTATCCTTAGGGTGCCATAGTTATGGATGAGAAATATTGGTTGCAAAGTTGGCATTTCTGGATGTAATACAGATATTTTGGACTTATTTTAGTTTCTTGCATGTTTGATATTTTTAAAAAGGCATATGCTACTGACTACACTTATGCACATATGTAACATCTTTTGCTAGGATACATGACCACTGCTTGGCCAGACTGTGAAAAGTGAAAGATTGTGACTAAACAAAATTTTAATGTACAGATAATACCACCAGAAAATATTTTAGCCTTTTTAATAAATGTTGTTATTGATGTTAAGCTCACCATGGAAAACATCATATATTGTTATGTATATACTAGGTTAATTATTTAAAGACTGAAGTGCAACATAACTAGATTCTAAATAATCTATTTTTCAAAACACACAACAGTCCAAACAGTAAAAGTAAAGTCCAAATTAAGAATATTTCATTCTTAAGAATTATTTAATTTAAAGTGGTTTAGTTGTAATACATGGTTATAGATTCAAAATAGTTTTCAAGAGTGTACAAAAGATACTGTTTTTTTTCTATCATCAGCTAAATTAGACATATTACATTGAGAAAAATGTTTCTCATTTCTTTCCTTTTACCTTTATTGATTTCATTGCAGAGATGTTAACGTAGGAAATAGATTATTTTGTTATCTAATTTTACCTTCCAAAAGACAGAAGCAGATGAAAAATATGAGGTTCTTTCCTGTTGGCTTTTTTGAATTAGATGTTTTAGATTCTAAAAGTTTAGTTCCTAAAGAAGTAACCTTGTAAATAATTTTAATGTCCTCCTCTAGTGCAGGGTAGGCAACTTTGGCTCTTTTATGACTCAAGGACTTCAACTCCCAGAATTCCTGAGCCAGCATGGCTCAGCTTGGAAACCCCTCTCTTTTCCCTCAGCGTGGCTAGCTCAGGATTTCTGGGAGTTGAAGTCCACGAGTCATAAAAAAGGGCCAAGACTGCCTACTCCTAAAGCCAATAGAGGGAGCTTTTTTTCTTTTCTTTTTTTTGCAAAAAAATGTCCTGACCCAATTATAATTAGGATAACAACTACAGAACTCTAATTGTAAATATTTTACAATTGCAATTATACTTATATATACAATTTTACTTATACAGTATTGCAATTAGTCAAAGGTGTATAATAAGGTCTCTTAGTAAAATAAGCTAAGCTGTTTCAGTCTATTGTTCAGTGCATAGAACAGGGAATAATAGGGTTGGAAAGGAGCTTGGAGATCTTCTAGTCCAACCCGCTGATCATGGCAGGAGATTCTATATTATTTCGGGCAAATGGCTATCCAGTCTCTTCAGTGAGAAATAGGGGCTAGTTCCCAAATTATATGGGTAACCTAACAATATTAACTTATCATTTGTTTGTCTATGATTTTTAAATAAATCACAATTAGCAGGTTTACACATTGCAATCACTCTTAAACCATTGTTTACAAAATGTAACAGCTAGGATCAAATACAATATTTTACCATATGTTAAGATCAAAAGAGGGCCTGTACATAAAACCAACTTACAAAGAGCTCTGGCTATGGAGCCGAAGTCTAGCAACCTTATAAACCCAGGAATAGATATTGAGGCCTGTGGTGATTGGAGAAAGGAGGAAATACTTTAGATCGGTGTTTCTGAACCTTGGCACCTTGAACGTGTGTGGATTGGCTGAGGAATTCTGGGAGTTGAAGTCCACACAAGTTGCCAAGGTTGGGACATACTACTTTATTTATTTATTTATTAAATTTGTATACCGCCCTTCTCCCGAAGGACTCAGGGCGGTGAACAGGGCAATACATATCAAAAACAAGATACAAAAATTAAAAACGATTAAACAAAATGCCCACGAATAAGTTAAAACACATTAAAAGTAGGTTAAAACACATTAATAAAACTTTAGAGGACTACAGTGATGCCAGATGGATATTAAATCTTACTAATATTTCCTAAAGCCCTCCAAAACACAAAATTCTTCTCTCATGGAAAACCCAAATATATTTTTATGGAATATAAATATTAGTATTCTGACAACAATTCTTTGCAGGGACTGTCTTCTAATTAGACAATTCATATGACTTGTGAAACTGTATTCACAAAATCACATTATTGTTCCATGTAATGCAAAATAAGCCATTAGCTGAGTGGGTCCCTATCTCTTGTAAGCCTTCTGGCTTCCTTATGTCAAATTTTCTTTTTAAAAAACAGGTGTTGAAGGAAAAGTCTTCATCACAGGTAGGTTTCCCTTATACTTTTGGACTCTTCACCTGAACTTTCAGGCTACCTTTAGACCTTGGCCCTTCAACTGTCAACTGGCATTTGCCATTCCTGACACTACCTTTTAACCAGAAATACAGGAAGTTTAACTCCACCAACCTGTTAAAGGAGAAGAAAAATTGGCTCTCCAGATGGGAGGGCATCTTGGCATAGTTGCATAAATACTTCTTTGGGTATTATTTTAGGAGTATGAGCCCCATAGTGCATCCAATATAATATATTAATAAGTACCACTTAAAACAAATCTACACGCCTTCAAATCTCTTTGAAATATTGAAGCAAGTGGCCAATAAACGTACAGCTTAATCAGCCAACAGAAGTACTTATTTTAGGAGGCCCTTTTCAAGATGATTTCATTTCTTTGTCTAAAAATGTCTCAGAACTTCAAGCAGAATAAAAGCTGCTCTTAATTCTCAGCCCACTGATTTAAATTTTCCCCACTGTGTAGAAAGTTCCACAGTGCAAATAGTAGCAGTGCGAAATAATAGCAACAATATTTCAATATTTCACAAGGATGGGTGCAGTTTAATCTCAGCAAAATAATGATAGAACAAGTGCATTTACTTGGAATTTAGCAACTCGGTGGGGAATTTTTTAATTTCAAAATCAAGCTAATTTCCATATTTAGCAGGTGGCTGTCTTGTGGCCATTTGTACAAGCTCTCACCTCTTTTGATCTAGTTTTTATTCATTGGGAACAAATGCCCTCCCAGCCCAAATGCTTCTTTATTGTTCAAGCTGATTCATAGGCTTTTTAATATTAGTACAAGCACTCAAGCACTCAGGCAAAAGATTGCCTACTGTCCCTTGGCATATTAACATTTCTGCACAAAAATGTAGTAAATCTGAAAATAAGGTTTTCAAAACAAGGAGTCAAAAACCAAAGCCTGTGAGGGAGATTTTTATGATACCAGTCAGTCCCTAGAGACCTAGCTGAAATACAAAAGAATCTACAAATTTGTCTTTTCTTAGGTTTACATTTTTACATGTTAAGACTCTATGCCTAGGGTGGGGAGGGAGAACTATGCAGTCCTGCAGTGCTGCAAACTCCACCCAGTTTCATCATTATCTACCCTCATTGGATCTGACTCCACCAATCAATGACTCCAGCTTCACTGCCACTGGATGGGTCCCTGGCTGATGGTTCCTCTTGTTTTTCCATTTGTTAGAAAAATATGTCCCACCGAAATTAATGCAGGCATTAGGAACAGACTTTTTTCCCCTTTATATGTAAACCCTATACTCTGATTGGGATTGTTCAAAGTTGCATTCTTACTGAAGTAATCTAATGGAAGTCAAGTCACTACCCACAACAGTAACCAGTGGGCAAAAAAGTCTATGGAGATTCTCAGTCATCCAGGTCATGGCTGCTCCAAAAGTCTTTTTCAAAAGGCAACTGGGTTTCCTTGTTTTTCCTTAAAGGTGTTTCACTTTTCATCCAAGAAGCTTCTCAGTTCTGACTGAAGAAGCTTCTTGGATGAGAAGCGAAACATCTTCAAGAAAAAACAAAAAAGTCCAGTTGCCTTTTGAAAAAGCACCTTTGGGACAGTGGGCAAACATGAACAGAAGCCAAAATCAGAGCCTGTATTGGGTGGCACCATCCCCTTTCTGTCTCTTCCCACAATCTCCTTCCACTTCCAGAGTCTTTCCTTCCTGATACAAACAGGGGGAAAGGCAGAACGTTCTTTCCAGAGATCAAATTATTACAAAGAGCTTTGGAATCTGAAAGTTGTCTATTGCTTATGAACTGCCTGTGAATGGTGTCCCTCAACTAGAGATCTTTATGTCCTTTCCAAAAAAAGCTTTTGGAATGAGAAAAATAGGGAGGTTGTTTGCCTTCATTCATCTTATGCTAATCAGGTCTCAGGTGAACAGCCCCATTATTTTGCCTCAGAAGAACCACAACATTCCCTACTTCCAAGATTGTTTCTACCATCAATTTAACAAGCTCCATCTTTTCAACCCCACTTCCTTGCCTCTTGTCCTTCTGGAAAATGTCAAGTGCAGCTTCCTATTCAATGTAGGAATCCAACTTAAAATATTTCAGAGAAATGGCTTTCTAGCCTTCTATAGATACTTGCCAACTGCCATCATAGCTCCTACTTCCTTGTTTAGAAGGAGCTACAGCCTAAAAATTGATAACAATAGGATGCCATAAAAGAAATCTTAGATCAAGGGTATGGAATGCTTGTAAGGGTTACTAGATGAAGACTCCCTAAGCCCATACATTGGATGTTGTCCAAATGCTCTCCCATCCAAGTCATCATTCTCCTCATCTATCTTTTTCCCATTGACTCAATTCCCCAAATAAAGAAAAGTATATGCTTTGCTTCCACATATATCACAAATATTCTGTGTATAATAACAATATTCATGAGAGTTAATCAGTCCAGTTAAAATTTCAAAAGTTATCTGATCACCTAATAAAAGATCATTTTAATGCAAAGGGATTTGGATTAAAGATTCTGCAGCAGGGCCAATAATGGCATTGCTTAAATGATGGAAATGTGAGAATACTGAAAACAGGCAGTCCTTTAATGACTCCTGGTGATCTTATACATTAATTGGGAGCTCATTTTCGGTGTGTGGATCCTTAGGCACTTAAAAGGGTACAACACAAACAAAAAGAGGAAATAGTATTAGTTGGCTTGGGGGGATGCAACTATTTTCAGAGGTACAGAACAGCTACAGTGAATAAATCCTAAACTGGGGTGGAGAGAAATTGAATATGTGCAGAAATTAGAATATCAGCCTACCAGGAGAAAAAAAATAGATGGAATGAAGCCTTCTAGATTAAAGAACTCCAGGATACACTCAGGAACTTTGTGGCAGCCACTGAATAAGTTGAGTAAGGGCAATAGGTTTCCAGCCAGCCTTTTATTGGACAAGGAAATTAGAAGAATAGCCATGCCAATTTCTACTAAGAGCTTTTTTCAAAATAGCATTTTAATGACAATATTATTCAAACACCAAAGACAGCCACTAGGTTGTTTCTTCTAAAATAGTTGGCACCAGCTAAATGGCATGTCCATCTAGCAACCATGAATTAATCTGAGGAAATATAACCGGCTTGCCACTGTTGGATAAATGACTAATTATATTTTCCCTCTGCCATCATGTGAAAACTTTCACTTGGGAAGATATTGGAAAGACTAATACTGTGAATTTTAAAAGAACATAGAAGGAATTGCTAACATTATTGGTAACTTTTTTTAAATCAAGGCAAAGCAATTCTGCAGGTTATTAAAGTAGTACATCTGCTTGATTACCCCACTGTTAAATATTTTTCCAGCAAATCCAGAAGCAGCCTGCCTTCCTACTTAGAGCCGAGCCCTGACTCTGTTTCATCAGTACCTGAGCCAAGAACCCCAATTCATTCATACAGCAGCAATTAATCAGACAGGAAGAAAGGAAACTAGTTCATGTTCATGAGGGCTGTAGTATCTTTAAAAATTGGTGGAAGAGAATTTTGAACAGCTTATGATTCAGGATTGGAAGAAGCTTTTTTTTTAAAAAAATCTATATACGGTAATAGAAAAAAGTACAGTGCAGCATCCTTATTTCCCCCCCTTCCCATTTTCCATCCAGTTCCAGAAGCTGTTTAAGACACTATTGTACATTTGCAATAAACTATTGATAATGGGAAGGGAAGTAGGAAAGTGGAAGATAAACCATCTTAATTAACAGCCTTTTAAAGCAAACCTATGCAGAGAGATAGCCACACCTAACTCTGTAAGTCAAGCTGGGAATTGATTTTCTCAGTATTTTGAAACTCAGTATTTTGAAACATTGTAGATCAACCTCTATGACACATAAATGAGGAGGAGGAAATCTATTCCCAAATCAGATTTTTTTTTTAAAAAAATCATTCCAATCTTTCATCTCCTAGATCTGCTTCCAAAGATAAAATGCAGAGTGGTTATTTGGTGTTGTGTAATTAAATGTGGTTTTTTAAACTATGTTTTAACATCTCTAGATCCAATGTCAACAATTCTTTTGGTCGAAGCTATCTAAAAAAAATTACGGAGCCCACCTGAAGTGTCTGAATAACTTCACATCTTCAAAATAACATGTTCCCCCAGAACAAATAAATATGACTTATAACATGGTCCAGATTCTGAGAATTTCATTTGAAATCTGCAAGTTTCTCCATGCATAACAATGGATACTTAGGAAATATAGAAAAAGGAAGAAAGGCCCATTAAAAGATTAATATAAGTCCATCAAGATAAGACATTCTTGGTGTTCACCTTCAAGAGTATTCCAAGCTGTATTACACTGCAGAAGAGTTTAAATGACATAAAGCAAATCAAGAAATCCCGGTGGTTAGACTGAATCAAAGGGGTGGGGGGAGAAATAGGACATCACCAGATTGATTTCAGTCCTGCACTTTTTAATGAAATTGCTTTTAGCTATGATTCTGGAGAGCATTCCGGATAGTTTTCGTCTGCAAGAGATGTGAAGTCTGAAAGGAAGACCTGAAAGAGGGTCTCTCCAACCTCGACGCCTCCCCACCTCCTCCTGGCTTTTCTCTTCTTCTTCTCCGAGGATCTCACCACAGCCTCTGCAAAGACTTCCCAGGACTGCATAGCGCCAAAATCTCGGTGCTAAGGGAGGGGGAAGCCCTTGAGAAATCGGGCTGGTAAAGTGGAAAGGCTCGGAAGAGGTTCCCACGAAAAAAAGGGAGGGTGCCAAGAGCCCGTTGCAACCAAGCTGTGTGCGCAGCCCTCCCGACGCCCGCTCCGGGGTGCAAAAAACGATTCGGGTGGTTTTGGTTTCCAGCCCAACCCGGCGCAAGAAGCCTGCCCAAAAGGCACCTGCAAACCGCCCCAGTCCTCGTTTCAGCTACGTTTCGCGGGCTTCTCCCTCCAAGACATCTCGGGCACTTTCTTCTGCAGGACTTTGAGGTGATGCCCGGCTGTGGGAAGCTTTCCCAGCCAAAAGCAGCATCACTTCAGCCCAAAGCTCGCCGCGTCCCCACCCTGCTCGGAACTAGGCTGGCCCAGCCTCTCCCCTCCAAAACGCCCGGAGGAGCCCATGAGCGCATCCCTGCATTGGTGAATTCCCCTTCCCGGCTTCGGCTCTATGGGTCCTCGCTCCCCCACCCCGCCGAGTCGCCCTCGCACCCCCGCTGGCTTCCTCCTTACCGTTGGACCTCCGCACGATATTCTCCAGGAAGGTGTTCTGTGGAGCCACCAGCCCTCTCCTTCCCCCAGCCATAGTCAGGCGCGCGAGCTAACCGGGGTCGGCCAAGCTAAGCGTAGCCTCTCCACTCTTCTTCTTCCCGCTCAGCGCTCCTCATGGTCCCCACCGGGAAAGGCGGGCGGCTTTGCAGCATCAGCTTCTCTCGCTCGCCCAGCAGTCAGCAACCCTCCCTTGCGCTGCATTCTTGCCGCTCCGCGCCACCTGGCCTGGACCTGTCCGGCAGCGCCCTCTGCTGTTCCGCGCCCACCCACGCCGAACATGCTTCTGCTGGACCGGAGCGGCGAAGGACCACTCTCTGCTCAGTGGCCGGTGGGATTCCGTGGACCGTGGCGCTTTCGTAAAACCTGTGGGCTGCAGCGCCCTCCTTTGGATGCCGAAATCCAATGCGCACGAGAGGGCGGGACGGGAGTGGGAAAAAGTTGCTTCCCTACTGCTGCACTTCCAGGCTGATCTTGGGTTCCAGGCACGGGTACCCTGTGTTTACTTCTCTCCTCAGAATAATAATAATAATAATAATAATAATAATAATAATAATAATAATAATAATAATAATAATAATAACAATAACAATAACAATAACAATAACAATAATAAAGTTGGGAGGGACCTTGGAGGTCATCTAGTCCAACCCCCTGCTCAGGCAGGAAACCTTATACCATTTCAGGCAAATGGCTGTCCAGTCTCTTCTTAAAAACTTCCAGTGTTGGAGCATTCACCACCTCTGGAGGCAGGTTGTTCCACTGGTTAATTGTTCTAACTGTCAGGAAGTTTCTCCTTAGTTCTAGGTTGCTTCTCTCCTTGACTAGTTTCCATCCGTTGCTTCTTGTCCTGCTTTCAGGTGCTTTGGAGAATAGCTTGACTCCCTCTTCTTTGTGGTAGCCCCTGAGATATTGGAACACTTGGAATAATTGAACTTACTTCCACTATCCCTTTCATTTGGACAGGGTTGGTTCAAGACAGAATTGCTCACATACGAATTAAGCCAGAAAGCCTGTTCTTTAAAGTAGGCTTGAGCGTGTGGTTTCCTCTCCCAATCCCTCCATCCTCGCTTCGGCAGATCTTGTAATGTTGGAACGTGTGGGGAACATTGGGACTCAGTTCACTTCTATACTCAATGGGGGTATACTTAAAGTTATCTGAGCAATGATCCATTCTCTGAACTTTCACAGATCTCAAAGGGACAAAAGTCTCTATCCCATCATTCCACATGAAAGGGAAATAAAATAAATTGCTAGCATCCCATTGCTAATCCACATGTTAGATATTAGTCTTCGTTGTTTGCAGCATCAAATACAACAAGCAAGGGAAGTTGAGAAAGCCGTTTTCCTCTTGCACTTATAAAGAGCATTCCTCACTGCTTTTATGACTGCCCTGTTGCTTCCTTAAGGCCTCCTTGGCTCAAACTGGTATTTTCATTTAAGGAGTTGCCAAAAGTTCCCAGATGGGTACCTGTGCCAGATCAATGGCACCTTTTCACATTTGGAATTGGACTATTATACTTTTCTAATTTTGGACAATATGGAAGCCAGCCACCTGCAAGGTCTGCAGAGTTGTAGATTTACAAAAGATGAAGTTGTAGGAATGGTGATTAAGAACTCGCACAAGGAATCTGTGTGCACATATCCTTTTATCTGCCATCATTACCATTGTGATATGATGTCCTAAAGAAAATGTTTTCCATTAGCTGCACACCTGAGTCCTAGAAGTTCCAAGCCAATAATGAGTACATTAAAGTCTACACAGAAATGTCAAATGAACATGAAATAAATATCTCTCTAAAAACAAGTTGTTCCAAAACTGAAGCAGACCAAAGACCCAGATCCAGCATCCCAGTACCACCAACCAGATGCTTCTGAGAAGTCCACACATTGGGGACAGATGCATCCATATTATTCTAAATCCTGTTCCTTGGCAGTTGATCCTGGGAAGCAAATTGATTCTGTCAGAGCAAGTCATATGGAATAGTTACGACAGTGCAGTTCTGCAGATTTGAAGAGGGCTATTGGCCAGGGACATCTGTCAGCAACTCTTTTAATCAAACACAATTCCAGAATTGTGTGGCAGCAAAAGTACAGCTGCTTTCATATGTCATTTACAGATGTTCTGCACCCACCCACACCCACCCCAAATCACCTTTTCCCCTTCAAAACTGAAGTACTGCCTAGCCTTAGTGGCTGCTGGTCACTGATAGGTGTATGAGTTCCTCCAAGAGTTTATATGATAGTTTTAAGATGATCAGGATCTTCCATCCTTCCGAGGTAGGTAAAATGAGGACCCAGATTGTTGGGGGCAATAAACTGACTTTGTAATAATGCCGCTTGGGGTGTGTGTGTGAAAGCCCTAATAAGCAGGCATATACATAGAATGAAGGCTACTGCTAAGCTTGTAAGCCGCCCTGAGTCTTCGGAGAAGGGCGGGATATAAATGGAATTAAAATAAAAATAAAAAATAAAAAATGTATATAATAATGTATTATTATAGGAAGTTCACTCTTTGACAAATGCTTGCCTCCTGAGAAATATATCAGCATATCTCATGACATATAAGGGGGATTACTTTTAAGGGAGCATAAACCCCCCAAAGCAGCCTAATAAAGACTGGACAGTAATGTTAAGAATCTGTTGATAAAGAAAGTAGAACAGTGTGTGACAGGGACAGAAAAGGGATGGATTATCTTGAAAGGGGCTATAACTTCCTATTCAGGCTTGAACTGTATATAAGGGCAATCCAGCCAAATATTTTCTTGTAAATTCCACCTAAAAAGTATAACATGAAAAAAAGAAAATGTTACATTATTTGATAGAATAGCTCCAGGTCAAAATAAAAACTGTTTTGTGCAGAATTAAAAACATGATGATATTGGTAGTATTTTTAAAAAAAAATAATAATATTGTTCCATTCAGAGAAAAAATGATCTCCATGGATGCTCAAAGAGGTTTGCCTCCAAACTAAAAATTAGAGTCTAATTCAATTCTGTTGTTCTCTCTTATTAATCAATGGGGGACAATTAAATAATTGCAAGTGTATCACAAAACCCTGGTTTACATGATGATGAAGCCTCTAGTGGTTAAGCACAGTGTGTTATCCAAATCTAACTCATAACCAATATTATGATTAATGTCAACAGCCTTATCCATAGTCAGAAGTCTTATTTTAACCCTGGCCCCAGATGTGAACCAAACCCTGATGAACCCATTCTTACAGCTTTTAAATATAAATGTGAAGGTCTGTGAGTTCAGTTCCTAGTAAAGGAATAGCATTTGGTTATTCGTGTCTCAGAAACCCTAGTAAGAACAAACAGGGAGCAAATCCCACACTCACTAGCACTGATGATGTTACCTAGTTGGGTAATGAAATATCTGTAAAAAACAGCCATGCTCAGAGAGCTCCACAATTCAACCCTGAGCTACACATATTCTCTTCTATAAAAACCAAATGTAAGATAATTATCAGCCAGCCTCTGCAAATATTCCTGGGATAAGGTCAAGGAAAGGAGGATTAAAAAGCACAGCACTAGCAGTTTTTCACATGGAATAGGGCTCACAATCAGATTGTCTTTGACACATGGCTAACACTAGAAATTCAGTAATTCTTATCCTGGTTCTACAAATCAGGCATCCAGAACTGAAGTAACTACAGCTATCCATTTTTAGTTGTGATTAAATTGTTAATGCTCCTGATAGCCCAAATGGTCAAAACCAAAACCAAAAGTCTTTATTGATTAGCCCTTGGGCCATATCAAAGTGCAAAGTTCCAGCACAAATTGCTACTAAAATTTGATAAAAGCAATTTAAAATGGAATTAGAATAAAATACGATTTAAAAATGGAATTAGAATAAAATATGATTTAAAATGAAATGGTAAAATACAATCTAAAATGAAATTGTAATAGTGTGCAATAATTTAAGATATAGATAAAATATGATAAAATTATATTTCGGAGTCGCCCCTGCAGTCTACTCCAATCAGTCCCACATATGCAGATCTCAACTGAACCATTTTGTTTAGGTACTGTGCTACGTTAAATGTTATTTTCAAGTTCTGGGCGGACATAATGTCAATAATCTCCAAAATCATCACACTTGAAGAGACATTTAACATGATTTTGACAATATTTAGATATAATGGTAAGCCATAATGAAGCTGTGCTATAGTAAACCCCCTTCATCCAGCAGAGACATATGAAAATTGGACATTTCCAACTATATAAATTGTGGTAAATCCTAGTGCAAATTAATTTATTCTAAATATATAAGCTACAGTAGACATAACCTGGTTTCAGTTATCATAGTTAGAATGGGATTGGATGTATATGTAAAAAGCAAGCACAAGCTTCTAAATTTTATGATACTATATATGTAGGCGCTCTGTAATATTGTAGCATTGTCTAAGTAGCCACATAAGTGAAGTTCTACATGCTGGATATTATTATTGAAGGCTACCTAAATGAAAATCTTCATAGATACCTGAATCCTACTTCACATAATTATATTCTCTGGCCATTTACACTATACCACTTTATCTCCAAATTACATTGTCTGATTTCAATATTTGATCATATCTCCCCGGTAGATTCATACCCAAGGATCCCAGCAGCTTTCCTTTTCAGCTTTACACATTCAGTCTTCCCATGCCCAATGCCTTCCAACCTTACAGCAAACACTGCTTAGAATTAACCATGTTCTCTTTTTTCCCTTTGTACTCTTTAGTTTATTTGCACCCATGGTTAAACATTTACATGGACTTGATGGCCAATTTAATTTAGTGTGATACATTGGGGACAGCTCCCTAAAAAGTGAGGACAAGTCCTATTTGAGAAAAGAGGCTCAGTGATTTAAGGGTTAAAATGTTGCTGAAACATTTGCAAGACATTTTTTCCTTTAAAGCTTGCAAGCTACTTTCCATTTTTTTGCTTCTCAGCTATGGGAGGTTTTGGGAATCATATAAAATGGATATTGAAGAACCATTCTTGCATCTTATCATTTTTCTAGGTAAATATCCTCTGCAACAAGGTTAGTTAATGTAACTGTATTTTAAATATTTATAAAATAGCAACACTTGTTATTGTGGATGCAATTTCACAGTTCATTTATTTATGTGTTATTTGACTTGTATGCCAACCATTTCGCCTAAAGGTGACCAAAACCCCTCCTTCTGCCAGCGATAAAAGAGCAATGGCTATGGTAAAACAAAGGGACACAGCTCTATTAAAATCTGTGGATGTTAGAATAAATACAAAACTACCATCTCTGATTAAAATTTTGCATTTCCAGGAATCTGGAGGAGATCCAAATAAAGCAGAGAAACTGTTACTTCAGAAAATTTTTATTTCTGTAGAAATTCTCATAGTGAAGAAATTGTACTAAAATTATTTTTTATTTATTGTGTTCTCCTAAAGCCTCTATATCTCTCTGTTGTAGAACTGGGTGTTTAAACTTTAGCCTTAATCCATTCCTCAAGCTGCATGCATGAAGTTACATTAGGTTAGCTTACTTGTTAAGGAAGAAGCAAAGCGCTTGTAATATAGATAGAATAGAACATAAGGGTAAAGTAGTGTATCAGCAGAATCTTATTAAAAAGACTTTTGTTGATTTTTATTCTAAGTTGTATGCTAGAGATAAGATTAGAGATGTAGATATAGATGAATATTTGATAAAAGCCAATATTCCTGTTCTTACGCAAGAACAAAAGGAAGGGATGAACCAATTGATAACTGATGAAGAATTTTTTTTAGCAATTAAACAATTAAAAGTGGGTAAAGCGCCGGGAACTGACGGTTTGACTGTTGTTTACTATAAAAATTTACAGTTAGAAATGGTGGAACCTTTAAGGGAACTGTTTAAGACAATTCAATTGGGAGGAGGGGTGCCTCCATCGTGGAAAACTGCTTTTATTTTGTTGATCCCGAAGGAAGACCAGGATGCCACCCAAGCTAAAAACTACAGACCAATGTCGCTTTTAAATACTGATTATAAGATATTTGCAAAAATCTTAGCTAACAGATTAATGAAGGTAATGCAACAAGTGATTCATAGTGATCAAACTGGATTTATAAGTGGTAGACAAATGAAGAATAACGTGAGACATATTGTACATCTATTGGATCCCCGCAGCGCTGATCTTTTTGGATGCTGAAAAAGCCTTTGATCAATTGGATTGGCAATTTTTGATGAAAGTATTAGAGAAAATGGAATTTGGGGGAAAAATTTACAACCTATTAGGGCAATATATCAAAAGCAAACAGCCCGTATAATAGTAAATAACAGTTTGACGGAACCATGTAATATTGAAAAGGGTACAAGGCAGGGGTGCCCGCTGTCACCTTTATTATTTGTTTTAACATTGGAAATATTACTGATCAAAATACGAGATTCGAATAAAATCAGGGGAATCCAAATAAGAGATCAGGATTATAGACTGAGGGCGTTTGTGGACGACCTGGTTATTACAGTAACTCAGCCAGATTATTCAGTTGTAGAATTGATAGAGATAATAATGTTATATGGGAAAGTTTCTGGATTTAAGATAAACATACAAAAAACCAAAATATTGTCTAAGAATATGACTGTATTACAAAAGGCTATTTTAGAAGAGCTAACGGGATTTGAAATAGTTAAAAAGATTAAATATTTGGGGATATATCTGTCAGCCTCAAATGTGAAGCTATATAAAAATAATTATGAAATGTTATGGAGAAAAATACAAAAAGAATTAGATAGTTGGGAAAAATTACAATTATCTTTATTGGGAAGAATTGCAGCAGTGAAAATGAATGTTTTGCCAAAATTTTTATTTTTATTTCAAATGATGTTGTTGTTAGTTGCGAAGTCGTGTCCGACCCATCACGACCCTATGGACAACGTTCCTCCAGGCTTTCCTGTCCTCTACCATCTTCTGGAGTCCATTTAAGCTCATGTCTACTGCTTCAGTAACTCCATCCAGCCACCTCATTCTCTGTCGTCCCCTTCTTCTATTGCCCTCAATCTTTCCCAGCATTAGGCTCTTCTCTAGTGAGTCCTTCCTTCTCATTAGGTGGCCAAAGTATTTGAGTTTTAGCTTCAGGATCTGGCCTTCTAAAGAGCAGTCAGGGTTGATCTCCTCTAGGACTGACCGGTTTGATCGCCTTGCAGTCCAAGGGACTCGCAGGAGTCTTCTCCAGCACCAGCGTTCAAAGGCCTCAAATTCTTTGGCGCTCAGCCTTTCTTATGGTCCAACTTTCACTGCCATACATTGCAACTGGGAAGACCATAGCCTTGACTATACGCACTTTTGTTGACAGGGTGATGTCTCTGCTTTTTAGTGTGCTGTCTAGATTTGCCATGGCTTTCCTCCCGAGGAGCAAGCGTCTTTTAATTTCTTGACTACAGTCCCCATCTGCAGTGATCTTGGAGCCCAGGAAAATAAAATCTGTCACTACCTCCATTTCTTCCTCATCTATTTGCCAGGAATTGAGAGGGCCGGATGCCATGATCTTGGTTTTCTTAATGTTTAGTTTCAACCCAACTTTTGCACTCTCCTTCTTCACTCACAACAAGAGACTCTTCAGTTCCTCTTCACTTTCTGCCATTAGAGTGGTATCATCTGCATATCTTAGGTTGTTGATATTTCTTCCAGCAATCTTAATTCCAACTTTTGATTCATCTAGCCCTGCCTTTCTCATGATGTGCTCTGCATATAAGTTAAATAGGCAAGGCGACAGTATACAGCCTTGCCGGACTCCTTTCCCAATTTTGAACCAATCAGTGGTTCCGTGTCCAGTTCTCACTGTTGCTTCTTGGCCCGCATATAGGTTTCTCAAGAGACAAATAAGATGGTCTGGTACTCCCATCTCTTTAAGGACTTGCCACAGTTTGTTATGATCCACACAATCAAAGGCTTTAGCATAGTCAATGAAGCAGAAGTAGATGTTTTTCTGGAACTCCCTAGCTTTCTCCATGATCCAGCGTATGTTGGCAATTTGATCTCTAGTTCCTCTGCCTCTTCGAAATCCTGCCTGTACTTCTGGTAGTTCTCTGTCCACATACTGCTGAAGTCTAGCTTGTAGGATTTTAAGCATGACTTTACTAGCATGAGAAATGAGTGCAATGGTGCGATAGTTTGAACATTCTTTGGCACTGCCTTTCTTTGGAATTGGAATGTAAACTGATCTTTTCCAATCCTATGGCCACTGTTGAGTTTTCCAAATTTGCTGGCAAATTGAGTGTAGCACTTTTACTACATTGTCTTTTAAGATTTTGAATAGCTCAGCTGGAATACTGTCACCTCCACTAGCTTTGTTGTTGCTCAGTTTTTCTAAGGCCCACTTCACTTCACATTCTAGGATGTCTGGCTCGAGGTCAGTGACCACCTCATTGTGATTATCAGGGACGTTAAGCTCATTCTTGTATAGTTCTTCTGTGTAATTTTGCCATCTCTTCTTAATCTCTTCTGCCTCTGTTAGGTCCCTGCCATTTTGGTCCTTTATCATGCCCATTTTTGCATTCAACGTTCCCTTCATCTCTCCAATTTTCTTGAAAAGATCTCTGGTCCTCCTTATTCTATTGTTTTCTTCTATTTCTTTGCACTGTTCATTTAAGAAGGCATTCTTATCTCTTCTAGCTATTCTCTGGAATTCTGCATTCATTTGGGTGTATCTTTCTTTTTCTCCCTTGCCTTTCACTTCCCTCCTTTCCTCAGCTATTTGCAAAGCTTCCTCAGACAGCCATTTTGCTTTTTTGCATTTCTTTTTCTTTGGGATGATTTTGGTTGCTACCTCTTGTACAATGTTGTGAACCTCTGTCCATAGTTCTTCAGGCACCCTGTCTATCAGATCTAATTCCTTAAATCTATTTGTCACCTCTACTGTATATTCAACAGGGATATGATTTAATTCATACCTGACTGGCCTAGTGCTTTTCCCTACTTTCTTCAGTTTAAGCCTAAACTTTGCAGCAAGAAGCTCATGGTCTGAGCCACAGTCAGCTCCTGGTCTTGTTTTTACTGACTGTATAGAGCTTCTCCATCTTTGGCTGCAGAGCATATAGTCAATCTGATTTCTGTGTTGACCGTCTGGTGATGTCCATGTGTAGAGCCGTCTCTTGGGTTGTTGGAAAAGAGTGTTTGCTATGACCATCGTATTCTCTTGACAAAATTCTATCAGCCTGTGTCCTGCTTCATTTTGTACTCCAAGGGCAAACTTGCCTGTTATTCCGGTTATCTTTTGGCTTCCTACTTTAGCATTCCAATCCCCGATGATGATAAGGACATCATTTTTTGGTGTTAGTTCTATAAGGTGCTGTAGGGCTTCATAGAACCGGTCAATTTCATCCTCTTCAGCACCGGTGGTTGGGGCATAGACTTGGACTACTGTGATATTGAATGGTTTGCCTTGGATTCGAACTGAGATCATTCTGTCATTTTGAGGATTGTATCCCAGTATTGCTTTTCCTACTCTTTTATTGACTATGAAGGCTACTCCATTTCTTCTGAGGGATTCTTGCCCGCAGTAGTATACCTGATGGTCATCTGAATTAAATTCACCCATTCCTGTCCATTTTAGTTCGCTGATACCTAAGATGTCGATGTTCAGTCTTGTCATCTCTTGTTTGACCACATCCAGCTTTCCTTGGTTCATGGATCTTACATTCCAGGTTCCTATGGAGAAAAAATCTTTACAGCATCGGACTTTCCTTTCACCACCAGACATACCCACAGCTGAGCGTCCTTTCGGCTTTGGCCCAGTCGCTTCATTCTTTCTGGCACTACTAGTACTAGCCCTCTGCTCTTCCTCAGTAGCATATTGGACACCTTCCGACCTGAGGGGCTCATCTTCCAGCGTCATATCGTTTTGCCTTTTGGTACTGTCCATAGGGTTTTCATGGCAAAGATACTGGAGTGGGTTGCCATTTCCTTCTCCAGTGGATCACATTTTGTCAGAACTGTCTGCTATGACCTGTCCGTCTTGGGTGGCCCTGCACAGCATAGCTCATAGCTTCATTGAATTACGCAAGCCCCTTCGCCACGACAAGGCAGTAATCCATGAAGGGGATTTCAAATGATACCTATACTTAAAAAGGATTTAAATTTGGAGGAATGGCAAAAAGGAATTAATAAATTTGTTTGGGCAGGGAAAAAGCCACGAGTTAAATTTAAGATAATGCAAGATATGCATGAAAGAAGCGGTCTTAAAATGCCTACCGTAATTTTAAATTATATTATGAGGCTGCTGCTCTGTCATCGATAAGTGACTGGTTTAACTTAACACAAGGGAGATTATTAAATCTTGAGGGTCATGATTTGTTATTTGGTTGGCATGCATATTTATTTTATGATAAGAAAGTGGATAATGTGTTTAAGATACATATTTTAAGGTATGCTCTGTTGCAAGTTTGGAAAAAGTATAGACATAAGTTAAATTACAAGATACCAATTTGGGCAATACCTAAACATGCAATAGAAAATATAAATGTGGGGTTTAAACATGATGAGACTACATATAAGGAAATCTTAAGTTTAGACAGGAATGTATGCCAATTAAAGCCATATAATATTTTAAAAGAAGAAAAGATTGTACAAACTTGGTTTCAGTATGGGCAATTACAGGCAAGATGGAAAGAGGATCAGAAAGTTGGTTTCTCAATGATTGATGAAAATTTGGTAAAACAAATTAGAGATCAAGGTCAAGCACATATAAAAGGATATATAATGCATTGATAGAAATTGATTCAGAAAGGGAACTTGTTAAAGATTGTATGATAAAGTGGGCCCAGAACTTTCAAGAAGTTATAACAATGGACACTTGGGAAAAGTTTTGGGTTAGAAATGTAAAATTTACACAGGCCCAAAATTTAAGAGAGATTTTTTATAAAATGTTTTAAAGGTGGCATTTAGATCCTAAAAAATTAGCAAGTATGTATCCGAACTGCCAGCCCAAATGTTGGAGGTGTGGTTGTGAGGATGCAACGTACTTTCATATATGGTGGACTTGTAAAAAGGTTAAAGCTTTTTGGATTAAAATTTGGTGGAATATGCAAAAGATATTTAAGAAAAGGATAAAGTTCTCTCCGCAATTGTTTTTATTGGGTATTATTACAGATACTACTGTTATAGATACAAAGTTGATGTTGCATTTAATTACAGCAGCGAGACTTTTAGTAGCACAATATTGGAAGAAGGAAGAACTGCCGACTATAGAAGAGTGGACTTTGAAAGGAGGAGGGGGGTTTTTGTATTTAAAATTGTATTGTAAAACTTTTCAATAAAAAAAAGAAATTGTACTAAAATTATTTTTTATTTATTGTGTTCTCCTAAAGCCTCTATATCTCTCCGTTGTAGAACTGGGTGTTTAAACTTTAGCCTTAATCCATCTCTCAAGCTGCATGCATGAAGTTACATTTCTTTAGCTTTTATAATGTGCAGTGAAATGTGTGTAGTATCTTCTCTGAGATTTAGATAAATATCTATTTGTAATAGACCAGAGCCATCTTGTGATTTATCCAGAGCATTACATTTTATTTTGGACTTTTTCTTTTAATTGATTTGTAAGAAGTTGCTCATAATCTAGGCAATTCTGTAATCTCCTGCAGTGTCAAATGTTTGCCTAATGAAATTTAAAGGGAAAAAGGAAGAATACATTTTGCATTTTATTTTTTGAAACAAAGTTGTATTTTGTTTATCTCTTGTGAGATATGGAAGGAACGTCTGAATCCACCAGACCAGGCATGTCAAACTCGCGATGTCACATGACGTCGCGTGACGTATCGTGACTTTTTCCCCATTGCTGGCAATGGGGTGGGCACAGTTTCATTGTTACACATCCAGCGCGCAGGCCAGGAGTTTGATATGCCTGCACTAGACCATGTCTTTATTCTAATAGGTCACATTATCAAATGTTCGCCATTTTAATCATCAGAAGAAAGATACTTTTTCTGTCACTCACTGAAATTAGGTGGTAGATACTGTGTGAGTTACCTCCTTGAAGATATGTGACAACAACAGGAACTGTGAAGTTGCTATCCCCAGGAATTGAGATCCAGCAGGTTTATAGGAGAAGAGTTTTGAGATGTCCAATCTTACATCCCATTGCTTAAGTCATCTACTTTTATCATGCAGTTCCAAGATTAGAAAACTCTGCAAACTTTTGTCATATCAGAGTCTGTTCACTGTATGAAGACATCATGTTTTTATAACACAAATCAAGTAAAACTAAGGAGAAACTTTAGTAATTTGAATGCAATACTTTCTGGTGGCTTGATGTTTTACAGGGAGAGAGTTTAAAATTCAGAGTAAGTATTCCCTTGTTAGAAGACCCTTGAGCATCTGGCTTCATGTTCTGTGATTCTTGCCTGGAATCCATTTATTTGGGATCCTGGCTGGCTAATTGACTGAGACTTTATCTCTTCCTTCTCTTGGCAATGCAAATCTTCAGCTTTGCCTTAATTGCTTGACTTGGAATTTGCCTTCTCCAGCTAGGTTCTCATCTACAATAAATCTTGTATTCCTGCATTTGCCTTTTTTTCCTGCTATCTCCTGCTGCTTTGTTATTGGGAAGTGTAGCAACAAATCCTCCTTTTAACACTGTGTGTGGCTAAGAACTATGCCAAGCTCCTGAAGTGCTGCTAACAAAGCCAGGATGTAAAAGTCAGACTGTGGAAGGAGAGTCACTAGGACCTAGAATACAGAGAACATTTGTTGCAGGAGTATTTGTGTTCTATATGCTCTATTTCCTCCAGCAAAGAAATAGTAAATTGCGCTTGCGCTTTTGTGTCCTGGAAAAGGACACAAAAAATATAACAAGAAGGTGACAGAAAAGATCATAGGGAATAATAGAAAGCAGCAGGTAATGCACCTACAGCATTTTCAGGCTCAGCCTTTTATTTATTTTTATTTTTATTTTTATTTTAATTCCATTTATATCCCACCCTTCTCCGAAGACTCAGGGCGGCTTACAAGCTTAGCAGTAGCCTTCATTCTATGTATATGCCTGCTTATTAGGGCTTTCCCCAAGCGGCATTATTACAAAGTCAGCTTAATTGCCCCCAACAATCTGGGTCCTCATTTTACCTACCTCGGAAGGATGGAAGGCTGAGTCAACCTTGAGCCTGGTGGGATGCGAACCTGCACTAATTGCAGGCAGCTGGTGTTACTTAAGGAGGCATTAGCCCACTGCTCCACCAAGGCTCTTGACCAATGAACATCAGCTTCTCAGGGAGCTTCCTGTTGCTTGCTACTTCCCAAAATCCATTTGAGACAACTGGTGACCAGCTGTCAGAGACAGAGGAGACACTGGTATGAGTGATTTGGGTTCTTAAGATGTTGTCATCTTCCTCACTGAAACCTTGCTTTAACTAAGCCACTATTGTTGGCAGAGAACAGTGATCATGAGTGAGATTGGAAATAACCTCTGAGGCATCTTTCAAAAAAAGTAAGAAACTCTACCTGAGCAAGAAGCAGATATCCTGAGATACATAGACTCATGCATTCTTCATGGGCCTTCAAGCCCCAGTGAGGATGTAAATGATGAAAAAAATACTATACCTGATGTTCAGTTAGAGTGCAGATACAGCTACCGTCTTTTCCCAAAAATAAAACATGGTCTTGGGTTTTTTTTTGCCTCCAAAAGAGGCACCAGGTCTTATTTTTTTGGGGGGGTCTTTTCCACTCACCTTGTGGCGGTGGTACCGACAGCCCCGCCCAGCCAGCCCACTTCTTCTACAGATGAAGGAGCAGCTTCATTCTGCAGCTGAGAATGGAGCTCCTGCCTGCATTTTGCTGTCAGAAGCCTTTCCAGAAGTGGGCCGGCAAGGAGAGGCAGGTATCAATTCATGGGAGGTCTGGTAAGTGGGTACGGGGTGCATGGGGCAGCTCCACCCCTCCCACCCCAACTTTTTAGGCATGTGCCTCGTCCCCAAACTAGGGCTTATTTTGGGGGTAGGCTTTATTTTATTTTATTTATTTTAATTCCATTTATATCCCGCCCTTCTCCGAAGACTCAGGGCGGCTTACAAGCTTAGCAGTAGCCTTCATTCTATGTATATGCCTGCTTATTAGGGCTTTCATACACCCCCCCAAGCAGCATTATTACAAAGTCAGCTTAATTGCCCCCAACAATCTGGGTCCTCATTTTACCTACCTCGGAAGGATGGAAGGCTGAGTCAACCTTGAGCCTGGTGGGATGCGAACCTGCAATAATTTTTTAACTAGATGCTTCAACACCTTTGAAGAAATGTTCATGTACTGTAAACTCGAGGAATATAGTAATATAGTTGGGTGTTGCCCAATATTTTCCAACTTCACTGTATCTGAAGAAGACTTAAAACCACAAAATGGAGCATTAGAATCAGTGTTGACACATTATAAAATGCACGTTGATGTGAATGATTTGGATGAACTAATAACCCCTTCAGGATATATAGATAATCCCTATTTAAATAATCCCCATTGTTTAGCAACCATTTACAATTACAAAAGTGAAGAAAAGGAAACTTTAAGACCAATCCTTGCATTTACAACCTTCACAGGTCTGTAAAGCAAAGGTAGGCTGAAGTAAGATCACGGTTTCATCTAGCGACCACTTTGCTTAACTACCAAATTGCTGGTCCCAACTGTGGTCACTAAAGGAGGACTACCTGTATTTCAGCAATATCAACATCAAATGTTGTTTTGGAACACATGTGCAGAAATAAGACACTTTTGCTATGCTGTGCGTACCATTAAAACTTCATGTGACAGTTGTCAGTGAAAACATATCTATGCTCCGCAATGATAGAGGAGAGGCTGGTCAGCCCAGTAACCCTCTCAGCAGAGCATGAGTAGATCCAAACTATGGACCTTTTGGATTATTCAAACCAATGAAATGGTTATGGTTATGATCTTCAATGGTTATGGTTATGATCTTCAAGTCCTTACATGGCATGGGTCCGGGGTACCTCGAGAACCACCTGCTGCCGGCGTCAACTTCCCTCCGCCCTGTGCGTTCCCACAGAGAGGGCCTCCTCAGGGTGCCTCTGGTCAGGGAATGTCGACTGGTGGCCCCCAGGGGGAGGGCCTTCTCTGTGGGCGCTCCGGCTCTATGGAACCAACTGCTGGTTGAGCTCCGGATAGCATCGGACCTTCGCTCCTTCCGGCGCGGTCTGAAGACCCACTTATTTGAGCTGGCTGGTCTGGCCTGATGGGGGACGTCAGGGTTTTTTAATGGGTTTCTTATATTGTTATTGTATTTTTTAACTGGGCACTTGTTTAATTCCCTTTTAATTTTTGTATTTGCTATTTATATATGCCCTGTTCACCGCCCTGAGTCCTTCGGGAGAAGGGCAGTATACAAATTTAATAAAAGTAAAAGTAAAGTAAAGTAATACTTACTATGCAGACAAGAAAAGTGACATTTGCTGATTAGGTAATTTTTAAATCTTTGAATAAGATATTTTAAGTTGTTTTCCTTTATTGAAATATGGAAAAGAGGGGTCCCATGGTAAGAGTGATAGAAAAGGAAGTTAAATAGGGACCTTTTAAAGTTTTGACATACCATAGATGCAGACATGAGAAAAATCATTTCAAGCCCTCACCTCAATGTTTTGAAACTGCCCTGATTAATTAAATCGTGGAGTAATTTTAAGTTCCTCCCTGTCTTAATATGTAGAGAACTGAAATAGCCTTGAAGAAAGAATGAAAGAATCTTTAAGTAAATAACATCTCAGTCCTGGGGAAAGAAAGGGTGAGAAAAAAAATCAAAATAACCCAGCTTTAAGTCTTATTTGGTGTAAGAAGGGGAAGATGTATACCCTGGCAGGTTTTCCAGATCCTGTTATTATACTATACATTATAGCAATAGAGTGCCAGTAATCTTTGTCTGTTCCCTGGCCTGGCCTATCTTGAAAAGGTGACATAATATAGGATATAATAGAAGAGCTTTGCTATGTTCTTGGCTAGCAGGAGGCTTCCTAGAAGCATCCAGTGTCGTTGTTTCATACAGAACATTGATTAGAAAAGGCGTTAACATGATCCAGCAAGATCTTTTTTATGTTCTTATGGAACACACATTAGAATGGGTAAGACAGAAGCTATTTGGGCTTCAGAAGTCCCCCCATATTTAATCAAGAATAGATAACCTAATGCTACCCAGATGTTCTAGATAAACCACACGGGCTAGATTAAGTAATTCTTCTTTATATCAAGGCTACATTAATAGAATCAGGGCTTTTTTTCTCATAGAACGCCCAGAACGGAGTTCCGGCACCTTTTTTGGATGGAACCTTGTAGGGTAGGCAAGGCGAGTTGTATGACATGTGTGAGTTCCGGCACCTTTTTCTTTTACAAAAAAAGCACTGAATAGAATCTTGCAAATCTGAAAGTACAACAAACTTCCCGCCAACACATTTAACTGCTTGATCCATTAGGACTTGATCATGAGTTACTTTCTCTGATCGTTAAGTCACTGGGGGTTGCTGCCTCTTTTGTCTGATTGCTTCCTAGACTGCTTCTCTTTTCCTCATTCCCCAAGGTCATCTGCACATTTCATTACAATCTCTGACCATTGAATAAATACAGACAAGTTTATAGGATTATTCAGTTATAGTTCAAAGAAGCAGCCTTCTGATTTCTGTCCTGTGCTGTAAATTCTGACTTAATTTAACACTGGAATCAGCTTGATACCGGCACAGAATATCTGTTTAACATAGAATATCTGCAACTAAAATGTCTACATTATATGTTTCAATAACTCGTTTTTTTTAAAAGGAAATTATTATAGATTTTCCAATAAATATGTAACATACAAGATTGCAGTAATGTCTACTAATTGTCATCATTATTATATTATCAGCTGGTCTGTTTGTTTGTTTAAAATATTTATACAACTGCCCATCTTTAAACAACTCTGGGCAGCTCAAACTCAGGTCTACACTCAAATGTTTCTCCATAAAGCATTCCAAACATGTAATTTTTTAAAAAAGTTAAATATTCAAAATATAATCAACATTTCATAAATTGAATTATTTTTGACAGGGTTTGTGCAGAATATCTCCTGAGCCAACAAGGAGAATGCACAAAAGAAGTGGTACTGAGAGTAACCAGGTTTTGCACAGCAACCACACTGATACACTGAGGCGTGTAAAAAAAGGAAAAAACTTTACTTTTAAGAGTAGCACAAGTCAAGAATAAACAGTCCAGGTCATACACGGGTACAGAGAAGATATCAACAGTTCAAGAGTTATCCAATACAAAGTCGTCTTACCAGTCCAAAAGTCAAAAACACAGTTCTTCAGGTTTAGCAAACAGTAGCAAAACGACAATCAACAATAATCAGCAAGCAATGTAACAGAGTAACTAACACAGAGAGAGAGAAGCTATGTCTCTAGCTCCCTCTTATGGCCGTTGAAAGAACACAGCGTTGGCCAATCATTACACATTTAAAGGGATACAATACATTACAAATCATGGCTTATATATTGCCAACCCAACCAGTTAGGCTGTAATCATATGACTAACAATTTTTATCACCTGTTTTCTTCCTCCCATTAAACTCAAATCTAAAAGAACAGTTTTTATTTCCCCTCAGACTGCCAGATATCTTGAGGTTATATTTAATGCCATCATTTTTTCAGCAACAGGAGGGCAATTCGTACATTTTCCCTCTGATCATCTTAATGGTTTTAATCGACATGCTTTTTTTTGTTTCCACTGATCTGTTGTATAGCATAACCAACCACATTTTAGCATACATCAATTAGTGTAATTACACTAAATAATGCAAATTGATGTTTTTGTATGCATGTGTGAATGTATACCTTAAGTTATCACGGTCTATTTAAGAAAACATAAGCATATCTAAAATTCCTATACTAGCTACCAGTTGGTTGATAATATTTTAAAAAAAACACTGTTTAACTGGGTTGCATTCAGCACTTAACTACAGGTAATCCTCAACTTACAATATTTCATTTAGTGACCATTCAAAGTTACAACAGCAATGAAAAAGCAACCATTTTTCACATTTGTAACCTGTGGTCATGTGTTCAAGGTTATGTGATCATCCTCTGTGATCTTCTGACAAGCAGAGTCAATGAGGAAGCCAGATTCATTTAACAACTATGTTACTAATTTAAAAACTGCAGTAACAACTTCCATCACTGGCTAGGGTCTTGAGTATAGTATGTGGTAGCATTTTATCTTCAACAGTCTCTGGAAAAGTAGATAATCAAGACTCATTTCATCTTCCAAACTGCATAAGGGATTCAGAAATATTCTTCAAATATTTGTAGTTATACTCTATTTTGTACTAGTCAGATATCATCTCGGAGACTTTGTCTATATCTGGAATGACATTTTAAGGATTCAGACTAAATGGAATGGTCAATAAAACAGCAAAGATATTAATGAGCTTGTAAACTATGTAGAACGATTGCAATCTATGCATCTTTAACTTTGAGATACAATAACCAATAGCTGAAAGAGTATCACAACATCCCAAGATTAGGAAGCATATTCTCAAATTAGTTTGATTTCTACTGATTGAATTACCAGAAATCTGAAGTTTTCTTTACAACAATAAGTTATTTATTGGGCTTATATGTTGATCAAATCATCACCATCTTTGAGCAGTTAACATGTCCACTTCTGTAAAATAAGGTTAGGAATTATTCATACAGTAAAGTCTACATAAAAAAATAACCAATTCAGAATCTCACACTGGTGACAATAAACAGGTACAGTAAACAGACCAGAAAATCATATTACAACAAAGTAAACTACAACACTACAATAAAAACTAGTATTTTAGAATGAAAAAAGCAAAGAAAAGAGGAAAGACAAAATTGCAAAAATCAAAGAAAAAAAGGATTATAAAAATATTTCCAATTTTCTTTTACAGCAGTTATCAGTATATGTTGGAAAGAAAACCTAGCACTTTGTTTTTATATATGACATCAGCAGCAAGGTTGCTATATGCCCAAAGATGGAAAGAGAAATATAGAATGGGTTCTGAAATTAATGGAGCTAGTCCAGTGCTGAAATTGACTGTTTTGCTTAACTTGATTAAATTTCTTACTATTAAGAGAATATCTTATGAATATTCATATTTTAGAATGTTTATTAGTATTTTATTTTAAAGATTAGCATCATTTGTTTAAAGCTAGAGAAGTTGTTGTTATTATTTCTGGACTAAAAGAAACTCGAAGGTCATCTTTGTTATAAGTTTGATGAATTTTTGTCATTTTGTTTTGCTTTTCCCTTTTCCCTTTTATGTTAGTCTTTTGATATTTGATTGTGAAATTTCATAAAGATATTTTAAAAATAATAAGAGGTTTCCAATCATTATTAAACCTAAGCAATGTCTCATCACTAATTAAAGCAATTTGTCCATCTCAGCAAGTTCCATCATCTTGACTATTGATTTCCCCTTTATGGGTAAAGTTGATTTTTTTTAAGCTTTGTGTATTACACAATCTTACTCCAGTTGTCATATATGATAAAGTTCCATAATTTTTTCCAGCTTATAAATGAATCCCAAAATAAAAGTCTCAGGTTTCAATTGTATATGAGTCTTTAGAATCTTCTGTATTATTATATGTAATTGATTCCAACATTTTCTGGCTTTTTTACTTGCCCACCAACCATAACGTGTCCTTTCTTGTTGGTTATAGTTCCAGCATAAGTTTGAAGAACATTTAGACATTCTGGATAGTTGTTGTATGTACCAACAATACCTTTTATAAAATTTATGTTTAAGATCATGACATAGTGTAAATTTCAATCCTTTCAACCATATTTTCTCCCACTGATCCAATTTACATTGTAGCCAACGTTTTAGCCCATTTTACCATACATTTTCACTTCTTCCTCTTCTATTTCATATTTCAATAAAAAGTTGATACATTTTAGTAATAACATCATTTGTACATAATTCCATTTCAAATTCATCTTACATTGTTCAAAATCCAAGTTATTTTATCTAGTTTAAATCTTTCTAATAATTACCACTAACCAGAATATACTTTTACCATGAGCTCTCGTTTTTATTTTACATTCTCCTTAACAAAATTCTAATGCATCAAAGCAAACCAATCATTTATGTCTAGTCATCATTTCTATTCTATAAAATGCTTCCTGTGCTGAGATCCAAGGGATTTACCTAGGGCAGGGGTAGGCAACCTCGGCTCTTTTATGACTCTTGGACTTCAACTCCCAGAATTCCTGAGCCAGCCATGCTAGCTCAGGAATTCTGGGAGTTGAAGTCCATGAGTCATAAAAGAGCCGAGGTTGCCTACCCCTGGCCTGTGATGGCGAACCTTTTAGAGACTGAGTGCCCAAACTGCAATTCAAAACCCTCTTATGTATCATTGAGTGCTGGGTGGGCATGGCCCTTTGGGTGGGTGTGACCCATTGGATGGGAATGGCCCATTGGGTGGGGATGGCTGCAGTGATAACAGCAGACTGGGTGGGACTAAAAAGTTCAATCAATCAATTCCAACTTTGCGAGAACATTTTTTTTCCCCGCGAGAAGTTGAAATTGATTGATTGAACCTTTTTTTGCACACAGTGGCGGAGGCCTAAAGCGAAAAGGTTTTATAAAACCCAGCTGAAGGCCTAGGACTGGGGCAACGGCGTGCATGCCCATAGAGAGGGCTCTGCGCACCACCTATGGCACCCGTGCCATAGGTTCGCCATCACGGGCCTAGGGTTGTATGTTTCATATTCTCAAGCTGGCACATCTAACAAAATGAATTTTAAAAGCTGCATTAATCTTCATTTTATTGTACTTTAGATATCCATGCCACCCAAATCTCAAACCATTCTAACTCCAAAAGCCTTCTGTTTTTCACTACATCCATTCTTTCATTTAGACCAAGCAGCTGTAAAAGTCAGGCTTTAATGGCCTAAACTCCAGGAAAAACTTCCTAGTGCTGGAAGAAAAGTCTTCATCATGGTTCCTCCAAGCGGGGAATAAACATGGCGACTGCTTTGGGAAGAAGGTTGTAGTTTATTGCAGAGGAAAGCCAGACAGAAAGATGGATCCAACAGAAAAAGAAGGGCTGAGCACATGCGGGTAGTGGGTTTTTATACCCCCTGGACTCTATTGTCTGGAGTTGTTTCCTGTTTCAAGCTTTGTATTTCCTTTGACACGTATTCTGTCCTGAGCCTAGGTGTGCCCCTCCAGGATTCTTGCTGGTTGTCTGTCCCAGCCCACCTCCCTGGGGCAGGGGTATGTAGATTTTAGATGTCTGAAGTCTTCTTAGCTTCAACCTTCCTGAATGATTTACATCTGCATTTCTATAGTTGGTTCCTGCTTGGGGGAGGGAGACGTGGGGCTATTAAGAAAACCTGGGCATGCTTTTCTGCCTCTTTAACTTCTTTTTAGGAAATGTATTTTCCCACCCTTTTAATATTTCCTTCTCTGGGGAGCTGACTTTCCACACTAGTTTTCTGGGGAATTCAGAGAGAAAGTCAGTTTTCATCAATAATGCTTCATGTGTTTTGTCTCTCCAGACTAGCCTCCATCTTTGCCATTCCTTTGGAGATCTTCTAGAAAGGTAAAATATATGCGAGACCAATTCTGCTTAGTTTCAAAGCCTAAACAAGATCAGCCAGGAGTTGTCAACTGCTCAGACAAAACACCGAGTGCCAGATGCATAAAATGGTTTCAGTTATAAAATGACATATGGAATATTAGGAATAAAATCTGTTCCTAATATAATAGCAAGAACAGTTTGGCAGTGGAACTACTTAGCAAGAAAAATGGTGTGTTTCCCTTTGGGGGCCGAGTTCAAGCAGACTAGGTGGCATCTGCCTGGGTTACTTTTGAGTTCCTACCCTGAATAGTTGGATCCCAACCCACTTGATTCATTTCACACGTGGTAATCATTCAGCAATGTTGAAATTACAGTTAAGTCAGCCCAAAGGACACCTGCTTAAGCATTAACTTCAAAAAGTCCAGAGTATTTTTGTGACTATAATTTTCCTGTAACCCCAGAGGATTCCCCCCAGAATGTTTGCGCCCCCCCTCCCTTCTCACTACCCCCTGGAATATGAAAGAAGTTTTCATCCTCATCTTCCTCCCCTTTCATCGTGCCAATAACCCGAATCGCATCACGTTTACGCCTCACACTTTAAAACAGTGAAGCATAAAAATACAGGGTGACAAATTTCACAAGCCATGAAAAAAGTGCCGGAATGAGAGCAGAGAACATCAATCCACAATTGCCAAAGGCACGCTCAAAACGGCGGTGCAAGCTCTATTTAACCCGGGAGCACATCCTCCTCCGATAAGAGAGAATCCAACGTGCGCACGACCGGGTTCACGCGAGGGGTTCCGCCGAGCTGAAGGAAAGCAGTCTCGGCGCTCGGTAACCGAAGAGCAGCAAGAGCCTTATAAAGCGGCGCTCAGATAGCCGCGGAAGGAGCGGTTCTGCCAACTGCGCGCGGCAGAAGACAGCAGCAAAGCTCCGCCGCTACCGCCTTCGCCGAACGTTCCCAACGTGTGAGGCTAGATCCGGCTGGGCTGCGGCGGAGGGATCCCCTACCCGTGGGCGGAGGAGACGAGTAAAGTGAGGGGGGGAGAACGAAGGAGGCGCCGGCGCCGCGGCGGCCCGAGCCGCGGGGGGGGGGCGGGGGAAAGGGGCACCAACATGGCGGCTCCACATTAACTTTCCCCCCCTTCGGCAGTCGCTGCCACCGCCGGCCGCCCCTCTCTTGGGTAGCCGTCATGCCGGGCATGATGGAGAAAGGAGCCGAGCTCCTGGTGGGCGCTAAGAACAGGGCGGCCCCCAACGGCACCAAGAACGGCGGTGGCGGCAGCAGCCCCGGTTCCAACGGGAACTTTTACGAGCCGGAAAGCGGCAGCGGTGGCGGCGGTGACAGCGGCGACGAGCACGGTGCGGGCTTTATCTTCCCCCACCCTTTTTCTCCGAGCGGGTAGACTTGGGCCTAGTTACGTCGCCCCTCTGTACTGGCTGGCTGTGGCGACTGCACTGAGCCTCTATAGTCTGTGTTGGGGTGTATGCGCGAGCATGCGCGCGCGCGCTCGTGCAAAAGAGTGTGAGGTGCGCGCGCGATAGGGTCTACAGGGTGCGGATAACGTGAGTGTAGAGGTGTACGCGCTCGCGTTCTCTATTTCCCTCGGGCGCGCGCACGCTATTTTTGTTTGTGTGTGTGTGTGTGTGTGTGTGTCTGTTTGTCCGTCTGTCCATCATCCGTCTATCCCGTGGAGAGTGGGTGTGCATTTTCACAATGGGCACACGTGTAATGCAACCGCAGTTCAGGCGCGGTACTGCATGGCATTTTACGTGTGTGAACAACCGTACACGTTTAGTGGCATATAACCTTGCGAACGAGTACGTTGTGGGTGTCTGACTATGAAAGAAGGATTGCCATGAAGTGTGGTGCACGCAGGTCGAGCTACGTGCAGCCCTTTCTGTCTTGTTTTTCTCTGCTAGGAATGCATTCGATACATACACCCACGCAACATTGTGCTGTATCAGCACAATAAAGTAAAGGGGACTGTTTCTGTTTCTTTCTGTATTTCTTTTAACACAATTGTTGCCTCTCTGGAAATTAATCCATACCTGGAATGTTAAAGGGAAGTAGGCATTTCTTTTTCCGGTGTATATGGGGGGGGAGGAGAGTAATCTCTTTTTTTTCTTCTTTCTCTCTTTCTACTTGTTCTAAGGCTTTGAGGCTATCAAAGCAGCAAGGCTTGTGCTTATTGGTAATTGTCTATTGCATTGTCTGTGATGCTTCTCGATCACAATCTTCACATTTTAATTTGTAATGACTATACTTCAATCATTGAAGAGAAAGGCGTCCTTTCTCCTCCGCCCCTCTAAGAGATGCATTTATTTTTTCTTCCATTGCAGATGTAGGAATGAGGGTCGGAGCAGACTATCAAGCTCGCATCCCTGACTTTGATCCTGGTAAATATATATATATATATATATTTAAAATTGTAACTTGATATCTCTGTGCTATTTTCAAAAATGGGAGCTTATTGCATGTGTTCATTATAATGGCAATGTAATTGAATGCATTCTGTTGAATATTATGTGAGGGTGAAAGGAGGAGAGTTGCTTTGGTGAAGGTTAAAGGTGTAGGAGTTTCTTTGGCACCCCTCCCCCAAGGCTTTGTGCAGCTTGTTCATGGTCACTGAAGGTTTGCAGAGCCAGCTTTTGCTGTTTGGAAGTTGAAATAAGCAGGCCTTATGTATGGAGAAGGTGGGTCTTCCTGTCTAAGTAAGAAAGAAAGGATTTTAAATTTTCAAAAACTTACCTGTCTTGCATCTACAGTAGTTTGAAAAGAGTATTTTATTCCAAGAATATTGGAAAACCATGCTTCCTTGATTTTCCAATATTTAAAAGTGGAGAGTAATGAAGTTTTCAATATAATAAGTAATACTTCTGTTCCCCATGTGATGATGGAATAGACAAACTTGCATTTCTTGACACTGACTTAGTCTTAATTTGCATGTACTGTATTAGCAGGGCATCACTATTATCCAAATATAGTCTTATTTCTAGCCATATCTACAAGGAAGCACTACTAACTCTTATTTTCCGTAGACCTGGACAATCTGTGTCAGTTGATTACTGCTGCCATAATGGCGCCCTTCTCTTGAAACTATTACTTCACTCCATGGTGATTCTGAATCTTTTGTTTTAAAAAAGAAGCAAACTGTTTCTCTTTTTTAGAAATATTTCATTATTGCTATTAAAAACTTGTCAATTATAAATGTTTAATTTTGTAGCTAGAAAATTGTCTCAACAATAAAAAGCTTCAAGTTTAGTTTTGTTGTACATGTCATATATACTGTTGGCTTTTGTTTCTATTTGTCATATTTTAAAATATTGTCAGTGGTTGACAGAATTTGTGGTTGGATTCTTGATTTTAAAACTGCTTTTTACTTTTGCATATGTAATATAAATTAAGTAATACTCTAAACAATACTAGTAAAAGAAGAATTTGCAATTGAAGTATTGTCCATTCTCGGTTTGTTGTGTTTCTTGTTTGTCCCCAGAAGTTTCTTTGATATGCTGTTTAGACATTTAACAAAAGTCATTTGGCACTTCACAGCTGTTATTGTTCCTGTATGATAGAGTTCCTATTTAGTATAGTTGTAGATAATTTGGGATTGTCATATTTGTTTACAATTCATCCATTTGGTCTCAACTATAAGAGAAACATAATCTATGTATGCAATTCATCAGATAGGTTGCTGACGGCTGAAGTGTGAAACAACTCATAATCACCTAAGTTTATTATGTATTCCATAAAACTTATTGAGTCAATTGATTAATAATTTCACAGAACTGGATATTTATAAGAAAATAGCAGTAGATGACAACAACTTATCTAATAGCTTTTTCTCTCTGACCAACTTAACTTCCAGGATTATCATTTGTCATTTTAAAATATGTTTTAGTCTCCAGTCCCCTAATCATCTTTGTTGCTCTTCTCTACTCTTTCTAGAGTCTCAACATCTTTTTTTCTTTGTAGTATTCCAAGTGTGGCCTTATCAAGGTATTATAAAGTGGTATTAATACTTAACGTGATTTTGATTCTATCCCTCTGTTAATGCAACCTAGCACTGGGTTGGCTTTTTTGGCAGCTGCAGCACATTTCTGGTTCATACTTAAATGATTGTCCACTAGGACTCCAAGATCCCTCTCACAGTTACTACTATTGAGCAAGGTATACTATACCTGTGCATTTGTTTTTTCTTGCCTAAATGTAGAGCCTTACTTTTTCACCATTGAATTTCATTTTGTTAGATAGCGCCCAATGTTCAATTCTGTCAAGATCCTTCTGTATCTATAATGATGATGATGATGATAAGAGTTGGAAGGAACCTTGGAGGTCATCTAGTCCAACCCCCTGCTCAGGCAGGAAACCCTATACCATTTCGGACAAATGGCTGTCCAGTCCCTTCTTAAAAATTTCCAGTGTTGGAGCATTCACAGCTCCATGTTGGAGCATCTTAACCCTATTTTCTGGAGTGTTGGCTATTCCTGCCAGCTTGGTGTCGTTTGCAAATTTGATGAGTTCTCCATCTGTCCCTCATGAAGATGTTGAAGAGCACTGGGCCCAGAACAGAGCCCTGGGGCACCTCATTAAACACTTCCCTCCATGTAGTTGCAGTTCCAGTGAGGACCACATGCCGAGTATGGCCGGTCAGCCAGCTAGGAATCCATCTGGTGGTGATTCTGTCTAACCCACATTTTTCTATCTTATCATGTAGTAGGTTGTGGTCTACTTTATCAAATGCCTTACTGAAGTCCAAGTAAATTATATCCACAGCATTCCCCTGGTCCACTAATTTTGTCACCTGCTCAAAGAATGCAATAAGATTTGTCTGGCATGATCTGTATTTGACAAACCCATGTTGGCTTTTGGTAGAGATTTTGTTTGCCTCTAGGTGTTTGCTGATTCGTTGCTTGATTATCTTTTCCAGAATCTTCCCAGGTATTGAGCTGGGAATATTGAGCTACCTATCTATACTACAGTGCTTCTTGAGCAGTGGTACTGGTATTAAAGATTTATGGAACATGTTAAGAATGGATTGCTATTAGTATTTGGTGCCTATAGTGTGCCAGGCTAGAAGAATTGTCTTGATTTCTCATGTACTCTCTTTCCCTAAGTTTACTTTCTATTTTTTGCTCAATAGATTAAACCCATGAATTTGGTTTTTATGTATTTTACCTAGTTGTTTTCTTTAATTGAATTCTCTCTACTATTTAAATTTTACATTTACCCAGTTTACTTTCCCTAGTAGAAAAGTATCGATTGAATAGCAATAGCAATAAGACTTATATATTGCTTCATAGTCTTTATCGCACTCTCTAAGCAGTTTACAAAGTCAGCATATTGCCCCCAACAATCTGGGTCCTCAAGCTACTGACCTTGAAAGGATGGAAGGCTGAATCAACCTTGAGCTGGTCAGCAGTGACCAGAGTCAGCCAGCAATACGCAGTCTAACCACTGCGCCACCAGAGCTCATATAATATTTTATAATAATTTTATTATATTACTCATATCTTTTCTGTTCAGTAGGGAATTTGAAATATCAAAGTCTAAACATTTTCATATGAGAAATCACCCGGTTTGAGATGGATGACATGTTACCTAAAGATATTTTCTTCATTTGCGCTTACCCATGACATGAACATGCTCTGGCATTTTTTTCTTCTTCTTCTCATCTCGACCCATACCCGAGATAGTTAAAGTTGCCCTTAGCTGTTCCTTGACAAAATAATGCTTTCTCCTTTAAGCAGACAACAAGCTGTGGCAATTTGTAATCTGATATGTTTCATCAAGTGAGTCCTTTTGGTAACACGATCAAAAGATACCTATCAGCATGGTATCTATTGGGTGGTATAGGGTATATGCCTTTTCTCTCGAGCTTTTGTTGTGATTTCAGAACTATTCTACACTGGGCAGTAAGAAAGTGACTCTTACCAGATTGGGCTCTCTTTTGCATCCTTGGGGGGAGTGGGGAGCTCAGCTTCAAGGCTTGGACGAGAAAAGTTGCAGAGAGGGAAGAAAAAGAGAGAAGTTCTCTGTGTTGCTTTATGGTGAAACTCCTGCTGTGCCTATCAGCTTTTGTTTAGGCTACTCTTGAACATGAGAGTAGTACTGTTCTGGAAGATCACTGAAGCCATGTCAGAACGGAGACCAAGTTGATAGTCAAGCTCCCTTTGAATGTGCTCATGCAACATGTATGTGCAGAATCAGCAAATTTCAAAAAAAAAAGACTAAACCTACCATTCTTACTTTCCCCTCAAGGCCTAGGCCAGGGGTAGGCAACCTCGGCTCTTTTATGACTCATGGACTTCAGCCGAGGTTGCCTACCACTGGCCTAGTACCATTCCATGTTAAGGGGAGGCTCTGGTAAATGCTTTCATGTCAGCTGGAGATATGAGGGAAGGGAAGGGAAAAGAACTTCTTTCAGTTTCCATTGTAAAGTGTCCAATGTGTCACAAAGAGAACACGGTTTGCAGATGTTGTGTCTTCCAGGTTAGTTATTGCGGGGGTGGGTGGGGGGGTGCGGACCAAATTTTATATCAGGACAGGCACACAGTACTTCCACTTGGTCAAAAGAAAGAACCCAAAATGACCTGGGGACACAAGCAAAATACAAAAAGAAATTTACCAGTTAATTAAGAAGAAATCAAATTATCTGAATGATAAAATATATGCCAGTATTGTTACCATAGAATTAAACTGCTATTTAATAAAAAAAATGGGAAAATGAAGAATTTTCTTTGGTAACTTATTTAAAAAAAGCCTTCACTATGAAGGCTTGCAGGGAAGCTAGGACCAGGCGAAAGGTAGGGAAATCCTGAAAAAACCCAGAAAATGTGTGGAAAATTATTTTTTTCTCTTTTCTACTGCTGTTGGAGCTACTACTATTACAACACCGTTCTTTGTGGCGTTTTTCTGAAATAGTTGAATAAATGGAAAGATCATTATAAAATGTTTCCTAAAAGGTTCTTTTCAAATTAAGATAAAAAATTGGATTGTTCTTGGAAATACATCAATTTAACAAATATTAATACTTTATTAACATGGTTATTAATAACAATTAACAAATTAACAAACCACAAAAGGACAATGAAGTTTATTCCGCACAAATTAGATTATGATGTTGGATTTATATGATATGCTAAAAGTTTTTAAAAGGCTCAGAAGTCAAATTGCTGGTAGTATTTTAGGTTCAGAAAAACTGAAATGATCAGCTAATCACTTTATTATATAGCAAATATTATTCCCTCTTTTTTCTCACCTTGTTTTGCCTTTGAAATGAATGCTTTTCATATCAGTGGTATAGCAGGGAACATAATATACAACATTTTTCTTTTAGTTTTTCAGTTCCTTGTTTTCAGATGAGTTATAGGTAATCCTAGACTTACAACCACAATTAAGCCCAAAATGTATGTTTCTAAGTGAAACATTTGTGGAGTTTTGCTCCATTTTGCAATCTTTCTTGCCAAAGTTGTTAAATGAATTATTACAGTTCTTAAGTTAGTAACATGTTTGCTAAGTGAATCTGGCTTCCCCATTGACTTTGCTTATCCGAAGGTTGCAAAAGGTGATGACATGACCTGACCCCAGTCACCAGTTGCCAATTATCCAGATTTTGATCATGTGACCATGAGGATGCTGCAATGGTTGTAAGTCATAAATCGCTTTAGTGCGATTTGTAACTTTGAATGGTCACTAAATGAACTGTTGTAAGTTGAGGACTATTTGTATTTGGTGTGTTTTTTCTGCAACATGCAATAATAAAATATGCTAAATTTCTAGAACTGGTTTAAGTTGCAACAAAAAAATTAAAAATTAAAAGTAAATTAAATCAGTAAATGTATAATTCTTGCATGATTTAATTATATTTTTCAGTTTTCATCTTGTATTTCTAAATTAATTGTATGCAGTATTTTATCTTCAACATTATCATATATAATTTTTAGTATCAGGTAAAATGTCCTTGAATTTTTAATACTGATATTAATTTTTTACAATAAAAATAAAAGTATAATAATTCTGCAGGCTGGTTAGTTTTTGATAATATTATAGAATAATTACCTTTTCCTTCTATTAAGACCAAATTTTATTTTTATTTGTTTACAAAATTTATTACCCTCTTTTTGTATGACTATAATTTAGCAATGCAGTATAGATGCCCAGAACCCGGCTGGGTGTTTTATCATGTCTTTTCTTTTACTAATTATCTTCAAGGATATTATTCTAATTTCTCAGCAAGAATACAGGTAGTCCTCAGGCTACAACAACAGTTGGGACCAGGATTTGTGTCACTAAGTGACATTATAAAGTACAATGTCACGTGACCACACTGTTTAGCTGTGGCAATTCCGGCAATCCTGGTGACCACCATTAAGCAAGGACTGCTCATTACCACAACTTCCAACTTCCTGACAGCATTCCCATTGATTTTGCTTGTGGGAAGCCAGCTGGAAATGTAAGAAATTGTGATCATGGGATATTTCAACAGCTGGAACTACGAGGATCCATCATAGGTACCATTCATTCAGTGCCATCATAACTTTGAACAGTTGCTGAAAAAATGCTCATATTCCAAGGACTACCTATATCTACCTTTGTGTCCTGGTTTTCTTCATTGATCATGTGATCATTTTATTTACTGACTTGCCAATCATGGTAATTTTTAGATGCCTCCACACAGAAATCATTCCGTGTCGCACTCAGATTCCTGTTGTATGCCAACTAGTCATTATTAAATGTATAAATAAATGTATATTATAAAACATTTATTTATTTCAATTTATATGGCTGCCATCTCAAATTCATAATTGAGCAGCTAATAAAAAATTTAATATACGGCTTTAATAAATACTTCATGTTTTCTGTAGTTATGGTGTTCTAGATTTTATCTCAGTTTGAAGATATTAGAGTTTGGGAATCTTTATTTTCTTGTTTTGAAAACATTCCTAGGATCTTTGCCACAAGTTGAATTCAGAGTTAATCATAGTAAAATAGATCCATTCAAATCATCAATTCATGACAAATCTGATTTTGGTTGATCTTCCCTAAATGTGATTATATATCCTAAAACACATATATGAGATTTTTGCTCTAATGGGGAAAGACTGATCACTGTTCTCACAATCCTTGATATCAGCACCTTAGGATGGAAACAGATTTCATCTTTAATTACTAATGCTCATGTTTATTTAGCATCACAAGTGCTAGTACTTTTATTGCTGACTGCATTCAATCCCTATTAGATTAGGTGCATGTGACTGAGGTTTGACTATCTATTGCCCATGCCTTGTTGACTACCTATCCTATCTTAGGCATGTTAAGTTTGTTTTTGCTGTTTTCTCATCTTTCTCTTTTCTGCATTGGGAGACTTTCAGCTTACGTTCTTATCACATTTCCACATCATGCTTATATAGATTAATGATTAAGCAATGACTGCTGGTCTTTTCCTTGAGTGAGTATGGCAAGTAAGCTACCTGGTATTTTTGGCCTAGGTTAGCATGATGTAGGAACACAGGGCTATGATTTCATTTGCTTTCATTAAACTGGAGAGTCAATTATTTTTTCCTCTACTTTATGTGGTTTCATTGTCAAGCTTCTAGTTTAATGATGCAACAGTCCGATGTTTATGTATCATGCTTAAACTAGGCTAAATGAACTACCGTATTTTCCGGCGTATAAGACGACTTTTTAACACATGAAAATCTTCTCAAAAGTTGGGGGTCGTCTTATACGCCCAGTCGCCTTATACGCCGGAAAATAGTAAATCCTCAGGAGCAGAGACGTTAGTGGAAACGGACAAATCCAGCGCTCGAGAATGGCGAAAGACGGCCTCCTCATAAATAAACCGACCAGCCCAACCGAGGCTGAGGCTCCAGCTTACCGGCATCCTAGGGCAGCAGACCCTTTTTTTTTTTTTTTTTGGGAAGGGAGCGGGAGTTAAGCGCGTGCCGAGCCGCCAACGCTCGGCGAGCACGAGAGCTCAAGGGAGCACGGGAAGCCAGGCGGAGGCCGACCTGACATGTTCGCGCGGAGCTGAGCTTCACCCGACCCTGGGAGTTCGACTTCAGGGCGTGGTGCCGTGGCCAGACCTACAGCAACACCCGCCCGGGAAGGTGCAGCTCGGGAATTGCGACAGGCAGACCGCAGCGGAAAGCTGGCGCTGGGGCTTCAGCAACCCGGGGTTGCCCCTCCGCCCTGAAGTAGAAGGCGGCCTTTTGAAAAATAAATATTATAATATGTGTGGGGGTTTTCCCCTTTATTTCTTTTTCCCCTTTCTGTATACTCCAGCGATAACTTATGCAAGTGAAAGGAGGAAAAACCCCGAGTTTGCATTTTCTTGGAAAACTTTAGAAAAGTACAGCAAAATGCAGGGGAGGGTAAACGGGCTTCTCGATCTCAGTGCCATGCAGGGCTCCTTCTGGTTTCTAGTTACTTGGAAACTCGGGGCTTTCTTTGAGGGAATCTCAAACTTGCGGCGCAGGGCTGAGCCCGTTTCTTTCACCACCACCACCCGCCCTCCGCCGCCCTTTTCATTAACTAACCTACGGAAATAACCACTTTCTTTCAGACCTGGTGCCTTCCCGAAGTGTTGGGCCACAATGCTCGTCGCTCCTGGCCGAAACAGCCAGCACGTGTGGCTGAAGTAGAAGGGGGCGCCAACGCGAGAGGAGACGAGGTTTAGGCGAGGCAGAGCAAAGCTGATCTCGAGGCCAAAAGCTCTTGATAAACCTTCACCTAATTGAGAAGCAGCCCTGACTTCCTACTTACCCGTATTTTCCGGCGTATAAGACTTTAACCCATGAAAATCATCTCAAAAGTTGGGGGTCGTCTTATACGCCCAGTCGTCTTATACGCTGGAAAATACGGTATTGTCAGCATTTTAATCATGCATATAGGAGAAACAGGCATAATGCATTATCATGAGCATGGATAAATCTGAGCAAATCTGCCCTTTGTTTCCCCTACCAAGAGACTACTTGATCAGGAATTCAGTTGTAATTTCTTTTCTTTTTTTAATATTTATTCAAATATATTATAGGGCCAACAATTTTAGATACATAACTCTAGATAGCTAATAATCAATAATACTCTAATATAAAACTGTATAATCAATATTAAGAATAATCCAAAGTAAAGAAGAAAAACTGAGGTATTTTAATTACACAAAAATAAATACTTGAGCTTCAGCTCCCCTAACATCCTAGCCCTAATGCCATAGTGAGAAAAAAAAAGCCCTAATGCTCTAGGTCCGGGGTGTGAAACTGGCGGCCTGCAGGCCATACGCGTCACATGCAGGCCATACGCGTCACATGCAGGCCACACCCTCAGCTCCGCAAAGGCAAAAAATGTGATATGTCACGATACATCACGTGACGTGATTGAGTTTGACACCTGTGCTCACAGCCTTTCAGACTATAGAGGGTCAAGGTCTTCTGAATCTCAGAGATCCATGATAAGGCATGCCTGCTTAGTCCCGCAAGATGACACTATTTAGTAGTGGAAACCTAAGTATGTCCATTTTCTTTGCCCATTCTCTGCTTTTGCCAATTGCCTGGTGTGAGAACATTTATTTAGTGAATAATATGAGTGAACATATTTTTAAAAAAATTGCTTCCCCCATCAGTGTGGCCCTAAAGCTTTTTATTCTCAGACAATTTTATTTTCATCTCATAATAGGATACATTTGGAGCTAGTGGTAATCTTCAACTCTAACACTTCACAGCATTTCTATTAATGATGTAGAAAACTAATGGTAATCCTTCAGGAAGGGTTGAATAGTCTCCGAGTTGGAAAATTTTGCTTTAAGCAACGTTTTTTCAGGACATGTCTCATAGCATTCAGTGATATGAATTAGTAATGATTCCTGGTGGCTTTACAAAGTCCTTATTGTTTTCTTGATATCAGCAAAGAAGCGGCTTGCTGTTGCCTTTTTTTGACTTTCCAATCTAGTCTAAAGCCCTAGGATTTTCTGGTGGCTTCCCATCCAAGTAGTAACCAGAGATGAAGCTTCATAGCTTTTTAAGATAATCTTTTCTAGATGGTGCTACTTGCTACGACAAGGGTTTGAGAAGCAATATAATGTAAAGAATGCATTATATTCCACAACCTCATAGGAAAATAAGTAAGAGGTTCAGTTTGTATTTCAGATTTAATTTTTTCTGTTACCCCTCTTGTTAATTATTTTGCAAGGATAGATAACAGCTATCTTTCATACGCATTAACTATGTCTTCCCTTACATGGTGTTAAGAGCTTTTTCTTAAGATAACTTTTTCATAATAGGGATAAGAATTAAATGTATTATTCTAGATCAGACATGTCAAACTCACAATGTCTGTCATGTGACGTGCAATGTATCGGGACAATTTTGCCATTGCCGGCAATGGGGTGGGCACAGCTTTCATGTGACACATCCGGCCCATGGGCCAGCAGTTTGACAACCCTGTTCTAGATGCTCAGCACATGAAATTATTTTAGATGTACCAGGGGTGGTGACTTTTGAAAGCAAAGTTCTCATTGGAATGAATTCTAGCCTATGCTACTTGAAAAAGTTTTCCATTGTTTCTGTGTTTCATTACTGACAAGGTGAAAAATACAGAATAGTTTTGTCTAATTGCATATTAATAAAACATTGATCAGGTTATGCTTCCTTTGACTTAATACGTTTTAATATTTTTATTATCTCGATTAGGTATTCTTTGAAGTACTGAACATATTAACTTGTCTTTCAGGAGCTACAAAATACACAGATAAAGACAATGGAGGGATGCTTGTGTGGTCTCCTTATCATAATATTTCTGATGCCAAATGTAAGTTTGATAAACTGCATTAAATAGAGTCCTGGGAATTAATATGTATAAGGATTACATCACAGATTATAAATCGCAACATATAAAACATTTCATTGCACAAATTAATGTGAAACTGATGTGCAGGTGATACAAGCATAGATTTTTGCTCTAAATGTATATATCTGATCAGTCAATAATCAGTTATTACCTGTCTGTGGATATTGTATTGATTTCTATTTGAAAATGCTACTTGGAATTTTATAATGTGCAGAGCATCTCTGATGCATGTACTGCTTTAAAATGTTAAAATGCTTTTTAAAAGCTACATCTTGAATGCTATTCCAATTTTGTGTTTTGACCTCAGTGCAATGAATAAGTTAAATTTTTGGGATGTAATTGACCTATCTAGTAAAAATTATCCAATCTAATAAAATATTTGCAAAACTTTACTTAGTACCTGGTGGCAAAACCCTTGTTGGCAATCACAGAGGTCAGATGTTTCTTGTAGTTGGCTACCAGGTTTGCACACATCTTAGGAGAGATTTTGTCCCGCTCCTCTTTGCAGATCCTCTCCAAGTCATTAAGGTTTCGAGGCTGATGTTTGGCAGCTTGAACCTTCAGCTCCCTCCACAGATTTTCTATGGGATTACCGTCTGGAGATTGGCTGGGCCACTCCAGGACCTTAATGTGTTTCTTCTTGAGCCACTCCTTTGTTGTCTTGGCCGTGTGATTTGGGTCGTTGCCGTGCTGGAATACCCATCCATGACCCAATTCAATACCCTTGATGAGGAAAAGTGGTTCTTACCCAGGATTTGATGGTACATGGCCCCATCCATCCCCCTTAGCAGAAAAACACCCCCAAAATATGTTTCCATCTCCATGTTTGACGGTGGGGATGATGTTCTTGGGGTCATAGGCAGCATTCCTCCTTCTCCAAACACAGTGAGTTGAGTTGATGCCAGAGAGCTTGATTTTGGTCTCATCTGACCACAACACTTTCACCCAGGTCTCCTCTGAATCATCCAGATGTTCACTGGTAAGCTTCAGATGGGCCTGTACATGTGCTTTCTTGAGCAGGGGGACCTTGTGGACACTGCAGGATTTCAGTCCTTCCCGGCATAGTGTGTTAACAATTGTTTTCTTGGTGACTATGGTCCCAGCTGCCTTGAGATCATTGAAAAGATCCTCCCGTGTAGTTCTGGGCTGATTCCTCACCATTCTCATGATCATTGAAACTCCATGAGGTGAGATCTTGCATGGAGCCCCAGACCGAGGGAGATTGACAGTTATTTTGTGTTTCTTCCATTTGCGAATAATCGCACCAACTGTTGTCACCTTTGCACCAAGCTGCTTGGCGATAGTCTTGTAGCCCATTCCAGCCTTCTGTAAATTTACAGTCTTGTCCCTGACATCCTTGAACAGCTCTGGTCTTGGCCAAGGTGGAGAGTTTGGAATCTGATTGATTGATTGCTGCTGTGGACAGGTGTCTTTTATACAGGTAACAAGCTGAGATTAGGAGCAGTCCCTTTAAGAGAGTGCTCCTAATATCAGCTTGTTACCTGTATAAAAGACACCTGGGAGCCAGAAATCTTGCTGATTGATAGGAGATCAAATACTTATTTTACTCATTAAAATGCAAATCAATTTATAACTTTTTTGAAATGCGTTTTTCTGGAATTTTGTTGTTATTCTATCTCTCACTGTTAAAATAAACCTACCATTAAAATTATAGACTGATTGTTTCTTTGTCAGTGGGCAAACGTACAAAATCAGCAGGGGATCAAATAATTTTTTCGCTCACTGTAGATTGTTGATATTTAATACGTTTATCTGCATCTCAATTCAGAAAATAGTTACAGTATAAGAGAAATGGCATCAAGTTAACAAATACATCACATTTTTATGTTGCATATTTCAGGACTTAAATAAAGTCTTCACCTTCATATAAGCTTGTAAGCCGCCCTGAGTCTTGGGAGAAGGGCGGGATATAAATGGAATTAAAATAAATTTAAAAAAATTGTAAATAAAGTCTGTCCTTCTAAATGAAATATTCTTGCTCCCTGTTTTCTATCAGACTTTCTGAGAATGTCACATTTATCTCTCCACGTTAGTTTTATACTTTTAACACTCTTCATCTGATTCTTCTCTTTCCTTGCTACCTTATTTAACCATTCAGAGATCCAAGCTGCTGTTCAATAAAGATCAAGATCCTTTAGGTGCAAAAAAGGAAACACTGCATTGAATCTCCTTGTATTGCACTCATATTTGAGTGTAATATTATTTCATTGAAGCAGAAAAAAGCTAGAAGGAAGAAAACTCAAAGTAATATAGCTAATGAAAAGGTGTTTGAAAGCTCTGCTGTAGTAATGAGTTGGATTTTTGACTTTCCATAGAATTACTTCAAGATGGGCCTTTCTGTGCTTATGGTTCGATTTCTTACTGCCCTTGAATAATGCTGCAGGAATTGCAGTTTTGATGAACAGCTTTTTTCCCTTCCTATAGAATCTCATATTTTTAGAGATGTGTAGAATTGAAGCACACTATAAAGATAAATAAAACTATAATTAACATAAGTAGCACAAATATTATTTCAGTATTTAAATAAACCAGAAAGGAATAATATGTAATAGGGATCTATGATCCTAAAATGTGGGGGGTTTTTTTGTAAATATATTAGAAAATAATTCTAGCATCCTTCTGTTACACAGTGGATGAATATATTGCTATAGCAAAGGAAAAGCATGGATACAATGTGGAACAGGTAAGAGTTTTAAAAGATTAATTACCGGTAGTACAAGACAATTTAGCATTTTACTTTGCAAGGCTTTGTTTGATAAGTAAACTATATAATCATAAAATAGTGCCTATTGTTTTAGAAAACAGAGAAGTAATGTTCCATCTTTTGTTTGTTCTAAAGGAAAATTTTAATGTTTCTGAAAGTAAAGGGGGGAAAGGGGGCATTCAAGTATCCCCAGGAAAGAGTTCTATAATAAACGGGTCATTGGTAAAAGTCTCACTTCTTATATCAACTAACCTAACTTCCAAAATGAGTGGAACGTAGTGTTAAACTTCAGATTTGATTTGAATATGAAAAGGGAAGATTTTCAAATTACCTCAATGTCAGCTTGTTTAGAAAATTAATGAAGCCTTTGGCCAATTAAAATGTCAACTTCCATTAGATGTAGCCAGCATTGTCAAAGATGATGGAGCTGAATATTTTAATCCCAAATTACAGTTTTTTATTTACACAAGTGTAGTTATTTCAGTGTAAATATTACTTAAGTTCTGTAGCACAGCAGATACTCTTCAATAATCTACTTGAAACTTCTTTGTGAGAATAAGTCAATAATGTAGAAAGGGCAAAATTCCCTTTTTTAAAGTAAACTCTTTGAACTTGTTCATGTAGAATATAAGCAGAAGCAAGGGATTAAATGGTGGTAACATTGTTTGCAACAATATACTGTACAATGTGAAGCTGTGCATTTCCTTTTTCTTTTTTTTTACATTAGAATATATAACTTGTATTGGAGAAAGTCAAAAACATTTAAGTGCAGCTAGGTGGGTAAAATGTGTCTTCTGACATACCTAGATGTGATCTTGCACATCATTAACATAAGAAAGTAAAAGGTCAGTATGGCACACCATGAAACTTATACCTGCTTGGTTCTTTTTTAAAGGCACTTGGAATGTTGTTCTGGCATAAGCACAATATTGAGAAATCCCTTGCAGATCTCCCAAATTTTACACCTTTTCCAGATGAGTGGACAGTTGAAGATAAAGTCCTCTTTGAACAAGCTTTCAGTTTCCATGGAAAAAGCTTTCACAGAATTCAACAAATGGTAAGGAAATAAACTGCTGATAACCCCACCCTTCAGAGTATTTCACAAGGGTCAAGAGAGTAAGTGGTATATGATTGAAGACAGTGGCTAAGGCAAACTACAGTATGACATGCTAAGAAGCACATTTTTCTTTCCCAAATAAAAAAATCTGTTTTATTATGATCTAATGGCATATACAGAAACTACTCCGAAAAGAAAAATTCAAATTCATTGAAATAATACAATAATGATGCCATAGAAAAACAGTTCCCCCAAATTTTAAGATTCTCCAGATAGGAGTTCAGAATTATCCGGAATGAATGACATAAATTTATAGAATATGAAAATTAATACAAAAAATCTACAAACATTAAAAGAAATTTTAAAAATTACAAAATGGATGAAAAGATACAAAATCATATTTCCTGTTGATGGGTATAAGAGCATCAGAAGCAAAGAAAGATGAAGTGTAATAGGAAATAAGCTCTCATTAGGAAAATTCACACACTCAAAGTACTTGTCTTTGTTCTAGGGAAACAGGATCATTGTATAAAGCTGCAAAATCCAAGTGATGCAGGTGCACTTACAGAGTCTCTTCTTAAAGGCAGGCATACGTGTGTGCATATAGAGACAGATACATATACATACACACATACAGAGAGGGAGACAGAGATTATATTGATTTATAATATTTCCAACGATAGTTACTGGTTAAATTGTGCATTTGGTGTGAATTAAAACTGACGATATATAGTACTTAACTAATTCGTGGTGTACATTTTGGTGTGTTTATTCTTTTTCATTTTAAAAGGTAAGATCTACATTTATTCATTCCAAATTTTCTTTCTTCAGTTGGGAAGATGTATTTAACAGTAATATAAATCTGTCTTCCAAGTTCCATCCCTTAACAGAAGCTAGAACTTGAGACAACTTTAGCTTTAAAAAATAAATATTAGAAGTAAAAGGAAAGCATTTGTTAATAATTAGTAATAGATTTATAAGGCTAGTGCTGTTTCATCTGAATTAATGATTAAGGTAAATTCCGCTTTTTAAGATTAAGAAATAATAGACATAAATATGCTATATTCCATCAAAAGAGGACCCTTTATGTCAGTGTGTCTCAACCTTGGCAACTTTAAGATATGTAGACTTCAATTCCCAGCCAGAATGGTGACTGGGAAAGTCTGGGATTTGAAGTCCACATATCTTAAAGTTGCTAAAGTTTAGAAAAACTACTGTAGCAGGGTGTTGGGGTTTCCATATAACAGTTATAAAACAGTAAAGAATGTGTTTAGGAAAAAATCAGTATTTTTCTTAACTTTTTATCCTTTTCCCTAAATATTCTAATTGAGTTTTTATTGTTCCATTATTAAACAAGAACAATTCATAGATACCATTCAATTGGAAGAGTTATTTAACTGGCTTCCATAATTCTACCTGACTTAGAAGAGTTCTCAGTTGCCTTCCTCAGTGGTGTATGGTCCAAGAGGCTTATTAGAATAGCTCTCTGCAATTCAGCAAGCATGCCTGTCTGGTTCTTTGATTTTGGAAAGAAAAACCTCCTCAAGTTAATGTGCCTTGCTCACATTATCCCAAGGCCAAAAGGTTATGTTAAACAAATGTGTAGGTTAATACTAGCTATCTGTCACATTTATTTCTCCTGAATGCTTTATTTCCCATATGAGTACAGATAGAGAGATATTCTAGAAAAATGAAAGTTGCCATGTGAATATTTGCGCGGCTTGGCATACGTTGCCATAGTTATAATTTCTATATAATCACTTGTCCAGTATTGTTAGTCCTTTTCAAAGTCTCAGACTTACATGTATCACTGAGCACGTTACAGAACATTGTCTTTGGTAATTCCTTTTTTAAACATAAAAGTAAACATCTGCCAAATTCCACACGTGGCCCAGATTTTATATTTCTATAATGTGTGAGTGAATTTAAATTTAATAAATGTTCAGACTTGAACATTGGGTGCTATCTAACAAAATGAAGTTCAGTGGTGAAAAAAGTAAGGTTCTATATTTAGGCAAGAAAAACCAAATGCACATTTATAGTACAGGGGGTACGTTGCTTGAATAGTAGTAACTGTGAGAGGGATCTCGGAGTCCTAGTGGACGATCACTTAAATATGAGCCAGCAGTGTGCTGCAGCTGCCAAAAAAGCCAACACAGTGCTAGGCTGCATTAACAGAGGGACAGAATCAAGATCATGTGAAGTGTTAATACCACTTTACAATGCCTTGGTAAGGCCACACTTGGAATACTACATCCAGTTTTGGTCACCACAATGTAAAAAAGATGTTGAGACTCTAGAAAGAGTACAGAGAAGAGCAACAAAGATGATCGGGGACTGGAGACTAAAACATAAGGAACGGTTGCTGGAATTGGGTATGTCTAGTTTAATGAAGAGAAGGATAAGGGGCGACCTGATAGTGTTCCAATATCTCAGGGGTGGCCACAAAGAAGAGGGGAATCAAGCTATTCTTCAAAGCACCTGAAGGCAGGACAAGAAGCAATGGATGGAAACTAATCAAAGAGAGAAGCAACGTAGAACTAAGGAGAAATTTCCTGAGATTTGGAACATTTAATCAGTGGAACAACCTGCCTCCAGAAGTTGTGAATGAAGTTTTTAAAAGACTGAACAGCCATTTGTCTGAAAAGGTATAGGGTTTCCTGTCTGAGCAGGGGGTTGGACTAGATGACCGTCAAGATCCCTTCCAATTATTAGTATTATTATTAATATTGTTATTTTACATAAAATGCATAAATAAATATAAGAATGGATTATATAAATATAATGCTTTAATATTTGAAGTTGTATAAAGCCTGTGAGATAAAACAAAAAAGCACTTAAAATCTTGGAGACAAGCTATGTCAAAAGCTAAAGAACTTCAAGATAAAAAATGGTACAATACAAACTCAGTTATATAATTTCATCAATCATTTTTTGTTTTAATAGATGCTTGTAATATTTTGTCTTACCATTATGAGATTATATTTAACAGTTTATGGAATCTAACTCTTGTGTACCTGCCCACCTTGTTTTTCTCAATAAATGTGTAGATAAGGAAACAAAATTGTAGCAAATGGCTTTAAATGTGTACTTTTATTTTTTTATGTTTTATTCACATTAAGGAATGTTCTTTATATTTAAAGAACTTCCTGTTTTACTATTAATCTTCAGTAATATGTATTTTGTTTACAAAATTATACCTTATGATTTTTTTCATACATACTAAACTATGTGCCAATTTTTCTATAGCATTTATAACTAGAGTCTGCATACTCTTACCATGTTTCAGCTTCCAGACAAGACTATTGCAAGCCTTGTAAAATATTACTATTCCTGGAAGAAAACACGTTCTAGAACAAGTTTAATGGACCGCCAAGCTAGAAAACTAGCTAATAGAAATAATCAAGGTGATAGGTAAGCAATGCAATATCTGTTTTAAACAAGTAACCTGTTTAGAGAGAGTAATTCTGTTTGTTTTTGTCTTCCTTTGACTGTTTCAAGTTTAAGGGAATAAGTTCTATGCCAGTTTTGTCCATTTCCGTGCTTTCTAGTTTGTTGAAAGTATTGGTTCCCAGGACCGCAAACATTGAAATTCTGAAAGTTCCCAACATTTCTGAAGGACACCCAGTTGGGGAAAACTGTTCTATTTCTCTGTACCTGTTTTTGTTAAGCAGATGGAAATCCCACTTCTTTACATCAGAGCATAGAATTTGTTAAATTATAGCCACAGATATTTTTGTGTTATTATAAACAATGAAAATAAAATGCTGTATGCTGCATGTTCGACCTTGTGGTCTCACATATATAGTTCTATTGTTAGAAATAGCTGAACAGACACTTCTTAAATAGCCCTCCCCTCATTTCTAAATACCTTGCAAGGTAGAGAGGAGTTCTTTAAGATTTATTTACAGAGCCTGTTTCTATAATTACATGGATTTGTTTAGATCATTGAAAAAGCAATATCATAAAAAACACATAAAAGCAATTCTCATAATTCTTTCCAATGCATACATACAAGACCACAGCAGTTGATTGTGACTGTAGTGAACAGTAGTCAACATTTCTGTTTCACACTAAACTTCATTTGTAATTGCTTCAGATTTCTGAATAGATAACATATAGTTTGGGGAATACTACTAGTACAAATACTGATTTTTCCCTCTACCTTTTTGCTAGTTTTGACAAGGCAGAAGTGAATGTTTTTTCCTACCCATCCTAATATTTCTGGTTGCAGCAGAGCACATGACATTGTATTGTGAACCAAGTATTTCAATAATCTCTTAGTCACTCCAAAGCAGGTATTAGATGATTGCATGGACTCTATTACGTTTTATAGTCTTAGAGAAGGTATCCTTAATTGTACATTTCTTGTAAAATGAGTAGGGGTTTTTAACAGTCCTGCACATTGGCCTGAGATACTTTAAATAAAGAGGAAATGTTTGAATTTGTTTTAATGGGTTTGGCTAGTCTAAAGAAAAGAAGAAATAGGGGAGACATGATAGCAGTATTCCAGTATTTGAGGGGCTGCCACAAAGAAGAGGGGGTCATGTTATTCACCAAAGCACCAGAGGGCAGGACAAGAAACAATGGTTGGAAACTGATCAAACAGAGAAGCAACCTGGAATTAAGGAGAATCTTCCTGACAGTAAGAACAATTAACCAGTGGAATAGCTTACCCCCAGAAATCGTGGGCACTCCATCACTGGAGATTTTTTAAAAGAGGCTAGACAGTCTCTTGTCTGAGATGCTATAGGCTCTCCTGCTTGAGCAGGAGGCTGGACTAGAAGACCTCCAAGATCCCTTCTAGCTTCTATTCTATTCTATTCCATTCCGTTCCATTCTATTCTAATTTACTTAGTATGGATATATTGCTTAAAATTATTTTAAATCTGATATTCATATAATAAAGACAAGAATTTTAAATAATTTGTAGTTGTGTATTTAAAAATGACTGCACTGGTAATATTTAAAACTAAAGTGAAATTTTATGCTGTAGAATACAATAAACAGGAAGTCTATTTGAGTCCTTAGGGAAGAAATTGAGTAGTGAAAATAAATATTGACTAATCATTTTCAATCCTCAGCGATGATGACGTTGAAGAACCTCACCCTATGGATGGAAATGATAGTGATTATGATCCCAAAAAGGAAAGTAAAAAAGAGGTAATACAAACTGAAGTTAAATTAGTCACCTGGAGGTTCTATTTTTATTATTATATTTTGGTCTTCAGAGGCTGCAATCAGTGATAGGGATATTATGACATCATAAAGGAACTTTAGCAGCGATCTTTGTCCTCTCCCTGCATTTATGAGCAGAATTTAAGTTTTATGAAGTTGCTGAGTCTGTCAGAGATTTAACGTAATTTCTTTTCCTAAAAATACATTGGAGTTAGTTTATTTAGAACATGGATACCTGTATCATATAAATATATATTGATGCTTACACTGATAGGTAGAAAATGTAATTTAATTAATACTTATACTTCCTGTACACTTGTAATGCAAATACAGTTATTCATACAGAAATCTCACAAATTAGTTATCATTTTAGAGGGTCATGGCAACGTAAAGTTAAGAACCCCCAACTTATCCAATCACATGTCAGCCATGTGGCCTGTTTTTGCCAAGGAAAATCTATACAGTTGATTTTATTCTCTTGTCTGATGATATGTGGTATGAGAACTATGTGTTAAGAAAGATTTTAGAAACAATGTGATAATTTGTTTTTGAAGTAATGTATTGTGCTTAATTTTTTTAAAAAAAAATTCAAACATTACAGGGGAATCATGAGCAGCCTGTGCAGTCCAGCAAAATAGGATTAGGTAGAAGAGAATATCAAAGTTTGCAACATCGTCACCATTCTCAGCGCTCTAAATGCCGTCCTCCAAAAGGCATGTACTTAACTCAAGAAGACGTGGTAGCGGTTTCATGTAGCCCCAATGCCGCCAATACACTTCTTAGGCAGCTGGATATGGAGCTGATCTCACTGAAGCGACAGGTATTTTAATTACCAGGTTTACTTGGGGGGAGGTGTATGTTTTTAATATTTTAGGTTCTAGTAAACAGAAAAATCTGAAACATGTCTAGTAAGTGAAATGGTAGGTTAAAAATACATTCAGTGTGTGAGTTTCTGTTTATTAAAATAGGTTCATGAGTTGAGACTTCAGCATAACTATTGGTTCTCTCAAGTTTACATAGATAGCAATAGCACATAGATTAACATATTGCTTCATAGTGCTTTACAGCAGAGGTCTTCAACCTTTTGGACACCAGGGACAGGTGCCATGGAGAAAGGTTTTTCCACAGACCAGAGGGGGTGTGGTTTTGAATACTGTTTGCATTCTGAGTATGGAGCTTTGCTTATGTGTGTGGCCTGCTTGCTGGCATGCTGCGGACCAGTGCCGGTTCACATACCAGGGGTTGGGGACCCCTGCTTTACAGCACTCTCTAAGCGGTCTATAGAGTCAGCATATTGCCCCCAACAATCTGGCTCCTCATTTTACCGACCTCAGAAAGTTGGAAGGCTGAGTTAGCCTTGAGCTCATTAGGGTCAAACTCCTAACAATGGGCAAAGTTAACTTGCAATACTGCATTCTAACCAGTGTGCCACCACGATTCTTACCTAAACTTATTGACTTCAATAAAACTAAATTCATTGTTTCAGTTTTAAAGTGTGGTTTTATCAGTATCTTAATCCTGTATTGAACTTTTGTAGATAGTTTGGTCTAGGAGTTAAGGCAGCAAGCTAGAAACCATAAGGTTTTGTGTTCTAGTCCCAGCTGAGCCCTTGAAATCAACTGTGTGTCGTTGGGCCAGTCTTTCTCTCTCTTCCCATTGTAGAGAATAGGAGGAGGAAAGTGTGTTGGACTTGAGTTATTTGTAAAAACAATAAAGACAGGATATGTATGTATGTTTGTATGTATGTATGTATGTATTTGGTAAAGGTTCCCAAACTTTCTTGGTTCATGGCACCTTTATTGTTTTAGTAATTTTTTCACAGCACTCCTAGTCTTGTAGTATACACAGTGTCCAACAGATGTCAAGTATCACTTTGTTATTCCACAGAATCCCTGTGAGTTTACTGTGGTGTCCAAGAGTGTCATGCTGCAGTTTGGAACCATGTAGCATTTTAATTTCTAGTAGACAGTCCCTTTCAACTGGATGGGAAAAAATGGTCTAGAACAGACATGTCAAACTCGCAATGTCACATGACATCGCACAACGTATCAGGACTGTTTTGCTATTGCTGGCAATAGGGTGGGCGCGGTTTCCGCGTGATGCGTCCGGCCCGCAGGCCAGCAGTTTGACACCCCTGGTCTAGAAAGATAATGAATAAAAGTATACCCTTTCTAATGCTTTCCCATTTTCAGCAAGATAAATGTTTAAAAGGAGTTATGAATTTACATAAATACAAAATAGCATGGGGTGATAGAATATGGAAAAAAAGAGAAAAATAAGTGGTGGTTCTATTCTGTGATGCTTAATCACAAGGATTTAATGAAGCTCTCCAATGCTTGAAGCAAATAACCCTGATTCTTAACTAGGTATAAGCGGATAACAATATTGGTCTCGGATTTTACGTCAGGAATTCAAGATCTTGTTGGAAGCCACCATTTTATTTCTTGCTGTTTACTTCATAGTTTCTATATGCCACCTCAATTAATATAGATTCTAGGTGGTACACCGAAAGAAAATACAATCCTACACCCACATTAAAACAAACAATATTAATATTTAGATATCACGTTCATTTTACTAACTCAGTTTATTGTTTGTGCATGGAAACAGGCAAATTGCTTTGCTCCTTGAGACAAGCGTCATCTCTTCAAAATTTTATTTTATTTCATTTTATTTTTGTTTAGGGCCTTTGGTTTAATTTTCAATTAATCACTTAGCAGTTGATATTTACATTACTTTGTAGCAGCTAATTTTCATTCCTATTTTGTTCATTGGACAAGGTCCAGAATGCTAAACAAGTAAACAGTGCACTTAAGCAGAAAATTGAAGGTGGAATAGATGAATTCAAACCTCCTGAGGTGAGTCACTGTGAAATGTAGGTGAATTTTCAGTATTGTTATTCTGCTAGGAACTGAAGACTATTCTGAAATTATTTTCATTGGTGACAATTTGCTTTGATGAAAAAAGTTGATGAGAACCCTATATAGGTTTTAAAACATTTTAAAAATGTATTTAAAACATTTTCATATATTTTATTGAGTGACAACCGTTCATTCAGTGCAAGTTCAAACGCAAATTTAATGAAGATTTAAACAGAACTTAACTTTTAATTACTTTCTGAAAGGATTGTTCCAATTGTACTTTCACTCTAGATTGTAGTCATTAGTTGGCATACAAAAATCCACTGAGATTTTCAATGTACTTGCCAGTCTGTATGAGTGATTGTCTCATTTGTTTCAACTCTGGAGTGGACTAGGCCTATCAGATGTGTTGCTTTAAAAAAGAATGGAGACCGCATTTTCTTAACAGGAAGGGCTATAGCTCAGTAGCAAAGCAATGTATTGCAGGCAGGATTCCAACTACCTGTTGTGGTACAGAACACTACCAAATGTCCCTATCATTTTCATGTAAGCTTTCAAAAAATTATTGTTTAAACTTTAGAGAATCGCTGCTAGCTTTAGACCAGGGATTCCCAACCAGGGGTGCAAGACGATATTCCAGGGGGTGCAAAAACTTGGGTTTTCAAAATTATAGTGTATATGCATAATTTGTTGCCACTATTTTGAACTTTTGTAAAGGGTGCAAGAATATATCAGAAGCGTTCTAGGGGTCTGGGGTATAGAAAAGGTTGGGAGCCCCTGCTGTAGACAATGTTTTGGATGTCAGCTGTTACTACTTTAACTAGCATGGCCAGTAGCAAGGGTTTGTGGAAGTTGTGATTCAGAATATCTAGAAAGCATCAGTTTGCCTACCACAGAGATAGACCAAGAATCTAATGTTTTAAAAGATACTTTTGTATTCCTAATTCAGTTCATGGAGTTCTGGGGAAACATCCTGAGCTACTAAAATTGGCAAATGTAAATCAAGGTAATTAAATTGAAAGGTGGTGTTGTGGCTGAAATTTTCACTGTTGTTTTCAGATATTTAATAGTTTGCTATGTGTTGTCATTCTTTATTTCTTAATAGTCAAATCAAAAAATAAATGCCCGTTGGACAACAGAAGAACAACTTCTTGCAGTTCAAGGTACACTAATGTTACTAATATTTTCTTTCAGGTTGTAATTCTTGATACTCTGAAAAAATTTTTTAAAAAATGTAGCCATATGTACTTGTGTCTGTTGGAGCAGGAAAAAGTAGCAAGTGAGGAAATACATATGATACAAAATACCATAACAGATATTTGCATTCAAATTTTGGAATGCTAATAAGTAAACATGGAGTTTGCACTGTGAGATCATTTCATTATTTTAAAGTCAGAAAACACGGATAATGTTTAAAACAGAAGTAAAGATTTTTTTTGTATGCTGCCTTATTAATATAAATGCTTTAAAATCTTTCAGGCATTACAGTTTATTCAAAAAATGTAAATAAAATCAAACAAGTTGAAAGATTAAATAGAGAGCATAGATTCAGAGTAGCTCACCCATCACAATTTGTGAGTACCCCCCTTTTTAAAAAGAGGTGGCCAACTGCAAAAAGATAGGATAACATTCCCAGTGGGAAAGCTGGAAAAGTTCAGATGTAGGCATTGTTTTGAGAAAGAATCTTGCTAGAGAGGATTCTGGTAAAAATTTGTCACTGAAAAAAATTGTCACATATTTTGAGAATACAAAATTCTCTTAATCTGGAATATTGAAGATACTGTCCCAATTCTGCATATACACATTAGTTAAATTATTTTTCTTGGGCTGAAATTCTATATTCATTCACTTAGTAATATAATTCTTTGAACTAATAGAATAGTATTGGTCAGTGAACTTATTTCATGGACATTCTGAGTCTCTATTTCAGTATGTTATTTCATTCAATGGAGTAACATTCCAGTCTGGAATCGTCTCCATATCAAGACTGTCAGTGGATTAGTGGAGTACCAGAGCTTTAGAAATGGACTTGTAATCATTTCTAAAATGGTAGGCATCGGTAACTTTTTAATCAAGGCCGTTTTGAGCAGGATATGACATGTCTCTGGAGTCTTTGTGCTGAGGAGTTCCTATTAATGACCATCAGGTTTCTGAGATTTATATGGAACAGGGCTTGGCGGAACTAGCCCTGTTTAATAAAATACTCAGCTGGCCCTATTATCACTTTAATTGAACTGATTGAACTAGTTTAATTGCTTTTTCACACAATGACATTGCTTACTGATAAATTTGCTTATCAACTAAATGAAACAGGTACCACACTTTGCTATATTTGTTCAGATTTCTTTTATATATCAGGATCTACATGAATCCATGATAGCACTCCATGCAAAAGTGTGCAAAAACTCAAGACATTCCACTGAAAGAAGAGGGTTTTTTTCCCCACAGAAATGTTTTATCTAAATCAGGGGGTCACGGGTCACTACCAGGCCATGGCCTGTTCGAAACTGGTCTGTGTGAGTGATGGGCAACACACACACACACACAAAGCTCCACTCGTGTGAGCAGTGGACCTTTGGAGCTATGCATGCATGCCATTCATATGCCCCCCCATGCCAGAAAGCAAGGTGGAAAGGTTGAGGACCGCTGATCTAAATAACTAATAAACAGTTATGGCTATGATTTGCTTAACTAAAAAGCTTTGAGTCAAATAAATGATACTGTGAATGAACTGTGGTACTTTTAGAACTAGTGATATTCACAATATTACAGTTTGATCAGTAAAGTATACCAACTGCTAACAGTATTACAATGTTTTCCCCTGTGATCAATCCTTACAGAAGCACTTCTGCTTTTAAAATTGGGGTTTCCTGTCACCTGTAGAGGGCATACATATCATGCAGATTTCTGCTTCTTAAATTGAATCTTACTTATTTTGTCTTTTTTTAGGTGTCCGCAAATATGGTAAAGATTTTCAAGCTATTGCTGATGTAATTGGCAATAAGACTGTTGGCCAAGTGAAGAACTTCTTTGTAAACTACAGGCGTCGTTTTAACTTAGAGGAGGTATTGCAGGAATGGGAAGCAGAGCAAGGAACCCTGGCTTCTAATGGTGATGCTTCTGCTTTAGGAGAGGACACAAAAAATGCTAATGTGTCATCAGGAAAAAGTACAGATGAAGAAGATGAGGTGTGTTTCTGTGTACCAAATAATAAATAAGCATAAGTTCAGAAATGGCATTACATTTCCTATCACAAAATGTAATATTTAACTTGAAGAGGAATGCATCAGTGTTGGAAACTTATTGCCTCCTGATTTGTAGAGCTCTTTTCTCATTGTGATTGTGTTAGCCAAGCACTCCCAATCTGGGCTACCTCTGGTTCTTCCCACACTATTAATATGGAAAACATAGCTGAATAATCCTGAATATTATTAGATTTTATTATTTTATATTGAATATTTTATTTCCTTACATTGCTAAATAATTTAGAAATGGTTTTTTAAAAAGAGGTTTCTTAACTTACAAATATGGCTACACTAACAATGCTTCCTTGTTTCTGGAGGTAGCAGATACCCAAACTGCATGATGATGAAGAATGGCTGCTTTTACATATCTTATCACTTAATTTACAGGCCCAAATCCCTCAGACACCTCAGTGTGTAGGGTCTTCTCCACCAGCCCAGGCGTCTACTCCAACACCAGCAACCCCAGTAACAACTTTGAACCAGCCTCCTCCATTGCTTCGTCCAACCCTTCCAGCTGCTCCAGCTCTCCATCGTCAGCCTCCACCACTACAGCAACAAGCTCGATTTATTCAACCCAGGCCAACCCTAAACCAGCCCCCTCCACCACTCATCCGTCCAGCTAATTCCATGCCTCCTCGTCTAAACCCAAGACCAGCACTGTCCTCCACTGGTGGGCCACAGCCACCTTCACTTATTGGAATCCAGACAGAATCACAGTCCCCGCTACATTAAACAAGTAGGGCAGAACTATGATAATTAAAGTAGTATCAGTGTGTACTTTCCTCAGCTAATGAAGAGGTGAAGGGAGGGAAAGAAAGCTTTCCACAGTATGAACTGTCACAAAGGAGGTGGAAATGGATATATAATATGTGAATGATCTTCTGAGCGAGAGAAACTTCGGTGCAGTAGATTATTGCAAAGAAAACCATGTCTACAAAGTCAACATTTTACAAAGCTAACTTTTTAAAAAAGAAAAGAAAATTCACTGCACTATGACTTCAACTGATTTTTACTCTATTTATTTTATAAAATCCTTTGTATTCAACCTCATGGAAATAAACCATCTGGATAGTGAAAGCGTTTCAATTTAAGATTCAAACAGGGCTGTAAATGTGATAAAACGGGAAATTATTTTTACATTTTCCTATGTTAGGAGCGCAAGTATTACTGACAAGCCTGCCATTCAGATTTTGACAGATACCACCACTTCATACATTTTTCTAGGCTTGTATTTTCTATATTTCTTCATAAAGTACTTTTCTTCAGTCTACTTGTTGGGAAAGTTTTGAAGAGTGCAAAGCTAAGGTACTAAAGAGGTTCAACTATATATGTGGTCTTCTAATACTGGAAATATGACTTACTAGTTCAAACTCTGTGATAGACAGCAAGTGAGCTACCATTTGCATCCAACACTGGTAGCCAGGTGGCTAATAAAGTCACAGTTGTCTTCTTTTTAATAAACTTTGTAGTACAACTTCTTACCTGAAATTTTATTCAATTAAGTTCTGGAAATAATTTGGCAAGGAATGCTGAATTCCATACATATAGGGGCATGGTGAAACAGTCTTAATATTAAGGATGTTTCCTCCTTCATTTCTTGAGATATCTCAGTCTCTTTTTGCTGTTCCTTGCCAATGCATGTCCCCTCTTTTTTTTCTTACTATCAAAAATGATACCAACTCATGCCTTACTTATCAGTTGGAGTTTAACTGTTTATGATCAAAGTGACATGCTTTTAATTTTGGGCAAGAAATACCAAGCAATGAAAATCTATTTTCTGAAAGATGTGCATCTCTTTAATATAGTTGACTTCCCCACTTCTTACTAAAACAAACAGTGTTTTAACTTTCAAAGTTAAAATTCTGGATGATTTCATGTATAGCAAAGCTGTACTAGTCTCTTAAGCACTGCATTTTACAGCTCAAATATCAAAACTTTTAGACTAACACCTTATCATGATTAAGGCGTTAAAGGGATTTGCCCATTAACTTTCATGTTCTTAATTTTTTAAAATTCTTATTTAAATCAAATTTTCTTTGTAGTATATTAAATAGAAATTCCTTCAATGGATGTCTCTTGTACATTATCTGTATCCAACCAGAGTGTTTGGTTTTTAATACTGGCTTTTCAGTGGGGGGAAAAAGCATCACTATCCCTTGCCAGAATTCTTGGTACTTCGCTATATTTATCCTTTGGTTCTAATGTCAATATTAACCCATTGTATTCTTCCAATTTGCCATAGTCCTGTTTGTGCATTTTGGCATAACTCTCTAAATACCAAACTATTAACAATGCATCTTCAGTATTTAAATATGTAGATCAGGTTTCCCAGTGACTGTATTGTCTTTTTTTTTGCTAACTTTTGTCTTGTCTCTTGTTGCTAGAATTTCAGTATGCAGAAAATTGGGTGCTGCCATTTAAATGGCAATTTTAGACTATTGAAACTATAACTGGGCACTTGTGTGTTTCGGTATGACGGTATGGTATGTAGTATAATACTGCTTTACATACGCTATGCCATACAGTGACAAAATGTTTAGCATTTGTAGTACTGAATATGTACATAGCAAAATGTTGTCCTTTTAAAAAATTGTGTGCTTTCCAGATTATGTGCATACAGCTTGCACGTCCTGTTTTGGGTAGGGGGTTGTGTTAAGCAGTGTTTTTGCCTGGAGGAGTGAAATGCTTGCTGCTTAATCAAAGAATTAAAGTTTCCAAGGAATCTGTGTCTATTTTTATGTACCTTGTAATAGTTTTAAGATACTTAGGCCCTATACTGTGATTCTCTTCTAAATTCATTTATATTTTTTTAAAGATTAGAAATAAAACTATACAATTTTTTTCATTTCAAAGAAATTTTCTTTTTGGGCAATATTATAAAAATCTAGTTTGACTTTGTACCATTTCTACAAACCACAATCTATTCATCTTGGTTTATTTTTGTCACTTTATGAAATGTAAAATATTTGCACTCCCTTTTAAGTTGGGCAAAAATTTATTTCTTACAGTGGATATGACAAATGTAACTTTGCATCTTCTTTTTATGTACAGTTTTCAGTTACAATAAAGAAATATAAAAACTTTTAAATGAATGGCCATCAATAAGGCCTATGTGTATATTTTGAAAAAATATTTCTAGGATAAAGTATTATGTGGTTGGAAGATGTTTGTGACTATACATGCAGACTGGATACTTGATAATATCCTTTTTTAGTTAAGTATAAATTAAAAATGATGGAACACTAAATTGATATTGCAGTTATATTCTTAAAAAATGTAAGGCCTATAAGACAGGCATATGGGACACATTGTACAGCTTTTAGAATATAGGATTGCATAATTTTGAAATGGATGGTTAGCTTTACTCTTAGATCCATTATTCTGTCACCTCTGAATAATATATGTAATAATAACATAATAGTAACTAAAAAAAGTTGGAAACGACTAGCACGCATGTGCAGGGGAACCTTTACCTTTTAACTAAAAAATCAGATTAGAGAAAAGTATAAACCATTCTGAGGTTAAGCTAATGATGAAAGTTAAGAATACATTAGCGCAATCTTGAACTTTTCTAAGAGTTTCTGTAAAAAGTGGAGTATAAGCATAGAAAGGACTTCCATCAAATAGTTTTCTAATACTCCCTGGCAAAATCATTCAAAGACTTGTGGGAAACTTGGGTTTGCAAATTCATTTGCAGCACACATTTCTTTTTCATGTTTTGCTTTCCATATTCTATCTTCCCTCAAAGGTGCCAAAGGTAACAATATGTGTAATCACCTCTGATCGTTATGCAACTAGATTTAAAAGAGAAAGGAAAATTGAATAATAAAAAATGTGTTATCAAGAATTTTCTTCCATATTTTTTGTTTACTTCTTCCCCAAGCCCAGTTATGAACATGGTAGATATCTGGTTGTTTATTCATGCACAGTTATATTGTTTATATCCTGCATTATTTCTTTACAAGCAAGATGGCAAACATATTCAACACAGCATCTTTTATTTTTCCCACAACCACACTGTTCGGTTGAGAGGGAGTAACTGGCCCAAGGTAACCCAGCTGACTTTCATGGCTAAGGTAACCCAGCTGACTGTGACTTGAACTCAGAGTCCCTTGCTTTCTAGTCTGGTGCCTTAATCACCACACCATATATTACCTTTATTAACAATTTGACACTTTACTGCTGACATTTATATTTATTAAATTTATATGCCATCCATCTTGCTATCTGAAGTGAGTAGGTGGCTTGCAATAGGAATATGAAATCCAGGAATGTCTTATCAAGTTCTTTTTGTATTAACCATTTAATAATTTTCTATAATTAATAAAATCTAAATGAAGATTGGAAGACTAAATACTATTGCATATTCACATTCCAAAAATCATGACAAATACGTGACTTACCAATCTGGTTGCAAAAATGTGCATGTTTTCACTATACCCTGGAAAAAGGATCCCTTTAAATCAGAGGTGCCCAAAAGTTTGGGGACTGGTTACGTGGAGAGAGGTTTTTCTGCGGACCGAAGGGGGCATGGTTTTGTGTGCTGCCTGCATCCTATGGATGGGGTTTTCCTTGTTTGTGCAGACCAGTTGCTGGCATGCTGCAGCCTGGTACTGGTCCACAGACTGGAGGTTGGGGACCCCTGCTTTAGATCATTTACTAGTTCTGGAAATCCATCTAGCACACATTGTCCAAACACAATACATATGTAGTAAAACTGTGAATCACAACAAGTATCTGTGGCACTACCAGAGGATTGGAAAAGAGCTGATGTAGTTCCCATCTTCAAAAAAGGGAAAAAATGGATCCAGGAAATTACAGACCTATCAGCCTGACCTCAATACCTGGGAAGATTCTGGAAAAGATAAACAACGAGAACCTAGAGGCAAAGTCATTACTAAAAGCCAACATGGGTTTGTCAAAAACATCATGCCAGACAAATCTTATTGCATTCTTTGAACAAGTGACAAAATTAGTGGATCAGAGGAATGCTGTGGATATAATGTACTTGGACCTCAGTAAGGTATTTGATAAAGTAGATCACAACATTCTACTTGATAAGATAGAAAAATGTGGGTTAGACAGAATCACCACCAGATGGATTCGTAGCTGGCTGACCGGCCGTACTCAGCGTGTGGTCCTCAATGGAACTGCATCTACATGGAAGGAAGTATGTAGTGGGGTGCCCCAGGGCTCTGTTCTGGGCCCTGTGCTCTTCAACATCTTCCATGATTTGGACAAAGGGATAAATGGGGAACTCATCTAATTTGCAGACAACACCAAGCTGGCAGGAATAGCCAACACTCCAGAAGACAGGCTTAAGATACAGGAGGATCTGGACAGACTTGAACACTGGGCACTATCTAACAAAATGAAATTCAGTGGTAAAAAAAGTAAGGTTCTACATTTAGGCAAGAAAAATCAAATGTACAGGTATAGTATAGGGGGTACCTTGCTCAATAGTAGTAACTGTGAGAGGGATCTCGGAGTCCTAGTGGACGATCACTTAAATATGAGCCAGCAGTGTGCTGCAGCTGCCAAAAAAGCCAACACAGTGCTAGGCTGCATTAACAAAGGAATAGAATCAAGATCATGTGAAGTATTAATACCACTTTACAATACCTTGGTAAGGCCACACCTGGAATACTGCATCCAGTTTTGGTCACCATGATGTAAAAAAGATGTTGAGACCCTAGAAAGAGTACAGAGAAGAGCAGCAAAGATGATTAGGGGACTGGAGACTAAAACATATAAGGAACAGTTGCTGGAATTGGGTATGTCTAGTTTAATGAAGAGAAGGACGAGGGGGGACATGATAGCAGTGTTCCAGTATCTCAGGGGCTGCCACAAAGAAGAGGGACTCAAGCTATTCTCCAAAGCACCCAAAGGCAGGACAAGCAATAGATGGAAACGAATCAAGGAGAGAAGCAACCTAAAACTAATGAGAAACTTCCTGACAGAACAATTAACCAGTGGAACAACCTGCCTCCAGAAGCTGTGAATGCTCCAACACTGGAAGTTTTTAAGAAGAGACTGGACAGCCATTTGTCCGAAATGGTATAGGATTTCCTGCCTGAGCAGGGGGTTGGACTAGATGACCTCCAAGGTCCCTTCCAACTTTATTATTATTACTTCAATCAAAATGACAAAAATAGTACTGTATGTTGCAGCAGACTCCACCCTTTTTGAACATGGGTGTATATTCTATTGCTTTCAAAATAAACTTAACCCTAAATTTCTATCTCCACTATTTATGTATCAGTGGAGAGTTAATGATCAAATAATGTCAGACTTTATGGAGAATCTTTTAATATGTCAATTATCCAAGTTTATTCATTTACCACTAACACATAAGCAGTGGTAAATGAATAAACTTGGAAAATTGACATATTAAAAGATTCTCCATAAAGTTTGACATTATTTGATCATTAACCCAGTACTGTCTTTCATATATCCTGCCTGTCTATTAAATCAACACCACTGTGAACAGTGATGCAGACAAATATTTATAAAATGTATGTCAAAAAATGGAGGAACCCAACATGCTTTTAGAATAAATTACGATTCGAGAGGTAAACACTGAGGCTAAAAGTTTTAGGCATGATGCCTGACTATTGAGCAAAATTTTTCAGCATCAGGTAAGAAAGGAATGATGAATACCAACAACTACTAGAGGAAAACAAGTAAAAGAAAAATGAGTTGCTTTTAAGAAGAACATAGTAACCACAGGTAAATTTACATATAAAGTAGAGCTACTTAAATCCTACAAGAAAGACTTCTAATAGAGACAAAAGAAGGTAAAAGTAGGAAATACTATACTGAAACTTCCACACACAGAACTGTAGATTTGCAGAAAATTTGCATCTGATTCCATTTAAAAATGAGCTAGGAGAATCCGTAGGGATCTCGGACCCCAAGGCAGCTACCTACCCTTATATTTGCTTCCAAGATTGGAAGAGGACTATATCGGTTAAGTGTTCAATGCAGGGATGGTCCACTGTCCATTCCTAACAGCAGGTGGCAATGTAATCATTACTGTTTGAAAACCTTAAGGGAGAGAGAGAGTTCCCCACTGTTCTGGGCAGCTTGGGAACTTTTAGTGTCAGGAGATTCCCCTCAACATTTCATCCAGATCGACCACACACCACACCCACACCCACACCCACACTTCAACTCTTGACTCTCAATTCTTTCTTTCGATCCTGTTCTCCTTCCAGGGGATAACGCATCGGCTCTTTTCTGCAGCTAAGAGACTTTCAGATACGTGCGGACCATGATGATATTTCCTCTTACTTTTACCTTTTGCCAGCTAAAACATGCCCACGCCGTGCCGTGCAGTAAAAGGGTTTGCTTAGCAACCTGCTCCCGATCCCGACTGAGCAACCTAACGGAGCCGCGCGTAGACTCGGCCACACACAGAACCGAAGGCTGAACGCGGCCTCGCGCGTGCTTACCTTGGAGTAACTGAAGTAACTTATCAGCGATACTTCTGAGAAACAATGCCGCGGATTGGCTGAACCGAAGCTTGGCTGTCTGCCTTGTTTTTCACCACAAAAGGCTCCCAGGCTTTGGAAGGAGGAGGCGCCCAGAAGAAAAGACACATCGCGAGCCCGCCCTTTCCGACGCCTCTAATTCAGTGGGTGGGTGTGTGTGTGGGGGGGGAAATATCCCAAGTACCGGGAGGAGAGTCCCTCAGCTCAGTTGCGGAGCTGGGTCTAATCTCTCCTCTCCTCTCCTCCCCAACCTCAATCTAATCTCCTCGCCTCACTTTCCCGGGGTTACCTCTGACGGGACGCCTTGAAGACTGCGGGCACCCCTCGCGCTTGGACCGCTCGAAGATCGGCGGCCGCTTGCGGAAGCGAATGCGGGAAAGGCGCCGCAGGTAGGCAAGCAGAGCGCATTGCAAAGAGTGAGCTCTGCCCAAGGCAGTTGCGGCTCCCTAACTTTGCAGCTCCGTCTCTGGTTTTGCTGTTTTATAGTGAGCTCGTGGCTTCACAAGGACGCGAGCGGAATATGTGTAACTAGGTGGGGAAGGGGGGGTAATAAAGGCGTGACTACTTCTGCAGATTTATAGGCTGTCTGAAATGGTATAAGGCAGGGGTCTTCAAACTTGGCCCTTTTATGACTTGTGGACTTCAACTCCCAGAATTCCTCAGCCAGCTTTGCTGGCTGAGGAATTCTGGGAGTTGAAGTCCACAAGTCATAAAAGGGCCAAGTTTGAAGACCCCTGGTATAAAGCCTCCTGCTTGAGCAGGGGGCTGGACTAGAAGACCTCCAATGTCCCTTCCAGCTCTATTCTGATTAAATCAAGCTCCGGTGAGATTTTGCTGGTGCTTAACCTTCCCAGAAGCGTGCCTGCGATGGATTGTTAGTTTGGCAGCGCAGTCGCTTCATTCATCTAACTGAATTAAATCTTACCGAAGTCAGCGGCGTTAAGGTTTCAAGATATCAATCAGACTGGTTTGGATTTTTGGCTGCGCTTGAGTTCAAAGGCAAAGCCTGTTCCTTCAAATACAGCTGAGAGGGATGTACAGTGGATTCGAACTCTTGAATTTTAAAACCGTAGCTGTAGAAACGTCTGAAGGTTTCAAAAAGGACGGTAGGGAATTAGGAGGACTCTTCTCGGGAAAACAGTAACTGGAGGATATTCGGGAGATAATGGAGCAATTTATAATTGCTTGTATGTGAATCCAGGATTCAGTTTGTGAATTCCACTCCTGTAAAACAACACTGTTGTTTTTTTTAATGGAGATAATGATATTATGAGTAAAGAGATAATGTAGAGTAGGAGGCTCTACACCTTTCCTCAGAAATAGGTCCTACAGAGCTATTGGGTGTGTAAAGCAATAAATATGCTAATATAGCACTGACAGATAGTAAAGTTATTCTGTTTCTCAAAGGTATACACTTGAATGGATGTACAGCTATTATTTCTTTCTGACATGAATATAGACAAACTGGGAGGAGTGGTGGTAACCTTCACCCACTTGCCCAGCAATCGTAATGCTCTTTTCCTGCTCTCCAAACAGGTCAGTGGTTCTTAAACTGGAACAATTACCCCCAAATGGTAATTGGAGGATATTCTGGAGATAATGGAGCAATTTATAATTGCTTGTTTGTGAATCCAGGATTCAGTTTGTGAATTCCACTCCTGTAAAACAACACTGTAATTTTTAATGGAGATATTGATATTATTTAAAACCAGGAAAGGGAGAATTTGGACAAACAATTAAGAATCACTGACGTATGGAATATCTATCAAATCCCCATAGCTGTGGTGATAAGTGATCAGCATGGAAAATGCAGTTATGATCTTCATGGCCTACATAGAGAGCTTTGAAATACTAGTTCTGGAACCAATTTGTGACATGCTTACACAAGATTCTTTGTTGGGTCTAGATATTCCAAACAATATAAGCATTGGAATGAATCAAGAATTCCCCTCCCCTAGTGCAAGATCATTTAATGGAACAAGACTGGATATGAGGGGTTTTTTTTTGTTTTTTGCCATTCTGGAGATAAAATACGCAGTCATGCTCTTTGAAAACTACTGGAAGACTGCCAAAGCCCCCCTCATTTTTGTGGAGAAAGGCAATTGTAAACATCATCCAGTTGTATAAGTTTTCCTCCTATCAGTTGTGTAGTTGTGGCGGAAGCAACAAGCATTGACAGTATATCCTGAGGTGTGACTAGAAAGGAGGAACTGATCTGCAAAAAGCCAAGTCTGACATCTCTTAAGATCTGGGCTATTCATTTCTGCTATAGATATTAAAATAGTTACTTCCTATTTCATCCCATGTTGCAATATCAGTATTTATATTTTTCTCTTCAATTTAGAGTAAATTGTTAAATATTCAGATATACAATTAAAACAAGAAACAGCTTAAAACAGCATACTTAAAATGCATAGAAGATGCTGTGGCACTGAACAGAATGCTCAGCAAAACAATAAATACTTTAAAATAGAAGAACAAGTATTGTTGATTTAATTAGAGCTACTACTTAATTGAATCTATCTAAAAAGAAGACAACCCACCATATCCTCATCAGCCCTAAGGATAGCAAGTTCAGCTGAAACTAATCCTGGAAATTTCCTCCTCCCTATTAACTGTTTAGTAAGTTACATTCATGCATAAAATAAATCTCTTAGAAGCCATACTCCTAAAAAAGGCAAACCCAAGAGAAAAGAGTTAAACTAATGCTTTCTGATGTTCATTTTTTTTAAAAAAAGTATAACTGATTCCCCATCTGTGTGTAACAGCTATTCTCTCATTCATATACAAACTACTTTCATATGTAAACAATTAAATGGGTCTTATTTTGCCAGAGATTGCTTACAGTGTTCGTAAAAATTTCCCCATGCATGGCAATTGGCTATGTGCTTTTATATATGCAAAAGAACTTGGTAATTGTGTATAATATGCTGACTTTCTATCTTATTATCAAGTCAACAAAAGCCTTTATTCAGATTAATATTTTCTGAGAGGTAAATGTGTTCATAGTAGACACTGAAATTTTTTGGGTGCACTCATCCCCTTTGAGTCATACAGAAGAAAACTCCTTCACTCTTCATGCCATATCCTGGTTTGATAAGCTGTGTTGCTTCATACTGTCTTCTGGTGTGAAATGAAAATTATGTCCCGCTTTTGGATGAAAGGTATGAAAACAACTATTTTCACATTCTCAGCAATATGTGTACTTCCGACAAAATATCTTTTCATCTACTATTCAGATTGGTAGGCATGCTCTGTAAAATGTGGTAGTTCTATCTTTATAGTACTTTGTTTTTATATTTATACTACTATCAACTGTTAGCATAAAACATGCTATAATTCTGTGTAGTTTTTTTAGATTGGCATCTTAGTATATATGCACACATTTGGAAATTAAGTTTTAATGCTCTTTGTTTTTCCTGTTAGCAAAGAAGTGTAATCCAGTGATGCTTTTTACTAAGAATTTATAGTCTACAAACAGAAATAAAAATTCAGGTACAAAATCTGAGATTAATATATATGTCATTATGTTTTTTATATAACTAATGAAGTTTATGATTTAAATTGCTTTGAAAGTTTTAGTAAATGCCTCCTTATTATAATTATTGCTTTTTTTCAAAAACTGAGCAAGTCTTTTCTTTACATACTTTCAAAATAATAAAAATGCAACAAAATGTTTTAGAACTATTTTGGGAGTTTTGAATTATTGGAGTTGTATTTGTTTTTGTAATATGAAAATAATCACAGACTTGTAAAACCTAATAAGAAGAAATATTAATTGTTATTAACAATTAGGATTATAGCTGCATATACTTTAATGTGTTAAGAACTGAATAAAACTAACTAAAATGTTTCACAAAATGCAGTTTATCTTAAAAGGTATTTTAAATTGCATGGCCAGTGTTAACACACATTGTGAACTAAATATATAGTGATATGCCACATCAATATAGTACTTTATTTGAATTTGCATTGGAAAATCTTTTTGATTATGAATTTTAATTAGCCTAACAAGATTCTCAAAGAGACAATTAACTGTATTTTCGCAAAGGAATCTAAAACATTTTAATTTTTTTTTTAATTCCATTTATATCCCGCCCTTCTCTGAAGACTCAGGGCGGCTTACAAGCTTAGCAGTAGCCTTCATTCTATGTATATGCCTGCTTATTAGGGCTTTCGCCCCCCCACCCAAGCGGCATTATTACAAAGTCAGCTTATTGCCCCCAACAATCTGGGTCCTCATTTTACCTACCTCGGAAGGATGGAAGGCTGAGTCAACCTTGAGCCTGGTGGGATGCGAACCTGCACTAATTGCAGGCAGCTGGTGTTACTTAAGGAGGCATTAGCCCACTGCTCCACCAAGGCCGTAGCAGGCTCCCTTATTTGTAGTTCCAATTTCCAATTTCTTGCAATTTCTTCGATCTCTAGGATAAAGGAATACAAGCAGTCCTCAACTTACAACTACAGCTGAGGCCAAAATTTATGTTGCTAAGTGAGAAATTTGCTATGTGAGTTTTGCCCCATTTTACAACTTTTCTTTCCACATTTAAGTGAACCACTGCAGTTGTTAAGTTAGTAACACAGTTGTTACGTGAATCTGGCTTCCCCATTGATTTTGCTTGTCAGAGGGTTGCATTATCCTGGGACACTGCAACCACCATAAATATGAACCGGTTGTCAAGCATCTGAATTTTGATCACATGACCACAGGGATGCTGCAAGGGTCATAAGTGTGAAAAATGGTCATAAGTCACTTTTTTCTGTGAAGTTATAATTTTGAACGGTCACTAAACAAACTGTTGTAAGTTGAGGACTACCTGTAGTGTCATAGATTTATTTCAGATTTTCATTATTTGTTTATTTAATTTATATTTTGTATTTCTTAACTGCCCAACTGCTTAATTATGCTCATTAAGGCAAATCAAAAGCATCAGAGTATGAGTGAACCAAAACTCAATGTTTATACTTGTAGAGGTGTTATTGTTTTCTTGTCTGAACCATTGCCAAAACATTTAGTGACAGATCCAATATTGTACATGACTGCAGCCAATGATGTATTCACGGGTGGATTCTGAGGACAAGACTTATGATGGAACTGAAGGAGGGGGAAACTTTTATTCCCGGGTTTTCCCCCTAGCCATTTTCTAGGAATTTTTGCAGATCCTTTTGTGAAACCTGCCTAATGCTGGACTTTCCCCACTAAGTCACAGATTACTGTGTATTATTGGGGGAAAATTCAAATGATTCACTTGCAGACTCCTCTGACTGCAAGTGAGTATAGTTTGATGTTCTGACTAATGTGAAAGAGTTGAGTGGGGTGATTTACTTTACAAGGCAAAAGTATTGGATAGCTGAGTGCAGGGCAGTTATGCTTGTGGTTATTCTGCCTTTTATCACACACACACACACATCCCATCAGGCATCTTTTGATTATAAGGTGGTCCTTAGCAATAACACTTAGAATTATATACCACTGCAGTGCTTTACAGTATTCTCTGAGTGATTTACAATGTCAGCATATTGCCTCCAACAATCTGGGTTTTCAAGTTTTACCAACCTTGGAAGGATGGAAGGCTGAGTCAACCTTGAGCCCAATCAGGATAGAACACCTGGCAATGGGCAGAATTGGCCTGCAATGCTGCATTCTAACCACTGCACCACAACGGCTCCTTGACTTAGGACATTTGGAACTAGAATTTCCATTGCTAAACAAGATAGTTGTTAAGTGAGTCACGCCTAAATTTTACAACCTTTTTTGCCATGGTGTAATCACTGCAGTTATGAAGTGAATAAGGCAATTGTTAAGCATATCCAGCTTCCCTTATTGTCTTGTCACAAGCTGGCTGGGAAGGGTGCAAATTGCAATCACATGACTCCAGGACACTTGTAACCATCGTAAATACATTCCAGTTGCCAAGTGCCTGAATTTTGAACACATGATTGTGGAGGCAGTGCAGTGATCATAAGTGTGTGGACTAGTCGCTTTTTTCATTGCCGTTGTAACTTTGAACGTTTATTAAATACTTATAATTCAATACCATTTGGCTCATAGAAACAGTTTTGCAATCAAAATAATCTGAACGCTATAGGGAAACATCTCAAGCTGGGGAAATGTTTTAATTGACCTGATGTCAGCCATACATGAATGGTGGTGCAGTTAGTAATAATTTGGAACATTTTAATAAGATGGCACAAAACAAAAGAAAAGAAATACAGTATATATTCTGTAAGAATGTTAAAGATCATGTGATACAACTGGGGTTAGAGGCAGGAAACACAAATGTAGAAAAGTTGCTTCCTGTCTCACAGACTTAAATTTAGTTTCTGACAAATGCAAGCTGATGGAAATGTGCATTATGTTTTTAAAAGTAACACAGCTCTGTGTGGTATTTAAACTTTTATTTCCTCCTTACAGTTACTTTTATATTTAAATCATACTGTAAAAAGCAGTTTTATAAATCTTAATTTTGGAATGAAAACCTTTTTAGAATTTAATTGCAATAATAAAAAATGAAACGATATGTTAATTCAGACCATATGTTTTCTTGATATACTGTATGAAATCAAAAGAAGAATTTAGATTTATTTTGTGTCTCTGTGTTATCTCTATTATGATGATTTTTGTGTAATTAAAAAAAACTCTTCCCACTGATGATAGGATCAAATGTAATGCAATTAATTTTGAGCTTCCAGAATGGGGGAGTCTACATCAGTGTTTCTCAACCTCAGCAACTTTGAAATGTGTGAACTTGGACTCCCAGAGTTCCCCAGCCAGCAATGGGTAACTGGAGCTGATTAATTGGATGTCAGAATCTAGACCTCTGTGCCCAGTTAATTAGCTCCAGTTATCAACCTTAGTGTTAGAATAATGTTGGTTTTCTGTCATGTGGCCAAAATTAACCTTCATCTCATTAAATCACAGCATTTTCAAACTCAGATTGTAACTATTGTATATAATTGAGGGTACTATAATTTTGTTTGTGTTTAAATTTTTGAGAGGACAGTCACGATACTCTCTTGCAGTGAGTATGTCCTACATTTTTGTAGATAGTCATTTCATTTGATGCCACTTAGATGCCTGAATCATCATCCTTGGAAATTTAAAGATACATTTAACTATTGTTGGGGAAGGGAGTGGAAGGAAATACCAAAGGAGATGGGAGACATCAACAATTTATTGTAAAAATTAGTCTATAGTAATATTTAAGATGAGTGCACAGCATGCTGGCTGCAAAATGCTAAGGATGTAACAGTCTTAGGCCAGCACTGAAGATAACAGGGTCCTAATCATTGAGCTGCACTGAGAAGTCCTGTCAACCTTCCCCACTGCTCAGGATGATGTACCAATACTTGAGTATAAGCCGACTCGAGTATAAGCCGAGACCCCTAATCTTACCCCAAAAAACTGGAAAAAGTTATTGACTCGAGTATAAGCCGAGGCTGGGAAATGCAGCAGCTGGAGGCTGGATCCCCCGAAAGACGCCTCTGCTGAGATGAGAGAACGGGGTGGCAAGCCGCCGAGAGAATGGGGCGGTGGAGTGCTCCGCCGAGAGAATGGGGCGGCTTGCTGTTCTCTCGGTGCAGCACGGCAGAGGCTGGATCTCGCGAAAGAAGTCTCTGCCGAGAGAATGGGCGGCAAGCCTCCACCACCCCATTCTCTCAGCGGAGCGCTCCAACGCCTCATTCTCTCGCTCAGCAGAGACTTCTTTCGGGGGTGGCAGAGGCTGGATCCCCCGAAAGAAGTCTCCGCTGAGCGAGAGAATGAGGCGTTGGAGCGCTCCAACGCCTCATTCTCTCGCTCAGCGGGGCAGCTGAGAGAAGGGGGCAGCAGAGGCTGCATCCCCCGAAAGAAGTCTCCGCTGAAACGAGAGAATGGGGCGGTGGAGCGCTCCAACGCCTCATTCTCCCGTCTCAGCGCCCATTTTCTCGGCGAAGATTTCTTTCGGGGGATCCAGCCTCTGCCGCCCCCTTCTCTCAGCTGCCCAGCTGAGAGAAGGGGGTGACAGAGGCTGCATCCCCCAAAAGAAGTCTTCGCCGAGAAAATGGGTGGCAAGCTTCCACCGCCCCATTCTCTCAGCGGAGGCTTGCAGAGGTGGCGGCGGAGCTGCGCGCGCAGCTCTCCAAACCGCCGCCACCCGTTTGGAGAGCTGCTGCCTTTGTCCATGTTTGATGAAAGCAGCAGCTCTCCAAACTGGGGGGTGGAAGTTCTTTTTTTTTTGTTCACTGGAGTATAAGCCGAAGTGGATTTTTCAGCCCAAAAAGTGGGCTGAAAAATTCGGCTTATACTCAAGTATATACAGTACTTTAGCTATGGAAATAAAAGGAACGTTAATAGAAACAACAATTTTCTTATGGTATGGGGCTTATATTTGGCAGTTCTCAGAAAGTGGATTGTTACATAATGATGATAATGAGGGGGAGGGGAAGAGGAGAATAATAATGATGATGGTGATGTTGATGATATACAGTTTATAAAATGTGATATCACAGCTGCCAGTTCGTTAGCTACTGTTGGCCTTCATAAGCATCAAGTTCTTCCCAGGAACTTAAGATATCCTAATGTATTATAGGTGTGGATCCATGCAGTGTGGCCTTTTGTAACTGACAGATGGAAATTTTGTCAATAAACAATATTGTTCTATCTAGACTTTTTTGGTATGGCATCCAGTCTGCCAAAAATCAGTGGGACCACCACTGCTAGTTTATGCCATAATCCACAAACTTCAATTTTCAGATCTTGATACTTTGTGATCTTCTCCTATTATTTGACTTCTATTCTACCATTACCTGGCATTGCAGCTGTTTATGCTCAGTGTCTTGATTTGTGGACAAATTGTTGGCATTTTGTAACATTTTAATTTCCTTAACAAATTAAGATAAGGATCTGGATAAATACATTACTACTCAAGTATTATATTCCTCTTTAGGATTTTATTCATAGTTTGAAGTCCATGGCCTCTGAAGATCCTGCAGGCCAGTTACCAAATTTCTACATCCGACAGAACTCCTCAAATGCAGTTTCTCTAGAATTTGACTCTGATGTCAACTATCAGTTCGTGGAAATCTTAGATGAACGATACAAATGTACACACTGCCACCTTGTCCTCCATAATCCGCACCAGACAGGATGTGGACATAGATTTTGCCAGCATTGCATTGTTTCTTTGAGGTACAAATGGCTTCTTTTTCTTACAATTGATTTGTGCAAACCAATGCTGTCATAACAACTATACAGTTTGTGAATGTATAGAATGTGCAAGGGTAACCCAGAACTTTAAAGGGATGCTCATTTAATTTTGTTCTTCTGAGGATGCTGTAGACCTCCAACAGTCTTATGTACTTAAGTGCTCCCTAAAATAAATGAATTTCAGGTATATTTAATGCTCTCTGGTTGCTCTTCATAGTATTTTCCCCAGCAACTTACAGCTAGCGCTGTACCAAAATAAGTAAAATGTGGGCAGGTTTTATCTTTCCTGGGTAATGCTGTGAAGCACAGGGTAATGCTTAAAGTCCCTAGTGAGAAATATCCCATGTATTCCAAACATAAAATTTTAAATAGCTAAATTTTCCATCGAAGTTTTGTTCTTTCCAGCACTTGAAATCATACAGTATGTGACTTTAACAGCACAAAAATATTACACTGATTAACTCAAGTGTGGCTTTGTGTTATATCTTTACAAAGAATTGATAATTTTTTTTAAAAAAAATTCCAATGTGTCTTGTTAAAAGTCTCATTTCGATCCACTAAGTTTTCATTTCAGAGGATTGCCGTTTTCTTTTTCTGAAATATCCAGAAGCTTCTGTTTATATATTATGAGTGAAATGGACATGTAGGTGATAGCTGTTATCTCAAGGTAATTAGGGTGTTATTAATGAATGTGTGAGGGCAAAGCTGTGTAGAATCAGGTCTGGAAATACTGGCCTCACCTGCAACTTTTCTTCCCTCTTTTTGCTGAATGAACAGCTCATAAAAGGTAAAGGTAAAGGTTCCCCCGCACATGCGTGCTAGTCGTTTCCAACTCTAGGAAAAGCCGTTTCAAAGCCGAAGAGCCAGCGCTTGTCCGAGGACGTCTCCGTGGTCATGTGGCCAGCATGACTAGACGCCAAAGGCGCACGGAACGCTGTTACCTTCCCACCATAGTGGTCCCTATTTTTCTACTTGCATTTTTACATGCTTTCGAACTGCTAGGTTGGCAGAAGCTGGGACGAGTAACAGGCACTCACTCTGCTACGCGGCACTCAGGATTCGACCCGCCAAACTGCCGACCTTCTGATCGACAAGCTCAGCATCCTAACCCACTGAGCCACCACGTCCCTGAACAGCTCATACTCATACTCAATTGATGGTGTTCCTGGACCTACTTCACTCAGGTCATGTGGAAAGCCATCTTTATCTTTAAACTTCCCACAATAGCATTTTGAAATTAGAGAAATCTCTCTCTATGGATATAGATATAGATATATGGATATGTAGATATAGATAGAGCTATTCTCATGAAATATATATGGCAAACTAACAATACAAAATAAATTTTATAAACTTTATTATTTTTATGCAGGCAGCAGCATAAAAATAATAAATAAAGATCAGTACAAAACATAAATACAAATGTTTCAAGTCTGTAACCAAAAAAATTTGTTTCTATCCCTATAGAGACTTAAATACAGTACCTATATGTCCTATAGACAAAGAAATAATAAAACATCAGGAGGTAAGAGAAATATTTATATGATTTTCTTATATTCATTTTCATATAATCAGTATCATGCTATTCGGGACAATCTGTTACTGAGTTTTTCTAATGTACTGCTAAATGGCAATTATAATCAAAGTAAGGGAACTTTAAACCCAAATGAAAAAGAAATACAAAATATGAAAATAACTCCTACTAAATAGTATTTTCAAACATGATATAAAGATTGTACTGAGACTTATAACTAGCATTAGATGAGATTTCCAGGTATGGGAAATCTTATCTTAATAATGTAGTTCTTTCCCATTTCTTTCATTCCTCATGTAATGTTGCAGTTGTCAGAGTATCATCTATATTAAAATGCACATAAATAATATATAAAATGTAATAAATTAAATTTTAGTAATGTTGCCAGACTTTGTCTTAAAGGCAAATAATTGTTATGAACTAGGTACTGTGTATATCGAAATAATTATATATATTTTTTAATTTAGGTTTTTAAAGATAATTGCTGCAAAAGAGAAGTACTCAATTTGCAAGTATTTTGTAAAAATTCACCAGCCTGCACTGCAAAATTATGTCTAGGGCGATACCAGGTTTGTACTTCGGTATTATGTCAAACAAGTTAAAAATAAATGCTTCTAGAAACTGAAATCACTCTTTCTTCACTTTTTTATCAAATATCTTTTTGAAGAAGAAAACAATGTCAGAAAATTGCAATTCTTTCTCTATCCATTGAAACTTTTTGTAACTCATTCTCAAGATGCACAGAGACATTTAGCCTGACAGCGTAAACAAGTTAGTTCAAATTTATTGTTAAAGAACATGAAAAGATCAGAATTTTTCAGAAATCTGTTCTGTATTCCTCTTCCTATCCATCTAGCTAATGGTGAAATGGAAGTTTAAGCTACATTATTCAATTCTTTTGAGCTAGATGTTTGTCCATTGAGTTAGTCAGGAACTTAATGACATTTATTATACTGTGCCTTTGTTTTGCTTTTATTTTGTTCTATAAATGAGCAGTTATGCTCCCCACTGTCTCTGGGTGACAAACTGCATATATTAAAAGCAGTGAGAATAGCACTCTACTTCACTGTCCTGCCTAGTTTTTAAACAAAGTTGTTTTGAGCACAAAGACATGCAGACTAAATAAAACAAAATAGGGATTTGGTTTGGGAACACATGACTTCTAAGTAGTTTGAGAATGCAGAAACCCCTTTGATTCTGCAGGTAGAAGGAAAGGTAATTTGCTGCCCAGGTTATGTTCCTTGAGGCCCATCAGATTCCCTGTCCCAAATTTAAAAAATAAATGGGACATTATTATTATTATTATTATTATTATTATTATTATTATTATTATTATTATTATTATTATTAATTTTAATTCCATTTATATCCCGCCCTTCTCGGAAGACTCAGGGCGGCTTACAAGCTTAGCAGTAGCCTTCATTCTATGTATATGCCTGCTTATTAGGGCTTTCACACACACACACCCCAAGCGGCATTATTACAAAGTCAGCTTAATTGCCCCCAACAATCTGGGTCCTCATTTTACCTACCTCGGAAGGATGGAAGGCTGAGTCAACCTTGAGCCTGGTGGCATGCGAACCTGCATTAGCATGCAGTAATGCATCAGCTTTCCCAAGAGACCCCTGCCCCAAAGATGTGTGGCTGCAACCTAAAGCTTTGCTTAGTATAAAGGCGTCTCCAGCTTAGATTAAGCTGCGATAGAAGAAGCATCAAGAAAAAGTGGTGACAAGGAGAAACTGCCCTTTCTTCCTTTAAAAAAATTGGTGATGTCAGCAATTATTGTTACCTTGGAACTTGCTATAAGGTCACATATGAACATCTTTAAAGTTACCAGTCCTAATAAAGATTCTTGAGGGATCCCTGTATTCTTGTCCCTTCGTATGTAGGAATTTTCATGTATTTCTACTGCCGTCTTTCTGTTTTTCCCCAGAAGAATGCAGTCTTTTGTTTAACAGAATTTGACTTAAAATTATTTTGTGAAAGTTGAAGTTAAACAATGTCTACCATTGTTATTTACATAGATTTTAAAAGAGGAAACAACTCTAAAATATATAGAATAGGACAGAGGTTTTCAAACTTTTTCAGGATACAGAACCTGTTAGTTAAAAAAACAATCCAGAATCTCTGATCAAAAGACAGAACTCTAGTGATAGAAAATCAGCTCCATCCAAGTGAACTTTTTGTTCTTAATCGCTCATTGAATGTCTTAAAGTTCTTATAGGACCCTAGAGTTCTGTGGAACAGTTTAAAAGACCCTGTCTTCTTTGATGTCACAGTTCATAAGTAGAATCCTAGAAGCTATGGCTTTTTCTCTGCATATTATAGCAATCTGTCTAAAGTGGGTAAAATCTATAATGCATTATTCTACTTTTCTACTTACAGGATCACCTGCAACAGTGTTCGTTTGAAACTGTGCAGTGTACTAATGAAGGCTGTCATGAAAAAATTGTTCTGAAGGATTTAAAAGAACACCTTATTCAACAATGTAACTTTCGAAAAGAACAGTGCCAGTACTGTAAACAGCCTGTGATATCAGTTAATTTAAAGGTTAGATTCAACTAAAATGTTTTAAAGTATGTACTTTAAATGACATAATTTTATTTTTTACAATGCTATGAATTTTATATCAACAAATCCATATTGGAGAAAGTTTACAGATTACTATCTCCTGTCTTGAAAATAACGAAGGCACTCTGGACTATGCTAACATCTATAAATTTTGAAAATGCAAATTAGAAACATTTTGGACACTGGTTGAAATTCATAGGCTGCTAAAGAGCTACCAACTGTGAGATGCTATCATTTCTGTATCAGACCTCATTAGAACTGCAAGGAGTAGTTCAAGTTGTCATAATTTTCTCAGACGTTTCCTGAAATGCTTTTGTATTCCTGTTTCTTAAGTATCAAATCATTGTCATTTACAGCAGCTTCAGGCTGGGAGACTGACATTTTTGCTTTTTGCTGGGGGCTTTTTTAATCAGCAAGAGGAATACAAATTCTGCAACTTTTATGGAGTAATTTCTAAAAAAACTACAAACATATACCAATTAGTTTATTGCTAGTTGTTTCAACATATTTTCAAATAAGGACCATTTTCTTCTGCTTAAGAACAGCAGAAAATGGAGGAAAATAAAGCAAGAGAAACCAGTAACTATAATGGACCCTTCCCTGGTTCTTTGGAAAGTAAAGGCTTGGAAGATCAGGATTGCCTTTAAACTTCTGTCACTCTAACCTTACGATAAAGGTAGTGTTAGTACTTAGGATTTTGATTTCTTGTCCCAGTTAGCTTGAAGAGCTGAGATCAGCTTTGCAAATCTGAAAGCTCTTCTTCCCTTCCTTGCTGTTACTTTCCAGAGAACTATTGACGGTCCCTCCTGAGTCCCTTCTCACACATTCACTCCTTCAGTGGGCTGAGATGGCTCTTGCCTAACCTCTACCTTGTCTAACTATTGCAGCTCTTCCTCCTCCTGTCCGTAGGTTTATTCTCACAGACCACTGCAGTAATATAATACATCATCACCATATTCCAATGTATTTTCAGACTCATGAGAAAGTAGATTGTCCAGATTATCCCTGGATTTGTCCCTATGGCTGCATGCAGATGATTCTGATGAAAGAGGTACAATATTATTTTTGGCTCATTAGGAGAATTATAAAACATAATACAATATTTTAATAACAAACTATGCCTAGTTTTGCTTGTTTTTATCTGGTATACGAAGAACTGTATTTAATCTTACCAATGTAATTCTATATTTCCATTAAAGTATAATGTAGTATTAAAATTATTATTTAAATTGTAAATGATCATTGGACAATTTACTTATTCCAAGAAAATTGTCTAATTTTTACCAAAGTTTTTAGAGAAGGTAAAAGTTACTATTATTAACCCTCTTTCTCTTACCAAAATATTTCATTAATGCCTACCTTAATCTGTGATTTTTACAGGCGGAAGATCATGTTTTGGTATGTCCTGAAATGGAAATTGATTGTCCGTATAAAAAGTGTGGCTGTCCTAAAAAGGTACTGCACAATAAGACAGACATAATTGGTGCTACAGTGGAAGCAGACTTTCCAAAACACAAAAGGGAACCAGTTAATCAGTGAATATTTTTCCAGTCCTCTTTGAAGTTTGTGCAACAGTGAAGATTTCCCCAATATCCTAATTATTTTTAAACCATCCTAAGAAGAGAATGTATTAATCAGGGTGCTTTCTTAATTATCTATTATATTTGATATAACTTCTACATCTATTTTTTGTAGATTAAAAGAAGCAAGCTTTTAGAACATGAGAATATCTTCTTGAAAGAACATATGCTACAGATTGCAGATAAGAACTCAAAGCTGGAAGATCAGGTAAAGAGCACATTCTTGTAAATTCCCAAAAGTTTTTTGTTAAAAATGTAAGCTGTTTTGGGAATAGATGTAGAATGAGATTTTGAAACTGATTTCACATCTCATGGAGTACCATCATAAATGTGTAAATTTGCTTTAGTGTAATTTGCATTTCTCTTTCTTATCTTTATCTTTATCTCTCTTTAGCTGTTTCCCATCTTGCTACTGATTAGACCAAAAAAAATTATTTCTGTAAGCTGATTGCATCCTGTTTCCTCAGAAGCATATAATACAAAACCGATCATTGCAACAATTCTTTTGAAACAAGAACTTTCAATGTTCTCTCTTGACCAAAAGTTGGAGACAAATACTGGACAAGATGAAATACAGCCTAATGTGTTCCAGAGGGTGATTTTTTATATATCTCTTTTAAATACCAATTCCACTTTCATAAGTTCTTGTCTCAAAAGATATAAATGATTTTGGCCTGACCACTTTGGAACACTACAGATGGTTTGTTTTGATCAATGACCAAAACTATTATAAGGTAAAAATAAATGTAAGAAATACATTTATTTGATGTATTATTGGGTGAAAAAGATAGAATATAGATATTTAAATATAGATAATGTAATGTAATCAAATGGCAATATAAATTCTAGATTAATAATTCCACCATAAACACACTCTCCAACAATTGCTTCTGAACAGAATTTAGCATCCTTTTTTCTGATTATTTCAGAAGAGAGATTTACTAACAGAAAGTATTCACTTCTTCCAGGGGTGCTCTCCTCTGTGTTAAGAATATTTTAAAATGTTAACTAGTTGGCTAAGATAAATGCATAAATTATCATAGTAGTGGTTGGCTAGACTATGATTGTTCGTTAAAACAAAGTAGTTGACTGGTTTATCTATAGATTTTTTTATATTTTCACTGAAATAAGAGTTGAACTGAGTTGAAAACCCACAAAAAATTTAAATGTGGATTATAATAATGAAGTTAGATGGAATTATCTCAACAAGTTGATAGTCCAAAATGATTAGGGATACATATCTCAGAATTAAAATGGGACTATAATAAATGGTCAAAATAAGACAATCCTCAAATTTACTTGCTGGCCTATCTAGGATAGCTTTTTAAGAAGGCACTGAAAAAAGCTAAAAACTCATTCTCTTCTTTTTGGGATATCTTGAGTGTAGAAGTATTTGCCTCCTTTTTGTATTTTCTGAACTATAGCAAATGTTTGGCACTGAAGGTTATCAAGAGCTTGAAATAGATCCTACTGAAAAAGGCAGCTTGGGTGAACAAGTAACCAGTTAGTAAAACTGAATCTTGAGAGAATGTTATGAAATATTATACAATATATTAAGACCAGAGATCTTTCTTCAGTGACTTCTCCCCACACACTTTTTTTTGCACTACATGAGGAAAAGATGCATATTCCTATATTTGGAGAAATATAAATATCTTACACATAATTTGTATGGTGCTACACATTTTTGTAATGTATTTAAATATTGTCATTCAATTCCTCTTCATAAGGTTGTATTTATCTAGTGTTTGACAATTCTGAGACAATATGAGTATTGTGTGTCATCAGGGTTTGAGTTTCTTCTGACATGTCAAAAGATGCAATTACTAATGATTTTTAGCAATGGTTTTGAAAAGTGTAATGCCACAATACATAATATTGCTTTCAGTTCCTCTGACAATGCAGAAATTATGAATTCCCCTTACACTTCAGAACTGTATTAACTATTCCCAGTTTTCTGTTGATTAAAAATTACTATGCTTGTAGCATACACCAGAAAACCTTTTTTTAATTGAAAGCAAATATTTTAGGCAATATGGTTTTCCAAGATGTGACTGGAAATTAAAGTAGACAGCAGATCCTATTGGTACACGAAAGTGGAAAGTTATATCCTTGTATAGTAATTGAACAGTCTGAGTATCTTCTGACTCAGGATCCAAATGCAGTCTTTTTTTCCAGGCATTTTGTTTCAGGAAAAATTGCTAGGCAGCTAGCAATATAGGAAATTATTACAGCTTTAGAAAGCTGCAGTGTGGCTTGACAAGATGGTCATAATTCTATTCAGGAAAATGTAAGAATGAAGGGCAGATCAGTAAAAGAATCTGAAATGTCCTGTTTGAGTCAAAAATGGGACATAGGGGGTATTACGACTCTCCTTAGGTGCATTTTTCTTAGGCTTTCTATGAGAGATGTGAATTAGTTAGTCCTCCACTTACAACTGTAACTGAGTCTGGCAATTGCAGTTGTAAGTCATGAAAGTCATAAAGCAGGTCATGAGAAGTACCTTTTATGCGGTCCATCATAACTTTGGATACTCGCTAAGTGACCACTCTTAAGTTAAGGACTACTTGTAGTTGGCTTGTTATTTGGTACAGCGAACAGATCTACGTTAAGTGATATTTTGTGTTTGTATGTGTAACTGCTGAGGCAAATGTTTCAGTACAGCTCCTAATCAAGATGAGCCTAAGTTGGGAAAGTTTACTGTGGGCTGTAGCATTGCTGCGTTTATGTGTGTGTATGTGTGTGTGAGAGTTGTTCTGTTTTTAATTGCTTACGCTAACACATTTAATCTTTCACTTTGCAGATTTCTGACCTTTATAAGAGCCTTGAATATAAAGAGATAAAAATCTTGCAACTATCAGATAAGATTAAAAATTGTGAGAGAGAATTCAGACAAATTTCACAGCTATTTTGCAAAAACAGCAACCTGCTGGCAAGCACTCAGGTAAAATAATTCTTTCCTAGTACCTTCCTTACTTACCTCAGTGGAAAATCAGTGAGAATCTATTTGTGAGATTTTAACTTTGCTATAGCTGATGCATGAGATTTTTAAAAAAAATTGTTTTTGTTATATAGAGTATATTCTGAAAACATTGAATAGTTTTAATGTCAGTAATATTTTATTAATATTTTTTTTGTCTTTTCAAATTTGTGTTCTTTTATCAAACTCAGATGTCCTAGTCATGTCTCATTAACTGAGATGGTCCATAAGTCTGTAGCTTATGTCATAAATAAAAAATAGTAATTATGCATCTCATTCCTCTATGGAATGTCAGAATTTCAAAAATGAACCAAATAGTAAACAAGCAATTGCCTGCATTTCCAAGAAACTGCTACAGCAAAAAAATTGAGGGAAGAAAAGGCTGGAGGCTCAATTTTCTTAAATCCTCCAAAGAACAGTCTTGTCCCCATGTCACAGTGCTATTGTAGAGGGCACAACAGTTAGAGCAATTAGAACTTAACACTTCTACCTATTCAACTCATATACATATTACCTTCATAGATCGCCAAGCTATCTGTAGTTCAGGTAAAGAATGCAACACTTTCGCCTTCTTGAATTCTTAATTATGCAGAATAATAATACAAGTAGGATTTCTATTACATTCTCTCCTTCTGAGATGTAGAGAATTTTTATTTTCACCTAGTTAATATTTTGAACAAAGTTCACGGAAAATGTTGACTAATCTTTTCTGCTGAAAATAATTATTTGGAAAAATTCCAAAAGGAAGAAATCTTGTTCCTAATATATTCATAGAAGGTTTAATAAAGATATTAAATAACGCTAGTTGCCATATTTTCATTTTATTTTAAAATTATGTGCCTTCTCTTACCCTCCATCAACAATGCAACTGAAGACTTTGGCCATTCACATTGATAAAAATACCTTCCTGGAAACACAAGTAAGACAGCTGGTACAAAAGACAAATCAGCAGCAAAGCAAACTGGACCTGAGAACACTACTGGACACTGTTGATAACCTAAAGCAGAAAGTTGCTCTTCTTGAATCATATGATCAGCGTCTAGGTATTATGTTTTTCTCATAGATCTGGTTGGCAGCCCCAAGTAGAAGTCAGTAAAGATGATCATGCAGATAACAGCTCTCTAACTTTTGCTTTAGTCAGGCAAAATTCCTAGTTCTTAAAGTATTTCTTCAGCTTTTGTTGTCTGATTGAGTAATATCGATCTGTCTGTAGATGTAAGGATCCACTTTTGTGCACCTTAAATCAAAGACATAAAAGCCAAAATGGGCTGTGCCATCTAATAGGCTTATCAGTTAACTATATACTAATTCACTTAAATGCACGTTTGGGATCAGTCCAACCTACTCAACAGGTTTGTTATGGGAAAAACTGCTAGATATTCCCTTTGAGTTCCTGTAGATTTGGGACAGACAGGTAACAAAAGAGGACACCCTACCCTACCCCCCAGTCAATTTCCATGTGTGTCTGAGGGAAGGAGGGAGGGTAGATAGCAGGAACAAATAGATCTTTTGTGACTAAGAGCAGCACCATTTTTCTTGGTGCCCTTTGCAACAGGGCAGTAATAATATTTTTCAGTTCCTGCACTAGACCCCTTAATATCTTCCCCCTTGATCATTCTTCCTTGTTGTTTTCCTCTGTGTGGTGGAAACACTAATGCTAACCACTCCAAGTTGTCATGGCTAGTTGGTGGCCTATTGACTATCTGCTTTCAACACGTTAGCTTTGGAGTTTAAACATTGTTTGGTTTATGCTGCTTGGGGGGGGGCGAAAGCCCTAATAAGCAGGCATATACATAGAATGAAGGCTATTGCTAAGCTTGTAAGCCGCCCTGAGTCTTCGGAGAAGGGCGGGATATAAATGGAATTAAAATAAAATAAAAATAAATAAAAATATTTGTATATTATTTGAACTCAATCACTGCAGTTTCAATGCACAATTCACCATTTTCTATCAGGTCATTTATTTTTTTATTGTTTGTTTAAACAATGTATATGACCACTCATCTTTCTTCTGATTCCAGATGGCTAACACAATATAGTTTATTCAGTAAATAAAATTCAGTAAATTTTGGCTTAGTAAAATCTGATAATCTTGCATTTGAGTTTACCCTTATTGGTTTATTTTTCACTAAATATGGGATTGTTCTCTACAATTTTTTTCAGGAGGGACCAATTTTAAGTTGCAGAGCAGTCATATCCATATGTAATTAAAAAGGAGAAGCTAACTTAATACCAATTCTAAGTAGAGTTGGTTTCAATCAATAGAATAGATTGGGTCTCAAGAAAAGCAAATATTCTTCATACAGAAATTTGTGTGATGGATTGTGAATAACTGATATAAACAATAAGATATTAATTTGGAACATTTATGTTGAAGTAATACAAATGCTGCTTTCCAAGTCTGTATGTCATTCTCACCCCAACCCCACCCCACTGCCCAAAAAGCCCCAAAGAGCAAATCTTGAAATGTACCTCTCTTACACCTCTAGTTGTTCTAGAAGACTTGGCTGCCCAACAAGATGCTCTCTTCAGAATGCACAAGGCACAACTTAACAAAAACGAAGAACGGTTCAAGATTTTGGAAGGAGCAAGTTACAATGGAAAATTGATCTGGAAAATTATGGACTATAAAATTAAGAAGAAAGAAGCTATAGAAGGACACAGCCTCTCCATATTTAGCCAATCTTTTTATACCAGCCACTGTGGATATAGATTATCTGCCAGAGCATATTTAAACGGAGATGGCTCAGGACGAGGAACTCATGTTTCATTGTATTTTGTAGTGATGAGAGGAGAATTTGATTCATTATTACCATGGCCTTTCAAGCAAAAGGTTACACTTATGCTTCTGGATCAAAGTGGAAAGAAAAAACATATATGTGAAACTTTCAAAACTGATCCTAACAGCAGCAGCTTCAAAAGGCCAGAAGGAGAAATGAATGTGGCTTCTGGGTGTCCTCGGTTTGTTGCACACTCTGTGTTGGAAAATGCAAAAAATACCTACATCAAAGATGATACACTCTTTTTGAAAGTAATGGTAGATTTGACTGATCTTGAGGAATTATGAAAGTACCCATTATAAAACATTAGAGTGAACACTTGTATGCTGTCTGGATTCTTTCAAATTTATGAAAGCTGTTCTGTGGTCTACCAATTTGTTTTTTGTAATTTTGAAAGACTGTTCTATTTTTGTAGTTTTAAAATGTTGTCTTAATAAAACATGTTCATGGTTCAGAGTGAATTATAAACATCCAGCAAAATTTGATATTGTGATTATTATTATGCTCTATTATCTTTCAGTTTAATGACTGAGAAAGCTTTAAATGGTTAATTATGTGGCATCAAGTCAGTATTGACCTTTCGTGACTACATATATCTTCTCCAGGACAATCTGAGCTGAACCGGATTCTTCAAGTTTCGCAATGATGTGCCACTGTTTCTCAGTGCAACAGCATACCTCCAGTCCATGACATTCTGGTTTGACAATTAGATATTAACAAAATGATCCTTTAGAAATAAACCAAATACTAAATGTCTCTACTATTTGCTCTATACTCTCTATCAGTATCATTTGAAACCAAACTCAATTAACAGTTATGAAGAATGGAAACATATTTTCTGTTGCCTTCAGAATTCATTATTTTCAATCTGATCCTTCATGTCATATTTTTTGTAGCCCAATGCAAAAATACAGATTTAATGCATAAGTAAAAGGTAAAGGTAAAGGTTCCCCCGCACATGCGTGCTAGTCGTTTCCGACTCTAGGGGCCGGTGCTCATCTCCGTTTCAAAGCCGAAGAGCCAGCGCTTGTCCGAGGACGTCTCCGTGGTCATGTGGCCGGCATGACTAGACACCAAAGGTGCACGGAGCGCTGTTACCTTCCCACAGTAGCGGTCCCTATTTTTCTACTTGCATTTTTACGTGCTTTCGAACTGCTAGGTTGGCAGAAGCTGGGACAAGTAACAGGCGCTCACTCTGTTACGGTAGCCCAATGCAAAAATACAGATTTAATGCATACATCCTTTCAATTTTTAAATGGAACCCATCTGAAACATTGTCCCAATTTAGCTCATTTTTGCCTGCAAGAAAAATCCATTTATAGTAGCATATCCACTAATTTTTAGTGCCTTCAAGATGGGGATCTGCGCGATTTTTTTCTAGAATCCATTTATTGCAAATCGGAGACCACATCCCATGCATAGTCACGAATTTCAAGATTTACACTAACCTTGTGCTAAAGATGGCAATGCATAGGATCAATGTTTCTCTACATCCGGCTTGAATCACATTGCCCCTGATTTATCGCTAGCTTAATTGGGTTTATTCAAACCCAATTTCCTGAATTCATAAGACATCGAACCCTACTATTCATAAGCGAGCCTAAAAGGTGAGTGAGGACAGTAAGAATAGTTTGTGGTTCGCCATCTCCTTCAAGCACAGTCCAAGCTGCTTAGGACGAACGCAAACGCCTCTCACTCTATGCTTCCTTCTCTGCTATGCGCTTCTTTCGAAACTGCCGAGAAGCGGCGGGAAACGAAGCCCCCTGGTATTCGCTTACAATCATTTCCGGGATGTGGGCGCCGGCCTCGTCCCGACAGGCGGCGGAGCTCAAGATTGTGGTTCCGGGTTCCTGGAGATCACGGGGCCGCAGCGGGTGTTTTTCGTAAATCGCCGCCGCCTTCGCCTCCGCTGTCTTCCAGAAACCCCTCCTGAGAGTAGCCGGTGGTGAAGTTGTAGGTGGGCTTCTCAGGATTGCTGGACACGTTCGTGTGGCTCTCGGTGTTCTTGCCTAGTTCTGGGGACGCGTAATTCGCAAACATAAGCCTAAGCATTACGAGCGCCGTCTTCCTTTTTGAAACGGCTACGGGAGTGCAAATAAACCCGAGAGACTCTGGGTTGTGAGGTTGCGAGGAAAAGTCTGGGTGGAGGTCTGGGCGGTGGGAAAAGAGAGATCGCACGTCTACTTGTAACCCGGAGCCTTTAGAGACGCCCCGGATGAAATGAATTCCAGTTTTTGCCACGACCATACTGCTGTTTGCATGCAATCGGAGAGGTTACAGTCATCGTTTCTCCTTTTGCAAATAAAGGATAGATACAACCGACTTTTCCATGCACCTGCAATGGGGATATTTTTTTCCTTTAAAAGAAAAAAAGTAAAAACAGCGGAGACGCGTAATACCTAAAAGATTTATTACGGTATAAGCGGTTGCGATTTGTGCTATTTAGAAAAATATGCTTACCTTGCTTGTATATATTGGGGTTTAGTGCATCATTTTCTGCCTTAACGTGACACAGTGAAGCATAATGAAATATACAGACTGGGTTTCTACACTGACTAAAATTAGTTAATTTATTGCTTAGTGAATCATACAAAAACAGATTGCATTCTATCTCTGTCTTCCCTGTGGTTCAACATTAACAATTTAAAACTCAGGCTTTTTCTTTGTTTCCTTGGAAAACAATAGTCCGTGCTCTTTGGTAATTTCACAGGATTCTACTCTTCTGTAGTTTTTTGTTCTCACCTTTTAATTTTCTGGTTTCAGTCAGCAATCTTCTGACAAAATCTTAACTTATGTATATAATGGGTCCTTTATTTAATGTTTAACTGATTCTTCATAAAATGTAATACAAAATGTTCATAAAGTAGCATATGTGTTGATTGATTGATTAAACAAATAAGACTAAAGGCAACACTTTATGAATGTGGCAACTCTGTAGCCTTTAATGAAAAACTACTTAAGGAATAGGCTTAGGGTTTTGGTACTGCTGTTTTGATTTTGCTATGATAGATTGATATGGCTATTGGAAGTACTTGGCATTATGATTCAAAATAAATTCCCACAATTAATGTGGATAATTAATTTATAGTTTGATCTCATGTAATATCAACCACTTTAGTTTACAATTTGTACTTTGTGAACTTAACAAAGTAGTAACAAAACCATTATGAGATAAATCATGTTAAGTATAGACAACCAATGTACACTTGGTAAAAGTTGTAGAGTGAACCTATAAGTATTTGGCTTATGTATAAGTTCCAAAAATTGGGATTGAAGTGTGCATTAAGGGGTATTTAATTTGTGCTACTGTAAATTTTTATAAACTCTTATTAAAGATTCATGCCAAATTTCCTTATGTGATATGAAGCCACTTTTCAGAAGCCTTCTCCTTAAATTGACTATTCTATTATGACAGCAGATTTATCCTATATAGAAGCCTATGAAGTTATAATAATAAAGTTGGAAGGGACCTTGAGGTCATCTAGTCCAGCCCCCTGCTCAGGCAGGAAACCCTATATCATTTCAGACAAATGGCTGTCCAGTCTCTTCTTGAAAACTAAGTTGATTATCACTTTGAAGAATTAGATTACATGTGCATATACGTAACATTTTACTGCATTAACCCAGTTTTTTGAGTTCTCGTGACACACTGAATTGTAAATTAACCAAATTATGTATGTATAATTAGCCTAAAATATAATTGGTTAGCTTGTGATTTACTGTGTTATGGAAAGATAGCCATAAAGCAGTGTAGAGTCAGGACCACAAGCAAGTGCATTGATGGTCTGTTAGAATAATTAGTGTTGTTACATAAGAATTTGATGCTTCTTACAAGTATTATGTTGAAGCTGGCATTTAAAGAAGCTCTACAGATTATAATTCAGTAACAGAGTGTATTGGTATTAGAAATAGGCAGTGGAAGTTAAGAGGTCATTTTCATTTCTTTTATAAACTGTGATTATATGATGTATATAATATCTCACAGACATGGATGACCACCATGAAGCAAAAAATGAGATACGGTGTGCAACATCACAAGAGAAAACAAAAGTCAGAGGTAAGAATGATTGTTGTCCCTTTAATAGTAGCGTCAATAAATATATTGGAATTTTGATTCTGGTACAAGCTAAACACAACAAGAGATAGAACTTTTAGTAATTCTTCTTTAAAAAAAACTAAAGTTGATAATGTAAAATCAATTTCCCATTTTCAAGGCTCCAATATTCATAAATAAGCTTAAATTATTTTAAATTAAAACTGATTGTAACATGAAGTAATATTGATGTCTGGAAGTATTGTAGCACATAATGCAGCAGTTTTGCTGAAGCTAACCTGGCATGGTTCAGATAAGGCAGGAATATTGCTTTTAATATTAACTTTACTGTTTTCCTTTGATTTGTTTTAATGCACCATGTGTTACCTATAGTTAATGAGTGATTAAAGTGAAATAACATTTTTTTAAAAAGCAGGATCTAGATATATTGTATATCAATTGCTATTCTGTGCTTGTATTCTAGATGGAAAAAAGGCAGAATGTACCAAATAAATTCATGTATTTGCTTTTTTTATTTAATTATTTCTTACTTAATGTATGTTTCAGTCATTCAGTACTCAAGATAGCTGACAAGCATTTAAAGGAGTATCTAACACTAATGCTATTCAACATATGAAAAGGGAATTCTAATCAGTCTTCCTGTATTTTTTGTTTCCTTAGAGGAAAGTAAAAGGAAACGGAAGCGAAGCAGAAGCAGATCCTCCTCCGTCTCTTCCTCTACTTCTTCTAGTTCTTCTACATCCTGTTCTTCAAGGTCTTCTTCCAGGTCTTCTGCCTCACAGAGCAGAAACAGTTCAAGTAGCAGAGGTGGGATTATTTTGTTAACAACTATAAATTCATTTTGTAGATGGTGCCTTTAGATGTTATATAGCCAAAAAATAGTTATTGATCTAGCAGAAGTAAATACGTCTTCCCTAAATATCCAATTATTTAGCCACTGTTGGAAGTTACTGAAAACCTGAACTTATGACTAGTCTTCAAAGTCCTGGCTATTGCAGCACCCCCATGGCCATATGAACAACATTCAGGCCCACTTTTGTGATTCCGTGTGAGCCAGTGGACCCAGCAGCTGAGTCTGGGGAATCAGAGGAGGTGGAGGAAGGGCCTGGAGAGTCATCAGAGTCAAAGGAAGGCTCTGATGAGCTCCAGGACTTAGAATATGATGAAGAGCCTGGCCCCTCCACTTGTGCTCAGGCTGAGACCCAGCTGTGCTGGGAAGCTGAGTCAGACTCTGAGGACTCACAGTTGGAAGACATCATAGATGCAAATGCCGACAGGCAACAAGAGTAGGACAGAGGGAGGCAATGGGGCAGCTCCAAGGGCGGAGGAGAAGGCATTGAGAAGCCATGCCTTGGGGCTGCATAATAAAAAGGGAAGGTGTGCTGGTTGCTGAAGGCAACCATTTGCAGAGGACTCAAGTTTCATGGAATAATGTTCTGTTTGCCTTGCCTGTGAACAATTCTCTGTTTGAATCATGTTCTGTTTGCTTTTGGATAATTCTCCGTTTGAATCGTGTTCTGTTTGCCTTTGGACAATTCTCCGTTTGCCTTTTCTTTTGGGACATTTTGCAGGTCTGTAAATAATAAAAGGGGTTTGTTTTTCCTGCATTTCCAGCCTACTTGTTAAAAGAGGGGTTTGTCCTTGTGAGTTAACAAGGACTCACATAGGCTGGGACAGAACACCCACTTGCATTTAGGACCATCCTTACTGCTGTTGCCACACATACACGCATCCCTAACAGACAGTCATCTTTTCCTGCCACTCACCACCCTGGCTATGCACAGAGTAGACACTGTGAAAATAACCTACAGAATGGTAACTGAGAGCAGACAGGTGTGCATCATACACCACTAAGAGCTTCATGCTAGTGCAAAAGAAGGTTCTGGCCAGCACACAAAGCCAGCAAAAGAAAGTAGGACTAGCAGGTATGTGAAAGGCAGGGCAGCAGCATGAAGGTAGCAGCCCAAAGAGAAGAGCTTGGGAGAAGATAAGTGGGTGAGTGGAGTTGCAGTAGTTCTTTACTTTCTTCCAAGAATGGCTTGGATCAGATGGGTCCTCACCTAATGATCGTTTGGGATTCACTGAGTGACAGCAACCGGGATTGCCAGAATTGTTGTTGCTTAACCATGTAGTCATGTGATATTTTACTTAACGACCGGGCCGCTCACTTAATCTTGGAGTTGCTGGTCCCATTAGAATGGTTGAGGACTATCAGTAATGGATTTTTCACGAAAATATTCAGAAGTTGAGATTAAAAATGAAATATAAATATTTGTTATAATGAATACTGGTATGTATAGAAAATCAAGTAATATGGTGAGTTTATGTAATTCATCTGATATTTCTGCTAGCAGCGGCCGTTCATTTCAAATGAACTTTATGGGGAAATATCACCTAACCCTCCATGACATAAGCAGCATTTTCCATTATATCCTTGGGGACCAATAATCCAATCCATTTCCCTAGGATAGTAATTCTAATTGGGCAAAACAGTTTCAACAAATCATTATGACAGTGAATTTCATAGTAATGTGTCGTTCTTTATCTAGTTACAATGACAGAGTGGAAGAATATCTATATGCAGCCCACTCCTTCACATGTCACAGAATATTCCAAAATTATTGTTTATTTTTTTAAATATACATCATGTCCCCTTCAGGAGCTTGGGCCAATGTGCATAATACTTCCTTCTGTAATTCTTTTCCACATTGAAATCTATGAGGTTAGAGTAGACTTAAAAATAATGGCTAGCTAAATTTCAGGAATTAAGTTTCTACAACCGACTAAGGATTTCAATCTAGGTCTCCTCACACTGATGGCCCAACATACTACTAATTAAATTACATATACTTAAAAGTTTTCATTTTCTTTCCTTCTTTTTCTGGAACGGAAACACACATAAACATACAAATGCAACAGACTTCAATCAGAAAAATTCATATAAATAGAAGACCAAATTATGTTAATCACTGATCCTACATTACCCAGATTTATTCAAAACAAATCGTCATTTTGTAAATTATCAAAAATAATAAAAAAGCTTACCTTTCATTTTTATGGCAAGCACCTATGTATTAGTATCCAAATAATAAAATTCCTAAAAATTGTGTATTTCAATGTTAGTGACAAAAATCTATAATGTTGTTCAAGCCTTAATATGCATTTATTACATTTTTAATGCTTAGATTCTTCAAAAGTAAAAACTAAGAAGAGAAAAAAGGAAAAACATAACAAAAAGGTAAAACTAAAATTATTAATTTAATTCCATTTATATCCCGCCCTTCTCCGAAGACTCAGGGCGGCTTACAAGCTTAGCAGTAGCCTTCATCCTATGTATATGCCTGATTATTAGGGCTTTCGGACCCCGCCCCCAAGCGGCATTATTACAAAGTCAGCTTAATTGCCCCCAACAATCTGGGTCCTCTAAAATTACTAAAAGTATTAAGTAAAAATATGAACAGTACTGTCATGTGCATTTGATTCACATTATAAAGGAAAAGCAGTTATATCAAAATTATTATTTCTACTTTTGCACTCAAGGAAAGTATTAATCATGCTGCTTTGGAGCAACTCTGCCTTAACAAATGTTGGCAACATCAATGGGGCAGGCTTTTTTCTCTCTCTCTTTCAATCTCCCCCAACAGCTGTGATCCTCAGTTTGATCACTTTGAACCCTTGTGGCACAGTAGTTAGAATGCAGTATTGCAGGCTAACTCTGCCCACTGCCAGAGTTCGATCGTGACTGGTTCAAGGTTGACTCAGCTTTCCATCCTTCCAAGGTCAGTAAAATGAGGACCCAGATAGTTGGGGGCAATATTCTGACTCTGGAAGCCACTTAGAGAGGGCTGTAAGAGCACTATAAAGTGGTACATAAGTCTAAGTGCTATTGCTACTGCTGTAGCTATTGGTCTTAACTCAGTGATGTACTTGCATAACCAAATTCATGGGAACAGTATTTCGTTATTCATTCAGTACCCCAATTACGTTGACTGAAGTTATTCACATGTATAAGTTTCATATATTTTGTAATAGGCATCTGGCATTGACAGTGTACATGGCAAGGCCTCTGGAAAAGAGTTTCTTGCTGCAATGTATCATGAGAAACAAAGGAAGTTCCATATGTTATGAATATCATAAAAAGGTTACCTTTAATTCCTAGGTCACAGTTAAAAAAGCTTGTCTGGGAAGATGTTGAGCACCAAACTGTTATCATATTATTATTTCTTGTAGATTGAGAGATTTAAGAACCCTATTTCCTCAGTTAATTTTTCTTTTGTTAAATTTATATTATTTTTATTCAGGAGCTAAAGGTAGCATGCATATTGTTCTATTTTTTTTTTCCATAACAATCCTCTGAAGCAGGTTGGGCTGACTGCTTCAAAGCCACTTACCCTTTGTTCTTTCTCATTTTGGAACAAATCACAATGCCAGAAAGAGCCTGGAAAGCATATCAAGGGACTACAAGAAACTAGGCAGGAAAACAAAATAGTTTGTAGTAAAGGTGATGTTTTCATCAATGAATTCAGCTAAAGGTTTTATCCTAAAGAAGGAATGAAAGATTCTAGAGGTGAACTGCTGGCTTGAAGAAAACTGCCATCTTGAAAACCTGAACAATCTACAGGAAGGCCTGTACCTTGCAAAGACTGGGAAAAATGGAAGAGAGCTTTAATTTAAATTTGGAGGAAGGTGCTCTAAGGGAAGACATGATACCTGAAGGCTGTCACAGGAAGGAGAATGTGAATTTATTCTTCTTAGTGCTCGAAGGTAGATCAAGAACCAGTGAGTGGAAGTTTTACTAGTTTGGAATAAATCTTTTGGAGATTCAAACTAGAAATGAGGAATTTGCTGAACACCTAACTCCTGGAATCCAGGAGTGCTCTATCCCTCGGAGGTTTTCAAAGAAAGGTTGGACAGCTATTTATCTGGAATAATCTGAGGATTCCTGGCCTAGGCTATAGGTTGAACAAGAAGACTTCTAAGGTAACTTCCAAATCTTTGATAAATCATCTAGCGTGCTCTGTAATTGAGGATTGATTTGAATCTCCCTGGGAACAGTCCTTCATTTTAACCACAAAGTGCCATACACTTTGATAGGAGGAATAATTGATTTATTATTTCATATAATAACTCTAGAACTTAACGTGAATATGTTTGAGTTTTCCATGGTCCCTTTATAATATAAACTTTATATTAATAATATTATTGTCATAGTCAAGTTGCCCCTTTTTCTTTAACTGAGGAGAACATCTAAATTGATACAAGTGGGTGATAGGCATTTAGATTTTGGGCCAGGATAATTGTCACGTTCCTTCCCAACCAAGTCCTGATGTGCTGCCACCTCCTGGCAGGGGGTGTTCCTGAAGGATTAGCAACAAATATTGGGAGCTTATCCTAGGAGTATAGCAGGGTCATTCAAGGCATGAAGGGCTGCCCAGGTAAAGAAGCAAGCACCTATATTGAGGAGCAGTGATATTAAAAAAATGCTAGAGGCAGGTTATCACTTTTGTGACAGTAGAAAAGAAATCAATTCATATAGCATAGGACAAGGCAGTGGAAAACCACTTATGTATTTTCACCAAAAAAAAAACCCACAGGGATAAGCAATGATATTAGCAAAAGTTGGAATTTGAAGAAGCAGGATTGGAAGAGTATTAGTGCTTATGAACATCAGTGTTTAAGAAGATTAGTGAGAATATTATGGACAACCAAGAAAACAGATTATTGAACAGATCAGCCCAGAGTTCCCACTCAAGGCACAAATGAACAAGCTCAGATTATCCTACTTCTAGAGAAGACTGATACTGGGAAAAGTCGAAAGAGAGAGAAGAGTGCCACCAGCAACAAGGTGTATGGATTCAGTTGAGTGACAAGGAATGCAGTGTTTGAAGAGTTGAAGGCCAGGTTAAGGACAGATTGTCAAGGAAAAAAATCTATATTGTATGTGGTTGCAAAGAGTCAAAAATAACTTGGTGACACATAATCAAATTTTCAGCTATCTGTTTATTTTTTAATAGAAAAGTAAAAAAGAGAAGATGAAAAGAAAGAAAGAAAAGAAGAGAAAGAAAGAGAAATCAGGTCCTGTACAGCTTTCTAAAGTAAGTGCAAAAACTGAATGCAAAGTCTGTGTTTTTCCTCTTCTCAGAATGAGACAATCTGTGAAAAGTGACTGGAATGTCTTTGATTAACTGTTTTCTATAATTCTCAGATTATATTTTACTATAATGCTATTTCATGGTTATCTTTTCTTCTTTTCCTTCCTTATATTTTCTTTTCTGGCATATTTCTCCAAGTAATCAAGGATGGCACATTTGAATCTCCCACCCATCCCCTTTTAGCTTTCAAAACTAGCAGTTTAGGTAGACTTAATCAGTAATGATTGACACAAAGTCCTTCAGTGAACTTCTAAACCAGAGATTTCAACCCAATTTTCTAAATACCAACTTTGACGCACTAAACATGTCACCAGAGCGTCAGCTATGATAAAACAGAATGAATTTCAATAGAAAGAATGACCAGATTGACATCAGGAAAGCAAGAGTATAATGCTATTAGCTTTGAGCTAGTGATTTTAATTTTTATTCCAGTGATAGTTAACTTATTAATTATAGAGTATGGAAATGAGTTGTGGCTAATTAGACATATACCATAAAAGTACTTCCACACTTGGTATTTAGATAATGGGAGTAAAATTAACCAAGTCAGGGGATATCAAGTTTCCTATCTCTATCTTGGACTACACTTAGATGCCCTGGGTTTTTTTCTATCATTTGAACATTGTTTTGGGAAGTTCCAATTCTGTGATTATTGAGAGAGCAGTACCATATTTGATCTAAGTCAAGGATCAAATTAGCTCTTTTTGAGGAAGGAGAAGAGACCTGCTTTTGGGAGCTGGAGATCTGATGATAGAATAACCTTCTAAGATCCTGTGGAAATCTGAAATATTTGCCTCTGCTATAATGGAACTTGGGGAAGCAAAAAGGTGAAGAATTAAAAGGCTCAAGATTACCCTTGTCAACCCTTGTGTTTGTCCAAAAGTGTGTAGGGGAAATTAATATCAGCAATGGAATATAAGTAGTTCTGTTTGCATAAAACTTAACCCTGATAACTTCATAGGTATATCCATACTTCTTTGGCAACAGTATTGAAGTAACTTACCACTATTTATTTTCAACATTATTTATTAATATCATAATTTTTGTGCCACCAAATTTCATACATGTGAAGTAGTATACAAAAATTTGCCTGGGCTGTAACCCTGGTATTTCCTCATTTTACCCACCCAAGAACTAACCAGGTGGGACTTTGCTTAGGTTTCTAAGATCAACCAAAGTTAATAAGTTCAAGGTCTTCATTTTTTTTCCAGTGATGCAAAAAAAAAAAAAAGAAGAGAAAGTGAATTAAAATGCTGCTCTTTCTCTTTTTTTTTCTTTTTCCTACTGTTGGGAGCCATCATTGATTGCTTTGCCTAAGGCAGTTCTTCTGTGTTCAGATAGAATTAGTCTACCAATTTAATTATTTGTGAGCAGAAATCATTATTTTTATTGGTTTAATTTATATGCCAGAAGGCTTTCTTAATGTGACAATATTTGCTAGCACTGTGTGTTTTGGTATATGGGACTAATAGGACATCCATGTCAACTCAGTGAACATGCAGGTTGGGACTCTGGCTTTATCCAGCCCAAAGAAAATAGAGGGGAAAAGCTAAAATATAGCTTTTAGTAGATCGTGGCTTTATATTACAGTTTCATTCTTTCAAGAAAAGTCATGGTCCTATAAAGACCATAACTTTGGCTAACAAAGCCACAAATAGATATAAATAAAGATGATAGATGATAGAGATAGGTAGGTAGGTAGGTAGATAGATAGATAGATAGATAGATAGATAGATAGATAGATAGATAGATAGATAGATAGACAGACAGACAGACAGACAGACAGACAGACAGACAGACAGACAGATAGATAGATCCCATCCTTACTGCTTAATATGCTTTACTTTCCATTTCTCAAATTTATTTGAAATTTTGGCTAAAATCAGGCAACTAAGCAAAAAAAAGCAGAAGAATTCTGTTCGTATGAGAAAAAAAATCTTTTAAAGTTGTTTCCTTGGGAACAGTGTTCTTTCGTTTGGGGAACATAGAGTAGCTTTGGTTTTTGTTCTTTTAATCAAGTTTTATTCAGCCCAAATTCACACTTCCTTGTGATTGCTGTGACACTAAAAAGGGAAATATAATTTGTAAGTCCTTATTGATGTATTTTAAAATGTACATTTTATTTATAGATCACAATATTGTATTGTTTTAGTATTTCAAAGACAAAAAGAAGAATCATAACTACAGTATGATCACAGGAAAGAAAATTAAGATGAAAATAAAGAAGAGTAAAAAGGATAAAGAGGTACTCTTTCACATCAACCTGTTTAAAAATTAAAAAAACATTTTAAACATTTAAAATGTTTACAGATGGTGTTTATCTGCATTTATAATGCATTAGCATTTAGGGTGTTCAGTAATTCAGTAATGATTGTAAAATAGAGATCATTTCTATATTGTTTCTTATATGTTCCATCTAAAACGTTGGAACTCCCAACACCTTTACAGTGAATCTGGAAAATAATGACCTCTGAAAAATAAAGATCAGTCCTATGTAATTGGGCTACTTCACAAATAGGCAAGACTATATATGCTTATAACTTAAGACAACTATTTCTAACCTTCAGACCCACACACAAAGTTACAAAATGTTGATGCCATTGAAATTTGAAGTGTGAGTCAACAGGTATCAGAGGAAAGGCAGCAGTACAAGACCATTATTTAATACTGAAATATGTGGATATGAGCAGTGAGATACGGCATGTGATTTGCAAATCCCCTGTTGGAACAAAATAAAGGAACACAATGGAAACTCATTTTTAGAGTTGACACTAGTCTTCTCAAGGTCATATCGTGGAATTGGTCAACTTTAGTTACATTAACTTTCTGTCCTCTGTTAATTGTTTGGCTTGTGGACCATCATATCTATCTTTATTACCTTAGACCAGGGGTAGGCAACCTCGGCTCTTTTATGACTCATGGACTTCAACTCCCAGAATTCCTGAGCCAGCCAAGCTGGCTCAGGAATTCTGGGAGTTGAAGTCCATGAGTCATAAAAGAGCCGAGGTTGCCTACCCCTGCCTTAGACTATTACAAGATTGCAAGAAATGTTTATTTAGAATATCTCTTACAGACTTAACTATGCAGTTTCCACAGTGGTTCCTCCCTCTCATATATAGCTGCCTGCTGTCCTTGAGACTAAAAGAAAGCTAGAGGGGGCAAGGGAGAGGGTACTTTAACTCCACGTGAAAAGATTTAAACAGACCTACAGAAGTTCTGCCAGGGTTGTCTGGAAACCTCATTGTAGAGCAGGAGTAGAGAGCTTCCACACTGTGTCTATAGAAGCTTCCCTCAGAAGAATCTATGCCTTCCAGAAAAGTATTTCTTGTACATTATTCTGTGCAGAAGGACAAAAATGGAGGTCTTTTTGCAGAAGAAAAGGTAGAGACTAGTCATTCCCCTTCTCTTCCTACCAGGGGGTGAAGGGGGAAGGGTCAGGGAAGCCCTTGTTCAAGTGTCAAGGAGCGCCCTCTGTTGAAAATACTGTATGATCCACAGAAGTATGTGGAATAAGAGAAACTGGACCTTTGCACAAATTCAGTATCTCTCTCCTTTCTTAGGAGATGAGATAAAATATGCTAAATATCCAAGTGTTTATTTATTAAATATATACTGGCTGTATATCATTTCCAGTTTGTAATTTGCAACACTATGTAAGTACATACAATTTTAGGCATACTAATTTGCCCTTGCTACCCTAGAATAGTATCTATTACAATTTCTTAGCTTAATTTATTCCTGACATGCAGCAGTTAAAAACTTATTTATGTACCTATGAATGACTGGGTAGCAGAATAATTTGAAAATAGTAATGGGGGTACCATTTTTGGGGGATACTCTTTGAAGATGATCTGGAAAATGGATTTTCGATCACTTAAAATTATATTTTTAATGACTGCTTTTTTTTTCCAGCGAGATCGGAACCGAGCAGAACTTCTTGATTTTTTGAACTCTACTTTTTAGTGAACAAGCTGTTAAATGAGGACCAATAAGTCTGTCAGCTTATTTAGTCATCTTGCTCCTTAAAGCACCAAATACAAGCTCAGGGTGAAGCATGAAAGAACATCTTGATGCATGAGGAGTTGAAATTGTCCCACTATGAAGATAATTGACAGCTCCTTTAAAAAGGGCAAAATAATTGGTGACACTTTATCAACAAAGAGCCATATTTATGTTGAAGAGAACCTAACCAAACTAGGATGAAGGCATAACCATCCATTAAAGTGAAAGGATATGTTGGAATTTCGGCCTACTTTGAATATCCAAATTGCATGCAGAATGCGACTTTACCATTGGTTGCCCTTGGTCATTTTTCTGATTAAAACCAAATACTACTAGCAAAGAAATTCTTAAAGAAGAATCAGACCCATGTATATAGATATTTTTAGTATTGAGAATATTTGCAAACAGCAAAATACCTCCTCCTGAGTAATGTACATTCTAAAGCATTGAGTAAGATTTTTTAAAATAAATTTCTTTTGTAAAGTGTTTTCTTTTTCAAGTTAGTAACAAACACTCTAAGTTCAGTTTATTTAATGAGGTGCTAGGCATTTCATTTAAAAACTCTGGGTGGTACCACTGTTAAATGAACATTATGAAATTAGCTTACCACCCACTGCTGCTTGGTTTTGTTCTTATTTTGGGTATGATTAACATTGATCAGTATTGTGACCTTTCTTTCAGAGAGGCATGTATCAAAGTCCACATTATGAAAATCCCAGTGGGCTATCAATTTCAGTTGAGTGTAATGGTATGGCTAACAGAGTGCTCAAAAAGACTGGTTGTGTTATATAACCTCACTGTGTGAAAGTTTCATTTTGTAAGAAAAATCCAATAAAACTTAACTGCTTTTGAATTTGATGTAAATTGTTTTAGTGAAATATTAACAAGTGTGAAGAAACCATAGGGTTAGTATGATGCTGTGGAGAACTACAGCTGCTACATAGTTTTTTTCTTTCCCCAAAACACTTAATAAGAAAAATATCTAGCAAGTTATGGCTTGTCTTCATTTTTGCATTTTTTATATTGCACTCCTAGGTGGCTTGTTTAGTACAAAAAAAACCCTAAAATACTAACAGTACATTTACAATTTAAAACAATTTATTGAAATAATTCTAAATAATTAAGGATTGTTTAATTTATCAATAATTAAAACATAGTTATTATTCACTCTTCCAATGGTCATTGAAAGAACTTTGTGGGGTTTTTAAATATAATCAAGGTTGGGGACACCTGGATCTCAGGTTGGGGGAAGAGATAATTCTACAGATGGAATAGCTGCCAGGAATGTCTGTTTCCAAGTTCCTTTGCCCTAACAGGGGTAGGCAACCTCGGCTCTTTTATGACTCATGGACTTCAACTCCCAGAATTCCTGAGCCAGCTGGCTCAGGAATTCTGGGAGTTGAAGTCCATGAGTCATAAAAGAGCCGAGGTTGCCTACCCCTGCCCTAACTTTTTAAAGAGGGGACTCTCATCAATTTTTTTATTGCTTGGACAGCAAAGGCAGATTCTGTTTGGAGAGATGATTCATTATGCAACCTAAACCCAAGCCATCTATGGCTTTTTAGATCATTATCACCCTCCTTAATTTGAACCAGGAACCTATCAGCAGTGCTTGTAATATTAGTGTTACACTGTTGAAACAGCTCTCACCCACTTACTGATTCTGAACAGTTTCTGGGTAGTGTTCAAAGTCATGACTAAGAAGAGTGCATTGTAGAAATGCAGTCATAAAGTAAGGGTGGTGGTGAATGATTGGGTAAGGAGACATCCTTTATATCTGTATCATCCCAAATCAGTGGATGACCTCCTTTGATGATTTAATATAGATGATGAATAAGACGGGGAAAGGAGAGAGCAGAACTCTGAGCCACCCATTGAATCACTGGCCAAGAGCTAAATCGCTCTCCATCTCTGTTGCAAAAGAGTGCTTCCAACTCTTCGCCCTCACATGTATTCCAGCCTGAGCCCTCGATTGCTGGTATCAGGTGCTGCTGAGGGATCTAATAGAACCAGAAGGTAACACACTAACCAGGTCCTGATAGAGATCATTGAAAAACTCAGTGCTTTTTTTGTAAAAGAAAAAGGTGCCGGAACTCACACATGTCATACAACTCGCCTTGCCTACCCTACAAGGTTCCATCCAAAAAAGGTGCCGGAACTCCGTTCTGGGCATTCTGTGAGGAAAAAAAGCCCTGGAAAAACTAATATAGTTTATGTCCCTAACTGGATCAAAACTGATTGCAAACAATCCAGAGAATGTAACTTTTCCAAGGCCCATTGGAATTGCAGCACCACCATCTTCTCTAAAGGAGGGCATGGATTGCCTCAAGTCCTATTTATTCAACTGTCTGCCCTAAGAAGCCAACAAAAGGCATAGATCCAGACCAAATGTGGCAGAGCATATGCTGCTAATCGCTCCACTTTCTTAGACTCCACAAGATCAGAAGAATTCCGTGTAGGCTTGCAGGAAGTTGTCCAAGTAATTTCATTTGATTCTGCTAAGCTGGAGATAAGATCTGAGCAAACACAAATTAATTTATCTGCGAAACATTTTGCAAACCTAACAGCAATGTTTACATTGGGAACCCATTTTGCCCCAGTCGGGTGCAGATTGCACTGAAGAGTATTGCCAAATGTCAGTCTACTGATGCAATGAAGTTTCAGTAATGGTTGCCATGCAGGAGGGAAAGTGGAATGTATTTACAAGCAATGTTTATAGTCTACTTGTGCATGATTCTGGGCACCCAATAAAAGCAGTGTAACAATTAAAAGAGGAATAAAACAGCCATCCAGGGAAAGGAAACCATTCAAATTAGTTTAACTCATTCTCAATGGTAGGTGTGCATAGTATCCTAGTCTAGTATTCATGGAAAGAGACAGGTTTTCAAGGCAAGGTCAGAGTTCTGTGGATTTCATAGGCTCTACAAGTGACCCTGCTTAGTAGGACTCGAAGCATGCCAATTCTGTTTATTACTCATTTATTACATTTATATACCGCCCATTTCACTTTAAAAAAGGATTACTGGATTTCACTGGACAAATACAACGGAAGGCAGACAGGCCCACAACTCCAGAACTTGATCCATATGGGGCTTATAGATGACAACCAGTACTTTAAACTGCATTTGGAAGCTCTGATTGACCACTGGAGGAATACGCATGCTGAAATTTTGAATGGGAATAGAATAGAATAGAATAGAATAGAATAGAATAGAATAGAATAGAATAGAATAGAATAGAATAGAATAGAATAGAATAGAATAGAATAGAATAGAAGCTGGAAGGGACCTTGGAGGTCTTCTAGTCCAGCCCTCTGCTCGAGCAGGAGAACCTATACCATTTCAGACAAGTGACTGTCCAATTTCTTAAAAACACCCAGTGATGGAGCGCCCACGATTTCTGAAGGCAAGCTGTTCCACTGGTTAATTGTCCTCACTGTTAAGAAGTTTCTACTTAATTCCAAGTTGCTTCTCTCTTTGGTCAGTTTCCAACCATTGTTTTTTGTCCTGCCCTCTGGTGCTTTGGAAAATAGTTTGATTCTTTGTGGCAGCCCCTCAAATACAGGAATACTGCTATCATGTCGCCCGTTTTTTCTTTTCTTTAGACTACCAAACCCAAGTCCTACAGCCGTTCTTCATATGTTTTAGACTCCAGGCCTTTGATCATTTTAGTTGCACTTCTCTGAACTTTTCCCAAGGTCTCAATATCTGTTTTGTAGTATGGTGACCAAAATTGGTTTCAGTATTCCAGGTGTGGTCTTACTCGGATTTTATAAAGCAGTACTAATACTTCACGTGATCTTGATTCTATGCCTGATTTATATAACCCAGGATTGTATTAGCTTTTTTGGCTGCTGCTGCGCACTGCTGCCTCATAGTCAAGAGATCGTCCGCTAGGACTCCAAAGTCCCTCTCACAGTTACTGTTTTGAGCCAGGCCTTGTCTAATCTGTACTTAAACCTTTGATTTTTTTTCCCTGCCTAAATGTAAAACTTAGCTTTTCTCCGCTGTTCTCCATTGTTCAAGTTTGTCAAGATCTTTTTGGATCCTGAGCTTGTTGTCTGGGGTGATGGCTATTCCTGCCACTTTAGTGTCATCTGCAAATTTGTTGAGTTCTCCTTCTATTCCAGACATGTCAAACACAAGGCCCGGGGGCCGGATGCAGCCCGCAAAGTGGTTTCATGTGGCCCACGAAGCCATCCTGGAAACAGTGAGGGAACGGCCCCCATTGCCTTGGCCCTGGCCCAGAGACCCTCCTTCTGCCAGAGACCCTCAGATCTGTCCCACTCCAGCCCAGGCCCCCATAGGCACCCTTGATGCGAACGATGTAGAGCTGGCCATGCCCACCCAGTAGGCCATACGCACTCTAGCCACGCCCACCCAGTAGGCCACGCCCACTCTGGCCATACCCACCCGGCCCCGAGGGTAATCGCAATGCTGATGTGGCCCTCAATGAAATTGAGTTTGACACCCCTGCTCTATTCCCTCACGTAAGTCATTGATGAAAATATTGGAAGAGTATTAGGTCTAAGACAGAGCCTTGTGGTACCCCACTGCTTACTTCTCTCCATGTGGAGTACGGTTTGTCAGCCAGCTATAGATCCATCTGATGGTGGTGTTGTCTATCCCACCAACTAAATAGGCATTTGGTTGATCCAATAGTTTTCTTAATATTTTTATTCTGTGATTTGCCTGGATAATATGTAATTGATGGAATAATGATTATAATACATAGTAAGCTGTTGATGTCCCTAGGATTTGACCCATTTGGTTGTAAGATTCACGCTTTGTGTTGTTCTTGCTTCAATTATCAATGCACAATGCAATTATTTTTCTGTTGGCTTGTTACAAAGTCCGATTAGTGTGAGAAGAAAGGACTGAGTCAAGGTCACCTAACTGCCTTCCCTATGACTAGAACATGAGGTTCCCTACTCTTAATTAGGCTCATAACTCCACAACATACTGGCTATTCACAATTCAAACCAGGTGTAGTGCAAAAGTAACAACTCAGAGTTGAACTTGGCTCCTGCTGCCATGGACTCTGCAATAGTATGAAAAAAGCCAATTTCTTCCAGGATATCTAAAGTTTGATGCAACCCTTAAGTAACACCAGAGGGCACCCTGTCCACCTGTAAACTGACCAAGGATTGATAATCAACATGAAGGATTTTAAAAACCTATTGCTAAAAGCTAAAAGCTACTAAAAGCTACTAAAAGCTATTGCAACATAGATATCGTATTCCTAAACCCTGTAGCTTACCCTTATTTTTACAAACAGGAGAATTTTGAACTTTAAATGCACTAACTTGTTAATTTAATTTTTTTATATTCCCCACAACACATCCCTATATTCTGATGTAGCTCAATAGTGTTCTTAGTATCTAGTTCCGTGTTTCTCAACCTTTGGCAGCTGGTGGACTCCAATTCCCAGAATTAGGGAATTTGGGGAGTTAAAGTTCACACATCTTCTAAGTGCCAAAGTTGAGAAACATTGGACTAGTTCCTAGTATATTGACTCCATGTTAGAAAGCTTAACTAGATCAGTTTAATCTATTGTTAGATTTAACTTTTTTTGTAATTCAAATGTAGTATCTCTGAGAAAATGGTTTCAGTCATTAGTTAATTTTCTGATTAGCTGATTAGAAAGCAAAAAATACTTTGCAGCTAGGCAAAACAAGAGTCTCTTAAGCAATTGGCTTTCACCTATCTCCAATTCCCATAAATGAAATGTTGCTTTCAATCTGCATTAAACAGGAAACTAAAATGGATACTCTCAGGTTGTTTTCACTGAAATAAATTCCACATGTAACCTGAAGCCAGCCTACCTATATCTTTCTGTCTGTCTACCCATCCATTTAAAATGAGGGGGGGGTTAGGTTAATTTTTTAAAAAATTGAATTCATAATTTAAAAAGCTGTGAATTTGGTTTTGGCACTCATATATAGGCTAAAGTGGAGGGTTCCTGGTAGAAGAGCTTCAGCCAGCAATTGCAAGCTTTCATTTCTTTCCCCTTCCCCCCCCCACCCCAAGACACCTTCTGAGAGAAAGAGCTGGCCAGTGGAGAAATGGCATTTTTCTGTGATTTGTAACAAATTCAAGAATAAAAGCCAGGTAGCATTATAATGAAACCTACTTAATTCCAAATACAAATCATAATTGTTCCAATGCTTTATATACTTTTCCTTCAAACAAATCTAATCAATCAGCAAGAGAAACAAAAATGCAGGTATTAGCACAATCCTCGGGGTAATGTTTAAAAGGATAACCTGTTGAAGAAAGCAGCTTGACCTTTGGACAATAATTTACTTCATGACTGCAGATATAATTTGGGGAGGAAATTTCGTTGCTTTTTCTTATTTCTACTTTCTTAGACTTTCAGTGATAAACAGCTTGAAATATTTAAAAAGCCCAACTATATCAATAGGTAGATGATCTAACCAAAGAAAATTCAGATAATAAGATTGATTTTTCTATGTGAAAGCCATGCCAATTCCTCAGCATGCCAGCAGGTTTTGTTTCATAGATATTTATTAAATTTATATGCCTCCCATCTCACTCTCAAACAACTCGGGTGACTTACAACATCATAAAACAATAATATAAAACAATTAAAACATGTAACATTAAAAAGCCATAAACATCAAAAGTTAACAAAAAACTAAGATAGGAACCAATACATAAATCAATGGTGGGATCTTCTTCTTAATCTATTAAACACATCCAAAGTGGATACCTATTTTAATCAACCATTTAATAGGAATGCTTTCTGCTAAATCAGATTTTAAAGCTTCTCTTTCCACTTTACCCATCTTTCTTCCAGTTGTTTAATTTAGCAATTAGCACTGAAATCCTATTTGTAGGTACTAAGGTGTACAGCTCTCCACTGTCTTCAGTGGGATTTTCTTGGGGAGGTAGGAATATGGGATACAACCTGAGTGATATATTCCAGTAAAAAATAAAATCTTTCAGTCCTGTGTGTGTGTGTGTTTCAACCACACAGTTGTGTTCAATACTACTTACTCTCAGGTAAGAGTGGACACTACATTCAGATATAACTATATAACTCCTGAACAAGCAGTTTGTATTTTGCTTACTCGAGGAATTGTATTTTAATAGCAGTAGAAAAACACTGCTAATTGTAGTCAAGATATATAAACTGGATACCTGAAGTAACCCTGAAACTGTTAATCAACAGAACGCAGCATATCTGTATCTATGGTATCACAATCAATCACAAGGCAGCTAAAATTAAGGGACACACTTTTGTAATTGAATGCAACAAGCATTTCACTCCTAAATACAAAAGTGATCATGTGACTTGATAGGGAATGGCTTTCTATTTTTGTAGTTTTTCCCCACAAATCAGGCCCTAATGCAAACAGGACCATGCATCCAAAACACTAGACACAGCGACGGAGGAGCCCACTGTACAAGAGATGTAAATATTTACCATGTTCAAAATGTGCTGTATAAAACATGTCCAATATAGACAGAAAGGATTCACCAGCAACTTCCTCACATTATCAGTCTGCCTGAGCAGAAAGACTGGAGAGGTTCTCACAAGTTTCTGCTCTTCTGCCTTTAAATCAGCCTTGACTGATGGAGTAATCCTCCCAGTATGTTAGGTTTATAACTCACCATATGGCTGGGAGTTGTAATTCCAATCTATCTGTAGTTCATGAGATTTGACCAGGCTACTTTAGAGTTAGGGTTACATTTGCATGTGCCAATCTTTAAACACTGGAGAAACAGTATAAAAAAGGCCACAATGAGATTTGTTTTCTTAGATGACTTAGAAATGTATGATTGTCAGGTTTTCAGTATTTCTGTACTCCCATTCTCACATAATTGATAACTGAAGCCCTAAATCCATTTGGTATTAAACAATGCTATTTGCTGGTGTCTTTGTCAAAAATATTTGAGAAAGAAGATAAGGAGGAGTAAAGAAAATTCTTCAGCGCATACTCTGCTTATTAACAGGAAATTCAACATTAGCAAAAGCATTCTAAAATGAATCTGAAGCCACCACAAAAAAAGAAAGCCAAACAGCATTTCTTGGAATTTGTGTTCTGCAAGTAGCACAAAACCCTCTTAAGTGCTCCTTTAATTTTCAGTAATTGGTCTGAAGCTCTAATCATAAACCACCACCTGTACATGTACCAACAAGATATCCAACAGAAACAGAAAAGCATTTTTTCTTTAGACAGATGACTTTTCTTTAGACAGATGAGCCTTGGTGGAGCAGTGGGCTAATGCCTCCTTAAGTAACACCAGCTGCCTGCAATTAGTGCAGGTTCTCATCCCACCAGGCTCAAGGTTGACTCAGCCTTCCATCCTTCCGAGGTAGGTAAAATGAGGACCCAGATTGTTGGGGGCAATTAAGCTGACTTTGTAATAATGCCGCTTGGGGTGTGTGTGAAAGCCCTAATCAGCAGGCATATACATAGAATGAAGGCTACTGCTAAGCTTGTAAGCCGCCCTGAGTCTTTGGAGAAGGGCGGGATATAAATGGAATTAAAATAAAAAAATAAATAAAATAAAAATAAATACCATAGTGTACTAGTTGCACAAAAGACACTGGCATAAGTAAGACAGTGACTCCTCCCATCTTCAATACCAAAGTTATACACTCTCTCTAGGACAGTAAAACACTGAAAAGGACTTAACCTTGGCAGCTTGAGAGGTGCCTCTGGTGTGAAGAGAATATGCAAGTAAGAAGCCATATCAAGAACTCAAGGGACCATTGTTAAACTGAACTTATGGCTTTTAAGTATTACACAAAAATAAGCCCAGTAAAATTTATGACTCAGGATTGGAGATACATTCCATCATGGTCATGGCAGCACTATATTTCACCAAAAATTGTATACATCTAACTTGACAAATATGTTTCTTCTTGAACCAGTGGTGTAGAAATGTGTGCAATAAGAATAAAAATAAGGGAACTATTTTAGAAATTTTCAACCCGGGGAAGGGAAAACGGAAGCACTGCCTTGGTGATACACCTTGAAAATGGTGCTTCAAAGCATTCCTTTTTCCTCTAAGCATAGAAGCTCCCTGCTTTTTTTCCAGTTTTTCGGTTTTAAAGAAAAAAATTTCCTTAAAATATCTACATAGAGGCCCCTATTTTTTTAGGATAAAGATAACATGATAGTTACTGATTACCCAAGATATATTGTATATAGTTAAGGCTATATAGCAGGGGTCTTCAAACTTGGCCCTTTTATGACTTGTGGACCAACTCCCAGAATTCCTCAGCCAGCATGCCTGGCTGAGGAATTCTGGGAGTTGAAGTCCACAAATCATAAAAGGGTCAAGTTTGAAGACCCCTGCTATATAGCAATTACCAAAAAGGAAGAATTTTCAGGTGCTAAAAAATTTTAACCATTTGTGTATGCTTCCCTCCCCTCAAATTTGATAATTGAAAGTAACCTGCGAGGCTCACTTTTCTATTTAGGAGTTATTGGCATTCCTCCAGCTGGTGATATCAACAGCAGGGTCCGATAACATTTTGGCAAAAAGAAAAGAAAGAATAAACTACTGCCATTTTGTAATACTTACTTTTGTTTCATATTTAATGCTGGGAAATTTTAAATGAGATATTTCTGTCTTTTTATGCATGGATCCTTGCATACGATACAAAATGGCTGGTTAGGATTTGTGGTTGGGTGTTGTGTGGGGTATGGCAATTTTTGTGTGATCACAAAAGGATTGAGCAAAAGGATTGAGAGGAAACCCCCCAAAAAAAGCTAAAATAAATAAGCAAGCTTTTCACTATTACTCCCTGGGCCTCTCTTTTTGGTGACAAAAAAGGAAACTTCAAATAAGTGTTGGCTATAAGATAGGCCGCTATATAAATGTTTTAAATAGGCAAACACATACCCAGGCTGACTTATGTGCAGTTTTTCATGCAAGCTCATAGCATAATTAACTGGTAATAGGTGAGAATAATCTGCCTGAGTGATTTCTTATGAACATGCCCAAGGAAAACAGGAACCTACAGGCATAAATGCCTGGATTAAAAGGTACCTAAAAAGAATTCATATGAATTCCTTACAACAGAGAGACAATCAGAAACAGGACAAAAATAATCATCCCGCAAATAAACCCGCCCCCGCCCCAAATAAATAAAATAATCTGTTTCTAAAAAAAACTACTGTCACAAATAAAGTCAGTAGTCCTTGGTATCCTTGAATTCAGGCATGCTCCACATTCTTCTAGTCGGCTCCATGTCCCTCTCCACATCTTCTGAAATGGTCTTGATATCACTGCTGAAGGGGGAAATCCTGACGCGGGATCTGAGTGTGGTAAGGGAAAGGCTGGTTCTGTTCTTGGTGTTCCATTGTCTTGCAAGTTTCTTGGCCTCCTCTTCCTCTTTGATCTTCTCGGTGGCATCGTGGAGAACAGAACGGAAAAGCCGAGGTATTTCTCCAGGCTCTGGTTCATATTCAGCAATAAGTTGCCGAAATCTAAGAAATAAATGAACCAAAGATTCTAGTCTTAGGAGGGAATATTCAGTCCAGCTTCACTTAAACCCTCAAATCAGAGACATATAGGTGTTAACGTATGTCATTCTTTCATTTATCAGGATTTACACAACTTCTACCACCATCCCTTTGGGAGGGACGGGCACATTTCTGTGTTTCTGTATTTTTACACAGTGTATATCCTGTGTGGCATTATTTCTTAAACTGACCTGTATCTGACTTGCACTGTTTTTACTTAATATAGTAGTTATACTAATTTATTTCTATTTCATAATTCTAAATCACCCATCTCCCTCCCTCCCTCCCTTAGACACACTGTTTCCTGGTGGTCAGTATAAATGAAGGAAATAAGAGCTCATCACCTATTTCCATCATTTGAATTTCCCCATCTATATAAACTATGGGTCCTCTTTAAAAAGAATCACTTGGCATTATAAATTACATTCAGTGGTGTTAATTTGGTTAAATTGGTAGCAGGCAGAAAGTTATTTATCCAAATTTTGCCAAGCAAAACATTATAATAATCAGACTTCTGGATAAAACCAATTAGACCACTGCAAACCTTTGCCTAGAAAGACAGAATATGGACTTGAAGCAACTGATTGCATTTGTGATATATTTCTGCAAGTTATTTCCAACAAGTTTCTAAACAGGCACTCAGTACTGAATTCTTCATACATACAAATAGAATCAGCATTCAGTAATGGATTCTAGACAAGTCATTTAAAAAGCCGTGAATCATTTTTGAATTATTCATAAACATTTTTAAAAAAAGAAAATGGTTTACTCTGCTGCTTTTAGTCCAGTTCAGCTACAGGGGAAAATCAATCAGGTTTCAGTGCTAGATATTCTACCCAATTGCCTGCATCTGGTGTTCTCTAAATGTGATGCATTTTAGAATCCATAATCTCCAGCCAGAACAGTCTTTGGGATTAAGTTATTGCTACTTCACGCTCATTCTATATACAGTGCATGAGAGATTCCAAGCAAATACCTAATAATGATTGGTCCACAATAGGATGGATGTATTTTGGAACAGATATCCTCCAGCTGCAGACGCTCCCCTGGACTGATATCATAGCTGTGCTTGGGGTAGCTAACCAGCCAGCCATAATCAACTCCTGTTTTGATCTTGCGATATTCGTTTTCTTTCTCCCGCTGTTGTTTCTCAGCTTCTTTGATCTGCCAATCAAGCTCCATCATCAGGGTTTCAGTCACCATTTCCATTGGGCTTCTTTGAGAAATACGATTAGAAGACTCATTCCATCCAAACCAGGATGCCAATGCCATGTTCTCCTTTTTTCCTTCCTTTATCTGCAAAGAGCAAGTGAAAACATAATGTTTTTCTGCTTACAACAGATAGGGTGGACAACTTACATGTCTATTCATAGATATATAAATACAGAGAGAGAGAGAGAGAGAGGCATTCATGTACAATATACACACACAAATATTATATTGCTCAGCTATTATTGTTAACAATGTTTATATTCTAGTGAGCAAGAAAGAACAATATGAGAAAGAACAATATGAACAAAGCAGTAGCAATAGCACTTAGATTGATATACCGGTACTACTTCACAGTGCTTTACAGCCCTCTCTAAGCGGTTGACAAGAGTCAGCTTATTGCCCCCAACAATCTGAGTCTTCATTTTACCAACCTCAGAAGGATGGAAGGCTAAGTCAACCTTGAGCCACTCAGAATCGAACTCCTGGAGTGACCAGTCAGTTAGCCTGCAGTACTGCATTCTAACCACTGCACCACCACGGTGAATATTAGTCCTGAAGGCTGTTTCAGAAGTAGCAGGACTCTGAATTCTATGCAGTGTTCAATAGTACTCCTATTGACCTCCAGTGGACATATGAGGGAGGGAGGGAGGGAGGGAGGGAGGGAGGAAGGAAGGAAGGAAGGAAGGAAGGAAGGAAGGAAGGAAGGAAGGAAGGAAGGAAGGAAGGAAGGAAGGAAGGAAGGAAACGGAACAGCCATAATCAAATAAATATTCTTGCTAATTGGCTTTTCAGAAATCATTCCCAATCCAGTTGGAGATTCCTTGATCCTCAATGACAGAGCTGAAATTTCCCTAGTTTTTTTTCAGTGTGATATTTGATTGATATTTCAGAAAGTTGAAACTTTCTGAAAAATGGCCATTCTCATATCAAACATTGCTCCATGCTCAACAACAGCTTCCCACACAAGTGGCCTTTTCTGACAATGAATGCACCGATTTTCATTCTCTATACATGAGGTTGATTGGCTTTCCTCACCTCTGTTGTTCATGATTTTTCATGCTACCTCACAAAACAACAAGAAGCTACTTGCAGCTAGTCCAACTTGGGAAGGAAAGACTTGAAAAGCTCACTGTAGTCAGCCATTCTCTCAACATCAAGGTTAAGAGGTTCTTCAACATTGTCTTAAGGAATGTCTCAAGCATCTATAAAGTAAAACACTGAAAATTGCTCAGCTAGATGAGTGCCTTGTTGTCCAAAATATGAGGTTAAAGCAGATGAAAAGGAATAGGAAATATGCTTTAAAAGAGTTTTCCTCAAACTAAGGGAAATTCTCCCATTTCTGGGAATCACCAGCTTGTCAAGACTAGTTTTAACAAAGTCACCAGTAAGTCACTAAACAGTGGGGGAAAAACCCAAGTATCATTACATCCTGAATTTAGAAAAGGCATGAAAGATTCATCTGAACAGTTAAAAATGAGGGATAGTCAAGTATTTGGCCTTCTCTAAATGAAGCAAGGTAACTCTCACAATTAGGAAAAACTTTCTGTTCACCCTAAATAAACATTTTAGATACCGCAAGTTAAATAAGGGATAAGTATATACAATTCAGAAGGTTTCCAAGAGTGTCTGTTGGAAAAAGCAAGCTTTTGGAGGGACGAAATGACTGTCAATTTACCATATCAGTTTTCAACTGTTTCAAACAAGTGGCATCTACATTCCATTTAGGAGCCAGTAAAATCTCCATGTTTTCAGCAGCATATAAGGGACTAATGAAAATTTCCTAGTAAATCCATATACAGGTGAAACTTGAAAAATTAGAATATTGTGCAAAAGTTCATTTATTTCAGTAATGCAACTTAAAAGGGGAAACTAATATATGAGATAGACTCATTACGTGCAAAGCAAGATAGTTCCAAGCCGTGATTTGTCATAATTGTGATGATTATGGCTTACAGCTCATGAAAACCCCAAATCCACAATCTCAGAAAATTAGAATATTACCGTACATGCAATCAATAAAACAAGGAGTGTACATAGAACAATATAGGACCTCTGAAAAGTATAAGCGTGCATATGTACTCAGTACTTGGTTTGGGCCCCTTTTGCAGCAATTATTGCCTCAATGCGGCGTGGCATGGAAGCTATCAGCCTGTGGCACTGCTGAGGTGTTATGGAAGACCAGGATGCTTCAATAGCGGCCTTCAGCTCTTCTGCATTGTTCGGTCTCATGTCTCTCATCTTTCTCTTGGCAATGCCCCATTCTCTATTGGGTTCAGGTCGGGGGGGGGGTTTGCTGGCCAATCAAGCACGGTCATTGAACCAGGTTTTGGTGCTTTTGGCAGTGTGGGCATGTGCCAGGTCCTGCTGAAAATGAAGTCAGCATCCCCATAAAGCTCGTCTGCGGAAGGAAGCATGAAGTGCTCCAAAATCTCCTGGTAGACAGCTGCGTTGACCCTGGACTTAATGAAGCACAGTGGACCAACACCAGCAGATGACATGGCTCCCCAAATCAACACAGACTGTGGAAACTTCACACTGGACTTCAAGCATCTTGCAGTGTGTGCCTCTCCATTCTTCCTCCAGACTCTGGGTCCTGTTGTGACTCAGGGCCAGCCTGTGGGTCCGACAGCCGGCTCCGATGTATCGGATGACTCAGATGAGGGGGAGGAGGGAGACGAACCGGCTGATGATGGTTTGGAGGCTTTGCAGAGCCCTCAGCCGGGGACCTCTTCTCAGCTGCGTGAGCCCGAGAGTGCGGAGGAAGATGACCCACAGCTGGCCCTGTTCAAGGACGCCCGACGCAGGAGGCAGTCGAGCAGGAACAAACAAAGAAAGGCTGTGGGACTCCTCGGGAGGAGGCACAGGGAGACCACGCCCTGAGCTCTCTATAAAAGGAGTGTTTGGGGAGGGGCTGGTTGCTGAAAGCAACTTTTCCGCTTGAGAAGACAAGCTCTAGTGTTTTTGTTAACTGCGTAATTAAATCTTGGCAGATGCCTTTTAGCCTTGGACGCTCTCCAGTCTCTTCTTTCTGAATAGGGGTTTGCCTTACTACAAGGCCAGAAGAGAGCTGGTTCAGAACAGTTTGCTTTCAGCCACCCACCCCTTATTACTACGATGGAGCAGCTTCTTGCCGAGAATGCCCAGCTCACCCAGCAACTCACTTTGCTGGCAGCTCAGGTGGCTCAACTGCAAGCTCAGGTACATGCTGCACCCCCACCCAGGAGGAAATGTCAGATAGCTATGCCGGATAAATTTGCTGGTAATCCAGAACTGTTTCCTGCCTTCCTGGGACAATGCCAGCTTTTTATCTTGGCAGATGCCTTTTAGCCTTGGACGCTCTCCAGTCTCTTCTTTCTGAATAGGGGTTTGCCTTACTACAAGGCCAGAAGAGGGCTGGTTCAGAACAGGTCCTTGGTTTCCAAATGAGATGCAAAAGTTGCTCTCATCAGAAAAGAGGACTTTGGACCACTGAGCAACAGACCAGGTCTGTTTTTCTTTAGACCAGGTAAGACGCTTCTGACATTGTTTGTTGTTCAGGAGTGGCTTGACAAGAGGAATACGACATTTGAAGCCCATGTCCAGGATCCATCTGTGTGTGGTGGCTCTTGATGCACTGACCCCAGCCTCAGTCCACTCCTTGTAAAAGTCCCCAACACTTTTGAATGGCCTTTTCCTGACAATCCTCTCCAGGCTGCGGTCATCCCTGCTGCTTGTGCACCTTTTTCTTCCACACTTTTCCCTTCCACATAACTTTCTATTAATGTGCCTTGATACAGCACTTTGGGAACATCCAACTTCTTTTGCAATTACCTTTTGAGTCTTTCCCTCCTTATGGAGGGTGTCAATGATGGTTTTCTGCACAACTGTCAGGTCAGCAGTCTTCCCCATGATTGTGATTCCTACTGAACCAGACTGAGAGACCATTTAAAGGCTCAGGAACCCTTTGCAGGTGTTATGGCTTAATTAGCTGATTAGATTGGGACACTTTGAGCCTAGAATATTGCACCTTTTCACAATATTCTAATTTTATGAGATTGTGGATTTGGGGTTTTCATGAGCTTTCCCTTTCCCCCACTAATGGACCAATCATTTCTTTATTTTTTTCTTGTTTCTTATATGTTGAAAGAAGCTTTTTTTTTGTTATTTTTGACTTTGGTCGCAAGCCTTAGTTCATTTTGAGCCTTAGCTTCTCACACTTCATCTTTGCTGGCACGGGCTGTTTGCTGATATTCTGCCTTAGTTATGTGCCCCTCTTTCCACTTCTTATACTTGTCCTTTTTATCTTTCAGTTTATCAGAGAGTTCTTTATGCAGCCATGCTGGTTTCTTTTGAAAGCTGTTATTTTTCTTCTTTGTTGGTATTGTGCTAGACTGGGCCTTTATTATTTCACTTTTCAAAGTTTCCCAAGCTTCTTGAGTTGTTTTCCCCTTTAGGATTCTCATCCATGGAATTCTTCCCAAGGTCTCTCTAAGTTTATTGAAATTAGCTCTTTTAAAGTCCAAGACTCTAGTTTGGCTGTATCTTATTGCTTGTGCTTCCATAATGTTGAATTCCAATATTGCATGATCACTTCCCCCCAAGGTTCCTGTGGCTTCGACACTTTCTATCATTTCATCTCTGTTAGTGAGAATTAAATCCAATATGGCTAATCTCCTAGTTCCCTTCTCTACTTTTTGGGAGAGAAAGTTGTCTGCTAGGTTTGTCAGGAATCTGTTTGATCCACTTCCACTTGCTGCAGAATTTGTCTCCCAGTTGATATCAGGGTAATTAAAGTCCCCCATTACTATTGTGATGCGCTTCCTACATACCTTAGTTAACTGACTAGCAAAAAGTTCATCTATTTCCTCTGCTTGGTTGGGCAGCCTATAGTATACATACACCTATGGCAATGTCATTTTTCCCCCTTTTATATTGACCCAAATACATTCAAGTTTACAGTTTTCATCATTGTTGTGCTCTATTTCTGTAGAGATAAAGTTATTTCTTATATAGAGAGCAACACCACGTCCTCTTTTGTTTAGTCTGTTTCTTTTAAATAATTTAAATCCCTCTAGCTGTGTGTTCCATTTGTGGGTTTTGTCCCACCATGTTTCCGTAATGGCAACAATATCGTATCTGCCCTCATTTACCTGAATTTCTAGTTCACCCTGCTTACTGTTCATACTCTGTGCATTCTATACACTTTCTATTTTAAGTAAGTTAACATGCACATATTACAAAACAACCTCTAGTAATTACATTCATCCTCATGCACACTTTCCTACTAATGGCACCATCATTTTGCAGATGGAATCCTAAGTAACAGAAGGAGTTTGTCTTCATTAGAACTTTGCCACTGATCTTGACAGTGAGGTGCTCAGGCTAATCTCTAGATAATCAGTTTTCTTGATATTAAGTCACAAACCAAATCAGCTAAGACTGTCATTCCATGTCTAGACAAAGCATGCAGTTCTTCCCTAGTGGGTAGCTGTGAGCAAAACATCATCAGCACAGCAAGGCCCAGGGGACACTATAATGCAGATCTTGCATGATGGTATCCATGACGAGAATGAACAGCGATGGTGATAACATCTTGGTGCCTGATAATTTTCACAGGAAAGCCATCTGAAAGGCCAATTGTGCATTTTACTCGGCTTCTGGTATTCTGGTATTCTTTCACAAGTTCACCATGCTTGGTAAAATGGTCATGTTTTCCACATTTCTAATACTGATTAAAAGTACCTTTATACATCTCAGATAATTTCCCAGGTGCCACAAACCAATGGTACATTATTTTGTACGTGTTATCTTTTAACACTGTGTGAATTTAGTCTTTTAAACAACTTCTCTTCTCTTGCTCCATCGGTATGACAGAAATTCTTAGCCCATTTCATCATGTACCCTAACTTTTTCTTCTTCCATTTCAAATTTCACCAAAAGTTTATACACTTTAGCAATCACATGTTCTTCATCTGTACATTATTCATTTTCAAATTCCATCTTGTATAATTTCAGTTATTCTTATCTGTATTACATTTCTCTTAATTGTGCTTATGAAAACAACTGAAAACCAAATCCATCTGCAATCAATTATTCTCTTGACTTCATTTTAAGTTCCTCTCATTCCTGTATTAGCATTAGAGTAGTCTTGACTTAGTGAGTATTCATTCAGTGACCATTCAGAGTTACAATGGTGTTAAAAAAAATAACTTGACAGCCTGTTTATGACCATTACAGCATCCCTGTCATGTAATCCTCATTACAATCAGTATGTGTTGTCATGCCTGATGTGTGCGGGGGTTTTTTTTTCTCTTTTTCCCTCACTTCAAAGCGGAGAGATGGGAGAAAAAGGGACTCCAAGAAAGTAAGTTGTTTGCTTTTCTACACATGAAAGGCAATGTGATCACACCAACACCCTGGGGCTGAGAGCTGTGGGTGCCTATGCAAAGAGTTTTTGAAATCTCTTTTTCTCCAACTTCTATGCTCACTGGGGGAAGGAGGAAGCAAGAATTTTCTGTAGGTAATTTTTCTTTTGCCTGACCCTTTCCCACTGCCAGTGCTATCACATTGCTTTTGTTATATAGAACAGTAAATATTTTCTTGAAATCCCTTTCTCTCCATAAGGGGGATGGGGAGAACAAAAACATGCAGGCAACTTCTGCATGCAATCTCTCCTTTTCCTGACTCTTTTGCAACAGAGTTGAGAGATTGGAGAGAAAGTAAACTGTTTGCTCTTCTATTCAGGTAATTATCACTTCTTCTTTTTTTGCTTGCTGCTGGAAAATTCTTTGAGTTGAAGTCAACATATCTTAAGGTTGCCAAGATTGAGAAACACAGATCTATTCTATATAGATCTATTCTAAGGTAAAGGTAAAGGTTCCCCCGCACATGCATGCTAGTCGTTTCCGACTCTAGGGGCCGGTGCTCATCTCCGTTTCAAAGCCGATGAGCCAGCGCTTGTCTGAGGACGTCTCCGTGGTCATGTGGCCGGCATGACTAGACGCCAAAGGCGCACGGAACGCTGTTACCTTCCCACCGTAGTGGTCCCTATTTTTCTACTTGCATTTTTACGTGCTTTCGAACTGCTAGGTTGGCAGAAGCTGGGACGAGTAACAGGTGCTCACTCTGCTACGCGGCACTTGGGATTCGACCCGCCAAACTGCCGACCTTCTGATCGACAAGCTCAGCGTCCTAACCCACTGAGCCACCGCGTCCCTTTTAGATCTATTCTGCTATATCCTAAAAAGAAAAGCGTGCCAGTTTCAACGTTTGAGTGAATACATGATAGGATGCCACAGATTTTCATATTCATATTCATATGGCCTTCTATACAAATATTGGACTTCAATTCTCTTGGTTTTCATTCATATCATACAATATGGATATATTTACTTCTAATTATTCTTTTAAATGAAAATAAGATTGAACATGCACTCATATAGTCACAACCAGAGTTACGTATCACTATTGAACTCTTAGTGATTACTTGATTCTAATTAGTCATAATTTTAATTACTTTGTCAAAAAGTCCCACACCACCCATCCCACTACAGCACAATCAACAAACGCTGTGAAAAAGATAACACTACCATATATCAAAAATATCTCAGAAACAATCAACTATTACAACCATACCACATCACTATAACACACAAACCAACTTTAGGCTTCCAAAACCTTAAGTAAACCAAAAGGTTGAAGGCAAAAAACCAGAAGTCATCTACAACTAGCAGAATGCATCCATGAACACCAACTAGCAGTTAGAAGACATGATGAAAACTCCTTAATTTCACAACAAATGAAGAGATTCAACCACACTTTTAAATGAGAAACTATGGCTAAATCCAAAAATACCAGAAAATTCCTGGAAGCTTGCTGTTCAAATAAATCAACCATCAATAGACACATAAACCCTAATCTAGGAACTACCAAGGAGAAAACCACACAGCTCAAAAGTTGCAGACCAAGCTACTATACATAAATAAGGAGCAAATCCCACATTCACTAGCTCTGATGATACTACTAGTTGGATAATGAAACACCTGAAAGCAAACAACCAAGCTCAAGAAGAGCACCAAGAATTCCACCATCCCTGGGCTATATATATTCTCCTCTATTGGAGTAATAATTTAGCTATGCTCCCATTATGAAAATGGCAACTACTGTGATAAAAATAAGATTTCTACTCTCTGTGTAAGAAGCAGCTTCAATATAAGAAAAGCGAGTCCCCAAAGACACACACATTTTTTAAATAGATACCTAGTACACTAAGATGAAACTGGGGGCAATAAGCCAATTTCAGAAGAATAAGGGTACCAGTTGGGGAAATAAACAATGAAACGGCACCTTATAAACCAGCATTGTGCAAGGCAATTTAGCCAGCAATTAGGAAATTATAAAAGGTATGAAAGAAACCATTCCGGCAGAACCCCTAAGTCTAGACAGAGAAACCCCATGCTCTTGAATTACGGTACATGTTGGACCAGCTCTGGTTGCAAGTCAATGAAGGAATTACTGCAAAAGTGAAAGTGCATCCAGTGCTTGTTCTATTTCAGTAAAACTTAGTAATTTTTGAAACTGTGCCTAGTGGTACGGTGAGGTGCAGACGCTCACCTCACGCTCAGGAGGCTGAGAATTCAATCCTAGGCAGTGACAGATGTTTCTCTGTCATGGCGCAAAGAGTAAATATCTGTTGCAAACTCTGCATAGGCATCAGGAAGAGCATCCAGTCAGTCACCCCAACTCCTCCCTGATACCAGAGCTTACAGGGCTGTAAAAAGCAAAAAAAAAAAGTTTGTGTATATACATAATTCACTAAAGGATTCTAAACTGATTATTTAATTGGCACCTAGAGAAATTAGAGAAAGGAACTACACTGAGTGTGTGTGTGTGTTTTCTCTGAACAATTTACTGTAGCTGTGCAACCATTAGCTCTTTCAAGAGGTCTGGTTATAACTATTTACAAATTGCTGATCAAAACAAGGGCCAGATTAATTTAGAAAGGAAATTTTTGTTAATATAATGTATATTTGAAGGTTACTGAGCAAATGAAGTTTGTTTCTTGAGAAATAATTATATGGAATAATTCTTCTTAATGGCAAATTATGAAGGATGAAAATAGAGCTCTTACTCGTTACTGAGCAAATGAAGTTTGTTTCTTGAGAAATAATTATATGGAATAATTCTTCTTAATGGCAAATTATGAAGGATGAAAATAGAGCTCTTACTCTAGGTTAACTTGTTAATTGTACCTTTAAGTGTTTTGAGAAGTTGTAAAAAGATATACCAGTATCTCACCAACTTGATAAATGACAATATATTCAATTAAAATATTTACTATGTTCTTAATTTAAATATAAAACGTTAAAACTCTCAGAAATTCCTGTCATTTTAATTATATTAGGCAAAGATTTATCTGCAACTGAAAACTTAAATATAAGTAACGTATAAGAAATTTGGAATAAATAATTGGAGGAATCCCGAAGTTGCTGGGAATCAGGCAGCATACATTATATATTTATATTATATATATAAAACAATAGTAATAATATTGACCTACACAATATACCCTCTTCAGAGAAGACCAAACTAAAATAAGAGTTCAGTAGTTCTGTTTTTTTTTGCAACCAATTAGCATTTTGGATTTTTCATTGAATTCTTTTTCTTTTCAACATATCTGGAAAAAATCGTGCCATTCTTAACACCCTTTACCAATCTCAGCTCATTTGAACTTTGCTTTTTTGACATTATTTCTATAGCAATAAAAAAGCACTTAGATTTATATACCACTTCATACTGCTTTACAGCACTCTCTGGATGGTTTACTGATGTCAGCATATTGCTCCCAACAATCTGGGTCTTCATTTTACCATCCTTGAAAGGATGGAAAGTTGAGTCAACCTTGAACCAGTCAGGATTGAAATCCTAGCTATGGGCAGAATTAGCCTGCAATATTGCATTCTAACCACTGCACCACCACAGCATTATAGCTTCAAACTCCCTATTGGTACTGTTTTTCAAACTCCTTTTCAGTTATTTTTGCATTGAAATTTGTTTAAAATTCATGCTTTTAATATTTTCTTCTTTAGAAACTTTGATTAGTTTCAATCAATGACATCAATATTATATGGTCATTTTTCTTCAATATTTTTATTATCTCCTCTTCCTCAACTACATTTTCTGTACCAATTAAAATCAAGGTAAGGATAGCTTGTTCTCTGGGACTTTCCTCCACCCTCTGAAGGAGAAGGATTTCAGTAAGACAAATTAGGAATTACTCTCAATGACAATGCTAATTGAATCTGTGCCTCATCATTAGACAGTTAATTCAAGTCCCTCTCACTGCTACTTCATGTATCTTTGAAAGAACTTTGGAAACATAAACCATCTATTTTTGGGCAGACAGACAACAGCAGACAGCAAAAGCAGATGCTTTCCATTTATTCTTCTACTTATATTAACCTAGATGCTCTGTGTCACCATTGATTTGGATTTCTGAGCAGTTATAGATAACATACACTGTAACTGCTTCTTCCTTTTTTCTCCTGTTTCTTTTCAACTGATTAGACATTTCAGTTGCTATATGTTAATCATGAACTCTTCCCACTAGATCCTTATTATTAAATTGTATTTGTATTAATGCATAGACAACAAAGCCACTGAACTTTATTTATTTATTATTTATTTTATTAAATTTATATACCGCCCTATTCCCGGAGGACTCAGGGCGGTGTACAGGGAAGATTAAAACAAACATACAAAAATTAAAATCAGATTAAAACAATTAATTAAAGTCCCCGAAATTTAAAACTAAAGCCTAATAAAAATTAAAACCCCTCAGCCTGGGCCAGACAGCTCAAAGAGCCAAGTTTTCAGGTCCCTGCGGAATGAGCGAAGGTATAAGCCAATGCTGCTTCTGATTTTTCATTTGAGTGGTTTAGTGCATAAGTTTTTATATAAGGTGTTTGAAACAAGTTTCAGCAAAATATATTTTGCTTTGTGAAACATAACCCATTCCATTCCAGCAGTTTATCCAGATAACTCAGAGTAGTTCCAGAAACCAATTTTCTCCCATTAAAACATAATTTGCACAGGCAGTTGCAATATTCTTCTTTTCCTGACCAATTTTATTCTGTGGACAGATGAGCTCTCTTCCTAGATCTAGTCCAGAATAATATGCTCATAACTGCTCTTACAAGTATTATTTGTCTCCTAAGAAAGAATTATTTTCAATTATCTTGATAAGACTTGGAAGTTGTCCTGTAACATTCCAATCTACACTCTCAGAAGACAGTACACTTCATAATCCAAGGGGCCCAAGTTGACATAGGTTTAATTGGATTTCTTATAGCACTGAGTCACCAAATACTACAGTTTTTCTTTTTGTCTTTTTGCAGAATGATGTTGCTTTGCCTAGTTGCTGTTTGTTGGTGGAATACCAAGAGCACCTTCTGACTCTCTTTCTGGGAAATCCTCTGTACAAGTCCACAAAGAACTTGAGATGCACAGATTTTCAAAACACTTCAATAGATATGAATGTAGTATATCATGTTGTTCTTAGCCAGTTACTTGGATTTCTCACCGATATCCTTCCACCACAATTTACTATTATTCTCAGAATACAGATACTACAGATCTGGTATCTATGACTGTTTTTTTTTAAAAACCCTCTCAGCTTTAATAACCAAGAGAAGTTTTTGAAAGAATAAGTTGGAAATTGTTTAAGGAACACATTGGATTTTGAGTCAGCTGAATGATACCTCAAAAAATCTATGCCATCTAATTCTCAACATTACAGATAAAAATAAATGTGAATGCAGAATAGACTGAAATATCCCAACTTTAATAAGATTAAACTCTTAAGATCTGTAACCAACCTGAAATAGAAGCTTACAGAACAGGGACATTATTTGTTTTTATCTAGGCTGTTTTGCTTTTGGATTTATTAACTGGTATAATATTAAATCTGCTCATCACCCAAGCCTGTGAGAGACAACAAATTGAGAAGAAGTCAAGCTATGTATTCCACATCCATCCAAGTCAAGTCATAGGTTAACCATAAATCCATATAAACTCGGCAATACTTTTTTCCTTAAGGAGCAAGCCAAACAATGCATAGAAGACCAAGTAAGAATGCTCAACAATGCTGCCTGTATGTTAAGTTTGTACATTATATTTCCTACCATCTGTTTTATACTGATGGTTTCCAAATGGATTACATTTTCCAGAAATATTTATGTGCTTATCCGGAAAGCTATAGATAAAAGCAATCAAAAAGAGTTTTAAAAAATATCACTGCTTTGTTCAAAAGCACAATTTTCCAACTTTCTTTACCTAGCAAGGAAGCTAATACAGGATACTGTTACTTGCATTTCTTATCATAAATCCAATACATAACAGAATTTTTTTTAGAATGGGATAGAGCATAGTGGTTCTATTCCCTCTTCTCCATTCATTTCTATGAGATGTAAAAGGGCTTTCTGACAACTTATGGCATAAGGTTTGCCACACTGCCAGTGGAAAGCTGCTTTACTTCTCGCCCCCATAAATATTGTTACAGTTAAGAGTTTTAAAACATGTCCAATTCACTTTTTTCAGTCTTCAACTAAACATACATTCTTTAGTTGCATTTGTGTCCCTTTAAAAATCAGAAATTATTATTTATAAATACCTAGAGTTTATTATCCATGAGATATCTGTACATTCTTTCATACACATTTCAAGTACATGTTGTCTGCCTGATGACCTTTCGGGTGCAGAACAACTGTTTAGAGTCAGGTCTCTACAACATTGTAAGAGTGCTACTGCAAAGCATGGAAACAAATATTCATGCCTTTCCAAATACTGAACAAAAATCATTGATGGAAGGAAACTCGCTAGGCAGATAGTATTTGCTTAAACAATATTTCTTTGGTTTCTGCATTTAGGCCAGTCTTCTCCGATATGGTGCCTTCCAAGTAGGCTAGATTCAGGTGAGAACAATTTGAATTCTATCTCAAAGCAGTTGGAGGGCACCGGAGTCTAAATGCTAAACTAGGCTACCGTGGAGCACTGAAAAAGCAACACTTAGAAGTACAGTCACCTTCTGACTGAAGATACATGGATTTATCCACAATATTTAAATTTTCTTTCACTAAAAATCAATTGAATTTATAAAGTCCTTAATGTGGAGTTGGTTTTATGAAATATATCTCACATTCTACAATTTGAGGTTTGGTATTTACTAAACTAAATCATTCTTTAGGGATAAAAAATAGTACTGGTTCTTTATGGTGCACCAACTCCTCACAAAACATCCTTTATTTTTATTTTACTGAAAACATTTCATTACATATTACTGCATTTTATACTCTAGAAACCTATCATAAGCTCATCCCAATCTGTCATCCATTTAAATCAAATGGTTTTAAAATAGAATATTCTCAGTTACAGCTTTTTTAAAAATCACTGATTTGGTTTTTCACTAAATATAATAGCTATTAAAATTCAACACTTTTTCAATGCAGATTACATTCTGAGGTCATGTGATGAAGAGAGAACTATTTTTCTTGATAACATGATAAGTCATTCCTGGTTTGTAACCTTTGCAAGAAAGCATTGGCGGTAAACCAAGCAAGTTCCTATAAATAGCTTTGCAATAATGCTGCTGAACCTTAATACCTATGGGGGGCGGAGAACAGCTATGATTAAAATAATGCTGAAAATCCCCATTTTAAAACAAATTGCAAAAAAAATCCTCTACGGCTTAAATGAAATTGAAGTTAATTCAATTTTTAATTTTGTTAACAGATTCCAGATGTTAATAATTGTTGAATGAAAGCAATGTATTAAATTCAAAATACAAATGTGAAACAATTAGAGAAATCCGATGCAATATTTCATTTGGTCTTTAAGTTTAATATAGGAATGGTGACTTTGAGATTTATTCAAATAAACTTAAATAACTTTTCTGTCTGAATACTTCTCAACTCTTCAAACCACAATAGGAAAGATGATTAAGAGGTAAGATGATGGGAGGGTGGTTCTTTGCACACATGTAGGTTAACTATGCATAGATTAGTGTCTATTTTGGGAGTATTTTCTCCCAACAAACAGCTGGTACTTTGTAGTGTGTAAAAAGCAAATAGTATCTTTCAAGTCAATGCCTTATTTCATGGATACAATCATAGAAGTATAGAAGTATTTTGGCACTGCCTTCCTTCAAGATTCCCCCCTCCCTCCCAGTTCTCAGTCTATTGAACATACCATTTACTCCTTGTAAGCCTCCTGTGCAGATACTAAACAGACTAAAGTTTGCTCAGCTTCCAAGAATAAAGTTAGGTAGGTGCTTCCACCTGCTGAATCCTCTTAAAGGATGATGGTATATAAAATAAATGGAACAAGGAAAAATGGGATCAGTCATTACTCAAAAAGTGCTGAGCAACCAGTGATGTTAGTATTATGTGGACTCCTTGGTTTTCTCCGAGTTTGGTTGTTATTTGCAGACATTTTGTTACCCAGCTAGGTAATATCATCAGACCAAGTAATGCACAGTTCAATCCTGAACACATAGTTCAAACTATATATTCCCTTCTATTGGAAGGGTTAGTATCAGTTATAAACCCTGAGTATAGGATGTACATTTCCCTCCTTTTCCTGCACTCTTTGTTATGCAAAGTCTCATTTGGACAGAAATCCATGCACATAACATTATTTCCATTTACTAAAGGCTAGAGCATTTCTGTATAATGCACATTTTGGTACTATTTTCATGACAATCTCCCAATTGTGTGGTTCATTTTCTTCCTCTTATTAGCTACATCCCTGCACCTGGTCTTCATTAACTTTTCACTTACTAAGAGCTGAACTAAATTCCGTCTATAAACAAAATCCATGGTCAATGCTCCAACCTCCTCCACTAGAATTATTGCTGGCTGAGAATTCTGCTAGTTGTTCTAACCTGTTCAGAGTGTTCCAGATTCTGGAGAAATCTAAAAGTTTAAGCTTTCTTCCCTAACAATACTTAAAATTAAAGCGAAGAAAGATGGTAGGTGAGAAATGAAATGAAATAAAGGCACGTGCAACAGAAATGAAAGCAAATACAGGCACGTGCAAACTCATTTCAAACCAGCCTCGAGTGGAGAAAGGGAAATTAACTCTTACTACCCAGGCCACTAACTATACTTCGCAAAATTTCAGAGTTGTATATACTCATCTTGTATCTCACACACACATTTGTCCATTTGGAATAAACGACTTCATTGCAGAATATAGTGATGTTCCACATGCAGTTAGAATTAAGCGCCACTGATGTCCACTAGGTCTCACTTCCAAGAAGCATTTTATGTGTGTGTGTGTGTGCGCGCCTATGTGTATATCTAAACATACACACACAGAGAGAGCATTATTTACAACTTAGATGTTCGAACTATCACCTGCGCTTTACTTCATCAGGAGGACTACGCAGGCGCCCAAGAAGCAGAAAGCTAACCTTTGCTTCTCCTCCTGTCTTTTCCTCAAACTTTCTGCGAGTTGTCAACTTACCGAATGGCTTGTTCTCCCTGAGGAACAAATCCAAGCACAACTCTCCCAAAAAGTCCCTCGGCCAAGGCGAGAGGGATGCTCCCAGATTGCGCGCCCGCCCGAGTGTCGGTAACTCAATTCAGCGCGAGGTTGCGCGCAGCCACTGCTTCTCCACCCCCGATCCCTGCCTTTGCCAGAATAATCAGGGTGGGCTGAATTATTTTTTCCGAAGAACTCCCGCCTTCCTGGCTTCTGATTGGCTGTTGCTATAGTGACCATCCTAAGCTTCTTTGGCCTGTGGCAGGAGGGGAGCGGGCTGTAATAGGACCAGATGAGAGGGAAAAGTCGGGGTGGGGAGGGCGGAGGGAAGGGGTGGGGTGCGATTCATGTGGAATAAAAGTAGATGCAGGCTGTTTTCCCGGCTGGTGAATTATAACGCTATTCACCTATCCGTGAATTCATTTGAAATTTTCTGTGTCCATTGCTTATTCTTATTCTGTCTTTATTTGCCAGGGAGTCCCAATGGGTCCCAAAACCTATGAGATTGTACAACCTTTGAGGCAGGCTATCCTTGGATGGTTTTGGAATAAGAGGGAAGTTCTTTTATAAACACTGGTCCAGCTAAGGGCGATTTAAGCCTGTTGGGCCCTTTCCCTGTTTGTATCAAATCAAGGCACAAACATCCTGTAGTAAATCTTTTTATCTGTCCAAATTAAAATCAGTAGAGCAAATTTAACTCATGATCTAATAAAATTACATGATGGTTCAACACAGTATTTTTAATTTGGATAGTTTTCATATAATATACACCTATATAATATTTTCTGTAAATCATTTGCATTCTCAGCTGACATGGCATTGTCTACATATAAAAACATACATTCACATCCTGGTATATTTGTCCATAACTGCATTAAATAACCAAAGGAACATCACACATTCTTTTTTTAATCTTTATTCAGTACTGAATCATTGATGAAGCATTCTATTTTCAGATCGGCTATAGTGCATTCATGCATGCATACATTCATATTTATATGGCCTATTTCACAAAAAAGAGTGGTCTACAATTTTTTAAAAGAATGATATAACAGTGATATAAATACAATTAAAAATATTAAAATTAATATTAAAAAATAAGGAGAGGGCAACAAATATCAGCACAATGGAACCACCTCAACAATTCACCATTCTCTTGAGACCCCCAGGCCTGATGGCTTAAACAATATTTGAAGGACTCACAGAAAGTTAATAGGGATGGAGCCAATCTTACCTTTGGTGATGGTGGGGAATGATATTCCATAAGGCAGCTATTATGGGATAAAAAGACAATCTCCTGGGTCCCACTGGATGTACAAGATCCTTAGCAGACAGAACAATATACTTTTTCTGCTAAACCTGATGGGACAGGCAAATGTAATTGATGGTCCCTCAAATAACTGAGCCCTATGCCATGAAGGACTTTACCCAGCATTTTGAATTAGATTTGGAGACAAAACAATTTATGACATAATATAAATGTAATAAAACATTTTGTATGCTGATGTTTCACTGTGCTATTTGCAAGGCAGATAAGTCTCTGAATGTAGCTCCAACTTTTCCAGTGAAGGCAGTACATTAGAAGCTCTGTCAATGTCAAAGGACCCAGATTGTTGGGGGCAATTAAGCTGACTTTGTAATAATGCCGCTTGGGGTGTGTGTGAAAGCCCTAATAAGCAGGCATATACATAGAATGAAGGCTACTGCTAAGCTTGTAAGCCGCCCTGAGTCTTCGGAGAAGGGCGGGATATAAATGGATTTTTTTTTTAAAAAAGGAAATAATTCTGAAAAGATGATCCAATGGGTCCTGAATTGTCTAGTATACTACTAAAATTCACATATCTGCAACCTTCAACAGGGCAAAAGGGTACATCACAGGACAAAATATTTTGAACCAAGATATCTCAAATGGGCTAATTTACAGAATGCATCCAAAATCCAGAATCCATGACTCCCATGAAATTGAAATTTGGCAATTTTATGACACAAAAACTATCCTAAAACATTTTATGACACAATACAAAATGTCATAAAACACTTCTTGTCAAGCTCTGATGTTTCATTGTGCTATACAGAATACAGAATAACAGATTTTGAGGGGACCTTGAAGGTCTTCTAGTCCAACACCCTGCCCAAGCAGGAGACCCTATTCCAGACAAATGGCTGTCCAGTCTCTTCTTAAAAATCTCCAGTGATGGAGCAGCAGTTTCACTGATTGTTCTCACTGTCAGACAATTTCACATAAGTTCTAGGTTGCTTCTCTCTTTGATTAGTTTCCATCCATTACATATTGTTTTGTCCTCTGGTGCTTTGGAAAATAGATTGTTCCCCCTGTTCTTTGTGACAGCCTTTCAAATATTGAAAGACTGCTATCATGTCACCCTTATCTTCATTAGATTAAACATTCCCAGTTCCTGCAACTGTTTGTCATACATTTTAGCCTCCAGACACAAGCATCTTTGTTGCTTTTATCTGCACTCTTTCTAGAACATACTGTTCAAAATGGGCTACTTTCAAGGCAGATATCTCTCTTAAAATTTATCTGAATTTTTAAGAATTCCAGTTTTTCTACTACATTAGCTCTCTCATTGTTGAAGGCATTAAGGAACCTGGTAAGGAAATATCTCTTATCAGGTCATGGGTTGTGTACTACTTCTATAACAACATCACAACACATATTTTGTCACGTGCCTGTTCTTCTGGATGCCCCTGCAATGGCAATATTTATGTACCACTTCTGCTCATAGAGAACCCAGATCAGCTGACTTCAGTAAAAATACAGGTAGTCCTTGATTTATGACTACAGTTGGGACTGGAATCTCAGTCATTGAGCAAAGCAGTCATTAAGCGAGATACCACATGACCACTTCACTCAACAACTGCTGTCACAGCTCTTCCCGCTGAAGTTGTTAAGTGACCTTGCAGTTTCCCTCCATGCATAAAAAGGAACTCCTGTGCTGGGCAGAAGAAACAAAGCTTGGATCTTCGCAATCCCTGCTTCATATACTGTATCCAACCCAGCAGAGGAGTTCTGTTCCTGCAGGAGAACAGAACTCCTCTGCTGGGCTGGAGAATGGAAGTGAGGATTCTGCAGTCCAGTAAAGTATTTCTGCATGAAAGGCAGGAGAAATCCTTTGGCAGGCAGTAGCAGCTTGCAACCTTCCCTGCCACCTTCCCCACTGACTTTCTGAGGAAACTGGCAGAGAAGATTGTGTTGGGAAGCACCAAGCCAGGCAGAAAGAGGCAGAATTAGCCTTCAGGTCCTTGCATAGTTGCAAGAGGTCCAGAACTTACTCCCCCTTAGGCTCCATAGAGCATTATCTATCTGTTTCTAGGCTGAAGCTGACAATCTAGGCAGTATAATAGAATATAATAAAGTAGTAAAATTGAACTGTACACGTGTGGATCTGGTTGCTTGTGTCTGACAATTTACAAATTGTGATCACATGATCACAAGGCACTTGGCAACTAGTCATAAGTACATCCAAGTGGCTAAGGACCATCATGTGACTGGGGAGGAAGGGTTTGTTATGTTTTATGATGGCCAGAAGTGCTTTATGGAGCTATCATAACTTTGAACAGTATTAAATGACTGGTCATAAGTCAAAAACTACCTGTATAATACAACTGTAAAATAATAAACTGGTAAATATATAAATTAAAAATAATGAGTTGAATCTCCATTTAATACTGTTCAGTCATGATTTATTTGCCCCACTGATTTCAATATGGCTCTGCTACAAGCATTATTATACTGCCCATTATGTGCTTTATTTGGTTTCAGCTTAGTCGTATACATTGTGATTTTTGGTTTAGTGTTATGTAAAACAAACATGGCTTGTTCAATAAATCACGGGTAAATATAGTAGATGAATCTAAAATACATAATCTGAAGTAGCAATCATTAAAAAACAGAAGTGTAAACTGCATATTAGCCATCTATAAATAAACATCCCTTAACTTGGTATGAAAATTATTACAGAGAGACCAAGCTAAATCTCTTTCTGGATGTTTTAATTTTAATTTTAATTTTAATTTTAATTTTAACTGGGGTTTTATTTGTTCAGGGACGGATATAATTTTTTTAATCTGTTTTTAACTTTTGTATTTTTTGTTTTAATCACCCTGTAAACCGCCCTGAGTCCTTCGGGAAAGGGCGGTATATAAATATAATAAAATAAATAAATAAATAAATGTTTTATGCAGCTGCAGAAGCACCCCTGAGATGGTCTTGTTTTTGTGCACAACCATTACAGTCCAAGAGCAGAGTCTAGCAAATTTCTAAGAGACAAAAAGTTCTTAAGGCAATGAAGTCCAAGCTTGTTTAGCTTAGAGTTGGCTTTTGCATGGTTTGTTGAGATAATTCATTAAAAGAATTCCCAGTCACTATAACACTGGGAGTTATCATTTTAGCTCATTTGGATGGTACTGAGTTGGGCAATAACTCTGTAAAAGTTATGACTACTTCTTTAACCCTTTCATGGATTACTGCCTTGTCGTGGCGAAGGGGCTTGCGTAATTCAATGAAGCTATGAGCTATGCCGTGCAGGGCCACCCAAGACGGACAGGTCATAGCCGAGAGTTCTGACAAAACGTGATCCACTGGAGAAGGAAATGGCAACCCACTCCAGTATCTTTGCCATGAAAACCCTATGGACAGTACCAAAAGGCAAAACGATATGACGCTGGAAGATGAGCCCCTCAGGTCGGAAGGCATCCAATATGCTACTGGGGAAGAGCAGAGGGCTAGTACTAGTAGCGCCAGAAAGAATGAAGCGACTGGGCCAAAGCCGAAAGGACGCTCAGCTGTGGATATGTCTGGTGGTGAAAGGAAAGTCCAATGCTGTAAAGATTTTTTCTCCATAGGAACCTGGAATGTAAGATCCATGAATCAAGGCAAGCTGGACGTGGTCAAACAAGAGATGACAAGACTGAACATCGACATCTTAGGTATCAGCGAACTAAAATGGACAGGAATGGGTGAATTTAATTCAGATGACCATCAGGTATACTACTGCGGACAAGAATCCCTCAGCAGAAATGGAGTAGCCTTCATAGTCAATAAAAGAGTAGGAAAAGCAATACTGGGATACAATCCTCAAAATGACAGAATGATCTCAGTTCGAATCCAAGGCAAACCATTCAATATAACAGTAGTCCAAGTCTATGCCCCAACCACCAGTGCTGAAGAGGATGAAATTGACCGGTTCTACGAAGCCCTACAGCACCTTATAGAACTAACACCAAAAAATGATGTCCTTATCATCATGGGGGATTGGAATGCTAAAGTAGGAAGCCAAAAGATAACTGGAATAACAGGCAAGTTTGGCCTTGGAGTACAAAATGAAGCAGGGCACAGGCTGATAGAATTTTGTCAAGAGAATACGATGGTCATAGCAAACACTCTTTTCCAACAACCCAAGAGACGGCTCTACACATGGACATCACCAGACGGTCAACACAGAAATCAGATTGACTATATGCTCTGCAGCCAAAGATGGAGGAGCTCTATACAGTCAGTAAAAACAAGACCAGGAGCTGACTGTGGCTCAGACCATGAGCTTCCCCTTGCAAAGTTTAGGCTTAAACTGAAGAAAGTAGGGAAAAGCACTAGGCCACTCAGGTATGAATTAAACCATATCCCTGTTGAATATACAGTAGAGGTGACAAATAGATTTAAGGAATTAGATCTGATAGACAGAGTGCCTGAAGAACTATGGACAGAGGTTCGTGACATTGTACAACAGGTAGCAACCAAAACCATCCCAAAGAAAAAGAAATGCAAGAAAGCAAAATGGCTGTCTGAGGAAGCTTTGCAAATAGCTGAGGAAAGGAGGGAAGCGAAAGGCAAGGGAGAAAAAGAAAGATACGCCCAATTGAATGCAGAATTCCAGAGAATAGCTAGAAGAGATAAGAATGCCTTCTTAAATGAACAGTGCAAAGAAATAGAAGAAAACAATAGAATAGGGAGGACCAGAGATCTTTTCAAGAAAATTGGAGAGATGAAGGGAACGTTTAATGCAAAAATGGGCATGATAAAGGACCAAAATGGCAGGGACCTAACAGAGGCAGAAGAGATTAAGAAGAGGTGGCAAAATTACACAGAAGAACTATACAAGAATGAGCTTAACGTCCCTGATAATCACAATGAGGTGGTCACTGACCTCGAGCCAGACATCCTAGAATGTGAAGTGAAGTGGGCCTTAGAAAAGCTGAGCAACAACAAAGCTAGTGGAGGTGACAGTATTCCAGCTGAGCTATTCAAAATCTTAAAAGACAGTGCAGTAAAAGTGCTACACTCAATTTGCCAGCAAATTTGGAAAACTCAACAGTGGCCACAGGATTGGAAAAGATCAGTTTACATTCCAATTCCAAAGAAAGGCAGTGCCAAAGAATGTTCAAACTATCGCACCATTGCACTCATTTCTCATGCTAGTAAAGTCATGCTTAAAATCCTACAAGCTAGACTTCAGCAGTATGTGGATCGAGAACTACCAGAAGTACAGGCAGGATTTCGAAGAGGCAGAGGAACTAGAGATCAAATTGCCAACATACGCTGGATCATGGAGAAAGCTAGGGAGTTCCAGAAAAACATCTACTTCTGCTTCATTGACTATGCTAAAGCCTTTGATTGTGTGGATCATAACAAACTGTGGCAAGTTCTTCAAGAGATGGGAGTACCAGACCATCTTATTTGTCTCTTGAGAAACCTATATGCGGGTCAAGAAGCAACAGTGAGAACTGGACACGGAACCACTGATTGGTTCAAAATTGGGAAAGGAGTCCGGCAAGGCTGTATACTGTCGCCCTGCCTATTTAACTTAAATGCAGAGCACATCATGAGAAAGGCAGGGCTAGATGAATCAAAAGTTGGAATTAAGATTGCCGGAAGAAATATCAACAACCTAAGATACGCAGATGATACCACTCTAATGGCAGAAAGTGAAGAAGAACTAAAGAGCCTCTTGTTGCGGGTGAAGAAGGAGAATGCAAAACTTGGGTTGAAACTTAACATTAAGAAAACCAAGATCATGGCATCTGGCCCTCTCAATTCCTGGCAAATAGATGGGGAAGAAATGGAAGTAGTGACAGATTTTATTTTCCTGGGCTCCAAGATCACTGCAGATGGGGACTGTAGCCAAGAAATTAAAAGACGCTTGCTCCTCGGGAGGAAAGCCATGGCAAATCTAGACAGCACACTAAAAAGCAGAGACATCACACTGTCAACAAAAGTGCGTATAGTCAAGGCTATGGTCTTCCCAGTTGCAATGTATGGCAGTGAAAGTTGGACCATAAGAAAGGCTGAGCGCCAAAAAATTGAGGCCTTTGAACTATGGTGCTGGAGAAGACTCCTGCAAGTCCCTTGGACTGCAAGGCGATCAAACCGGTCAGTCCTAGAGGAGATCAATCCTGACTGCTCTTTAGAAGGCCAGATCCTGAAGCTAAAACTCAAATACTTTGGCCACCTAATGAGAAGGAAGGACTCACTGGAGAAGAGCCTAATGCTGGGAAAGATCGAGGGCAATAGAAGAAGGGGACGACAGAGAATGAGGTGGCTGGATGGAGTCACTGAAGCAGTAGGCGTCAGCTTAAATGGACTCCAGAAGATGGTAGAGGACAGGAAGGCCTGGAGGAATGTTGTCCATAGGGTCGCGATGGGTCGGACACGACTTCGCAGCTAACAACAACAACTTCTTTAACTTTAGAAATGTAGAGGTAGTGTGTTTGATTTCTGGGTTAAATTAAGTCAAAAGAGTTTAATTGTCTGGAGGGTGCTGTGTTGGGAAAAGTTGTCAAGAGTTTATCCATGTACAGTGCTTATAGTGTTTCCAATAAAAAGCATGTGCTCCTTAATTATTTTTGTAGTAAAAGAAATGAATGAGATGAGATAATTTCTAATGTCTTCTCCTCTCTTCAATTTTCAGCTTGGGATAGGGAGAATTACAGTATTCTGTATAAACCTTGTCTTGAAGCAACAAATGGTTGAAATAAAATTTAAGACAAAAGTCCATGTTTTCATATATACTCATGTGACTGTCAAATTTTGCTGGGCACAACAATTCAGAAGTGTGACTGACGTGCTTCAGCCAAAGCAAAGGCCAATTAAGTACAGCCCAATAAAACAAAGGATGGTAAGATATTTGCATCTCTCTGTTGTTTTCCATTTGTTTCTGCTCATTTGTTTTTAGTTTATCTCTTCTCCTATTAAAATCAATTAATTTAGAGTAGCCAAACAGCAAAGCTGATTTACTTCTTAGACCAGAGAAGTTCAGATTTTTTAGACATTGAAACCCCCAGTTGGCTGGTTCCACATTCAACCCTTGGATTTGAAATGGATTTTTAAAAACAGAATACTTATAAAAATAGTAACAGTGTCAGAGTATGAGAAGTTTCTGGAAACATATAGATGGAAATATCAGGATGAAAAAATGGAATAGATATGTCTAATTATATTAAAAAAGAGATTTAGCAATTTTATTTCATGTAACTGAAATTGTCTGTCAAAGCAAAAAGTAAAAAATGGATTTTAACTTTTTTATTAAATAATTCTACTAAACTAACCAAGGAGTTAGACTAATGAGGAGTTTTCAGTTCCCCATTAATCATGGAAGATTATCTGTCTGTCGTCACAAATCTCAGCTTTAGTCTGACAGATTTATCTCTACTGTCCTATATATCTCAAATTAAATAGTAATTAGTATATAATCTGTCTAGCATAAGCTTCTAGGTTTGTAATTAAAAGTGGACTGAACAGATGACTTGGTCTCCATTGGTTTCCATCTAGAAATAACTTATTAGCTCTGATCAACTCAGAGAAATAATTTGTTATGTTCCAAATAATAATTTGGAAGAAAACAAATGTCAGTAATATTAGGCATTTGAGCAACATTTAATTTATAGAAATGCTTCATAGTTAGTCACAACATCTCCTGACTTCTGCTTCTTATTCAGTTGGGACCTCCATATAAGTTAGCCAGTAGTTATATATGGGGATAACATGGTTTATGAAGATTTCTTGTTTAGGATAACAATCAGACTCAAACATTTCTCACAAAAGTTTTTTCTTTTTCTTTCATATTTATCAACAGTTCTTCCTTCTGAATCAAGGTGTGAAATTGTTTTGTTTTGTTTTCAAAGGCAGCTATAGGCAAGTTGGAGCAGCGTTTCCCAACCTTAGGAACTTGAAGATGCGTGGACTTCAACTCCCAGAATTCCCCAGCCAGCATAGCTATGCTGGCTGGGGAATTCTGGGAGTTGAAGTCCACGCATCTTCAAGTTCCTAAGGTTGGGAAACGCTGAGTTGGAGAACATTGGTGGTGAACAGAGAGAGGAGTGCATTGCTTGAATATTCTACTACCGTATTTTCCGGCGTATAAGACGACTGGGCGTATAAGACGACCCCCCAACTTTTGAGATGATTTTCAAGATTTTTCATCTTATACGCCGGAAAATACGGTACTTTTTTCAGTTCCAATGTATTTGGAACTAATTCTTAGATCAATACAAAGGCTAATTACATGAATGGAGTTATATGTAATTTGCCCAATAACTGCAGCAGTAATACCTGTACCAGCCTTTACTTATTGGCAGGAAATTGGAGGCTTCTCTGCCTGGTCATTTTGTTCAAAAAAAAGATGTACTTATAACTTATGATTCAGTTATACAATAACTTGCATGTGAAAAGTGTGGGTTTCTTTCAACCAACCTAAATTAGTGAGTTAAAAGGTTGCCCACCTCCATAGTAGTGTCTCTTTGTCTAACTTCATTAAATATTCAGTTTTGTGTGAATCATGCCAAAATGATGTTCTTATCAGGAGGGGCTTCAGAAATTTTTCATGGTGAAGCAGAAACAGGAGTACAATAATATATAAAAACTTCTATGATTTCTGGGAACATGGTATATGCGATACTAAGAAATCAACCCTTTGCAGCTGCTGATGCCATTCATATAAGATGTACACTGTTTATAGTTATACTGTGACCTGTCTAGAAACCAAGCAGGAAGCAACATAAATCTTTTTCAAATAAAATCAGTAATTAATGTTTTCTGTTCAAAAGATGGAAATATTGGCATGCTAGAGTCTTTAAATACTATCTATCTAAATACTTTGTCTAAATATTTTAATCTCTCTCTCTCTCTCTCTCTCTCTCTCTCTCTCTCTCTTTCTCTCTCTCTCTCTCTCTCTCTCTCTCTTTCTCTCTCTCTCTCTCTGTCTCATCACAACTAATCTCCATCAAGTCCATACCTGCAGCACTGGCCAAATAGATGGCCTCAGGAAAAGTCAAATACAAGACCTGGCAGTTAAAAGTCGTTAGAAAAACATTAACTTTTACTTTCTAGTTCCTATATCCAGTGGTGGGATTCAGCCAGTTTGCACCAGTTCGATAGAACTGGTAGCTAATTTTTTGTTGTCCAGGCCCAGAATGCACTTCTGGAAGCAGCATCCACACAGAGAACCGATTGTTCACATAATTAAATCCCACCACTGCTTATATCTATTAGTAGGCATCTATATTGATTCCATTTTTAGCTGTCATGTTAATACATCTGCTCTCTGTAATGTTGTCTTCTATTTTAAAAAGCCATTTACACTTAAAGCCTTCACCACAACCCGAAAAAACAAATTCAAGACGTAATATTTCATTTGCATAGAGAACTGTTTTTCATTTGGTTGTTTTGTTTGATCAATTTTATTTAACAACATGACCCTAATTTCCAGTCAGCTTTGAGAGAGGAAGGGGTGTGAATGAGAATCACTGCTCCCTCAAATTAGCATTAGCTTCACTATCCAGGTGCAAACAGTTGCTAAGAAACATATTCATAAATCTTTTTTCTTCAGGAGATTTTAACCACACTTCCTACACTTTCTACTTGTCGACTTTATATGCTGCCTGGCCAGCTTTGTGAGCTGAATCGGTGTTCTGCAATCCAAAGTCTCTGGAACAATTTTGGAAAGATCCTTATCCATATATCTTGAATACTATACAAAATAAACATTAGACATATATGATTGTGAATGTTCATATACAGCAAAAGAAAATTCATATTCATGAAGAAAACATTCCTGGGGTTGTGGGTGCCCCATCACTAGATATTTTCAAAAATACACTGGACAACCAATTGAATGGGATGGTCTAAGGCAGGGGTCCCCAACCTTGACCACTTTATGACTTATGGACTTCAACTCCCAGAATTCCTCAGCCAGAATGGCTGGCTGAGGAATTCTGGGAGTTGAAGTCCGCAAGTCATAAAGTGGCCATGGTTGGGGACCCCTGATCTAAGGCTCTTGCCTTGAGCAAGGGGTTGGACTAGGAGAATGTTATGTACCGGGCTCTTGAGGAATAACACGTGGGTTGCTGGAGCAGCTAACGGCTCTCCAGCAACCCAGACTACAAGTCTCTTGTGCTGCAGTTGGCTATCTCCAGGCGGCAATGGTTGATTCAAATCTATTGGCTGCCGCCTAGGAGCTAGACTATATATTGCGGCTAGTTGCAGCCATTTCCCCAGTACAGTTTCTGCACAAAATAAACTATGTTACCCTGTACTCAGTTATGCATCTTCATTCATGCGCCAAAGAACCCGCTATTTAACAGTGGCAATGAGGGTGGGATCCTGCTTCACTGAATAAAGAGTTGAAGTCTACAAGGGAAAGACAGCGCACATCGGAGGGAAAAGGCATTTCCCCCCCCCCCAAGGTTGGCCAGCAAGCTACGCTAGCAACCTCGTGCTCAGTGGACTCATTCCCTGAGCCTGGAAGCAGGATTCAGAAGAACGCAGGAACCAGCAAGAAAGAATGCCAAAGGTCAGAAAACTGTGAGAATTTGACGTGAAACACCCAGAGGAATGGCCATCATATTTATCACAAGTAGAAAACTACCTCAGGGCCAATCAGATCGCGGAAGAAGGACAGAAGGCCACAACGCTACTCTGTGTGTACAGCTCAGCAACCTTTGATTTGGCTGAGAACCTTTTCACGCCAACATCTCCTACGCAGATCTCAGAAAGAAGCTAACCGGGCATTTCCAGCCCAAGATGTCTGAAATGGCTTGGCGGTTCAAGTTCAACCAAAGAGTTCAGCTACCTGGTGAATTAGCTTCGGAATTCATAGCAGGCCTAAGGCAGGCCACACGCCTATGCACATTTTCAAATTTAGAAGAGTGACTACAAGACTGGCTCGTCTGTGGCCTACGGGACAGAACGCTTCAGCAGAGACTCTTTGCTAGGCCAAACTTAACATTTTCTGAAGCACAAGACGAAGTGATGGCCGACGAAGCTGCCGGGGGCACAGTTCAAACAGTACAGCCCGCCAAATTAACAAAGTTTAAAGAAACGGTCCACCTTGAGGATGCCAAATGCACCGAAGATTCTTCCGAGGAAGAAGAACCTGAAATCAACCAACTCCAAAAGCAACCCAACGCGCAACACCACAACAGCCAGCAGCGAGAGGACAGTTACAAAGCAGTTCTGTTACCGAGATGTAAGGGGTGCGGCGGCAACCATTTTCGCGCCTATTGCAGATTTTGATCAGCCACGTGCAGAGCTTGCAGAAGGACAGGCCACATCGCAGTGGTTTGCAGAGCCCGCCAGAGAGACCGGCCACCCAAACACCAGTTGGAAGAACCGACTAGGAGAGGTACTGGGGCCCAGGGTCTGGTTAGTGTGGGGTTTTTCAGAAGCCGTAGAAGTGTATGCCGCACCGGAGCTCAACGCCCCCTCAAACCCAAACTTAAGCTCATGGTAGAGCTACAAGGAGTTCCATGTAAGATGGAATTGGACTCTGGCTCTGCAGTCTCAATTATTTCTCAAGACACTTTTAACTTCGTGTGTAGGTGCAGTAACAATTGGGCCAAACTAAGACCCTCAGATATAATCCTAATGGACTTTCAAAATGCTCACATTAAAGTTAAGGGAGAAGCCACTTTGTTGATAAAGTTTAAAGGGTTTTTGGGGCACCTGGATGTAATAGTAGTAGGGGGCCAGAGAATGAGTCTCATTGGACTCGATTGGTTTGATGCCTTAGGTATTCCGATTACTGGCATAAACTGGACACAAACTACAGACCTCGCATCAGTATGCGAGGAATATGCGGATGTTTTTGATTCAACCCTAGGAACATACACAGGCCCACCTATCTCATTTAAGCTAGATCCCAACGTAGTTCCAATCAGGGTTAAGCCTCGTAGGGTCCCCTGTGCCTTAAAACATAAAATTGATTCTGAAATCGATAAGCTTGTAGAACAGGGCATGTTACAGCCTGTTGATGGTGGGGAGTGGGAAACTCCTATAGTCACTCCACTTAAAGCCAACGGGGAAATTCACATTTGTGCTGACTATAAATGCACTCTAAATAAAGTCCTCAAGCAACATGCTTACCCAGTCCCAATGGTCAACCATACTTTAGCCTCCTTGCAAGGTGGTACTATTTTTGCTAAACTTGATTTAGCACAGGCCTATCAGCAATTGCCGGTTGATGAGGTCACAGCCGTGGCTCAAACGATCGTGACTCACAGGGGGGATTTCAAAGTTAAACGCTTACAGTTTGGAGTCAGTGTTGCACCAGGTATTTTTCAGGGAATTATGGAGCGTACACTCAAGGGTATTCAGGGCATCTGCCCTTATTTTGATGATGTTCTTATTGCAGGGGAATCCCCAGAAGTGTTGGCCAGTAGGCTCAGGGCTGTCTTGCAGAGGCTTCACGAAGCAGGCCTCAAATTAAAAAAGAACAAGTGTAGTATTGGGGTTTCTTCAATAGAATTCCTGGGTTTCCAAATTGATGCTAATGGCATTCACCCCACTGATTCTAAAGTGAAGGGCATTAAAATGGCTCCTAGGCCCAAATCAAAAGGAGAGCTACAAGCATTCTTGGGCCTCCTAAACTCCTATCACACATTTCTAACTCATAAGACCACAATAGCAGAGCCCCTCCACAGGCTTCTAGATAAGAAAGCTCCATGGAAATGGACTAACTTACATGAAAAAAGTTTCCAGGACTTAAAAGCACTATTGTCAGAAAAGTCCACTGTAACTCACTACAAAGAGTCTAAACCTGTATGTCTTGCATGTGGTGCATCTCCCTATGGGGTGGGGGCAGTCTTAAGCCACATAGAAAAAAATGGGAAACAGGTTCCTATAGCATTTTACTCAAGGACATTGTCCTCTGCTGAGCACAACTATGCTCAGATTGACAAAGAGGCCCTAGCCATCGTTGCTGGAATAAAAAAATTCCATGACTATTTATATGGCAGTGATTTCACAGTCTACATTGGCCACAAACCTCTGTTGGGACTTTTCAGAACTTATCTCATCAGACATGCAACGTCTGCGCCTTTTCATCCATCTTCTAATGGTCAAGCTGAACACATGGTGAGGACAATGAAGGAAGCACTCAAGCACATTGTCACAGGGGACTGGCATCACAGATTGGCAAATTTTTTACTCTGCCAGCATTCTACGCCCTGCACTGCTACAGGCAAAAGTCCTGCAGAACTATGTTGGGGGAGGCGTTTGATCACTAAACTGGACAGGTTGCATCCAGATAGAGTGGCAGCAGAAGCCTCTCAACCAAAACCCCCCGAGGGTTGGGTTTGGGCCAGGAACTATGGTCATGGGCGATTGGGTTTGGGCCAGGAACTAAGGTCATGGGAATCTGTGGGTTCCTGGTCAAACTACCAAGGCATCCGGACCCCAATCGTATGAAGTGGGGTTGGACGGAGGGCGAGTTGTCAGACGACACATTGATCAGCTCAGGAAACAGTTTCCAGAACGGCCACTAAGTGAGGACTGCATCATAAGTCCCTCCCAAGGTCCTCAAACTTGCGGCCAAGCCAGTCCTCACATGGACTATCAGGACTTTTCCTTCTTAACTGAGGTGGAACCAGAGGGGAGCCCTGGAATGCAACATGGATCCCCTGAAGGAGCAAGCCAACCGAACTTCAGCAACCGCTGTGCCTACTCTGCTGAACAGTCTGACTCTGGGGTGGGCCAACCTGGAGAGGCCAGCCAGAGTGCATCGAATCCCCTTGACTCAGGAGCACAAAGGGACACAAGTCTACCCAGCCCACTGGGTAAGCTGGTAGACCACAAAGTGATGGGAACTCCAAGATGCTCCTCTAGGGCACACAAGCCTCCTTCATATCTTGCAGATTACGTTGTAAAATAAAGAGCTATATATTGTTGTAATTCCTGTTTGCCACTATACTACAGAAACTAGTGCTATGATGTAACTGTCTAAAAGTGCCATCTTTGAAGCCTATTCATTCAGACGTTGTATAACATTGTAACGTACATTGTTTTTTATTTTTTATTATTATTATCACTTTTACTTTAGTGTGTTTGGATAATGAGTCTTGACAATTGTTGAGACTAATTGGTGTTATTATGGTCTGTTCTAAGAGGGGAGGGGTGTTATGTACTGGGCTCTTGAGGAATAACACGTGGGTTGCTGGAGCAGCTAACGGCTCTCCAGCAACCCAGACTATAAGTCTCTTATGCTGCAATTGGCTATCTCCAGGCGGCAATGGTTGATTCAAACCTATTGGCTGCCGCCTAGGGGCTAGACCAGGGGTCAGCAACCTGAAACAGTGAAAGAGCCACTCGGAACCCGTTCCCTCACAAAAGGAAAAGCTGGGAGCCGCAAAAAATGTGTGCACATTTGCGTACATGCGCGCATGCTCAGAACAGGGTTTGACTGAAGAGTGGAGCCAAGGCGAGATATGCACCTACCCCGCATATTTGAATTGATTGGTTGAACTTTTTTAGTCCCACTTTTTTTTTTGGACTGCACATGGCAGAGGACTAGGAGCCGCATGCGGCTATATATTGCGGCTAGTTGCAGCCATTTCCCCAGTACAGTTTCTGCACGAAATAAACTATGAGTTACCCTGTACTCAGTTATGTGTCTTCATTCCTGCACCAAAGAACCTGCTATTTAACAGAGAGGTCCTTTCTAGCCCTGTAACTCTATGAGCAAAAGAACACATCTCTCGTGAGCTTTCCTCTCTTCTTTCCTTCCTGATAAGAATTGCTTAAACTGGATGCTCTTTAAATCAAGTCCTTTGATTTTTCTTGCAATTGTTCCTGGTTCATTTTTTTTTAAATTACAATCCCATCAAAAGATTTTTTTTTATTCATTAATTTCAGATATTTGGCTGCCAATTTTAAGGCACAGAAACCTTCCTTGTTGGGAAGGTTCAGTTTAAAAAGACTAATTTCAAGTATTCTTCAGTAACTCCATGACTATCTGAGATTAGTTCTCTTAAATCTTCTTGCAATATTCTACCGTAGATTCCGGCGTATAAGACTACTTTTTAACCCATGAAAATCTTCTTCGGGTGCTGAAAATTTAGGGACAGGGCTGGCTGGAAAACCTGGAGCGGATCTTCCATTTAGTCTGCGCAGGGAAAGCGGGACCAATTGGAGTAGAAGCTGCAGTCTGTGATTTTTTTACAGGCTGGGGTCTGGGCTTTTTTCCTTCTAAAGTTGAAGAGCAGCTGTAGGCAGGTGGGGAATGCAAGAGCAATTTGAAAGGCAGGTGGGGAATGCATAGCCAGAGCAGCAGCTTAGCTCTAAGGACACATTTGACTCAGGAACTGGGCGGGCTGGCTGGAAAACCTGGAGCGGATCTCCCATTTGTTCTTTTTTTTTAATCCCATTTATATCCCACCCTTCTCCTAAGACTCAGGGCGGCTTACAATCTAAGCACAAATCAATGTGCTTAGCAATAGCCTTCATTCTATGTATATGCCTGCCTATTAGAGCTTTCACCCCACCCCCACCCCCAAGCAGCATTATTACAAAGACAGCTTATTGCTCCCAACAATCTGAGTCCTCATTTTACCTACCTCGGAATGATGGAAGGCTGACTCAACCTTGAGCCTGGTGGGATGAGAACCTTGCACTAATTGCAGGCAGCTGGGGTTACTTGAGGCTCTGTGCAGGGAAAGCTTTAGAGTGAATTAGGAAAAGTGAAAAAGTGAATTAGGAAAATAGGAAAAGGGTTGCTGGAATTGGGTACGTGTAGTTTAACGAAGAGAAGGGTGAGGGGTGACATGATAGCAGTGATCCAATATCTCAGGGGCTGCCACAAAGAAGAGGGAGCCAAGCTATTCTCCAAAGCACCTGAAAGCAGGACAAGAAGCAATGGATGGAAACTAGTCAAGGAGAGAAGCAACCTAGAACTAAGGAGAAACTTCCTGACAGTTAGAACAATTAACCAGTGGAACAACCTGCCTCCAGAAGTGGTGAATGCTCCAACACTGGAAGTTTTTAAGAAGAGACTGGACAGCCATTTGTCTGAAATGGTATAGGGTTTCCTGCCTTAGCAGGGGGTTGGACTAGATGACCTCCAAGGTCCCTTCCAACTTATTATTATTATTATTATTATTATTATTATTATTATTATTATTATTATTATTATTATTATTAAGTTTAATCCACTTGCACTGTTTTATGTTTACATGTTTGATGACAAACAGCCTTATGTTTATAAGTGACAGTTTTCCTACTAAGTACCTGCATGTCATAAGCATTTGAATTAAAATTACCATATTAAAATCAAATCTGATGTTTTTTAATTTTTATTTGGTGTGCGTTGGAAGAGGGGTAGTCTTATACGGCGAGTATAGCCCAAACCCTATAATTTAACAGAAAATGTAGGGGGTCGTCTTATACGCCCAGTCGTCTTATACGTCGGAAAATACGGTACCTAAACTAGTTATTAATAGTTTGCAGGGGTTGAGCTATTTTAATTAGGGCTTCTACTGGAAGTATGTATCTCCTGAAAATAGTTAAGCAAGTTAAAAGTGGCAGCCTCCATCCACAATGGCATAACTGGGATTGGTATCTCCAGTTAAACAACCAATTTTGATCTTTTCATTGCAGTTTGATCACACTAGCCAACATTTAAAGTAGGCAACTGAATGTGTGTGTTTAATTACTAATCATTACCTAACATCTACTGTAAGTTACTTTAAAGGTTTTTTGCCTCTCAACATAGAAGATGCTAAAATGGCTATCTGGTCATCTAATCTGTAACATTTATAATCACTTTGCTTCTAACCATGTATATATGTTCCCATTTTTTCCCCTCTTATTGATGCCTTCCTCCTTTATTTCTATTGCTAATTTTTGACTAAAGATTCCCTTTGCTTCATACGTATCCAGTAATGTGTTAGCCTAGAAACCGCATGTTTCTAGGCTAGTTTTTTTGTTTTAGGCTTCCCTTAGGCATTAAAGCTGGCAAGGTAACTTTGGGCTAATCACAGCCTCTCATCCCAACCCACAAATATACGACGTATATTTGCCACATTGAGTTTACCTATATAACTATTTCTATTCGTGTGTTTAATTTGCACAAGCTACAAGAGCTCTTGATACATTCATATTCTTTCTTCATCCCATAACAAGGCTACTTGTTATGCTACTGAGAAACACTAATTATTTAATGAAATGCAAATATTAATGTATACTGTATGTGTATTTGTTTGTAAATAAGTTAGAAATTAATATAAGACCCTAGTTGAGAAACATGAGGTTCAGAAATTGAGCAATTGGACCTCAGGGTTGTTGTTGAGGAAAGAAAAAGTAAAGGGATATTATATATGTCCACTACTCTGAGTTACTTATAAAATAATATAGGCAGGAATTTAAAAATTCAAATAAATAAAATGCTAAGACAACTTCCATTAAATTTGTTAGTCATGTTCTACTCTCTGAATTTTGGTTGAAGAATTTACTGTTCTTGCTCTGAATATTTTGCACCAATTCTGGAATTAAATCAACCTGTATGATCGAGTCTTTTTTTCTTTTTCTTTCATTGTCATGTCTGATATTCAGTGACTGCTGGTCTAGTCCTTGTCCTTTCTTGGCAAGATTTTTCTAGAAGTGGTTTGCCATTGCCTCCTTCCATGATCTATACTAGTTTACCCAGTGACAAATTATGTTTTACATGAGTACTATTACATAAATTACTAAAGTAGGCCTCCTGTTGAACAGATTATCAGAAAGTAAATACTGTAGAATGCATGAATGGGTAGGCAACGAGAAGAAATTTCCAAATATTCATAATTTTATAACTGTCACTGGACAACAAGAGAAAGGATTGCCAGTGGAGTTTCTAGTAAGAAATTTTCCTTAGTTGATTGGTCCGCTTCTTATTTATTATGGAAAGTGTCCAGTCAAAAACCCTGGAGAACAACATTCACTGCAGAGTTTTATGGATTAATACTCTGACTCATTATAAAGCAGCTTCCTGACTTCCCATATTTATCACATGGGTGGTTGTAATCCCTGAAGTGGTGTTTCATAAAGCAAGCAAAAAATAAATAGGAAAAAGATGTTGCCAACTGTTAAGTCCAGAATGACGAGCGTGGACAGCGAGGTTGAGCAAGAGAACGTTTATTGAATGCACATGGGTCAACTGGCTAACAGCCGTTGAGCCCTATCTTATATACTAAGGTGCCTTTAAACATAACCAATCCCCGGCTCAGAATCTCCCGCCGAGAATGTAACAACCAATAACTGCACCCGGTTTTCCCGCCTTGGGAAACCACTCCCATTAACTATGGACACAACACCCCTTCCCCCCCCCAGATAAATGTTAATTACTTAACATAGTCTTTTAGGTAACTTGGTGGCTTATGATTCCTGGCTGGGTATCTGCCCGCTGTGCCGACAACTGGGGTGTCTACTGTTCTGCTGTTAGACTCTGCTTCAGGCCCTGTGGTTTGTGGCACTGACTCTGGCAAGGCCACCCTTATGGGTTGTTGGGGTTCACTGGGCCGTTCAGGGGGCTCTGTTGGGCTGCCCTTGGAACGTGGTTCAGTTTCTGCTGTGCTACTAAGGGGAGTTGCTTCAGCTGCACTGATTTGTATTCCCATTCCCTCACCCCCTGATGTTGCCCTTAACTGGTCATGACTGAATGCATTGTCAGGTGTGGGGATGCTCCTGTCATTGTTGGTCTGTACAATTTCAGGGGACCTTTTTCTTAGCTGATCGATGTGTCTCCTGATCAGCTGATTCCCTTCCCCCTCAATTAAGTAAGATAAAGGTCCAGTTTTGTCAATGACTACTCCTTGTGACCATTTGTCCCCCTGCCCATAGTTCCTCACCCAGACTGTGTCCCCAATATTTAAAGACCGGGTCGGAATGTCTCTTTCAGGTTCCGCAGGTAGCCTGTCAGGGTGTAATCTGTCCAATTTGGTAGTTAGACGTCTGCCCCACCTCATTTCAGCTGTGCTTTTCCCTGTGGCCGTGCAAGGTGTCGTGTGTTGGGCCAACAGGAACTGAGCCAGTCTCTGATGCCAATTCCCCTGGATGATTCTTCTTAAGGCGTCTTTGGTTGTCCTGACATTTTGTTCAGCCAATCCGTTGGAGGAGGGGTGGAAGGGTGCCAAAGTCGCGTGCCTAATCCAGTTGGCCTTGAGGAAGTCCTGAAATTCATTGGATGTGAATTGGGGCCCATTGTCAGAAACAATCACGTCAGGTAACCCATGGGTGGCAAAGAGTCCCCGCAAGACCTGTATGGTTTTGGCTGAAGTCATGGACTTTACAGGCACGACCTCCAACCACCGGGAGTAGCTATCCACGACAACTAGGAATGTGATGCCCTGGAATGGGCCTGCAAAATCAATATGAATGCGAGACCAAGGGTTTCTAGCCACTTCCCCCTTATGTACAGGTGTGTGTGCTTGTTCAGGCCTAGACCGTTGAAACTGATAGCACCCGGCTACTCTGTCCTCGATTGCTGTGTCTAACCCAGGCCACCATAAATGACTCCTTGCCAGGGCTTTCATTCGGACAATCCCTGGATGTCCCTCATGCAATTCCCCCATCACTGCGTTCCTATGGCCCTCTGGGATGACAACCCTATTTCCCCACAGAATACATCCCAGGTGTGAAGACAATTCATCCTTCCTTCTGAAGTATGGCGTGAATTTGGGGTCCGGATTTTTGTTAGGCCACCCCCCCCCCTGTACCCACGCTGCTATTCTGCTAAGGATGTGGTCTTTTCTGGTCGCTGCTGCAATGTCTTTGGCTGTCAGTAGGCATTCTGAGAGTTCCTGTAGAGACATGATTTGGCCCACAGGTGCTGGGTCAGTGCCAGTGTCAGCTAGTGGCAATCTGCTAAGGGCATCTGCGTGCCCCATCTCTTTGCCAGGCCTGTGTTTAATAGAGAATGTGTAAGCTGAAAGGAAAATTGACCATCTCAGCATCCTTGGGGACATGATTTGGGGTGTCTGTTTATCTGTGGTGAACAGTCCTAGGAGGGGTTTATGGTCTGTGTAAATTGTAAAGTTCCTACCATACAGGTAATCGTGGAACTTTTTTACGCCGGCCACGATGGCCAAGGCTTCCCTGTCAATTTGTGCATAATTCCGTTCTGCTTTAGTTAAAGTCCTGGAATAATATGCAATAGGCCTCTGTTGACCCTGGTCATCCATGTGGCTTATGACTGCCCCTACTCCATAAGGAGAGGCGTCACATGCTAGGAAGATTGGTTTGTTTTCAATGAAATGGGTGACTGTGGAGTTGCTGGACAAGATGTCCTTTAATGTTTGGAAACTGATTCTGTGCTTGTCCTGCCACTGCCAAGGTGTCTTCCTATCTAACAACCTGTGTAAAGGTTCAGCAATGGCTGCTTTGTGGGGCAAAAAGGTGTGGTAGAAATTGATTAAACCTAAGAAGGCTTGTAGTTCCGCCTTATTTTTGGGTTCAGGTGCCAATTTGATTGCTTTAATTTTTCCCTCAGTAGTGTTCTGTACCAGCCTGCTACCGGCCTTGCAGAAAAGGCAACCCCTTTACAGACGGCAAAAGGCTGGAATACGTCTGCCAAATTTATTACAAAAACAAACAAAACATGAAACAAGATACCGGAGCTTTGAAACACTATCGGAGCGGTTGCTTTCAGCAAACCAGCCCTCCCCCAAACATTCCCTTTATAAAGAGTTCAGGGCGTGGCCTCTCTTTGCCTCCTTCCGAGAAGTCCCACAGCCTTCCTCTTCTTGCTCCTACTTGACTGCCTCCTGTGTCGGGCGTCCTTGAACAGGGCCAGCTGTGGGTCATCTTCATCCACACTATCAGGCTCACACAGCTGGGTCTCCACCAAGTAGGAGGGGCCTGGCTGGGGGCTCTGCAGAGCCTCAAAGCCATCATCAGCAAGTTCTTCAACACCCCCCTCCTCCCCCTCATCTGAGTCATCCGACCCAACTGCCGAACCCACAGGCTGACCCTGAATCACAACAAGTAGGGTGAATACCCTGGGCATCAATTCTGAATCCTAAGAATTCAGTTGATTTTACCCCTATACAACACTTGTCTTTTTTTAGTTTAAGCCCTGCATCCCTAAATTTCCCCAGTACCTGTTCCAGCCTGTCTGCTAGGATGTCTTCAGTTTTTCCTGCGATTAGGACATCATCGAAGTAAGGGCATACACCTGGTATGCCCTTTAAGGTCCTCTCCATCACCTCCTGGAAGATGCCTGGAGCTGCTGCTATTCCGAATTGAAGTCTGTGAACGCGGAACGCCCCCTTGTGGGTAACTATCGTTTGGGCCTCGGCGGCTTCCTTAGACACAGTGAGTTGCAAGTACGCCTGCACCAAGTCGAGCTTGGCGAAAATGGCGCCGTCCTGGATCGTCGCGAGGACCTGCTTCACCGTCGGGACCGGGTAAGCATGCTTTTTCATTGCTAAATTTAGGGTGGCTTTATAGTCGGCACAAATCCTCACATCCCCGTTCGGTTTAAGGGGTGTGATGATTGGTGTCTCCCAGAGGCCTCCCTCTACGGGTTCTAGGACGCCCTGGCCTACTAGCTTATCTAGTTCGGCCTCGATTTTTTGTTTAAGGGCGAAAGGCACCCTCCGGACCTTAAGCCTGATGGGCCTAACAGCGGGGTCTAAATTAAAAGTAATGGGGGGTCCCTTGTATCTCCCTAATGACCCATCGAACACGTCTGCGAAGTTATCGCAGACAGTCTTAAGGGTTTTACTAGTGATTGTGTTAATTCCCCCTACCCAGATCCCCAGGGCCGGGAACCAATTGAGGCCTACTAGGCTGGTTCTCTGGCCCTCGGTGACTAAAAGGTCTAAATATCCATGAAACCCCTTATATTTTACTTTAATAGTGGCCTCGCCCTTTCGTTCAATGGGTTTTTTTTGAAAGTCGGCTAACTGTAGTGTAGTGGGTTTTAGGGGAATTCTACGGCCGCTTTTATTTTGGATGTATTTGAGGGTGTCGCTGGAAATTATAGATACTGAGGCCCCTGAGTCCACTTCCATCTTGCAGGGAATGCCCTGCAGTTGGACTCCAATTTTTAATTTAGGCCTCAGAATGTGATTAATCCTAGGGGTTCCCACGTGGTTGACCCCCACCCCCGCCCCCGGGTTGGAAGTGCGTGCCTTAGGTCTTGGGGTCTCTCCGCCATTCCCTTCGGGGGTTACCTCACCTGCGGCCCATGCGTCGAGCTCGTGGAGATGGTTGTCGCGCGGTCGGCTTCGGCAAATGGCCTGGATGTGGCCCGTTTTTCCGCACCCTCGGCATTTTGCGTTTCAGAACCTGCAAGTTGCTCGGAGGTGGTTCCCGCCGCAGCTGCCGCACCTCGCTTCGGGGTATCGTGGTCTGGATTGGTTGTCCCTCTGGGGTCGTTGTGGTGCTGGGGTCTGCTGTCTTCTTCCTTGGTCGGGTCCGTTGGAGCGTGAGGGTCTCGCCGCCATCTTCCCGAACCTTCGGGCAATCTCTGCGACATCGGCTTCCCACTGGTAGTCCACCTCCCCACCGTCCACATGGCTCTCAAGGTTTATTTCGGCCGAGGCAGCCATGCTTTTGTAGGGGGGGGTCGTGTCTGCCTGTAGACTCGTACGTGAGTAGCTCGTCTAAGAGTTCTTGCAGTGTACCCGTGGGCTTTGCAATTATCCGGTTTTGCAAGTGTTTGTCTCACAGCCCCAAAACTACTCGGTCCCTGATGCGAATCTCAAGTTTGTCGTATTTGCAACGCAGGGCCGCTTCTCTGACTGCCGCCACAAACTGTGTGATAGATTCGCCCGGCCGTTGGTTCCGTTTTTTGAATATCCTTCGCCAGAACAGTTCGGACCTTTTAGGAGTAAAGTGGACCTTTAGCTTGGCCAACAGGTCGGTGTACGACACGCTGGAGACCGGCAAGGGCTGGCACAGGCCGACGGCAACCCGGTAGACCGGCGTGCCGCTAATGGTGAGGAGAGCCGCTGCTTTCTTCCAGTCCTCTGTTATTCCGTTGACCAGCATGAACCCCTCGACTTGGCCGACATACTCCTCCCAGTCTTCGGGGTAGTTCGGGTCAAACTCCTTCAGGGATCCGACTTGCGCCATTCTGTGAGTTAGACGCGGCAGTAGTTCAGATGACTGCGATTCAAATTTCCTGCTTTTCGCTCAGCTGGCTTCCGCGGCTCCTTCGCTGTTCCGCCGTCGATCCCACCTTCGTCGCCACTGTTAAGTCCGGAATGACGAGCGTGGACAGCAAGGTTGAGCAAGAGAACGTTTATTGAATGCACATGGGTCAACTGGCTAACAGCCGTTGAGCCCTATCTTATATACTAAGGTGCCTTTAAACATAACCAATCCCCGGCCCAGAATCTCCCGCCGAGAATGTAACAACCAATAACTGCACCCGGTTTTCCCGCCTTGGGAAACCACTCCCATTAACTATGGACACAACACCAACACTTATTTGTACTGTGGTAATGAGAAAATGGAGAATGGGTCTGTGAGATGTGTTAGCTAAGCCATTGTGGCTTCATCCAGAAACTGTGATTGAAGCAACTTATGTATACTGCAACACATAAATCAGTCAGATGTTTCATCATTAGTCACTAATGGGGTGAGATCAAGAGAGAAAGTAAACAGAAAAGGTGCTGGTGGGAAAACATTGCTCCAAAATAACTTACAAGGAATATGGGCTCTTTGCAAATATATCTATACTTACTGAACATTTCATAAAAGGTGTTGCAGAGGAGCAATCTTTGGGTTCATAAAAATAATGCTAAATTATGTTTCTGTCCTTATGCATATGTGTAGATCTTCCAAGATTGAATGAAACATTACATAACTGCAGCCACATGTACATCTTTTTTTATTAAAAAGTTTTAACATACAATTTTTCTTTAAAAAATCCCCCCTCCCCCTCCCTTCTCCCTCCCCCCCTACCTCTCCCCCCTCCCCCCTCCCCCCCCGACTTCCCAGAGCTAAATACAAGGTATATATAAAAAAAACAATCATGAACAACCATATACTAACAACTATAAACTCTAAAATCCATCATTCTCTAGCTTATATAGGATAAAACAAACCTTAGTAATATTAAATATATATAAAGAAACTAAAATAAAAAAAGAAAAAAAGAAAGAAGACTTATTCAAATACTACATGAAACTTCTTAACCCTATACTTGTTCTGGATAAACTCAATCCATTTTCTCCATTCCATAATATAGCGTTCTTGAGAGTGATCTTTCAAATAGGCCGAAATCTTCGCCATCTCTGCCAGGTCGGAAACCTTTAAAGTCCACTCTTCTATGGTCGGCAGTTCCTCTTTCTTCCAATACTGACCTATCAAAAGTCTTGCTGCCGTAATTAAATTCAACATCAACTTGGTGTCCACAACTGTGGCATCTGTAATTATTCCCAACAAAAAAAATTGCGGACAAAACTTTATCCTCTGTTTAAAAATCTTCTGCATGTTCCACCAGACTTTTATCCAGAAAGCCTTAACCTTTTTACAAGTCCACCATATGTGAAAATATGTTGCGTCTTCATCACCGCACCTCCAACATTTAGGCTGATAATTCGGATACATACTTGCAAGCTTTTTAGGATCTAAATGCCATCTATAAAACATTTTGTAAAAATTCTCTCTTAGATTTTGAGCTTGTGTAAATTTTACATTCCTCACCCAAATCTTTTCCCACGTGTCCATTGTGATGACTTCCTGGATGTTTTGGGCCCATTTTATCATACAATCCTTAACAAGTTCTGTTTCTGAATCAATCTCTATCAACGCAAGATATATCCGTTTAATATGTGCTGGTCCCTGATTTCTAATTTGCTTTATCAAATTTTCATCAGTCATTGTAAAACCATTTTTCTGATCTTCTTTCCACCTGGCCCGTAACTGAGTATATTGAAACCAATTTTGAACAACCTTCTCTTCTCGCAAGAGGCTATATGATTTCAAACACCAGACATTTCTTTCCAAGCTTAAGATCTCCTTATACGTAGTCACATCATGTTTGAAACCAGCATGTATATTTTCTATTGCGTGTTTTGGAATTGCCCACAGTGGTATCTTGCAATCTAGCTTTTGTCTATACTTCTTCCAAACTCTCAACAATGCCTGTCTTAAAATATGCACTCTAAACACATTGTCTACCTTCTTGTCATACAACAAATATGCATGCCAGCCAAACAACAAATCGTGGCCCTCAAGATTTAATAATCTCTCTTGTGTCAAATTAATCCAATCACTTATTCCTACTAATGCAGCAGCTTCATAATATAGTTTAAAATTGGGCATTTTAAGGCCACCTCTCTCACGAGTATCCTGCATAATCTTAAGTTTAACTCGTGGCTTTTCCCTGCCCAAACAAATTTATTGATACCTCGCTGCCATTCCTCCAAATTAGAATCTTTCTTAAGAATCGGTATCATTTGAAATAAAAATAAAAATTTAGGCAGGACATTCATTTTCACTGCTGCAATCTGTCCCAACAAAGACAATTGCAATTTTCCCCAACTCTCCAATTCTTTTTGAATTTTCCCCCATAGTTTTTCATAATTATTTTTATATAACTTTGTATTAGAGGGCGACAAAAGCACCCCCAAATATTTAACCCTTTTAACAATCTCAAATCCAGTTAATCCTTCTAAGAGAGCCTTTTGCGAAACTGTCATATTTTTGGCCAGAATTTTGGTTTTCTGTATATTAACTTTAAATCCAGAAACCTTCCCATATTGTGTTATTATCTCCATCAGGTCCACAACAGAGTTCTCTGGCTGGGTCACTGTAACAACCAGATCATCTGCGAATGCTCTCAATCTATAATCCTGATCTCTAATTTGTATCCCCTTAATTTTTTCCGAATTCCGTATTTTAACCAATAATATCTCTAATGTTAACACAAATAACAAGGGCGATAACGGACACCCTTGCCTTGTGCCCTTCTCAATATTACATGCTTCTGTCAGACTATTATTAACTATAATTCGGGCAGTTTGTTTTTGATATAATGCCCTAATCGGTTGTAAAAAATTGTCCCCAAAATCCATTTTGTCTAAAACTTTCAACAAAAATTTCCAATTCAACTGATCAAAAGCTTTTTCAGCATCTAGAAAAATTAGCGCCGCAGGGATCTGGTTGTTCCTTTCCAAAAACTCTAACACATCAACTATATGCCTCACATTATTTTTCATTTGCCTACCACTAATAAACCCCGTTTAGTCCCCATGAATCACCTGTTGCAGAACCCTCATCAGTCTATTAGCCAAAACCTTAGCAAATATCTTGTAATCTGTATTTAAAAGCGATATCGGTCTATAATTTTTAACTTGAGTAGCATCTTGGTCTTCCTTCGGAATCAAGGAAATAAAAGCTGTTCTCCAAGACGGTGGCACCTTTCCCCCCCTCTGGATTGTCTGGAACAGTTCCTTTAACGGTTTTATCATCTCTAATTGTAGGTTTTTGTAGTAAGCCGCAGTCAAACCATCCGTACCTGGTGCTTTATCCACCTTCAAATCCTTAATTGCTGTAAAAATTTCTTCTTCTGTAATCAATTGATTAATCCCCTCTTTTTGTACTTGCGTAAGAACCGGGATGCTAGCATTCTCCAAATATATATCAATGTCTTTTTCATTAATCTTCTCCTTAGCATATAATTTAGAATAAAAATCCACAAAAGCATTCTTGATAAGGTCCTGTTGAAACACAACCCTTCCTTTATGCTCAATTTTGTCTATATTAGAAGCCCTTTGTTTTTTCCTCAATCTATAAGCTAACCATCTACCTGGTTTGTTAGCGTTGCAAAAGGTATTATGCCTGGCAAACCGCAAATTGGTTGCCACTTGGTCAGCCATTAATTTGTCAAATTGTCCTCTTAACAGTTTAATAGCCTCCTTAGTCTTCACATCCTCTGAATTCAAAATCAAAGCCTTTTCTTTTTCCTTTATTTCATTCTCCAGTTCTTTCCTCCTAGCTTCCACAGCACGTCTATGCTTATTATTCATATATATCAACACCCCTCTCATGTAGGCCTTGCTAGCATCCCAAACCATATCCATAGAGGTGCCCTTATTCATATTAATTTCAAAAAAATCCTTCATCCGCTGTTTGCATTCTTCCACATTTCTCTGATTTCTAAACAAATTCTCATTTACGCGCCACGAGCGCCTGTCTCTATTCTCCTTATCAATCTCTAACCAAACTGGACTATGATCTGATATAGTTCTTGCACAAATCTTGACCTTTTTAGTCCTCAAAAAAAAATCATTAGTCAACAAAATAAAATCAATCCTAGAAAAAGATTGATGTCTGTCAGAATAAAAAGTATAATCCTTTTCCTGCAAATGTCTCTCACGCCAAATATCTCGCAATTCCAAGTCATCCTTCATTTCAAAAAAAGATTTAGGCAGTCTAGCATGACTTGGAATACGCTTAAAAGCTCCAGCCTTGTCCATCTGTACATCCAAAACACCATTCCAGTCCCCCATAAAAATAAAAGATTTATAATCCAACTGGGTAAGCTTTGTGTGAAGTAAACTAAAAAAATCTGCTTGGAGCATATACTCCAACTAAGAGCGTCTTTTTACCTTCTAGCAGCAGCTCTATCATAACATATCTTCCATGCTTATCTGCTTCAATTAAGTCTGCTGTTAAGGCACTTTTAACATAAACAACCACTCCATTTTTCTTATTCATTGCAGAAGCAACAAATTGCGTACCCAACCTTGAGTTCGATAAATACTTTTGATCCACAACTCTAATATGCGTTTCTTGCAAACATATAACATCTATCTTAAATTGCTTTAAATATTGAAAAACTTTCTTCCTCTTCTGTGGTGAATTTAGTCCATTAACATTCCAAGTTAAAAATTTAGTTGCCATGCATATCCTCCCAAAGCTCTTGGAGCACTGCTTTGATAGGGCTATCTTCTTTAGGCCGTGCTCCTCCCACTGCTTGGCTGTAAGTACGTTGTGGAAGTTCCGAAGACTTTTGCTGTTCTTGTTCTTTTATTTTTTTTGATCGTTTTAAAGCAGCACGCGTTACCCTTTGCTCTCTAGGATCATCCAAAGAAGTTATAGCTTGATCTCCTCCAGCACCGTTTTCCTCTGCTTCAGCCTCTTGATGTTCTCCTTCTCCAGATCCCTTTGCAGCTTCCAGAAATGATAGAGGGGTTGCTTTTAAAACATTATTGTAAAAATCACGCGCCTGCATCACAGTGGCCAAGCGGTGCCTTTTACCTTCATGCATCACCATCAACCCAACTGGAATCTCCCATCTGAACCTTATATCTCGTTGCTTGAGCTCTTGCACAAGAAATGTAAAATCCTTCCTTCTCCTTAAAATCTTTGGAGGAATTTCTTTTAGAACCAAGACTTCTTGATCAGCAATCACAACTTTAGCATCATAGGCAGCTTGTATAACTTCATCTCTAATTTCCCTTTTTGCAAAGTAAACCACCACATCTCTAGGCAACTTTCTCTGTCTAGCAATCCATGAATTCACACGGAACACTTTATCCATACCTCCTCTTATTTCAGATGATGGCTGATTCAATACCACTTCGAGAGCCTCAGAAACCATCTTATAAATAAAATGTACATCTTATAAATAAAATGTGCCTTTGAAGCCATCTAGCTCAGCTCTTAACCTTTTAGCCTGGATCTGCCACCAAGAATTCATCATCATCATCATCATCATCATCATCATCATTATTATTATTATTATTATTATTATTATTATTATTATTATTATTATTTTGGTCCTTTAAAGAGCCCACTGCTAAGAGAAATATCAAGCCAGAACTATAGTCGCTTCTCCCTTCCACTTATTGTTACTGCTGCTTTCCCTTATAACATACATTAGAAATTATTGATTCCATGTCCATTCACAGTGATGCTTTGAAAATTATACTTTGAGGAACTGGGGGTCCAAATCCTAAAAAAAATATTCTACAGTTCCATGTATGTACTTGTAAAATAAAAATGCTTTCAGTCAGAGCTGGATTGGATGCACATCTCCTTTACAAGCAGGAACACTGAGTGTATGTACACATATGTACCTCCTAGTTGGTGAGACACAGACAAGGATATGCTGGCTTGCAAGATAGTTTCTAGATTAGAAAATATAGCTAGAATGGAATAGAGTGGAATGCATTTAGAGTACTACTGAACTTTGTCCAAAAATGTGTGCTATTGTCCATAATATGCCCCAAATGGCCAGTACTGTTCTTACCATTAGCAAGAAATGTTGCAGGTGGCTAGAATAAAACAGCAGTCATAACCACTCTGCACCTCTATTTTATTAAAAGGCATAAATGAAAATCACATACATACAAACATACATTCATACACAGAGCTTTTTTTTGTTATAGAACGCACCAGAACAGAGTTCTGGCATCTTTTTTCGACGGATTTTTCCACATTTTAAAAGTAACTTTTCAAAATTTGATGTTTGGTCCATGTGGACTTGAATCGCCCTGTCAAGTGTAGCAGCTCGGTGACAAAATCATTAAAACGGTGCATGCGGGCTGCTTATGTGTCAAGTCCAATGCATGCATATTTCATCTGCGCTGGTTGTGATGGCGCTACTCGGCTTGTGGCACCGCTCAGCTAGTGACTGGTTGTCTGGTCACATGCTGAGTGCTTACTGTGGGCGGTGACTGTTATGATTCGTTACACAACTGACGTGTGGGTTTGTGTACAGTGATTGACTACATGCGAAAGGTAAATAATCTATTTTAAAAAATCATTGGTGAATTGAAAATCTTTTTAAAATTTTTAGTGTAAAAGTGTGACCCCAAATTTAAAAATAAAAAAAAATACTAATCACTTCTCAACCACCAGTCCTGCTAAGAACTGAATATATAATTTTTTAAATAAAAGATTAACAAGTTCTGGCATCTTTTTTCTTACAAAAAAAGCACTGTTCATACATACATATCTAGCATACTGTCCCCTTTTGGAAGAAAGCGAAACTAAGAAAAGAAGTAAGAATAATACTATAAGTTAAACAACTCAGCATGCAAGGTGAGAAAAAGAAAACATAACTAACTAACAATTCCCACTATACCTTTCTAATCTTTAAATCATTCTTGCTTCTACCACCTCCAGTCACTAACTCAAGTGTTGCCTTTTTGTTCTTTAAACCTCTCTGTTCTTCTGAATTTCTTCAATTCCACTCAGTCACAATTTTCTCAGTTCTCCCCTTTGTCTCCATCCATTTCCTGGTCCCCTATATACAATATTTGGTTTCAGATACAGCCCTTTGTACACAACCAAACCACCCAAATGAACTTCTCCCCACTGGTCACTTACTTCTGTCACTTCACATTCGTTCAGCACTCAGTCTTTCCTGATAATCACTCATTTTATTGCACATCTACATATCTTCTGCATTTATTGGACTTTATATTGTTCTTTGACATCCCGAATTTCACTTCCATATAAAATGGTGGTCAGAAGCCTACTTTTATACACAGCACAGTCATTTTTATTTCACTTAGCAAAAATCCATTCCTATGAATATGCTACCCATTATGTTTCTATCAGAATTTGTGTGGCTTCACTTTTTTCCATTTTTCCAAGAGTGGCTTCTTCTTTTTTCCATTTAATAAACCGTTTTACCAAGGTCACCAATCCATCTATGGTTCTTGCTGGCTGTGTTTGAATAACTTGGTCTTGAAATTTGGGGTCAGTCTATTCTGAGCACCCAGAAATAGTTGATGTTATTTCTAAAAAGAATCCTGCAAAAAAATTCCTTTGCATTATTATCATCAAGAGTGAAAAAAGATGGGAATTCTGTCCATTCTCCCCTCTCTTTAATTCTCTCCTCTCTTTAGCATAGGGCCAGCCATTATTCAAAGCAATAGCATTTTGGGTACCTTTCCTTTCCCATGGACTAAACTTTTATTGCTGTAGGACTTGTGATGGTTCTGCTAATCCCAGAGTTCGGGAGTGACAATGACATCACTGTGCAGGCCCCCCTGGAAAAATAAACAGTGCAACCAAAAGATGAGATAAATGAGAAGTCTTGAAAATATATGGTAGAAGCTATATTAAAAGCCACATTTTCTCAAAGTATCAGGAAAAACCTATCTGACAGAGAAACTTGTGAGTTTCTGCAGAAATGACTGCATGGTGAATATGGGCTCAGTGATAGCCAAACCATGGTGAGTTAGCTCCTTTTTCTGATGGGGTGATTGCAGGGACTGGAGGAGGAGAAAGAAATCAAGAAAGAAGCTGCAACCAGATTCTACCCTTTTTCCATGTGCATCATGCCTGTGCAAAGCACATTAAAAAGAAGTGGGCACCGAAATTGACTTTTTTACACTCCCCCACTCCTGCAGGGTCAAAGTCCCTGACAACATCATTTGGCTGTTAGTCAGAGCAGAGGTCGAATAGGAATTGACGATGAGAACAACACATTTCACGTTGGTATAATTTTCTGGTAGAATATCACTTTAATTCGATAGTGGAGAAAACAAAACAATATCCAACTTTTAGTTTTACACCAGTGTGAGGTATATCACATACCTGAACCCAATGGTGGGATTCAAATATGTGAACAACCGGTTCTCTGTGTGGATGCCTCTTCCAGAAGTCCGTTCTGGGCCTGGGCAGCAAAAAAATTAGCTACCAGTTCTGCTGAACTGGTGCAACCTGGCTGAATTCCACCATTGCCTGAACCTGAAATAAATTAACTTATTCATTCAACATTTATTTATTCCTTGTTGTGGGGACATAGAAGTCCTGAACATTTTTTCTAACAGGCACAGAATCTTCAGATGGAAGTAGCCACAGAAACAGTTGCCTTTGGAGTCACCACTGGAAGCTGTGCCCTTCTGAGGTGAAGCTTGCTCTTGTTGTTGCAATCCATATGAATATTAACTCCTCTCTCACAGTTCCTGAGCCTTATCATGTCTGGGCATGTTCTCAACTGCTGTTAGCTTAAGGGAATGGTCTTGTTCTGTAATTTAGGTGAAAATTTCCCTTGTCTAAACAGCCCCCAGAATAAGAGACTACAGATAAAAATGGAATCATCTTATAAAGTCCAGAATGGGATGACTGTTTGGCTTCTGATGTGGTCCCTGCATTACCTGTTGCTTTATTCAATTTTAGCATTTGATATCACATGTTCAGGATGCAGCTGCAAGCATTCACAGTTAACTAATCCATTTCAAATCAATAAACCTGCTTAAATACAATTGCCTCTGTGGGAAGACAGCCCCCCAGAGAAGGAAATATTAAAAGGACAGAAAATTTTATTTCCTCAAAGGATCTTAAAGAGGCAGAAAAGCATGCCCAGTTTTTCTTAATAGCCCAAGTCTCTCTCCCCCAAGCAGAAACCAGCTCTGTAGAAATGCAGATGTAAACAATCCATTCAGGAAGGTTGGAGGCCTCCAGCTAGAAGCTTAGGAAGACAAAGACCCTTAAAATCTACATACCCCACCCAAACTCTAAGACAGGACATAATAGGCTTAACCCACAGATGCCAAGGGGGCACACTCACTCAGGTCAAAGTACATGACACAGGAAATACAAAGCCTCAAACAGGAACAGAAAACAACCTCAAGAGCCCCAGAGGGTATAAAAACCTACTCCCCACATGTGCTCTCTTCTCTTTCCTTCCAGAGCCATATTTCTGTCTGGCTCTCTTCTTCAATAAACGTCAACCTTCTTTCTAAAGCAGTTGCCATGTTGCTTATTCCCAGCTTGGACTGAACTCTGATGAAGACTTTTCCTTCTACATCTAATTGTAGAGTAGATGGAACGTTATGTTCCTCTGGAACAGTTCACCTATAATACTATTTTTGAAAGAAAAATCTTCATCAGGGTCCAATCCTAGTGGAAACCACCAACAGCAAATATAGCATAAAGATGTAACTTGCATTTTTCAATTTCAGCAGAGCTTTTTCAGGCTTTTTTCCTGAAATGACAGCAATATTTCCCAATGATTCAGCATGGTCTAAACTGGAAGGATACAGTATCTGAGATGAAAAGAGGTTTGCTACCAAAATGTAGTTTATCTCTTTACTCATTCTTTCGCTATCAATTTCACCACAATCCTTTCAACAAACAACTGGGAAAATGATCTGATGATGATAATGTTATTCATTCAGTTGGGAAAGTATTCAAATACAAAAAATATTTTTGGAATGGAAAGTAGAGTTCCTTCTAGATCAGACATGTCAAACACAAGGCCCGGGGGCCGGATCCGGCCCGCAAAGTGGTTTCATGCGGCCCGTGAAGCCAACCTGAAAACAGTGAGGGAACGGCCCCCACTGCCTTGGCCCTGGCCCAGAGACCCTCCTTCTGCCAGAGACCCTCAGATCTGTCCCACTCCTGCCCAGGCCCCCATAGGCACCCTTGATGCGAACGATGTAGAGCTGGCCATGCCCACCCAGTAGGCCATACGCACTCTAGCCACGCCCACCCAGTAGGCCATGCCCACCCAGGGCACACATACCTGGCCCCTTCAGGGCAACCGCAATGCTGATGCGGCCCTCAATGAAATTGAGTTTGACACCCCTGTTCTAGATCCATCATGTAGAACCCCCAGTCATTTCCTTAATATATAGTTGCTCTTACAATATTTGTTAAATAAACTTATCTTCTGCTTTTACCAAGTATTAAGTAGCCAAGTACAGTAATGAACTTCTATTGCTGCAGCTGACACAACAAAGGCTCATATTCATTTTTTTTCCATTTATAACAAAAAATGTGTTGTGGCTTTTACCATCTATGGTAGTAAATGCTTGCACACTTGTACTATTGTTTACAAGTGCGGGGTTGTGCTATTTTTGTTTTATAAATGGTACATTTTTACAGCTATGCAGCTATGTTCCAAATAGTAACGTCAAAAATATGGTTAAATAATAATTAGTCATCAAATGTAAGGGAATAATGAGCAATTTCAAATTTCCTGTCAGTATGTTATCTCTATCTTTCCCCACACCCCAAGATTAACAGTAGGGATTTAGAAATAATTTTGCTTGAGAAATTCTAGATGTTTCCATCAAACCAGAAGGTTGGGAATCCATGCTTCTATTAGAACTAATGGACATGCTTAAGGTATAATCATTATAATATTAGTTTGGTCCCATCTTTTCCACAAAGCATTCTTGGGAAGAGTTAAGCAGTGATAAATGGGCTAAATCTTGACATTTAAGGAGCCCACTTGTATGCACAATACATTCAAAATACATAATCAGACAAGTGCTCTTGTTTAAAACCTGTCAACATCTCTAAAAGGATGCTGATTTGTTAGGAAGGTCTTTTTATGGAAATTAAGAACTTTACAATAATGATGCTTTAATAACTCAAGTGAATGACAACTGACAGGGCAATTTTATGTTTCATTTTACAGCATTACTCTGATTTACAAGAATAATACTTAGTGAATGCATTACTTGTTTCCCACGTTTATTAAAGAGCACGTTTAGTGGAGATGAAGAAAAAAATATATGTTACTCTGCATATAAGTATAGGTTTTTGTATTATGGAATAGATGTGCCCTTCGTCCAGTGCGCTCCCACAGGGAGGGTCTGCTCAGGGTCCCTCCGGTAAGAGATTGCCGGCGGGTAACGCCCAGGGATAGGGCCTTCTCAGTGGGGGCGCCTGCCCTCTGGAACCAGCTGCCAGTGGAGCTGAGGACTGCCCCCGACCTCCGTTCATTCCGCCGGGGCCTGAAGACCTGGCTCTTCGAGCTCTCTGGCCCAGGCTGAGGATTAATTTATTTTAATTGGGGTTTTAGTTGCACAGGGTTAAATTTAATCTTTTTTAAACTGGTTTTAACTTTTGTATTTTTGGTTTTTAATTCCCTGTAAACCGCCCTGAGTCCTCAGGGAAAGGGCAGTATATAAATGTAATAAAATAAATAAATAAATAAATAAATAAGTTATATTTTTAGTTTTGCTGTGAACTTTTATAAAGATTTTGAAGATTGCAAGTGTACTTTTGGAACTGAAGCAGTGTGTGAGATGTCAAGAAAAATAATGATTCCTCTTTATTCCATACTAGCCAGACTGCACTTAGAATATTGCATTCAGTTTTGGATACTGCATTTTAGAAAAAACACTGAAAAACTGTTCAGTATTTGAAGGAGAGCAATAAAAATGATAGGAAGGCCTGGAAGAAATAGCTTATAAGGAAAGTCTGGGGGGGCACTGAAAACATTTACACTGGAGATTGCGCAGAACCATGATTAGTATCTGAAGACTGTTATGCAGAAGACAGGTATAATTGTTCAAAGTTGTTCTGGAAGACAGGACTAAAACCAGTTGTTCGAATTGTATGGGGGGGAAAATTCAGGAGGACATTTTCAAAAATCCCATAGGTAAGAATTGTCAAAAGTGGTATTGTTACCTTGAAGAGGGGTTGGACGGGCATTTTTCACTGATCTTGTTGTAATGGATTCTGGCATGCATTTAGTAGTAAATGGAATTATATGAATTCCAAAGTCTTGTTTATTCTATAATGCCATACAAGAACTTCATATGTATTTATCTTGTAATAAGGACTACCCAATCTTGGCTGGAAATTATCAGGTTGACTAGAAGATTGAAGCATAATTTTCTGTCTCTCTTTGCTACCATCTCATCCTCATTGGGACTTTTGCAGCCTATATGTGAGAACCTTATTTGTAATACATACTCTGGCATTATTATAAATCTTGTTTATACACATTAAACTGGCTTATACCTGAAGTCAACTTATTAGTTTAACCATGGTTTATTTGATCACAATTGGCTGGATTTGTACAGCACAAGCTCTAATTCATGGCTTATCAAGGCCAAGAAATGGATTCACAAATCTTTTTAAGTTGAAATGAGGAGTGATTGAGTCTAAGGTAACTTACTGTCAAAGTATGCTTTCAGAAAATCCAGGAATTTACTGTTGCAGTGCTAAAGTGTTATGACAGAAGGAGCTGTTGCATAAAAGATGCCTTAATATAAATGCCTGATTGCCTCAGTACGTAAGAAGCCTTGTTAATACCTACGGTAGCCTGTCTCTCTCTTTTGCTTAATGGAAAACAGATCAGAAGCATGAAAGCAGATCTCCCATCTCTCTGATTAATTTTCCCAGGAAAGTGCCATGTGACAACATTTAAAGCTTATTTGCTGGATCTTGATTTTGTGAAAGTGACATGACAACTGTATTTTTCCACAGAGGACTTGCACGTAACACATGCTGTCATGACCACATGACTTGAGTCGGCTTAATGCGATAAGCAGAGCTTTAAGCCTCACGTCAATGTCACTTCCAGCTGGTTCTAAAACAAAATTATATATATCTTCCAGCTTACATTTGCTTTGTAACTCATCTGAATTCTCTAAGATGCCTGTCTGCATGTACTGAAGTAGATTTGCTGATATATTTGTACTCAGAAATCATTTCTCAAATTATAGCAATTGAGATTTTGATCTCTATGTCCCCATTCAGATACTTCTCCAATTGAATCTTAATATGGTTTTTATACAAGATGCATACAATGAAAGAAGTACATCTTAAAATAATATTATTGGGCTCTGGTTGTTCTTTCAATATAAATGTGTTTAATAAAAAAAAATCTATAATTCCAGATGATAAGATCTACAAGAACACAATTTTTTTATTTTTCCTAAGCTAAGACATGACTAGAAGATGCAAAATTATCATTCAGAATAGGTGGTCGTCAATAAGGTTCTGTTTCCAAGGACATCAACATACATACAAAATAAAGAATTCTGACCTTGGGAGTGTGCTTTGAAAGAATCATCTCCATTCCTGCGCAACGAACTCACTACACAACACTGGTGACGAAAGTGGGATCCTGCTTCTCCGAAAGAGTTGAAGTTCACTAGGGGAAAGGCAGCACACGCCTGGAAGGAAAAGGCATTCCCCCCCCCACTACAGTCGGCTGGCCAGACACGCTAGCGACCACGTGCTCAGTGGATCAATCCCTGGGCCTTGGAGAAGCAGGATCAGAAGACGCAGGAACCAGCCGAGAAGACCTAAAGAATGCCCAAGGTCAGAAGGCTGCGCGAGTTCGATATCAAGCGTCCGGAGGGATGGGCATCCTACTTGTCCCAGGTAGAAAACTACCTCTGGGCAAACCAGGTCATGGAAGATGGACTAAAGGCTGCCACGCTGCTCTGTGTGTGCAGCCCAGCCACATTCGACCTGGCCGAAAATCTGTTCGCCCTGACACCGCTGGAGTCAGTCTCCTACGCTGAGCTTAAGAAGAAGCTAGGAGAGCATTTCCAGATGAAGATGTCGGTGATTGCTTGGCATTACACTTTCGAACAGCGAATGCAGCAGCCTGGTGAGACAGCATCAGAATACATCGCAGCCTTGAGGCAGGCCGCATGCCTGTGTTTCTGACGTGGAAAAGCGACTGCGAGACCGGCTCGTCTGCGGCCTACGAAACCAAACGCTCCAACAAAGACTTTTTACTAGACCGAATTTAACTTTCTCAGAAGCCCAGGACAAAGTCATGGCAGACGAAGCCACTGGGGGTGCAGTCTAAACAGTCCAGCCTGCCAAAACGATGAAACACGAAGAAACAGTCCACCACAAGGACGCCAAATGCTCAGAGGAATCTTCAGAGGAAGAAGTTCCTGAAGTCAACAAGCTACACAAACAATCTGATGCACAGCACCGCAGCAGCAAGCAACAACAAGAGACTCCTTACAAGGCAGTTCTCTTACCTAGATGTAAAGGTTGTAGCAGGAGCCACCAACGCGCTGATTGCAGATTCTGGTCAGCCACCTGCAGGGCCTGCAGCAAAACCGGCCACATTGCAGCAGTTTGCAGAGCTCGCCAGAGGGACCGGCCACTGAAACACCATTTGGAAGATCTGACCAGGAGAGGTACCATGGCCCAGGGACCGTTTTGTGTGGGGTTTTGTGAAAGCCGCAGAAGAGTATGCCGCACCGGGGCCCGACGCCCCCTCAAACCAAAATTTAAACTTCAGGTGGAGCTACAAGGCGTCCCCTGTAAAATGGAGTTGGACACAGTCTCCATTATTTCCCTGGACACATTTAATTTCGTGTCCAGTCACAGTAGAAAATGGGCCAAGCTGAGGCCCTCCGACATAATTTTAACTGACTTTCAAAACACTCAAGTCAAAGTTAAGGGGGAAGCCACCTTGGCTGTAAAATTTAAAGGGTTTTATGGGCATCCGGATGTCATAGTAGTAGGGGGCCAGAGAATGAGTCTAATTGGACTCAATTGGTTTGATGCTTTAGGCATTCAAGTAACTGGTATCAACCGGACACAAGCTGCAAATCTAACGTCAGTTTGCGAGGACTTTGCAGATGTATTTGATTCAGCCCTAGGAACATACACAGGCCCGCCTATCTCATTCAAGCTAGATCCCAACATGGTCCCCATTAGGATTAAGCCTCGAAGGGTTCCTTTTGCCCTCAAACATAAAATTGACACAGAAATAGACAAGCTTATAGAACAGGGTGTTTTACAACCAGTTGATGGTGGGGAGTGGGAAACTCCTATAGTCACACCACTTAAGGCCAATGGAGAAATTAGAATATGTGCAGACTATAAATGTACTATTAACAAAGCCCTTAAGCAACATGCATACCCTGTCCCAGTGGTGAACCACATTTTAGCTTCTTTGCAAGGGGCCACTATTTTCGCAAAGCTAGATTTGGCACAGGCCTATCAGCAATTGCCGGTCAATGAGGCCACAGCCGCAGCTCAGACAATCGTGACTCATGGGGGGGCTTTCAAAGTGAAGCATTTACAATTTGGGGTTAGTGTTGCTCTAGGCATTTTCCAGGGAATCATGGAACGCACACTTAAAGGCATTCAGGGTGTTTGCCCTTCTTTTGATGATGTACTAATTGCTGAAGAATCTACAGAGGTATTAGCCAGCAGGCTCAGAGCTGTCCTACAAAGGCTGTGTGAAGCAGGCCTCAAATTAAAAAAGAGTAAATGTAGTATTGGGGTTTCTTCAACTGAATTTCTGGGATTTCGAATTGATGCTAACGGTATTTACCCTGCTGAATCCAAAGTGAAGGCCATTCAATTGGCTCCTAGTCCTAAATCCAAAGGAGAGCTACAGGCATTCTTGGGCCTCCTCAATTTCTACCATGTGTTTCTGCCTAACAAGGCCGCATTGGCAGAGCCTCTTCACAGGCTCTTAGATAAAAAAGCTCCATGGAAATGGACCAGCATTCACGAGAAAAGTTTCCAGGACCTAAAGGCACTATTGTCAGTTAAATCTACTGTAACTCATTTTAGGGAGTCTAAACCAGTCTGCTTAGCATGCGATGCATCTCCTTATGGGATGGGGGCAGTCTTGAGTCATTTAGAAAAGAATGGAACACAAGTCCCTATTGCATTTTATTCAAGGACACTGTCCTCTGCTGAGCATAACTACACTCAGATTGACAAAGAGGCCTTAGCCATTGTAGCAGGAATTAAAAAATTCCATGACTATTTATATGGCAGGGACTTCACGGTCTTTACAAACCACAAACCACTGCTAGGACTCTTCACAACAGACAGACAAACTCCCCACATACTTTCCCCAAGAATGATGAGATGGTCTATTTTCCTGTCTGCATACACATTTAAGCTGGTTCACAAACCCGGCAAAGAAATGGGCCATGCTGATGGCCTGAGCAGACTCCCACTGCCATTAACAGAAACAGACCCGACCCCTGCGGCCAGAATTCTGTCCATTCAGGACCTGCCAGAATTTCCCCTCCACGCTGGGGACATAGCTGCAGAAACAGCTACTGATAAAACACTTAGTAGAGTACTTTCACTGGTACACACAGGGTGGTTAGATAAAAGTCCAGGCTCTGAGTTCCAGAGTTACTTTGTTAGAAGACACAAGCTATCAGCTCACAAGGGGTGCATCCTATGGGGGAACAGAGTCATAATTCCCTCATCACTGAGAGATAAAGTTTTACAGTCACTACATGAAGGCCATCCAGGCATTGTCAGAATGAAAGCTTTAGCAAGAAGCTACCTTTGGTGGCCAGGCCTAGATAAGGACATTGAGGCATAGGTACGTGGATGTTATACATGCCACCAATCAAGGCCTGAAATGCCACACGCTCCAGTTCACAGGTGGGAGGAGACGCACACTCCCTGGTCTAGAATTCACATAGACTATGCTGGGCCCTTTCAGGGGCAGCTTTTCCTCATAGTAGTAGACAGCCACTCCAAATGGCTTGAAGTAATCCCAGTTGCAAACATGACTACTGCTAGGATCATCCAGGTGCTGAGAAAACTCTTTGCCACACATGGGTTGCCAGATCTCTTAGTTTCAGACAATGGGGCCCAATTCACTGCTGCTGAATTTCAGGCCTTCCTAAGAGCAAATCTCATCAGACATGCAATGTCTGCCCCTTTTCACCCATCCTCTAATGGTCAAGCCGAACGTATGGTGAGGACCACGAAGGAGTCACTTAAACGCATAGTAACAGGGGACTGGCATCACAGACTGGCAGATTTTTTACTTTGCCAGCATTCTACGCCCTGCACTGCTACAGGCAAAAGTCCTGCAGAACTTCGTTGCGGGAGGCAACTGATCACTAAACTCGACAGGTTGCATCCAGATAGAGTGGCAGCAGAAGCCTCTCAACCAAAATCCCCAAGGGGGCTGCAAGTAGGCGATTGGGTATGGGCCAGAAACTATGGACATGTGAATCTGTGGGTTCCTGGTAAAATTACCAAATCATCTGGTCCCCTCTCTTACAAAGTGGGGCTGGAGGGAGGGCGAGTCGTCAGACACCACATTGATCAACTGAGAAAACAGTTTCCAAAACAGCCACTAAGCGAGGACTGTGTCATAAGTCCATCTCAAAGTCCCCAAACTTGCAGCCAAGCCAGCTCACACATGGACTATCAAGACTCTTCCTTCATAAGCAATGAGGAATTGGGCATAGAGGAGGGGAGTCCAGAAGTGCAACATGGATCCCCTGATGGAGCAAGCCAACCAGATTTTAACAACTGCTGTGCTAACTCTGCTAAACAATCTGACTCTGGGGTGGGCCAACCCTGAGAGGCCAGCCAGAGAGCATCTAATTCTTTTGACTCAAGTGCATTAAGGGACACTGGTCTGCCTGGCCTGATGGGTAAGCTGGTAGACCGGAAAGTGATTGGAACACTGAGGCTTTCCACAAGGGCACACAAGCCTCCTAATTATCTAGCAGATTATGTTGTAAAATAAAGGAACTATAACATTGTCTGTACTATTGACTTGTTGCTATATTGAAACAATAATGGAACTATGATGTTCTAAACTGTCTAGTGCGCTGTTGATGGATGCCTATTCATTCCGGTGTTAAATTGTGTAACTTGCCTAACTGTTGCTATGATATTAAATCTTGTAACTTGTATTGTTTTGCTAATTGTTGCTATGATGTTGTCTGTTCTAAGAGGGAAGGGATGTTATGTATTGGGCTCAATTGTAACACCACGTGGTAAACTGGAGCTAGCTAATGGCTCTCCAGCAACTCAGACTCCCCGTCTCCAGTGCTGCTATTGGCTGCCTTAGTCGGCAATGGGTTGCTTTAAACCTATTGGCTGCCGCCTAGGGGTCAGCTATAAATTGCTGCAGGCTGCAGCCCAATTCCCAGTTCAGATCCTGCAAGCAAATAAACATGACCATTGCTGAACTCACTTGTCTGTCTCCATTCCTGCGCAATGAATTCACTACACAACAGTTGTGTCTTTAGTTGATGTCGCAAAGTACGTTTATATAAAAGTAGCTTAAAATAATCCATTTGTAAAAACGAATGCAAAAGCTTCATTTGCAAGGGGTTCACAAATTACTCTTCTCTGCATCCTCTGCTGTAAGAGCAATCACAGGCTCCCTTATCAAGCAAGCTCTAGTCTAGTCGCAATAAAAGTTGCATAAGCAAAGAATGCTAAGAAGCTTTGGCCCAAATTGTGTTCAAGCACAAAATGTATCAGGTGACTTTAAGCAATATTGCCATGTACAAACTGAGTGGTAAAAACAAAATATTGACGTGCAGGGTGCTTTGGATGCTCTGTCTTATTTCCCCTTCCCCCAGAACCCTCAATATCTGTGTCCATTGAACATGGAGTTGTTCCACAGAACATCTCCCTCGGCCCTTTCCTCCTCTGAAGATCTACTAAAATCTTAGGATTTCCTGGACCTGCTAGAATGTCCTTCAAGGGTAAGGTAAGTCTTTTTTGGCTACATAGAGACCAGGGATTGGAGAACTGAGATGATAGCTTTTCAGGAAGCTATTTTGCCTTCCAGGAAATGGGTGTTATGTGACAGATCATGCCTGTTCTGGCAGCCATCTTATGAATGAACATGTCTCCCAGGGTAGCCATTTTGAACGTGGGTCTATGCTTTGAACTTTCCAAATATGTCCTTGATTTAATAAGGATGTTGACTTCTGATTGTTGATATAGTTGGTTTTTTCCAAGCAAACTTTTTTTTTCTCTAGGTCCCCATATTCATCATAGCATTTATTTATTTATTTATTTATTTATTTATTTATTTATTTATTTATTTATTTACTTACTTACTTACTTACTTACTTACTTACTTACTTACTTACTTACTTACTTACTTATTATTTAATGCTATTATCTCACCAGTGCTTTTATTTTCATTTTTGTTTCCAGAATTACTAGTACTTTTTAAAGCATTTAGTGACATCTAGTGGTGAGAAGTGGAATAATGCAAGGGAAAGTGATGCCTATGGAAGAAATGGGAATACAGATAATCCTTGAGTTACAACAGTTCATTTAGTGACCTTTGAAGTTACAACAGCACTGACAACCATTGCAGCATCCTCATGGTCATGTGATCAGAATTAGGATGCTTGGGAACTGGTTTATATTTATGATGGTTGGGGTATCCTGAGATCATGTAATCAACTTTTGCGCTCTTCTGACAAGCAAAGTCAATGGGAAAACCAGATTCACTTAACAATTGTATTATTAATTTAACAACTGCAGTGATTCACTTAACAACTGTGGCAAGAATGGTCATAAAATGGGCAAAAATCACTTAATAACTGTCTTATTAGCAACCGAAATTTTGGACTCAATTGTGGTTGTAAGTTGAGGACTACCTGTTCATGTTTTTTTCTTTCTTTTCTTGTATTTTTTCATATTTCTATTTCCTTTGAATTTTAATAACAGTATCAGAACTACTTCATATTGTCATTTCATAATGGAAGCAAGATCATTTGAAGAAAGCGGCTAGCACGTGTCTCTTCAGCTTTTCCAGACACGGAGCTAAGTGAACTTAGGGTTCACTACTTAATTCTGAGCATTGCAATCCATGGCAGGTTTTAAATATGGATTGCTTGTTTCTTTATTGACATTGCTTGTTCTTGTTAATCTGAATGCAAATAATTTTATCAAAGATGCTTTATTATCCACACAAGCTGAAGCAATCAGTGACACATGAAATTAGATAATTATACCTGCATGGTCAGTTAACATCATTTCTGGCAGGCGTTGAGCACTGTAATGTAACAAGGGCTTCCTTCTTTGTGTATTACTGGAACTCCAGAACTATCACATGAATAGTAGACTTTGTTTCTAAAATGTGTGGTCAAAACCACCTTAGTTAATCCTGGGTTTTGAGTCAGCAGCATTTTTAAAGAGAGATCACGCTGGTAACAACTTCCAAGGAATGAGGGAGCAAATTGACATTTGCCACGCCCATCCCTTTTCTATATCTGTCAGCCTCTTCCAACTCTAAGAAAACAGTTTTTTCTTAGGGAATCCCACATGCTGGAATAGGGTGTATTGCATGACCTCCAATTCTAACAAACCTGGGATACTCACTAGATAAAGAAAATACAGTTTTCTGTATCTTTGTGCTGTCCTCTAATGCAGGGGTCTCCAACCTTGGCCATGTTATGACTTGTGGACTTCAATTTCCAGAATTCCTCAGCCAGCCATGCTGGTTGAGGAATTCTGGGAGTTGAAATCCACAAGTCACAATGTGGCCAAGTTTGGGGACCTCTGATCTAATGGTCATCTGTAGATTTGGTAGTCCTATAGCGGCTTTTATGCCACAGAGATGACATAAAAAGAGGAATTCTAAGATATTTTCCCATGGATACTTTCACTTAGTTATTTCTAATAATAGGTAGAAGATGTTATTGCTTTTTATATTTTAACTGTTGGTTAATTTCATGAAAATACATTTACAATTAAGAGTTACAATTCTGAAGACATTCTTGTGGATGAAGAGAGGTGTTTTAAAAGCACTTATTAATCAAGTTTTTTACAGGTACATTAATGTATTGCCTTTCATTATATAATCTTCTCTCCATAATCTGAATCTGTCTTGGAATCTCATGTTTCCATTTAATCCAAAGGGAATACATTAAAAGGGAACTTCTCCCATTTGGCTTTTTCAGCAGTGGGGCTACTGAATTCCACAGTGACATACCATTGAAGGCCTTTCTATAGTCAATGCTGCACATGTTAACTTTTTGTATTCTTTGGCTCTTTCCATTATTCACGGTTCGTCAGCAGTAATGCATTTCGTTCCTCGTCCTTTTCTAAAGGCATCTTGAACATCTGGCATTTCCCTTTCCATGTAGGGCTCTAATCTCTGTCGGATAATCCTCGGTATTATTTTTTTAGCATGTGAAATTAAGGTTATTGCACAATAGATTGCACACCATTAAGTCTCCTTTCTTTGATATTGGTATGTAGACTGTTTAGCCACTGCTTCGTTCTCCAGATTTGGTAGCATAATTTGGTTAGAAATTTTACAGATTATTCTTCTGTTGCTTGCCATGTTTCTGTAGATATCCCATCATTTCCTGCAGACTTCTTACTTGGTAATGACTGGAGTGCTACTTTAACTTCATCTTCAAGTACTAGAGTCTTATAAATAGGGAATATTGTCTTTATTTCCTTTACGAGGTTTCTACCACCCTACCACAAGGTAACTGGGTAGCTCACTATTTAAAAGAAGCAATATAAAAAAATAAAATAAACTACATGAGAGGTACAAAATATCAACATCTGTCTGGACAGCATAGTCTAAATTCACCACCCATCATCTCTGCAATCTATCAAAGCCTGGGAGAACAGCCATGTTTGAAGGCCTTCTGGACCACTTTGAGAAAGGCAGATGCCATGACAGAGGAGATATTATTCCAAGCTTGCAAAAGATGACGTTGCTTAATCAAAAGGACCCAGGGCTGCTATCTCTACCAGCTCTTACCAGATGGACAAAAATCATGGGAGATAGGTCATCCCTCAAGTAACCTATCCAATGCCATGTATAATTTAATAGATGGTAACCATCGAGTTGAATTGGATCTGAAAACCAGTGCAGCTTACAAAGGAATGGTATCACACGGGTTATACCAAAATATACCCATCATTGTCCAGGCTTCTGAACCAGTTGAAACTACTGAGTAATCTTCAAGGGTAGCCAGGGTAGTGACCATTGCAGTAGTTGAGCTGTGAGGTAACTAGGGCATGAGTTGACTATCTGAAGGTCTTCACAATCCAGCCAGCCACCCTATGGCCCCCCTGACATACAATGAGAAAGATCACAAACAAAGTTGGGCAAGAAGAACAACACCCTCTAAAGCTGGGAGAATGGCCCCAGTAGAACACACACTGGAGTTCAAAATGAACTCCACGAAGCTGGCAGGTGTTGTGATTCAGGGTCAGCCTGTGGGTTCGGCAGTTGGGTCGGACGAATCAGAGGAGGAAGGGGGTGTTGAAGACCTTGCTGAGGGGGTTGAAGATCTTGCTGATGATAGCCCTCAGGCAGGCCCCTCCCACTTGGTCACCATGGAGACCCAGCTGTGTGAGCCTGACAGTGTGGATGAAGATGACCCACAGCTGGCCCTGTTCAAGGACGCCCGACGCAGGAGGCAGTCAAGTAGGAGTAAACAGAGGAAGGCTGTGGGGCTTCTCGGAAGGAGGCAGAGAGAGGCCACGCCCTGAACTCTTTATAAAGGGAATGTTTGGGGAGGGCTGGTTTGCTGAAAGCAACCGCTCAGATAGTGTTTCAAAGCTCCGGTATCTTGGTGTCTTGTTTGTTTTTGTAATAAATTTGGCAGACGTATTCCAGCCTCTTGCCGTCTGTAAAGGGGTTGCCTTTTCTGCAAGGCCAGTAGCAGGCTGGTACAGAACAGCAGGAATAGCCAATACTCCGGAAAATAGGCTTAAAATACAGGAGGATCTGGACAGACTCAAACACTGGGCACTATCTAACAAAATGAAATTCAATGGTGAAAAAAGTAAGGTTCTACATTTAGGCAGGAAAAATCAAATGCACAGGTATAGTATAGGTGGTACCTTGCTCAATAGTAGTAACTGTGAGAGGGATCTCGGAGTCCTAGTACACAATCACTTCAATATGAGCCAGCAGTGTGCTGCAGCTGCGAAAAAAGCCAACACAGTGCTAGGCTGCATTAACAGAGGGATAGAATCAAGATCACGTGAAGTACCAATACCACTTTACAATGCCTTGGTAAGGCCACACCTGGAATACTGCATCCAGTTTTGGTCACCACGATGTAAAAAAGATGTTGAGACTCTAGAAAGGGTACAGAGAAGAGCAACAAAGATGATTGGGGGACTGGAGGCTAAAACATATAGGGAACAGTTGCTGGAATTGGGTATGTGTAGTTTAACGAAGAGAAGGGTGAGGGGTGACATGGTAGCCGTGTTCCAATATCTCAGGGGCTGCCATAAAGAAGAGGGAGTCAAGCTATTCTCCAAAGCACCTGAAAGCAGGAGAAGAAGTAACGGATGGAAACTAATCAAGGAGAAAAGCAACCTAGAACTAAGGAGAAACTTCCTGACAGTTAGAACAATTAACCAGTGGAACAACCTGCCTCCAGAAGTGGTGAATGCTCCAACACTGGAAGTTTTTAAGAAGAGACTGGACAGCCATTTGTCTGAAATGGTACAGGGTTTCCTGCCTGAGCAGGGGGTTGGACTAGATGACCTCCAAGATCCCTTCCAACTTATGATGATGATGAAGAAGAAGAAGAAGAAGAAGAAGAAGAAGAAGAAGAAGAAGAAGAAGAAGAAGAAGAAGAAGAAGAAGAAGAAGAAGAAGAAGAAGAAGAAGAAGAAGAAGAAGAAGAAGAAGAAGAAGACAATGAATCAGGGCCACGTGATGCTCCAAATTGCAAGATGATATACTGAAATAAATGCAACATTCCCAGATTGATACTACCAAGCAGCTTCTAATAACTCGCTGCCCCCTTCCAGACCAAACATCTTTGAGAAGATACTTCTTATAAAATATCTTGAATGTTGACATCTCTACTTTAGAAAAATGCAATATACTATCTTTATTTGACCTTTGTTTGAATCAATTTCAATTATTTTATATGTCTCTTGATGTCTTGTAGCATACAAATTCAAGGTTAGAACCTTCTTCTGAATTCAGAGATCTTTTGGAAAACTTTTTGTGTTTTTCTTTGTGTGTTTCCATTTTCGGTGTCTTAACAGCTTTTGTAGTAATTCTGCCTCTGATCTCTTCTAACGGATCTCTGACATTCTTTATTAAATTCCTTTCAGAGAACTTTATCTTTCTCAACTTTGGCTTCTCCTCTTTTCTCTTATTGATTGTCTTTTCCGACAGTTTGGTTTCTTCTGTTCTAGTTTAATGTTCTGTTTAAAACTAATAGGTGAATATATGAAATTTTTCAACAGAAAAGGATGAACTAAGGTGCAGGAATGTAATTTATTGTGATGCTATAGTTTGGTGTGCTTCAAGGTCACAAAAATCCTTGTTTTCACTGACAGCTTTTTTCTATTATTAATTAGAGTTGCAGACTGTCAAGGAGTAGAACAGGGGTCTTCAAACTTGGCCCTTTTATGACTTGTGGACTTCAACTCCCAGAATTCCTCAGCCAACTGTTAAGCCACATGTTGAGGAATTCTGGGAGTTGAAGTCCACAAGTCATAAAAGGGCCACGTTTGAAGACCCCTGGAGTAGAAGATTGTGAGAAAGAACACATTTTTTTAAAGAGAAGGAATAAATGGTTTCTTGTTTTGAAAGAGGTGTGCTGTTAGTCTGAGCAGTTGTTTGTTTTCATATCTCCACTTGCAACTCATCATGACAAGCACATACACTTCCAATATCTTATTTTTTCCAGTCATATGCTAATACCTTGATCTAGTCTTAGCCTATGTATAGGTCAGGCTCAAGCCAACTTAGTTATACCAGTATTAAAGTAGTATTTTCCAGCTCTGCATTAAAAAATGTTAAGTCTCCTTGGATACAGATAGAAGTTATACAATTAATACAAAATAAAGTTAGGCTACTAGAGTCTCTTTTATCCTAAGGCATATGGGAAGAGTTTTGACTTGCGTGTAGAATATTTTTAGAAGAAAAGTACAATAATACAAATACAATACAAACTGTACAAGAAAAGTTGGAAATTTGTCTAGAAAATTACTAGGACAAAATATCTTTCAAGGTTTGTGTGGTATAGCTTTAGAACAGACATGTCAAACACAAGGCCCGAGGGCCGTATCCGGCCCGCGAAGTGGTTTCATGTGGCCCGCGAAGCCATCCTGGAAACAGTGAGGGAACAGTCCCCACTGCCTTGGCCCTAGCCCAGAGACCCTCCTTCTGCCAGAGACCCTCAGATCTGTCCCACTCCTGCCGAGGCCCCCATAGGCACCCTTGATGTGAACGATGTAGAGCTGGCCATGCCCACCCAGTAGGCCATACACACTCTAGCCACGCCCACCCAGTAGGCCACGCTCACCCTGGCCATACCCACCCAGCCCCCTGAGGGCAACCGCAATGCTGATGCGGCCCTCAATGAAATTGAGTTTGACACCCCTGCTTTAGAAGAAAGCTCTGAGCCAATCTTATGTATACATATTTAATGTAAAAATAGCTACTTTAATGATGAGTTAATTATCAGCAATTGTTAAACCAACTACTTCGGAGGAGAAACTGCAGTCCTATACATACATCCAGAAAACAAATCCTAGTTTTTAAAAGCAATATTGCCAAATAAAAGTACACGTCATATAATATTTGTCAATCTGGCAATCTTCAGATTTGTGGGACTAAATTCCCTCGATCTAAATATGGCATTTAGGATAGCATCTCTGCCTTCTTCCATTAAATCTTAAAATTTCTCTCATGCTGAGGTGCCAAAATAAAATGGGCAAACTGTTAAACCACATGTTGATCTATTTAAAGAAACATATATTTGGATATGGCAAGATCCATCCTTCTGAAATTTAATGTTTGGCAAGCAAACATTGACTGCATAAACTGAAATTATCCAGTGCAGTGACCTGGGTAACAGGGGAGACAAACACACCAAAATGATTCTGAGAATTCAGGTAATTGTTGAAACTAAAAGGCAGGGCCTGTTTGCTAGGGATGGTTAATCCAATTTAGCTTTTTCATTCTCTGTTAGGAAATGTGCCATTGATCTATAACTCCAGGGCTATTTTCTATGAGCACGCACATACTGGGCATCCTTCCAGACCTTAGCCTATAAATGCTGAATACATATTGCATTTCATTAAAGAATATTTTAGTAGTCTGTGAGGGTTCGAGGGAAAACAAAGGCCTCAGGTTTGAGGAACACCACACGCAATTGATTGCATAACAGAATAAGCCAAACATTGAATATCCCTCTCTGACCACCTTTAGAGTCATAAAAATGCCAAGCGTTTAGGACAGAAAGAATGTCCTTTTCAGCAGTAACTTGCATCATAACCCATAACCATTTTAAAAGCACATGGATTTCTAGGGATATCACTTTATAGTTCTGCACATGTTTTGAATACCAAAAATACACCTGGTAAAATTTTGCTCTTTGAAAAATTTGAGAACTGTCAGCAATCAGTGACTGGATTCACAAAATGCACCAAGCTATTGTTAATTTAACCATGGCTTATTGAAAAAACTCTAGTAGGCTGGAATTCTATAGCATTTTAAGCCACAACCGAAGAGTTAATGTTACGACTTAATACAATACAAAAACCCAGGCAGGGTCTCAGAACTGAACTTGTGAGCTGACTCTATGTTCTGACTTTTATGCAACTTCCTATGTTATTCTATGAATGTGAAATGCAACAATAAAATACTGAGGCACTATCAGGGCTTTTTTTCTCATAGAACGCTCAGAACGGAGTTCTGGTACCTTTTTTGGATGGAACCTTGTAGGGTAGGCAAGGTGGGATGTATGACATGTGTGAGTTCCGGCACGTTTTTCTTTTACAAAAAAAGCACTGGGCACTATTATTACAATTTGAAGATATGGGTTAAAAAAAACTGCTGGAAATTGATGACACAAGATTCTTTATTGGCATACACATTTTGGCTCTTGTTAGACCATCCAGGATGATTGTTCTAATCTATCTATTTTTTACCCCACCCAATTCTAAAACAGTTCTGGATGGTTGCCTAAGATTAAAAAGCAATAAAGCAACTTTATATAAAAATAGCCCAGTCACTCTGAGGGGAGAAAAATACATCGCCCCAAAACTAAAGGACCTGAGAAACATCTCAAACCAATCAATGCCTGAGAAAAGTACCAATTTTTAGAGCTCACTTAAAAGGGTGAGACATAGAAATCTCCAGAGGAATACTGTTTCAGAGGACAGGTTGTATAACAGAAAAGGCCTACTTCCTGGGTCCTGCTAAATTACAATACTAGATTAATAAAACCTGAAGCAATCCAGCTCTGTGTGATTAGGCAGGCACTGTGGGAAAGATATAGTTCCTCAGCTAGTCCCTCTATCATGTAGGTCTTTATATTGTAAGTAAGAAGCATCTTGAATTGCTCCCAGAAACTCACTGGCAACAAAGTAGAAGTATTACATGAGCATAGTAAGACTTGCTTGTGTCACTGCATTCTGGACCAGGTAGTTTTTGAGTGGTCTCCAAGGGCAGCCTCGTGCAGGGCACATTATAATAGCCAACCCAAAATGAGACCAAGATCAAGGCTCTTGATCCAGGGATAAACTCAACTGACACACAAGATGAACTTGTACAAAGGCCTTCCAGGCAGGAACTGCTTCTTGGTCTCCAAGCATGAGCTAGGAATCCAAGAAGACTGCCAGATTATTCAATCCATTGTCAATCAAAGGTAGAAAATTCTCAGAAATGGAAGGACCAAACACTCACAGCAATTTGGTTTTACTAGGGTTGAGCTTGAACCTGTTCTTCCTGATACAGACCTCAACAGTCTCTAACACCTTGAAGGATTATTTGGTCACCAGGATTTAACTGGGCATCATCCTCATATTGATGATACATGACTGTAAACCAACAAATAACCTTCCCAGTGGTCTCATGAAGATATTAAACAAAAAGATGCTAACTATGAGAACATCAAGTCCTATGACACCTCACAAATCACAGGCTTTAGCTTCAACCTCTTATGTCCTGTCAAACTTGGATTTGGAGAAAGGAGGAGAACCACCTTATCACGGCCAGCTCAGACTCAAAAGATAAAGAGAAGATACAGGTGGGTCATCAGCCTGAGGTGATACAACTGGAAGAGTTACAGGCAGGGAAAGCATCATTGGCTAGTAACCTCAGAAGATAAAGATGAGGAGCTAACACCTCCGTCCCCCCAATACAAGGGTCCACAATGAAGAAAGGAAAATAAAATATCAATATTTTTATTTTATTTTTTATTTTAATCCTATTTATATCCCGCCCTTCTCTGAAGACTCAGGGCGGCTTACAATCTAAGCACAAATCAAATGTGCTTAGCAATAGCCTTCATTCTATGTATATGCCTGCTTATTAGGGCTTTCGCCCCCCCCCCCCCCCAGCGGCATTATTACAAAGTCAGCTTATTGCCCCCAACAATCTGGGTCCTCATTTTACCTACCTCGGAAGGATGGAAGGCTGAGTTATGGAATAATGTTATGGAATAATTAATTGAGCAGTTATGTGCTGTCTGTTCCATACTTTTAATTAAAATACTCTTGAGTAATCAAGAAAAAATGTGTTTATGATTGTGTAATTCAAGGAGAAATGTTAAAGAATAATCTTGTGCATGTAAGCACTACTGAGTTCAACAGACTTCAGATTTGCAGAGATTGTACTATTAGCATCAACTATGTTCTCTGCACAAGAAGATGGTTCAAGGAACTCTACAGTACAAGGGAATCTGCAGAGCTATACTTCAGGAATCGTATTATGGATTAATTTGGTTTTCCATAGATAATCTCCAGGAGATCACTATGTTTCCCATAGCAAACATACTAAATATGGTTTAGGATGTTGCACTGTTTTTATTCTGTGATTCCTTCTTTTCAAATATAGCTATGCTGCAGAGCTTGACATAGAATATTGGTTGGGTTGCAGAGCTTTGTAGCATCTTACATCCAAGAGCAAAAGGAAATCCTTAAGCAAACAAAAGCGTGCTCACTGCTTTTGTCCACAATGCCTCAAACCAAGGAGAGCAGCTATGATATCCTCAGAAAAGACGCAGCTGGGTTAAGAAAGGTGCAGAAAGAGAACATGCATTATTGGCATCATTGTCTAACCAGGAAGTTGAGCAAAAGCTTGCATAACCAACGGGATCTTTACCAGATTTCAAAATCACTGTTATATAAATTTCCTTTTAAAAAAAAGTTGGAAATACTTTATTTCAGAAAGCATCTTTGTAACTCGAATAATATTGGAGCAAAAAAAAAACAACCAAAGAAAAAGTCAGTATATATTTTATGTTCTCAATAGGACAACCATCTGTACTAAGAGCTTACCCTGTTTCCACAAACTTAATAGCATCTATTATTTCCTGAAGATATAAGGGTGTGCCTAGATAAACAGCTTGATGATGAATAATCTTGGGAAGGACTATGTTGTATTAAAAATCATTAGTTTCTTCCTCAGTGATGTTTATCTTGGTATTATAAAATTGAGTATAAAAATAGGAAAACTGCTGAATTCTTAGATCAGAGGCATTATCTGTTTTACTCCAAGCATCCTTGGCAGTGAAATAATATACTATTTAAATTTAGATTTATATCTCACCATAGAGATTCTACGTAACTAACACTAGATGAAAACACCTTGTAAAATAATAAATTCACATTTATATTGATAATGACCACCAAGATCAAACCAGACCTCATAAATTATGAACTTTGCACCACCCCACCCCCATAGCTGGGAATAGATCCAGGTCTTAAAGTCTTCTTGGAAAGCTAGCAGGACTGGAGCCAATTTAATCTCAGAGACTATGATATTCCAAAGTAAAATTGCTTTGCTGTAATTGTTTGAGACTAGAAGTTAATAATTTACAAGATCTTGGTATTCATTCCCATTGTCTTTGCTTATGTGATTCTACTATTCTCCTAATAAGATGACTTCTATAAACACAATTGAAACATAAGCTGATTAGAAAAGATGTTATATGTTGATATTATTGTTATATGTACAAATACTAAAAATGTTTATATTCAACTTTGTACCTATTGAAAGTATTAAGAATTACATTTGTTTAATATAGACAAAAGGAGAATATTACCAGAAGAAGAGAGGATCAAGGAAATATATTATTAACCAACATATTGATCAATTATAGAAAATAATTACTATTAATTGTTTTTAAATATGTGAACCCAGACAAACACATTGTTCACTAAGCACTAAAGATTGTTATAGTAAAAAAATTAATAAACAATATTTTTTAAAAAAGACTTCTAAAACTCTTGGCATGTGCATGTGTGAGTAAGACAGGACACTCTCTGACCTAATGTCAGCTGTACGTGGCTTGCCACAACTTGGCATGTCACATTAGTCACATTACCTTCCTGACTAAGATGGATCATTTTAACCTACTTTATACATCCTATACAGATATTGTTCTCTCAGCAACTTCACTGACATCAGGTTGAGGCTTGTCATTGGCCTGGTGTGGTGCACAGAGCCTGAAAGGGTGATATCAGCAGCAGCAGCAGCTAAGCTGTGAGGGCATCCCTAACAACCAGGGAGTGGCAAAACTTAAGCTCTCTCATTCTAATAGTGCAAAGGAAGTTGATCCAAGAGGTCTGGCATGCTTCCTGCCTCTTAAGGGACATTTGGAAAAGAACAAGTGGTCTATTTGCTTAATTCGTGCGTAGTTACATAATTGGCCCAACAGAGCTGGGTGTGGATAAAATAATTGCCACTGGTTTTCTCCACTCCCTTTCTCTGAACTACCTGCTCCCTCATCAGAATTTATACTATCACCTGTCAGATTAGAAGCATAAGAGATCTCTGACTGCAGAATCAGGACTTAGACCAGATCCTTTCAAACCCCCTTCTGTCAATAACCTAATATCAAAGATAGAGGCTGTAGTTTTAGGCTGATTCTCATTGGGCTAAGCCATGATTTAACTATGCACTAAATAATATTTGGGGTGTAACTAAGTCTTTTGTGCAGTAGAAACGTTTCAAAAAGAAAATGTCTTTTAAAAGTTGCATAAATCACAGTAAACATTTCTGTGACGACACTGAATGCCAGTGCCAATGGCCAAAACATTCTTCCTTTGTTAGAAGGTTTGGGTGCAATGAATACTTTGGTGTGTTATATATGTAAACAATCCCCCGAGAAAGATGTATAGATGTTAACTGTTCAAATAATACGGCAGCAGCAAGCGTTAAACTAAAAGCAGCCTGACAAGAAAACACGCGGGAACTTTGACAGCTGTCAAAGTTCCCCGCACCGCGCAGGCGCCACCACTGACAGCTCGCGGCTGTCAAACGCCGGACTACGAAGAAGCCTGAGCTGTCAAAGCGTCCACCGTACAGCGCAGGCGCAACCACTGACAGCTCGCGGCTGTCAAAACACCAAGACACGCGGAAGCCGGAGCTGTCAACAAAAGACGACGCGGATTGGTCCCTGCCTGACAGGGCGCCAAAATGAACACCGCTGATTGGTCCTCGCTACCAGCTGCCGGCTATAAAAGCCGGACAAGTTATTCTATGTTGCCTTTGCTCTTAAATAAATCTGTTGTTACTAGCCTGTCGTCCCGAGTGGTCCTTCGGCTACTTCACTGGCGACGAAGGTGGGATTGCTCCGGAGCTGAAGTCACGGCCGAGGAAGGGAGTTCCCGGCAAGAGCTGTCACGGAAGTTTTAACTTCCATCGGAGCAACCCAGGGACCGGACGACATGGCAAACTTCGGCCGTGTGAGGGAGTTTGATACCCGCCATCCCGAGAGATGGCAATCACACCTCGGCCAAGTCGAGGGATTCCTCCTCGTCAGTAAGATCACTGACGACCGAGCAAAGGCCGCCGCTCTGCTGTACATCAGCGGGCCCCCGGTGTACGATGCAGCCGTCGGGTTGTTCAGCCCAGTGCCCATCACTGAAGTCTCCTACGCGGACTTGGTGGACCAGCTGAGCAAATACTACATGCCGGCTCGATCAGAACTATACTGGCGGGTGCAATTCGCGCAAAAGAAACAACGGCAGGACGAGCCCGCCAACGAATTCATCGCCGGAGTCAGGCATGCCGCAAGGAACTGCTGCTTTCCCGACCTGGAAGACCGCATCAGAGACCAGGTGGTGATCGGTCTGAGGGACGAGAAGCTACAAAAAAAACTGACGTCCAAACCCGACATGAACCTGGCCGAGCTGACCAGGGAGATCATGGCATACGAACACAGCCACAAGAAGAAGCCGACCAACACGACCCCAGAGACCCCCGCGACCGTCTACCAGGAAAGCGCAGCCTTCAGCGACAGCGGAGAGTCGGTAGATTTCACCGACGGAGAAGCCCTACAACGCCGAATGGAGCACCGACAGCCGAGAAGGGGAAAGACGCCGGACCGCCGGGGGGCCAGGAACCCTCCACCGCCCCCGCGTTACGAGCAACGAGCCGCCTGTGCCAGCTGCGGGGGCAATCATGCCCGAGGAGGTTGCCGTTTTAGGAACGCGAAATGCCACAATTGCGGGAAGACTGGCCACATCAAGCCGGTGTGCCGCAGCAAGGGCCGGGACAACATCAATGAGGTGGAGGCTAACCCCCCAGGTAGGCCAGCTGCCCAGGCCAGCAGAGAACCCCACCCAGGGCCCCTGGTAGAGACGGTGGACAGGGTTAACAGCATAAGCTCCAAGGTTAAGATCTGGGTCAGAATTCAGGGGGTGCCCTGCCACATGGAAGTAGATTCCGGGTCGGCAGTTTCCTTAATTTCTCTAACAACCTATCAGGAGATCTGTCAGAAGGGCCGAGGACAAATTCCCCTGAAACAAACTCAGGTACACCTAGCTGACTTCCAGAAAACCCCCATTCCGGTGGAAGGAAAAGCCAAGGTCGTAGTGCAGTATAAGGGGTTCAAGGGTCCCCTGGAGGTTTTAGTTACACCAGGGAACCGCACCGATTTGATAGGACTAAACTGGTTCAGTCCACTAGGTATCGCTTTAACTGGGGTTAACACCATTCTAACACCCAGCCTAGAAGCCGTTTGCGATAAGTTCGCCGACGTTTTCGATGGCACTTTAGGGAAATACACGGGTCCCCCCATCTCCTTACAGTTAGACCCTGCAATCCGACCAGTTAAGATAAGAGCCAGGAGGGTACCTTTTGCCCTTAAAGAAAAAATCGAAAACGAGCTTGATCGCCTCGTAGGACTAGGGGTGCTTGAGCCCACAGAAGGGGGAACCTGGGAGACCCCTATCGTCACCCCAATCAAACCTAATGGGGAAGTGAGACTGTGCGCTGATTATAAAGCGACAGTCAACTTAGCCCTCAGCCCCCATGCCTACCCGGTGCCAGCGGTAAGGGACGTATTTGCTTCCATCCGCTCGGGCACCCTTTTCGCCAAGCTCGATCTCACTCAGGCGTACTTACAGCTACCGGTCACTGAGGACACTGCGGAGGCCCAGACAATTGTCACCCACCGCGGTGCCTTTAAGGTAAAGAGGCTCCAATTTGGCATATCGGCGGCCCCGGGTATATTTCAGGGTATCATGGAGAAGACCCTGAAAGGAATACCCGGGGTCTGCCCCTACTTCGACGATGTTCTCATCGCCGGAGAAAACGAAGCGAACTTAGCTGACAGGCTGTCAGCTGTGCTGAGCCGGCTCAGAGAAGCCGGCCTCAAACTTAAGCGGGAAAAGTGCTCTATTGGAGTCACATCCACTGAATTCCTAGGGTACAAAATAGATAGCCAGGGCATTCACCCCACCTCAGAAAAACTACAGGCTATTCAAACCGCACCCAGTCCTAGGAATAAGCAAGAGCTGCAATCCTTTTTAGGATTGTTAAATTTTTACCATGCCTTCATCCCCCATAAGGCCACTATTGCGGAGCCTCTGCATAGACTCCTGGACAAGGGTACAACTTGGTCCTGGACCAAAGAACATGAGAATAGCTTCCAATCATTAAAAAAGATTATCTGTCACAGTTCAACTATCACCCTTTTCAGGGAGGACACCCCAATATGCATCGCTTGCGATGCCTCTCCCTATGGAATCGGGGCTGTCTTAAGTCACATATTCAAGGACGGCACACAAAGACCCATAGCCTTCTATTCACGCACTCTAACCAAAGCTGAAAGAAACTACGCCCAAATCGACAGGGAAGCCCTAGCAATAGTAGCAGGGGTCAAAAAATTTCATGATTACCTGTATGGAAGACCATTTACTATAATTACAGATCACAAACCCCTGCTAGGCATATTCACGTGGAACAAAACTACTCCACAAATTCTCTCCCCGAGAATGCTAAGATGGTCAACCTTCTTAGCAGCCTATTCCTATCAACTAATACATAAACCAGGTAAAGAATTGGGTCATGCTGACTGCCTCAGCAGACTGCCCATACAAACCAGGGACCCAGACCCAGCCCCAGCCAGCCAGATTTTAGCAATCTCCCAACTTCCAGAATGCCCCCTGACTGCAAACATCATAGCTAATAATTCTGCCAAAGATAAAATACTTGCCAGAATCCTCAAATGGGCCACAACAGGATGGCCAGCTCAAAATCCACAACCTCAATTCCAACCTTATTATAACAGAAAAAATGAGATCTCAACACATAGAGGATGCCTGCTGTGGGGAAATAGGGTCATCATACCAGAGAGAAACATAGACCAAACATTACAAATTTTACACGAAGGACACCCTGGAATTGTAAAAATGAAGGCGATGGCTAGAAGTTATGTGTGGTGGCCAGGCATAGATAAACAGATAGAAAAGTACGTGGGTGGGTGTTATACCTGTCAAGAGACCAGGAATGAACCACCCCAGGCCCCTATCCATAAATGGGAGACAACAAGGAACCCCTGGTCACGTATACATGTAGATTTTGCGGGACCCATCCAAGGCCAAAGTTTCTTAATTGTAGTAGACAGCCACTCAAAATGGCTGGAAGTCACCCCCCTTAGAAAAATAACGTCCCAAGCCACTATTCAAGCTTTACGAAAAATATTCGCTACGCACGGCTTACCTGACACCATAGTTTCTGACAACGGACCTCAATTCACCTCTCGTGAATTTCAGATCTTCGCTATGAAGAATTGTATTAGGCTGGTCACGTCGGCGCCGTTCCACCCTTCGTCAAACGGAATGGCTGAAATTATGGTACGATCCACAAAAGAAGCATTAAAAAAATTCGTTAAAGGAAACTGGCAGAGGCGCCTCAGCCAGTTCCTCTTAGCACAACACACAACACCATGCTCCACGACCGGCAAATCACCAGCAGAATTAAGATGGGGGAGAAGGCTAATAACACGTCTGGACAGGCTGCACCCTGACACGTATCCAGAAAAAGAACCACACCCCCACCCTACCCGCACACTCAACCCAGGTCAATTGATTTGGGCACGATCATACACAGATAAAAACAAGTGGGTCCAAGGGACAGTAATAACACAAACAGGGCCAATCTCATACCTTATAGCTACGCAAGCACAGGGCAACATACGCCGCCATATTGATCAGCTCAGACCCAGACAACCACCACACAATTCCGGGCAACCAACCAATGCCAGCATACAGCTCCCACCGGAAATGCTGCCCATTCCAAACCAGGAAGAAGAACACCAAAACGAAGACCCGGAACCTCACCACCCTCCACCCCTTCGCCGCTCAACCAGGAATCGGAGACCACCCACCTACCTAAAAGACTATCAGTGGGCAGGTTCAAACATCCAAGAGGACGGAAACGCACCAGGGGAGGGGTAAGGGGTGTGTTATATATGTAAACAATCCCCCGAGAAAGATGTATAGATGTTAACTGTTCAAATAATACGGCAGCAGCAAGCGTTAAACTAAAAGCAGCCTGACAAGAAAACACGCGGGAACTTTGACAGCTGTCAAAGTTCCCCGCACCGCGCAGGCGCCACCACTGACAGCTCGCGGCTGTCAAACGCCGGACTACGAAGAAGCCTGAGCTGTCAAAGCGTCCACCGTACAGCGCAGGCGCAACCACTGACAGCTCGCGGCTGTCAAAACACCAAGACACGCGGAAGCCGGAGCTGTCAACAAAAGACGACGCGGATTGGTCCCTGCCTGACAGGGCGCCAAAATGAACACCGCTGATTGGTCCTCGCTACCAGCTGCCGGCTATAAAAGCCGGACAAGTTATTCTATGTTGCCTTTGCTCTTAAATAAATCTGTTGTTACTAGCCTGTCGTCCCGAGTGGTCCTTCGGCTACTTCATTGCCATGTGGACATCATTGTTTAAGAAAACGACATATACCCTTGTTCTAATCAGCTCTCCAGCTGGGGAGGGGGAAGGGAGCAGAGAAGCTTAGAGATTGTTACTTTGGTCTTCCATGTGACTATAAAACTCTCAGAAGAAACAAGGGCTGATGACTGCTAGGGTGGCCACTTGTCCCCAGTTGAAGAAAACACATGGTTTTACATACATCTTCTGTGTTTAGGATAACTGTTTTAGTTTAAACAGTTCTAAGAGTCTATGTCTCTTCCCATGATGGAGAAGAGTGTTACCAACAGGGGCTCCTCAAACAGCTATTCTTTTACAAGCAAATTTTTAAGCCTCCAGATTCTTTATTTTTGTAATTCTTTCTCTTGAAACTGAATTCAAATGAAAAGTGCCAACCTAATATGATTAGCCATTCTCTCTATCCTAGAAAATAAGCTGCATGTTACATTGGTGGTTCCCAGAGAGATGGGAACCCACTGAACTGGAAACTGAAGTACAAGAAATTACTCATCTCTTTCCCTCCAACACTACCAATTTCTCCTTAGCTGCTTCATTTCTAGTAAGTTGTGAAGTAAACTTACTGCCTTGTGAGAGAAAAGGCATTGAAGTTTATCTTTCAGTCAGTGGAAGGCTTTTACAACTTTGTGTGTGCAAAGAGTGAGGTTGCCTCCAATTAATGCAATCTTTCCATCTTTCCCCAATGACTATACTGGCTCTGAATTCTGGGAGTTGGCATCACTATCCATCAAGCGGGGACCGGGTTGGAAAATTGGCCTCTGTTCAGTGTTGGCTTGAATTCAGAGCTCATACCCAAAGAACAGGTAGCAGCTGTAATGAGAGGACTTTTGCAAAGGGACATCTAGTTCTCTGATTGCACTCTTGTCTGGTCAAGGAGGCCCTTCAGAGAACCACTGAAACCTTAGTCAGCTTATGAATGGATTATTGTAATGTGCTCTACGCAGCCCTTGAAAATAACTCTGAAGTACAGTTGCAAGATTCTGTTAATGCAACCTTACAATAAATTAGAATTAGCTCATCTGGCCCTGCTTCGTCTCTGGACTACCTTGAAAGGCTGATATTAATCTTGCAAGTCCCCCCCCATTCCATTTACAACCCAAGAAATTAGGGAGGGTTCCTTCTCTGTCCCTATCCACCTTCCTGCTCTGGGCCAAGTCAGAGGTCCCCAACCTTTTGAGCACCAGGGACCAGTCCCGTGGAGATAAGTTTTTCCACGGACCAGAGGGTGCATGGTTTTGTGTGCTTCCTGCATCTCACAGATGGGGCTTTGCTTGTTTATGTGGCCCAGTTGCTGGCCTGCCGCAGCCCAGTACTGGTCCACAGACTGGGAGTTGGGGACCCCTAGTCTAAGTTACTTCTTATTTGACTGTTTCCCTTGGCTGGGTCTCTTTTCTCTGCCTCCCAAGGTCATTCCCACTTGCTTAAAACCACAAGTGGGTCCACAATTTCCATCACTAAGTTCTAAGTTGAGTCATCAAGTGGCTTCACCCAATTTTATCACCTTTTTTGCTGTGATTGTTAAGTAAATCACACAGTCATTAAGTGAATCTGGCTTCCTCCATTGGCTCTGCTTGTTGAAAGCTTTCTGTGAAGGTTGGAAATGACAATCATGAACACCCTCTCTCACCCAGGACATAGCAACCATTGTATGAGTTGGTTGCTAAGCATCAAAATCACAATCACTTGAAGGTGCTGCAATCAGTTTTTTCAGCACCATAATAACTTTGAATGGTCGCTAAACATTTGGTCACAAGAACAATTATTCTTCCAACTGCCCATCCAACAACAGCCTCTTCCCTAACATGGTTAGGTAAAGTTATCATTTTTCTGCATGCAAATTAGTTGAAACAATGTCACAAGCACTGAACAGCTGTTTGTAAACACTAGAACCCATGGTAAAATAGGTAAAATAGGAGCAACAAACAATATTTGCTTTCTTCTGAAATATGGTCATTTAGAAAATGATGTGATGATCTAAGCAATAATGTATCATTACTCGACCTCTGAAGAACTTATTCCTCTAGAATCCTGAATTTCACATGTATCAGTCCACCTCTCCACTATGTTATATTTTGATTCAAATTCAAAACTAGCTTGCTGTGAAGTCAGCAAAGAATTAGCAAATGTGGTCATTTATTCAGCATGCAAAAAAGAGAACAAAAGATGGTATCACATTTGCATACACTAATTACATCTATGGATACAGATTTAGAAATAATGAGTATAATTTAAATATAAATTAGCATATCCCATTTTGAAAGCCTGCTCTGGTCTGATCTTAGTCTGTAGCATTCATTTCTAAAGTGTACACCAGAGAGATGAGAAGTACATTAATAAAATGATCAAAGTGACTGTAAGCCCCAAAACCTAATTATAAATAAGGTATCTACTGGGTGTCTGAATAATGTGAGTCTTGGATCCATCAAATCTGAATATTGTTGCATCATTCACTCAGCTCAAAGACAAAACAGAATCAGCCTGGTTTAGGAGAAGATTAGCTCCTTTTTTCAACTCTACTTGAAAAATCTCTGTACTTAAAACAGCACCTTGGAGAAGAGGTCAAGGGCCTTAGCAAAATCTGTAGGTGATCACTAAAGCATAATTTATCACATTGAGACAAATTAATGAATAGTCCAAACTCAGAAATAGGACACATGGAATTGTTAAACCTATATTATTTAACATAGTATTTAACAGTTAAAGTATTTGAGGTATCACGTACACCATGTATATTTAAAACAATTCTGAGTAGAGAAAGCAATTTTCACTTGCATTACAGTATTTGGAATTTCCCCTCTAAGGTGATAAATCTAATTTTAAAAACGTATTTCTCCTTCTCTTTAAAATTTGGTGGTAAAACTTACAAAAAAGTCCCTTTGATTCTTTCCCCTAAACTTCACATTAATATCTCCAAGGATAATTTTTGTCAGAAATTTCTGCTAGAAAAGAAAGGTCTAAGCTTCTCCATAGGCCAAGCCCAAGACAGATACGAGTTGTCAAACTCACAATGTCACGTGATGTCACATGACGTATTGGGACTTTTCCCCCATTGCCGGCTATGGGGTGGGTGCGGTTTCGGCATGACGCATCTGGCCCGTGGGCCGGTAGTTTGACATGCCTGCTAGACACTTCCCTTAGCACTCATAGATTTCTTATTCCACCTGACTTGATTGTTTAATTACAAACAATTAAATGATTAGGTAGCATATTGCAAAGCAAGCAGAATTTTAGCTTTATTTATTTACTGCAACCTGGACACTTCAAGCATTTTTATAAGATAACATGGGTGTTGGATGCTGCTGCTAGGAAAGAAAGTATCTGAGATAGCACATGGAGGTATGGCAAGCAGCCTTTCTAAAGAATAGACAGTTATCGGTAGCCATGCTGAACATTTTATAATTATGCAATCACACACACACATCTGCCGCAACGTGGTAGCTATTTTATGGGAACATCTATGACCTACTGTACTCTCACCAATGCAATTGTGCCCACTTGGCCCAAAACTTAGCCAAACCTGCCATATGTTACTGTAAGTTCTTTTCATAATCATAATTAACTTTTTATACAGCAACAATAATTAAAGACATAATGATGCAATATACGGCACAGTATGCTATTCATAAGATTCACCCTAAACTTACGCAACTGTACAAGGAAGCTACCTTATGCCAGAGATATTATAAATTCAGGATCTCGAAGACACACCTGCTACATTGCTTCCTAACCCAGAATGCTTCCATGCTGACATCTCTTCTTTCTGTTTCAAACCTGCCAACTCAGAAATCAATTAGGAATAATCACTGCCTTGCTCCAAACTATCATTAATAACAAAACATCCTTTCATCTCTACTAGTAATAAGTCGCTTGCATTCCCCTGATCCCAACCCAAATCTATATCCTTATAACGTGTTGTGGGTAATTTGTCAAATTTAAGACAGTGAATAAATATCCCAACAGTTCCTTTAAGGCAGGAGGACTGAGATGCTATCAAGGCCCCTTTCTCTTGAAAGGTTTGAAGCCCAGGAGCCAGCAGGCCTGACGAAGCCAGAATTCTTGCAAATTAGGAAACAGACCTTGCGCGAGTTTTACTAAACCAAAGCTGTTCTCCTTTCCCATTACCACTTCACACACAGATAAAAGGGAAGAAAAGAAGGTCTAGTTTTACCATGGCTTCAAACGCAGAATGCTGAAGGTTAGTCAGAAATAAGGTGGCCGAGCTTTTGAACCCAGCCAACAGATAAGCTCATAAAACTCGAAAAGATACATTGAACGGGTGCTGAATCCTCTAAGGTCCTAATTATTATATCTGAAGATTGTTAGAGTTGAACTAGCTGCTTCTTCCATAAGTTGCTGTGCTTAGCATCTTTTATGGAGCAGACATAGGATTGCAACATTTTGAAGCAGTACAATGCCCCTTTGGGAGGACATGCAATTTTCAGGTATACGAAAGGATACCTCCTAGTTAATTTCAGAAGTATTATACTTCAGCTGTCAGAAGTTTGACAGTCATCGATTTATATTTTTTTAAAGGTTCAAGAATCTGCTAGTCACTTGACCCATTCTGGCTGTATGCCATAAAAGAAACACAGCTGCCAGTTTGGGAAACTCAGCCAGGAAGTGCAGCTGCCAGAAAATCATATGAGCTTGGATAAGGAGGTTTCTACTGTAAAATACTTGAAACCACAGATTTCCTCAATCACGGAAACAGAAACAGTCTGTATCACTTGGGTTATTTTGTATCATGTGCCATCTAGTTCTCTTTTCCTAAGAGGCTGATCAGGCAATCTTTATTGTTGTGCTTTCATTTGTTTAGAAGTAATGATATTCAAGTCATATAATTAGAAAAATAATTATATAAGCTATCGTAAGAGTAATTTTGATGGCACACAATAACATAACACAGTTGGTAAGTTCCATGCAAGACAGAGGCACTTCCTGTGAAGTAAACGTGTACAGAATTGTAGCCTGGAGGGCAAAGAGGTGTTAATTAATCCTAATTAAAAAAAATAAACAAATAGAAAACCCACCCAAAGAACAGGAAATACAGAAGCCTGTTCCTAAAATAACACAGGCAGCAATGAAAATGTTATGATGAGGAAATATTCAGAAAGTAACACACCTTCTCCAGTGGTTTAACTAATAGCATAATCCTAAACTTTGAGACATGTGAAATGACAGGTTTGATCACTGTAATTAACAAGTTCAGCATGAATGTAGGAGGCATGTTTGCACCTACATTGGCCTTTCTGGTTGTAAATCTACATCAAGGAGGGAAGTTACTTCACACAAAAATGAAACTCACGTATAGTGAGTTTCTCAATAATCAAAGACCCTGGCCTGCATCTGCATAAGGACTCCATTGCTGCCCTCTAAAACAGAATTTCTCAAACTTGACAGCTTTAAGATATATGGATTGCAGTTCCCAAAACTGTTGGCTGGGAGTTGAAGTCAACACATATTAAAGTTGCCAGGTTTGAGAAATATTGCTCTAAAATCTGAATTTTAGGAGTCCTTCATGATGCTTTGTATGCAGCCTAATGGAGTGCCTCATCTGACTTCAATTACGTGGCACACGGTCAAGGCCAGATGGCTGAATATTTATGTGCCCTAAGTCACGAGATGTGTTTTCTTGCAACTTTTGTATGAACTCCAGTTGTGATTTGTCTATTAAAATACTATATAAGTAAATAAAAGTGACTTCGTATAACCTGAGTGGCTATCCCTTTCCTTGCTTCCAGGTTTCTTTCCTTCTTTCTTTCCAGTTCATTGTTTTCTCAGTCTTGGCAAAGAATTCTAAATGTCCACACCTTAACATTGCCAAGGTTGAGAAACACTGCTCTACAATCTCCCCCCTTGTTTAGTTACTATTATGTAGTGGGTTCTTGGCCGCATGGTCAGACAACAGACAAAGGATTCAGCATGGCAGCTCTTTACTGGTGGTAGTACCGAAGAGAACAAAGGGGTTACCTGTACCCCCTTATATACCTGGCCAGGTGCACTGGCAGCCAATCCCTTATTTGGGTTTTCCTGCCGAGTGCTTACCAGACAATCCTGTTATAGCACAGCGCCACCTGATGGTCACAATGAACTGCTGCTTATATTTTTATTATCCCCATACATAACACCCCTTCCCCCATAATAAAAAACAACAAACAATTTTTTATTTCTAACACATGCTTCTTGGTGATGCTTAGACACTTTGCATCCTTCCTTGCATCTTTACATAGTCCTCTAGATAAGCAGGTGGCCTATGAGTCCTGGTTGACTTTCTCAGGGTTTGCTCCCCTCCCTGGACAGTTGCATCATTAGTTGAGTCCTGGCTCTGGGGCCTTGCAACCCATTGCTGTTCAGGTCTGCCAAAAGCCTCAGGCAACAGTACAGAGTCCGGAAGATCTTCTTCCTCCCCTAAACCCCATGTTTGTGGTTGGGTGGATTGGTTGCCCTGTGACCTTTCAGGAACCTGTTTCCTAATTTGGTCAATTTGTCTCCTGACCTGGTGACTCCCCTCTACCTCTACAATGTAAGACAGCAGCCCTGTTCTGTCAATTACCTTCCCCAGAAACCACACATGTCCCGGCCCGAAGTTCCTGACCCAAACCAGGTTTCCCATGTGTAGTTCCCTGCGGGGCAAAGGTTGTTCTGTCTCTGGGGCCACTCTGTCAGGGTGGAGTCTGTCCAACTTTGTGATGAGATGTCTGCCCCAACACAGTTCAGCTGGGCTCTTGCCTGTGGTTGTGCACGGGGTAGTGTGTTGAGCCAGAAGGAATTGGGCCAACCTCTGATGCCAGTCACCGCTGATGATGCGTTTCAAAGCATCCTTAGTTGACCTCACCATATGTTCTGCCTGCCCATTAGACGATGGGTGAAAGGGTGCGGAGGTGACGTGTCTAATCAAGTTGGCCCTCGTGAAATCCTGGAAATCAGCAGATGTGAATTGTGGGCCATTATCCGAAACTATCACATCAGGCAGGCCATGAGTAGCAAATAGTGCCCTTAGTACCTGAACCGTTTTGGCTGTGGTCATACTGGTCACTGGTACCACTTCTAGCCACTTGGGAGTAGCTGTCCACTACCACTAAGAAAGTTTGGCCTTGAAAGGGGCCAGCATAATCTATGTGGATTCTGGACCAGGGGTTGTGTGTCACCTCCCACTTGTGGACCGGTGCGTGTGGCTGATCTGGCCTAGATCTTTGGCATGTATAACATCCCGCTACCTGTTCCTCAATAGCTTTATCCAGGCCCGGCCACCACAAATAACTCCTGGCTAAGGCTTTCATCCTGACTATGCCCAGGTGTCCCTCATGTAATGACCATAAAACCTTATCTCTAAATTTCTCAGGAATGATGACCCTGCTACCCCACAATAGGCATCCCTTATGAGAAGACAGCTCATGTCTCCTTGTGAAGAATGCCTGAAATTCCGGGCCTGGACTCTTTTCTTGCCACCCTGAGGCCACCCATACCAGTACTCTGCTGAGAACTTTATCTGCTGTGGTACCTGCAGCAATGTCCTTAGTGTGGAGTGGGCATTCTGGCAAGTCCTGGATTGCCATAATCTGTTCAGCAGGTGCTGGATCCGGTTCTGTAGTGGCTACTGGTAATCTGCTTAATGCATCAGCATGACCCATGTCCTTTCCTGGTTTATGAACCAGTTTGCACGTGTATGCTGAAAGGAATATGGACCACCTCATCATCCTTGGGGATAGGATTTGTGGGGTTTGCCTGTCAGTCATGAACAACCCCAACAGAGGCTTATGGTCCGTGAAAATAGTGAATTCTCTGCCATATAAGTAATCATGAAATTTCTTGACCCCTGACACTATTGCCAGGGCCTCCTTATCTATTTGGGCGTAATTCCTTTCTGCCATTGACAGTGTCCGGGAGTAATAAGCGATAGGTCTCTGCTCCCCATTGTCCTCTATGTGACTTAGGACAGCACCCACTCCATAGGGGGATGCATCGCATGCGATGCAGATGGGTTTGGTTTCAATAAAATGTGTGACAGTTGAGTTGCATGACAATAGGTCTTTTAAATTCCTAAAATTCTGTTCGTGGACCTTGGTCCAATTCCAAGGAGTTTTCTTGTCTAAGAGCCTTTGTAACGGCTCAGCAATTGCTGCTTTGTGGGGTAAGAAGGCATGATAGAAATTAAGCAACCCCAAGAAAGCTTGCAATTCAGCTTTGTTCTTTGGAGTAGGAGCCATTTTAATTGCCCTTACCTTTGAATCAGTAGGGTGAATTCCTTTGGCATCAATTCTGAACCCCAGGAATTCAGTTGATGCCACTCCAATACTGCATTTGTCCTTCTTAAGTTTCAGCCCTGCAGAATGGAATCTGCTTAACACAGCCTGCAACCTGTCAGCCAGGACCTCCTCAGAATCTCCAGCAATGAGGACATCATCAAAGTATGGGCATACTCCAGGTATGCCCTTCAGAGTCCTCTCCATCACCTCCTGAAAGATTCCAGGAGCCACAGAGACTCCGAATTGCAATCGGTTGACTCTGAAGGCTCCTCTGTGAGTTACAATAGTCTGAGCATCTGCTTTCTCCCTGGTAATGGGGAGTTGCTGATACGCTTGCGCCAAGTCGAGCTTGGCAAAGATGGCGCCGCCCTGGAGTGCAGAGAGGACGTGTCTCACCATCGGAACCGGGTAAGCATGAGGATTTAGGGCCCGGTCCACCGATCCTTAGTGACTTCAGCCCCTCAGGAGAAACAGCATCCCATCTTCGTCGCCGCTATTATGTAGTGGGTTCTTGGCCGCATGGTCAGACAAAAGACAAAGGATTCAGCATGGCAGCTCTTTACTGGTGGTAGTACCAAAGAGAGCAAAGGGGTTACCTGTACCACCTTATATACCTGGCCAGGTGCACTGACAGCCAATCCCTTATTTGGATTTTCCCGCCAAGCGCTTACCTGACAATCCTGTTACAGCACAGCGCCACCTGGTGGTCACAATGAACTGCTGCTTATATCCCCATACATAACAGTTACCTTGCCTTCAGTGCTCTCGGTAGCATTTGATCTTAGACTGAAGGAAAGACTGGATTTCCTCAGAGAGCATCTACCAACAGAATTCTGCATTCTGAAGCAATGTCAGGTCTTATGCTGGCTTCTTCTGTCCTTTTAAAAGAGTACTAGACCTGTTTCTTTAGCTTTTTTTTTAAAACAAGCAAAGCAGGAAAGAGAACCAAGGTTTGTGTTTATATGTTACTGGGCCAGTCCTAAATGAATGCATTACAAATTCTCTGCTGCTTCTTCCAAGGAGTTTGTGTGAAGCTAGTTTTTCCTTCTTCTATGCCATTTTGCCCTCATCACAGGCTACTTTCTGGTACGGCTGGGCATGGCTATTAGCACTACAATTTCCTTGGAATATATTAAAGTTTGGGTTAAATTGAAAAGAGTTCCTTCCTTTTATCTCAGTCTGGGGAAGAGGAGGAGAAGTAAAATGGCAGGGAGACATCTGATGTTCATCAATTCCCCCCCCCACACACACACACATACTACAGCTGTGAATTGTCTTTGGGGCTACTGTATTTCTCAGCCTGGCTCTACAGCTATTCTGGAAAAATATTAAATCCACATCCAAAACTAAATCCACTGACAGGTTGGTAGAGCAACAGAGGCCCATGGGATGAAGTTTACTAATCTACCTCACTCTTTCTCTGCTCTACTGGTCTGTTGGCTGAGTTCTTTATGGACATAAGTTTAGTACTCAACATAGTTCAAGTCACACATCACTAGGAAGATGAACCAGATACAGGAAGTCCTCGACTTACAACTGTGCACTCAAAATGACAATTGAGCTACGACCCATCATCAAAGTTACAATCACCATACCACTTCCACAGTCACATAATCACAACTTGGGCCCTTGGCAACCAGTTTGCATTTGCGATAGTTGCAATGTCTTGAGGTACTGTGATCACAATTTGTGACCTTCCTAGGTGGCTTCCAACAAGTGAAGTCAATTTGGGAAGCCAGATTGCCTTAATGACAGCAGTAAGAATGGTTGTAAAATTGGGTCCAGTCACATGACACTCATTTAACAACCACATTGTTCAGCAAGTGAAATTCCAGGTCCAACTGTGGTCATAAGCCAAAGACCACCCATACTCATCCAAACCTGGCTTAACAACACTGCATGTTAAGCACAGAAATTGATTTTTTTTTCCCAGTAGCAGATGGTAAACGGTGGAAGAGAAAAAACAAAGCCAGAGAAATCTGCCAATTACCACCTTTAGAATTGACCTTAAACTGAAAGCACACCCCCGCTAATAGTCTCATCATCATGACAGAATAAACAGGCATAGCCAGGCATATAATGCCAACTAACATAAAGCTGATTAGTGACCAGTACTTTTTCATTGTTTAACTATTGTCCTTTTTCTGAACAGTTGGGCACATTTTCAAGCAAATCACTAGAATGGTAATGCAACGCCACTTTTCATTTATATTTTCTAAGACTGTATGTAGAAAACGAGTTGGTGTAGTGGTTAAAGGCATCAGACTAGGAACTGGGCAGCCATGAATTCTAGTCCCATGTTAGGTATAAAGCCAGCTGGATGACTTTGGGTCACTGATTCCCTCTCAGTCCTTGGAAAGAGTTAATGGCAAACCACTTCCAAGATCATGTCAAGAAAACTGCCGGGACTAGTTCAGGCAGTTGTCAGGATCAAGACTGACTTGGAAGCACCATTTTTTTAAAAAAAAATCATAGAGGCTACATAGCTGATGTTGCAAGTTCATATTACACCACTGTACAGACTTCTGTTTAACTGGAGGCACCATGAAGCCTATTTCTGATTTAGGATAGCTCCTTTGTATGTGGATTCTTTGTAAAACAGTATTTTATTAGAAAAAACAAGTGCTTTTTTTGTAAGAAAAAAGGTGGCAGAACTCAGCCCCCCCCCCCCCCGCCAGGCCATTCCTTGATCAGCAAACTTTTGCTCCCTTCCCAAGCTGGACTACCATGCTAAGGTGGATGGGATGGGCGGGGATGAAACTATTACAATGACTCAGGAACTGACAAAACAAGAATAATACTGTGTGTCTAAGCATATTTATGCAACAGTGTCCCTTCTCAAACAACACTACAACTCCTGGCAGACTTTGCTGGTTATTTACACCCACTGAGCCGAGAGGGAAGACGGAAGGGGAGGGGTTACCACTGTTGCCATAGCTGTATGAGTGACGTATAGGATCAGGGGCAGTTCTATGACGGGCTGTGAGTCAGTTGGGGGGGCACTTGGGGATGATGCGCTGCTGAGGGCTGGTCTAAGAGACCGGTCATGTCGGGTCTTTGGCTTGTGTGGCCAACTAACCCAATTGATGGTTCGAGGGTGGGAGGGGACTGTAGGGATCACCTTTCGCCACCACGTCTATCTCAACACCTCTGGAGAAACCACAGCATCTTCTAGAGACCCTCCTTCCCCTCCCCGTTTTCCTTACTTCCTCTGGGCTGGGGTTCTCGGTTGGTCGCTCTCTTTGCACGAGGTCCAGCCATGTCCAGGCTGCTGGGGAAGTTGTCCGGGATCGGCCCAGGGGAGAAAGGCGTTGGGAAGGGGCCTTCTCCCCAGGAGGCCATCCAGAGGCTTAAAGAGACCAAGGACATGCTGAGTAAAAAACAGGAGATGCTAACCTGCTTTCCAGCTCTGGCGTGTTTCTCTTCTGCTGCGGGGAAATGGAGTTTGTGGGACTAAAAAAAGTTCAGTCAGACCTTCCAACTCCTTGTGATATCTTTTTTTTTTCACAAGAAGTTGGAAGGTCTGACTGAAATTTTTTTAGTTCCACAAATTCCATTGAATAAAGGTGCTGGAACGCCGTTCCATGTGTTCTATGACAAAAAAAAGCCCTGGAAAAAACAGTCAGTATAATTGCAGCTATTTAAATTGTGTTGGCAGAAAGATGACACAGAATAAATACAAAATCTGTGTACTTTAACACATCATGTTAATAAAAGAATTCCTTCAAAGAGATTTTAATGAGAACTGTGTTCCATTACTCTCTGCAAAATAGAAGCATGCTCATGTGAGGTAGGATGATATTTTCTGGGCTCATTAAAATAAGGCATAAATGTGACAATAATCCTTTAGTTTTACAACATATTTGACTAGCCATATTCACTTAATGGCAAAGAGGCTGCCAACCCCTGTATTAGGCCTTCACACATTGCAAGGGATTGTTTGCTTTTAATGCATTAATATATTTAGATGTATCAATATATTCTACTTCTCCCTACTCAACTGTGTAAGGACCATAAGAGTTGCATCAGACATCAGTGGCTTCTAATTAGACATTGAGACAGGTTCAAGATTTGCTTATGTCACCTAAAACATAGCCCTAAACAGCTCGGAAACAGGATGCAATGGGTGAAGTCTTACACATCTGAGATGATTGTGAGGAGATTTGGGAGTGTTTTTGTTTAACAAAAAAGTTTAAAAAAAATATTGTGGAGTGCTATCTGATGTTTACTTTCTTGGTGCTGCAGCTGATGTCAGGAATGCTTTCTCTGAACTTCATAAAGTTACATATTCTTTCCACCTGGCCTTACCTAGATGACCATTGGATTGACAGTTTTTCTACCTTTGCTTTCCTTTCCCTTGCCTTTGTCCTCTATATGGAATAGAGCAGCGTTTCCCAACCTTAGGAACTTGAAGATGCGTGGACTTCAACTCTCAGAATTCCCCAGCCAGCTATGCTGGCTGGGGAATTCTGGGAGTTGAATTCCACGCATCTTCAAGTTCCTAAGGTTGGGAAACGCTGAAATAGAGTGCATTTTAGTGCAGGCTTCAAGACACTGTTTTAGACAAGACTGCATAAAAAAATCAAAAGCTACAAAGACATGGTAAAGCAGGAAGCAGCAGATATGTTTCAAGTGTGCTTTCTTGAGCTACCCCTGACTGGACAATCCTTCAAAAAGAAGCTTTGGGACTTAGTCCCACAGTGTGATCAAATATATCAATGAAAGGGTGTGGCACTGGAATTATTACAGAATTAGCTCTTCCATTTCTTTCCTACAATGTTAGCTCTTCAAACATCAAATCAGTGGCGTAGCGTGGGTTGTCAGCACCCGGGGCAAGGCAAGTAATTTGCGCCCCCTAACCCGTGGATTTTAGCACTCGAGTCTGCCGCAGGGAGCTCCGCATCCTGGGCGTCCGCCGCACCCCCCACCCACGCCTCCCCCAGGAAAAGGGGGAAGGTTCGGCATCCCCTCCCTCACGTGCGGCAGAAGCGCCGGGACCCGAGGCCGTGCCAGGAGGCGGGCGGCGCAGCGGAGGATATACAGAACATTCAAATAGAAGGAAAATATGTGCATCAATAAGACAAAACCAGATTTACATATATTATTCCCCTCCACTTGAATATTCATAAATATATTGGAGCAATATTACTTTCCTTCCCTTACGAAGTAGGCCCAAAATTTATGAAGTTCTACTTCTATTTACAACCAATTTGACCTTAATCTACTTGGTAGATAGAGAGGCAAAGTAGTTAACAGGTGAACCAACAGCAAAGTTAAAATGTCAAAGCACTTTGTTAATAATCTATATTCTATTTTACTTCTATAAAGCCTCAAACAGCTTCTTATTTACAGTAAGTTACACAGTGCCTGCTCATTTCTGTATCTGTCAACTGCCCCACTCTGATAGTCAACAAGAGAAACTCCTGGGTTTATTTTTTCCTCCAAGAGAATACGGTACTGAAAAGCCATGTGGGTACAGAAGTGGGAAATCCAGTTCTAACATTTTGCTTGTAAAAGTCATAAAACAAATTCCTCCTTTCTTCCCTGGATCTCCCACTGTCCTTTCAACATCAATCAGTTGCATTTGAGTTGTTTTGAGAACGATCTCAGAGAAGTGGAGGCAATTAGAGCTCCTCGACCTGTCACTTGACCTAAAATTATTTTATTTCCTCCGAACATGGTAACGGGGGTGCCCAACCTTCCGGGAAACACCAGGATCTCCCAGGTGGGGAGCCGGGCTGCGCCAAGAGGTGGGGCTGCGGGGCAGGAGGGGGTCTTGGGGGAAGGATCTGAAGGGGATCGGAGAGCCGTTCGTGGAAGCCGCAACCCAGGAGGAGGAGAAGCGAAGGCGCAGCGCTTCCCACGGAGCAGAAAAACTCGCGAGGAAAGGCGGAGACTCGGAAGGGGAGGGGGCGCAACTGGGGGAAACCCACCTGGCTCTCCCAGGAATCCCTCCTCCCCTTCCCGCCCCTCCTATTCCCTCCCCATCTCGCGGCGTCCTTGCCCACCTGGCGCCCCTCCCCCACCACAGGAATCCCTCCTCCCCTTCCCCCCCGAGGATTCCCCCCTCCTGATTGCCCTCCCCCTCTCGGAGCCTCCTTGCCCACCTGGCACCCCTCCCCCGCCAGGGGAACCTCCGCAGCCCTGGCGTAAGAGGCGTCGAGAGACCAGGAAGGGGAGATGGAGGGGCAGGAAGCTGGATTCCCAGCCCCCCTTTCTCCTCTCTAGGCGCAAAAACTCTGCGCTTAACTCCTCCACTGAAGCGCTGTGGGGAGGGGGCGACTGGGGCGCCGCCGAGCAATGCTAAAGTGCTCCAAGCGGGAACAGCAAAGGACCGTCACCCTTCATGCAAAGCCCCAAGACCAAAAACTAGGATCCAGATTGAAAAGGAAAGTTGCGTGTGCCAATCTGCACCTCTAAATGCAAATTAGGAATTCGTCACCGAGCGCGCCCCCCCAGATGTTGCGCCCGGTGTGGCCGGCCCCCCCTGCACCCCCCACGCTACGCCACTGCATCAAATGTGCTATTACTTCTACCTCAAACAACAATTAATTCTCCTTCTTGATGACTGTCTTCAAATCAGCATTTATCTTGCTTAGCTTCTTTTGGTTGTCACATTTTCCTCTATAATTACATGGAGCATATATAGGAATCCAGCAAAGTGTTTTGTTCTGCTGAAAATGGCATGTTACGTGTTAACATATTCCTGTACCATAGATATGCTGCATGTTTATCTGAACAAATGCCTGCACAGTGCTTTATTGTTTGTTTGGGGGGGGGGGAAATGTACATTTAAATTTCACAATTTTTCTAAAGAAAGGCAATGGTAGATGATTCCCTATCCCTTAAGACAGCAACTAAATAATCAACTTTCTGGAGTTAAAGAGGCACTAAAACCACGAGTTCAGTCCATGAGGGACTTCAAAATCTTAGTACAGTTATTACAAGTGTGAAAGATCCAGGCTGTAACTGTCCCTAGTCTGCAATAAAATGTTTTCATCTTTAAGGAACTAATCAACATGTTTATTATTAGAGAATTGGGGTTTCTTGGAAAGGTGGAAAGAACAGGATCCATTTCCTTATGCATGCTGAATGTTAAGTGCAGTTATCTGTTACAAACATCAATAGGAAAATCAAAAGAAATCTTTTTTTTTTCAAATTCTGTTCATTCCAGCCTTAGAACTCATTATGTTATAGTATAGATCATTTTAGATGATTTCTGACTTATGCAAAGACTATTTGAAGTGGTCAGATTGCTGGACATATATCATTTAAGGCAGTATTAATAATCAGTTCAAATATAATCCCAGAAACTGTGGGAGTATTTTTGAGCTAATTTCTATTTATTGAACTCTTGACTGTAATGTATGAAGCCAATAGACATGATAGAGGGAATTGAAAAAGGGAGGGCTTAAATTTGCATCTCTCAAATAAGCCTCTCAAATTCCTAAAATGACCCTGTTTGTTTGCATCATTGTTTTCCATACTTGGCAACTTTACAATGTGTGGCTGGGAAATTCTGGGAGTTCAGGTCCATACATCTTAAAGTTGCCAAGTTTAATAATACTGGTCTGCTTGGATCCAAATGGGGCAATTTTATACGCATCTGCTCAGAAGTCTCACAATTTCACCGTGACTTACTCCAACAGTCTGACTAAAGTACAAAGTCAGAGGAAAAGACACTCCCTGAGACATGAACCATTTAACTTAATCAGGGTTCTTGTTTATTTAAAGCTGACTAGTCATGAGATAAAAGGCTAACTCAGATGTCATCAATTTTATCTCTAACAGAAATTCTCAACTAAAGCAAACACCGAAAATCATTGTTAGGGTGAACCAATTATAACACAATAGCAAGCAAAAAAAAATCCCAAAAAGTTTCAGATTGACTTCTTACAATTAGGGGCAGGAAGAGAGGAGTAACAGTAATATATCATACTTTCATTAGGATCAATAAAAACATCATATCGTAGTTGCAGCTATTGAGTTCATCAGCACAGGTTAAGGTGCCAATCCCTGAGATAGAACTGAACATTGCAGTAGTGTTAATGGAGTATAAATTCTGCAGGCTTAGTTAACTTTGGTTTAATCTTTTTTGCAGCTCATATAAAATTGTTATCTATTTCCATTAATACAGGGAGTATCTAGTTTTCCTTACGTACTTTGTTCTGGTTTACAAAGAACTCCTATGTTGCAGACAGAGCTATAATTTATACTTTGCTTTTCCAGTAAGGAGCTTAAGGCAGTATACAAGGAACCACATAATTTCTTTTGACGGGTTTTCTTATAATTTTCTTATAAATCCATCTAGTCAAGTACCCTATTTCCACAGTGGTACAGAGATGTCTATAGGAAGCTGTCTAGTAGGGCATACCCTCAGCCTCATAGTTGTCACAGCTGCTGAGCACCATAGTTAGCTTTCTCTGTGAATTGATACAATAATGATTTTATAGCCAGGAGATTGGAAAATATGGTTCTCTTGACATTTAACCAACCCATGTCATGCTGGTTCTCAAGAAAGATTCAGCTGCACAAACAAGAGTTGTTATATTTTCTGGAGGGAGAACGGTGGTGGATTCTTATGCTCAGCACTCTCCAGAGGGTTTGATTTGTTTTGTTTCCATTAGCAGCCAATGAAAGCTTTTTTTTTTAAATTCACCATGTAGTGTGTTAGCTTTGCAACACCCCTCCGCCCTGTGCGTTCCCACAGAGAGGGCCTCCTCAGGGTGCCTCCGGTCAGAGAATGCCGGCTGGTGGCCCCCAGGGGGAGGGCCTTCTCTGTGGGCGCCCCGGCCCTGTGGAATCAACTGCCGGTGGAGCTCCGGATGGCACCGGATCTCCGCTCCTTCCGGCGCGGGTTAAAGACCCACTTATTCGAACAAGCTGGCCTGGCCTGATGGGGAGTTAACTCAGGGTCTTAATATTTGTATATTTTTACTGTTTTATTTTGGGCAATAATTTAATTCTTTTTTAACTTTTGTACTTTTGTATTTTTATTATATGCCCTGTTCACCGCCCTGAGTCCTTCGGGAGAAGGGCGGTATAAAAATCCAATAAAACTAAACTAAACTAAACTAAACATAGGGTTTAATATTTAAATAGATAAGCCTAGTTTTCATACTAGTAACAAGCTCTTCCTGCTTTCCATCTTAAGATCTTTACAATTGGGCAACTAAATTTCATTTTAGATGTGTGCTGTTGTGTCCACAGGAAAAAAAAAATAACAATAAAGTTTATCTTATCTTATATTTCCAGTCAAGCTCAATATCCTTTACTCTTCCTTATCTCTCTTTTGAGAGTTAAACCTTCAACCTACACTAAAGAATTCTAGTGAATATGAAAGTCTGCTCTCATAAACCTGGTTGCCTCCATTAAAGGCATATATACTACTGCTGCTTTTGGTTATCTTCCTATCACTGTGGCAGGGGGTAGGCAACCTTGGCTCTTTTATGACTCATGGACTTCAACTCCCAGAATTCCTCAGGAATTCTGGGAGTTGAAGTCCACGAGTCATAAAAGTCATAAAAGTCCACGAGTCATAAAAGAGCCAAGGTTGCCTACCTCTGCACTGGGGAATCCCATCTTTCTTTTTTTTATCAGTGAGTAGCTATTTTGTTTGTCAGGCATCTCTTTTCCCCCAATTACCGTTGAAAAAAAGTTTTAAGGTCACAGAGGGTGGGATTCCAAAAACGTATCTGCATTCTAAACTGTTAACTGCTAGACTCTCAAACGCTAGATTCAGGAAGAGAGTGTTGATTCCAATTGCTGTTTATCTGTCAATGGAATGCTTTTCTATCCCCTGCAGTCAGCTAGGAAGGTTTTTTCTGCCAGTGATTTCATGCATACATACACACTTTCAAAAATAATTGGCATTTCTTTCCTTTTCCTGCCTTCTCTACCACTCACTGTGCGTACCCTGCATGCGTATAAACAAATGCAGCTAGCGAGAACCCCACACATCTGGGTCCTGCTTGATCTTGCTGCCAAAAGCCAATCTGTGCAATGTTGACACGCAAAGCAGACTGAGGAGCAGAACTGCTGAGTCTGGTTTACAGCATAGCCTTTAGACCTTGTACCTGCATGCTCAGCACCTAGGAGTACCTGTGGCAGATCAGGAAAAATGTATTCAAACAGCAAAGCAAATTTTGCACACACTTGCCATTTTTGAAAAAAATACATAGCTCACAGGTCAGAATCAAAATGTTATCCTATTTTGCATAGAATAGAATAGAATAGAATAGAATAGAATAGAATAGAATAGAATAGAATAGAATAGAATAGAATAGAATAGAATAGAATAGAATAGAATAGAATAGAATAGAATAGAACAGCTTTATTGGCCAAGTGTGATTGGACACACAAGGAATTTGTCCCTAGTGCATAAGGTCTCAGCATACATACAAGCAACAAGTGATAAATCATGATCAAAAAGATATACATATACTCACCACCTCAGGGGATTTCCATTTTTAAAAATGTGCTAGTGGTCATTGTTTATGAATAATCCAAGATATTTTCCCTGGTAGTTGTGGCAAGAATATAATGATTGCTAAATATTCAAATTAAGCCAGCATATAAATTACTTGTAAAATGGGGGCTGGAGAAGGCAGCATCTTACTGTATATTCCTTCTAAGTTTCTCCTCTTCTCTGGCACAAAATGACCAACAATTATCTGATAATACCAAATGTGAAAGGAAATGATTTTGTTGAGCTGATGCCTTAAGAATAGTTGCATACAAGTCAAGCTACATTTCCTTGATCCCTTTGTAGTTGCACTACAAAGGAATACTGTTCTTTCCAAGATTATAAATGCAAGATGACTTAATAGAAAAATGCAGACCCATTTTAGAATAGAGTCACTTATAACAAGCATGACAAGTTTCAGATTCCAAAATAGATAATTGTAAGTTAGGGTTATGTCACTACTGGATTTTGTAAAGATTGCATAACCAGCTTTGTAGCAAGAGCTTGCGTTGTAGTAGTCTAACCAGCCTTGTAATCGGACCACAAAGGGGTGGGAAACCCCTCCCAATTCATTCTGGGCTTTGAAATGTGAACTGAGAAAAAAATGAGTTCCATTTTTTTATTATATAGCACGGAGAAAATATAAATGCTTAACAATACCCATTACCAATCGGGCTTCAGGACCAGGTACAGCACGGAGACGGCATTGGTTGCGCTGGTGAATGATCTCTGCCGGGCTCGGGACAGGGGTTGTTCCTCTGTCCTAGTCCTATTAGACCTCTCAGCGGCTTTTGATACCATCGACCATGGTATCCTACTGCGGCGTCTCAGGGGGTTGAGAGTGGGGGGCACTGTTTTACAGTGGTTCTCCTCCTACCTCCTGGGCCACTCGCAGTCAGTGTTGACAGGAGGGCAGAGGACCGCCCCAAGGCCTCTCGTTTGTGGAGTTCCTCAGGGTTCAGTCCTCTCTCCCCTCTTGTTCAACATCTATATGAAGCCGCTGAGTGAGCTCATTCGTGGTTTCGGGGTGGGGTATCATCAGTATGCTGATGATACCCAGCTTTTTCTTTCCACCCCGAACCAACCCAGTGATGCCCTCGACATGATGTCCTGTTGCCTGGAGGCGGTCCGGGTTTGGATGGGGAGAAACAGGCTTCGTCTCAATCCTGCCAAGACTGAGTGGCTGTGCATACCGGCATCTCAGACTAACCAATCTTTTCCATCGTTAACTATGGAGGGTGAGGTGTTACCCCCATTGATAGGGCCCGCAACTTGGACATCCTCCTGGCTGGATTCACGGCTCAGTTTGGAAGATCATATAGGAGCCGTGGCCAAGGGGGCTTTTGCCCAGGTTCGCCTGGTGCGCCAGTTATGGCCCTATCTGGACCGAGATGCCCTACACACAGTCACCCATGCGCTCGTGACCTCCCGGCTAAACTACTGCAATGCTCTCTACATGGGGCTGCCCCTGAGGACCACTCGGAGTCTTCAGCTGGTGCAGAATGCAGCCGCGCGAGTTGTGATGGGAGTCTCCCGATACTCCCATGTAACACCTCTTCTCCGCGAGCTGCATTGGCTTCCAGTTGCCCTCCAGGTGAGATTCAAGGTGCTGGTGATGACCTATAAAGCCCTAAATGGCATGGGCCCGGATTATCTAAGGGAGCACCTGCTGCCAGCGTCAATTTCCCATCATCCTGTGCGCTCCCACAGGGAGGACCTCCTCAGGGTACCGCTGGTCAAGGATTGCCGACGGGCGATCCCCAGGGGGAGGGCGTTCTCTGTGGGCGCGCCTGCCCTATGGAATCAACTGCCAACGGAACTCCGGACTGCCCCTGACCTTTGTTCATTTCGCCAGGACCTAAAAACCTGGCTCTTTGAGCTATCTGGTCTGGACTGAGGGGTTTAATGTTTTTAAATTGTGATTTTATTTTTTTGCGGCTAGACTTAATTTAATTTAATTTTTATTTTATATTGTATTGTTTTTAAATTTTGCCTTGTAAACTGCCCTGAGTCCTTTGGGAGTAGGGCGGTATATAAACCGAATAAATAAATAAATAAATAAATAATATTTGAAACAAAATAGAAAAAATGCAGGAAGACTATTACAAAGGGATAAAGTTGTGTTTTTTAAAAAAGGAATTGATGTAGGGCTTTTTGAATTACATGGTCTTTTGAATATATTGCACTAATATACTGCACTCCAAGCTCTAAGCTATACATGTCAGCACAATTTGACTGAGTCCTGCAGTCATTATCATGCCGAGTATTTGTTACTTTGCATAGTCTATTAAAACACATACACCCTCAGACACTTTTCATTAGGACCAAATTGAAATGGGGAAGGTAATACTGCTTACATGGACAAAAGATGGGGAAAACATATAATATATTATATTATTATATTATTTCCAATTAAATATATTATAAAAAGTAGTATATGAATTATTTGTTTTGGGGACAGTGGTAAACTAAATAAAACTAGTCAAACTGGACAAAAATTACCAGAATAAAACACTGTGTATATGTAGTGAAAGAAAGAGAAGATAGGGGAAGAGAGGAATGGAAAGTTGAATAACAAAGTAATTGAAGGAGGATTAAGCAAGAAGAAGTGTTAAGCCAAGAATGAGGAAGTTTTTAAAAAATAAATTAGTTGACTATCTGCAAAACAAATTGCTAGTATACATGTAATGCTCAGAAAGAAAATCTGGAGTCAATAAATAAATACCCACCTATACCCTTTTCTCACATATTTTTTCTTTTAATTTACAATCACTCCATTCTTTCAAAAATCTGATTGGGATGATCAATCTCAATCTTTTCATCTGCCAAAATTTTAATTAAGATAACCATCATCTATATTAGTAGTTGTTGATATCACAAATCATCATAAACCTGTATAGTTCTTATTTAAAACCAACCAAATTATCTGCTGTTCCTACTGACACTTAATTTTACTGTTCAGTTTAACTCCTTGTGAAAAAAAATTCCTTTCAGTTAATCCCAGGGCTAGTTTCTAAGAATAACTCAAGTTCTAACATTATGCATGAGAAAAAAATTATGTATCTCAAGAGTGATTTCATTGTGGGCAGCTACAGAACTCTAATCATCACCCAACTATTTTCTATGCTATCCAGATGTCAGCCAAAATTCTGATGTATCCATTTTTCCTCAAAGTAACTGGACTTGGGCTATATTCAGCTTTAAATGCAACATATGAAAAATAGCCCAGAAACAAACTGCTCATCAGAATATAGCAAAATAAGGTGCCCAGACCTGAAGTTCCAAGTATACAAAGGGACCCATCTCCTGTCTATGTTGATGATTGTTGGGGTTTTTTTTGGCAGCTGTGTATTTTCATTTTTGTGTATGTATGTTTTAATTTCTTTATTGACCACCACCCATAGTCATTGAGATGGGCAGTTATATAAATTGGTTAAATCAATAAACAAATGTTGTTTCTATGGGCCTATAATACAGGCTGGCTCATTTGGCCAAATCATTCCTTGCCCATAAAATATAACTTCCTTTCTGTCAACGCCACCATTTTTTTTGCAGGGGGTGGGGGGAAGTGTCCTTTGAAATCAGTCGACTGCCTGGACAAGTCCCTGGAGTTTTTTCGACAAGGTTTTTCAGAAATGGATTGTCATTGCCTCCAACCTGGGGCTGAGACAGAGTGACCGGCCTTAGGTCACCCAGCTGGCTTCATGCCTAAGACCAGGATTCAGTCTCCAGGTTTTAGCTTTATGCCTTAACCACTACACCAAACTGGCTCTTTCAATAAATTAACATAGTATTGATATATTATTCATACATAATCACTTCAGACTGTTTTAAGTTTCTGTTTAAAGTGTTTGCTTCCTCCTTGTGTTATTTAAAATATATCTTATTCCGCAGCTTTGGTGGCAATAAGTTTAAGTATACAAATGCCTTCAGATTTTTTTTTCCGGGAAGACATACTGTCTCTAATAAAGTATTAGCACCCACTTGTTTGTCCAAGTAGTAGCAGCACCTACTTAGCATCCATAGCATTGGGTGTACTTTTGAAATCCCAGGACTCAATACAGTATTGCATATACAGTTTTATCACAACTGCATCAAAAAACATGATTGTGCAATTAAAATTCAAAATAAAGACCTGGTGGAAAATAAACATTACATTTGCATTTAGAATCTCCAAAATCAAATACACCTCCCAGATCAGCAATTAACACACATAGGGTTGAGGATGGGATTGTTGATATTTCAGAGCTGTTTCATAAGTCTATGGGACATCCCTATTCGAAATATTGTGTTTGCTTCTGATCACATCATCTTGAAGCTTTGATTTAGATCTAGGTGGTCAAAAATACCTTCCTAAAAGAAGACAAAAAAGTCTTCTTTGGAGCTTTCTAGAATTATGGAGAACATTGGTTTTGTATGATATTAGAATTTGGAAATATCTAACAAAATGGATAGTACAGTTTCAAAATGGTTTAAAGATATCACTTCTCACAATGCATTATTCAGTTAATTAATATAAACTCTGATTTTTATTCTTCAGCTCCCAACTCCCAGAACATTTGAAACATCAGTTTAATCCTGATCCCCATGCCAAACTGACAGGTGTGGTACCCAAAAAAAAAAAAAGGAATGGCAGAAAGACTGATGAAGAAAATAAACTCAGACACATCTTTTAATCTTAGTCAACATTCATCATCTATTGCAAAGTAATAAATAAACCTGGAGAAAATCTCTCTACGCAGCTGCTAATAATGAATACTGACTTGATGACACATAATAGAATTGTAAAGTAAACCATTTATGTTTGTTTTCCTGAGTGCTTGTAAATAATAAGGCCTCCTTCAGGTCTAAACAGGTGCTAAGTGAGCACATATATTTCCTTGAAATGATATGGAAGTTGTTTGTCATAACACTCTTGAGGTTTTTTATTTCCCAGTATAATCTATAACCCTAAAATTTCTTAGTGGCATCCCAAATACTAACTAGGCCCAATCCTGTTTTAATGTTTTGAATCGACCATTATCAGCTAGATTCTGACATCTGCTTTGACTCCAGCTACTATAAAGATGGACTACTTATCTGATTACATTTTGTACGTTGAACTGTCGAACGCAGAGTAGTCTATTGAAAATGCTGTGACTAAACAAAACATCTAAATTTGGGTGTGGGATTTCTGATTCCACAGAATCTACTCTGCTATTGCAGAGTATATTAATGGTTCTGAAGATTACATTTTATTATTTTTAAAATGATTGTACATGTACAAAATATTGGATCTAACTGTGCAGTCAGGGCTTGAATGATCTTTTTTTGTCTCGAAAGACATTCAAAAATATGAAAGCAGAGTTCAAGCTAGTTATTTGTATGGAAGACAATTAGGAAATCCCAAGGCTTTAGATTAGTTGGACTAAAAACTTGACAAACATTCCCCTTCCAGCTGGATTGGTGCTCGAGATGTTAAGATAAATTAAAACCTTGTGTAAACACTCATACAAATTCTGCATTTAGCCAAACCTTTTATTTAGATAATGTTAACCTCACCAAAGGATTTTAGCAAGTGAAGGAGCTGTTAAACCGGAGGGGGAGACAAAGTACTGTGCCAGTTATCAAGTTTATTTAGCAACATTTATTTCCTTCTCAATCTTTAATTTATATGCAAAAAAACCACCATAGCATGACTGGTTTAACAGAGGCTCATTGTTATCGATAGTACTGTAATCAATACAGATATACCACCCAGATCTCCCAGACAATGGTTTCAAACACAACCCCTAGAGTGCAAAAGGTTACCTCCCTCCCTACAGCAGAGCATGTGGATTTGGAGGCTATGCTTCAGAATATTTTAATATATAAATTCAGCAAGTGGAGAAAAAAAATAAGGCTCACATATTTCTAAAACATGGAAGTGATCTTCACACGATCAATTTAATAATGTAACCTAATATCATACAAATGAATGAAAGCTCCTGTTATCAGTAAGGCTACATTTGGTTTAACACAGAAGAGTAATATGATCAAATACCTTATTTCAGGCACATGAAGTATTAGTACCATTCAATCCACCAAGAGGCAATGAGTTAGTAAAAGATAGAAACAATCTACATTGTACGTTCTGTAAACATAAGCCAGAGTCCCAAAAATGCTACAATGATGCTGTTGGGAAATTAAAGCAGCATATTTAAATATGGTACTTACTACCCTTACATATGCAATACATGTTTCATAAAACTTTAAAAAAAAATCAAAAAGGAGATGCAAAATTAAAATGATTTCCCCCTTCAAGGAGAAGTGTCAAAAAGTGCATTTATCCCCACTGTTTCCCATTAATTCAATAGACTCAGTACTCGGTTCTCTCCAAAACAGGCCACAGCTACAAGCTCCATACAGCAAGTTTGCCCAGTGCTCATGGCTAACAGCAGAGCAAACCTTAACAGAGAGATCTGGAGCAGTAGTTTTCAATTAGTTTTGAAGCAGTTTGCAAAACTTTCGGTAACACTTTTAAACACATAGTCCTGCTTTAGAAAGGTATTATCTTTCTTTTACAGGCAACTCCTTCAAACACTGAAGTAGTAAAAGATAATCACTTACCATCATTTGAGTATTTACATATCATAGAATGACACAGCACTTGATCAATTATGCATTTGTGATTAAAAGCACATGATGTATATATACACTATAACTTTTGGGGGGAAATCATGTGAAATTGCAGCAAAATAGATTTACAGAGCAATCTCACATTTATTGTAGTGGTTATCACGAAAACATATATTAAGCAGAATGTGTCCGCAATCACTGGTGTAACTCTGATTGAAACATTCACACACACACACCCGACAGTGCCAATCAGAAGAAAAAAAAGGCTTGCAAAATTGGCTCCACTATTCAATATGATCAATTACATAAAGAAAAAAGCATCCTGTAGTTAAAGATATTTAAAATGTTCCATTTTATTTCAGATATAACTAGGAATGACCTGGCTAATATTCCTGAAACATTCAGTGAAATAGGTATGATACAACATATTCTGCCACAAAAACAAGCTGTTGTATAATAAAAAGCTGGACAAAACCTGACAAAAATGTAAGATGCTTTCCTATTTTATCACTGTATTACATACTCAAAATTGGTTAAACTTCATGCTTTACTGAGATGATGTAACAGTTTCTTTTCAAAGAAATAAAAATCAAAAGCCTATTACTGTATATTCCATTGTCTAAACAAACCTAAATAAAATCAGCCAGTTCATGCTAAAAGGTTAAAAAGTGAGGTTTGTAATTTTTAATGAATACAAACTAAAGCATTCAAAAATTATGAAGCCTTAGCTGCAAAACTTTTAATTTATAATATTTTATAATATTATTTAGCTTTTTTGTGTATTCATACATACATACATACATGCTTGCACATTTCCAGTTCTGGCTCTGTGAATATTACATTGTCCATAAAATAGAAAAACATCAGATTTTCAAAACATTTTTTTCAATCAGGCTAGCAACATGAGAATTATATCACACAATTATTTCATGCTTGGAATGATGTATGGAATTAACAAGTGGCATTTAAACAAAAGAAACACAAATGCCTTGCTCGTATTTGATCATTTTAGAAGTCAAATGTAACACACCATAATGTTAACTATGTAATAGCTTTATTTTGTAATATAAAGACTGACTGCAACACTTACCACACCTGCATTCCTTATTTGTTGGCTTTTCTCTATGCCTTTTAGTATCTTTTAACTATTGGAAAAAATGTTAATAGCTCTAAAAATGCTTCAGTATTGACAGTCAACTGAGAATTTGTAATTTGGCCTACTTTACAGCTTAAAACATGTAACCAGTGGAACCATATTTAAGCTAGAGGTTTATAAATCCATGTACAAATGACTAACAGAAGACACTCTCCTCTATTTTACAAAGTACTTTGTGGAATTGCCTTTAAAATCTTTCAGATTGAATTAGGCAGGAATTGCATCAGACTATGCAAACTGTTACAGGTAAGAGTACTGACTGAAGGTTGTTCAGACATCACAGTAACCATAATTTATAATAAGTGTCCAGCAATCTAGTGCTTTCCAAATGTTTTGAACTAATTTATCTCATGGCTCCTAACTATTGGGCATACTATAGATAGTCCAAATCATCCGAAATATAGCTGGAGAAAATGGTTTTACTACAATTGGAATAAAGATTTTTCCTCATATGCCTTCCAGTCCCCTCTTACATGGCTAAAAGAAAACCCAGAAGTATTTGCTTCTCTTTTGATAAATTACTTTGGGGCTTTTCCAAACCTGACAAACTGTGGCTAGCAGTAACTATATTTCTCTGTAAGAATTCCATCCAATTCAATCACGTTCCTTGAATTTTTGAATTCCTTGAATGTTATTTTGAAAATAAATTAAAATAATGGTTTAGGATTTGGATAGAACACCAAAGTGAAGCTAATAAGCAAAAAATTGTCATTAGTTCTCATGGATGGGCTGGAGAGAAAGCATGTGGCCATCGGCTCCAGGTTTGCTGCAATTCATTCCCTCTTCACAAATAAAATGTATCATGATATCTGAACCAGTGCTGCAGGCAGCAATCTTGTTCCATAGGCTGATGTCTAGAATTCCCTATGAATTGAATGTTTCAGCTAAGTAATTTTATCCAACCAAAAAAAATAAATGGCTCAGTTAAGTCATAAATATGTTTACAAAAGTAAGAAATATATTAAAATTTTAGCAAATGTATGCTGATGAATTTGATGTGTTACATTTTTTCCATTTTTTTTACTTAAAAATCAGATGCAATCTCTCTCTCTTTCGGTACACCACAGATAATACTGCTAAGACAGAGACCAGCTCTGGCTCTCTAGTCCCAGCAAACTCTATTATAGAGTTTAAATTCTAAGATTTATATAATAAGGAAGAAAGGAAAGTGTAACCTATTTTTGTCTTTACATCTTACAGTTCAGGTGATATGCAAGTAATTCTCCAATTCATATTTAGTAAGCTGATTTTTGTTATGTCACAGGGCCAATACAAATATGGGATATTTGTCAATGGAACTGACATATTTTAAAATGCCATTATTAATGCTACATATATTTGTTTCAAAATAGTGTTCATTTTCATTTAATAGGAAATGTAACCATGTCCTAAGTGATTAACCTTTTGAAACGATTCTATCAAGTTTGGTGTCCTCTTCTGATAGTTGTAATTTTTAAAAAGGACACACACACACACACACACACACACAAATCAACAAGCAGAAAGAACAATCCCAATAAGCTTAATACAAACTAATTTCAGGGAAAAGGGGATTACTGAAGAATCATTTTAATTTTTAATTCAATGCATCAGGCATAAAGTTGAAACTGGCTCTGCATTAATGTTGTGCCATTTAGCCTCAAGTTAACACAAATGTTAAGTTATATCAGGACGGCATGTTCTTTTCAACAGGATTTCCCTGTTGTGACAAGGATTGAACTTCAATAACTACATTTCGTTGCAACTTCTCTTTTTAGTAATGGTCTTTTTTCTTGCAATTAATTTGTAGCTGAAGCCATACTTTATTCAGTATAACTTTACAAAGATGATTCAAACTGTTTGTTGGGATTAGGCTCTGCTTCTAATTTTATAGCAGGTATGCATTCTGATTTAGTCCTCCGGGCTTTGTGATGTGGAGAGTCAATAATTATTTCGGAGCAAGAAATACTAACTGAAGGGGATTTTTCTATCTTCTTTCCTGTAGCCTTTTCCAGAGTCCCACAACACTGTTTCAGAGCACACTGGATTCTGCAGGGAAATTCACATTTACTTACACCTTCATCAGAAGTTACAATGGCAAACTCAGGCTGAATGGTTGTTGCATGTATCCCTTCATCATGAAAAATCTCCTTAATATCTTTTGCCACTTTCATGTAGGATTCTGGATCCTTACATTTTATGTGAGCAGTGCCAATTATCCTGCTTCCTGCCAGCTGCCATATATGTAATTCATGGACAGCTTCTACATCTTCCAGTTTACGGAGTTTCTCATTTAAAGAGCGAATATCAATTTGCTTAGGAACAGTTTGCAAAAGAATAAGAGCAGATTCTTTAAGCAGAGGATAAGTAGTATAGAGTAGAATGCACACCATAATCAGACAAAGTGCAGGATCTAAATACAGAACCCAACAAGGACCAGCTAAAGAGATTTGCTCTAGTTCCATTGGAGAAGGCTGAGTGACGTTTTTACAGTGTTCATTAACACAAGGATTGATGCAATCCCCAACCTCCGGGCATGGAGTCCAGTAAGAGTAAAATACTATGGCATTCACTACTACAATAACTGAACCCAAGGCATCTCCAAGAACATGAAGGAACACTCCACGCATATTGAGCTGAGCACTGGTATCTTCGTCAAGCTCCATGTCTATAGAGGAGTGATTGCTAATATTTCCATTTGGTTGCAACTCCATTTGGCTGTCTTTTACTACATCACCTGTAAAGACAAGAGCAACATTGTTATGCAAATATGAAATCTGTGACTGAATTAGCAACATTATGTTAATATAAGTGAATGAGATCAATTAAAAATAGTTTTCTTAGCAGAAATCTGGATCCAGAAGTATTTAAGTTATTATCTCTGCCTTATGGTGACAATAATGATCTCTTCAGGGCTCTAGAATAGGGAGCATAAAGTTTTTCCATAACCTGAAACTATTTACAGCATGTTAATGTTTTAGCAAACAAAATCATTCTCCTCTCCTTTCAAAATATTCTAATCTTAAGTGGTAAACTAGAATAGAATGTTATGTAGGACTGCTGATGCAATCCTTTTTAAGTTGGACAAATGGTTCTTCTCTAGGTCCTGACATTAGGTTCAGACCAAAGGCTTCAAAGCAGCAATCCTCAATCTAAGGCTTTCAGGATACCTTGGAACTACCATAATCCCCAGCTACACTGGCAACACTAATAATTAAGGGAGTGGCTAGCAGTTCTGAAGAATTCCACATTGTGAAAGGCTGCTTTATGATTCACAGCCAATCTCTTTGCTCAAGCACTCATTAGCTTTCCTTGATTTATTAAACTAATCAAGGCAGAATTCTAATCATCATAGTTAAGAGGTGAATAAAAGAAAAAAAAGGAAATTTGTAGGCATATACTGAAAGTTTTAGAGAAAGAACTAAGAAATTTGCTATTTTAAAAAAATCTGTTCTCTTGAGCATAATGAACAATTTTCAAAAAAATGAGAAGACGCTCACTGTAATATACGTACACAGAAAAACTACCACTAGAGATACAATGATTTATATATGCCTGAATACATACTCATTGACATATCAAGGATGCAGTGGAAATTATCAGTCAAAAGGAGAAATAATTGTTAAGACTAAAAAAATGAAAGCAGGTGCCCTCACTGTTGACCATGCTAGTATATGGGAGTTCAAATCAAAACATCAAAAGAGCATCAGTTAGCATATCCTGACCATCATTTTATACTGTTAAGTGCAGTAACTGATACAACATAAGTGAAATGCAAAATATTCTGGATTTTGATATTAGGTTTTGCTTCCAATCACACTAGTATCCTGAACTGATTCACAATGATCCAGAAAAATGATTTTCATCAATCTCTCTTCTTGTAAGACCTAGCACTACTTCCAGTGAATTCTCCTCCAGAAGATGGGGTGGAGGGAAGGGAGACAAACTTTTCTATTCAGGGAAGTCTGGCAGTTTCTGAGTTTATTCATGTTTGCTTTTCAAGTGATTTTGAGAAGCAAGAATCCCAAGGCCATCTCCAATGAAGAAGAAGAAGAGGTAAATCAATTTAAAAAGCTGCAAGGAAATTAAAGAAAGTAATATTTGTTCTTCCCTATAGCTAGCCCCCATGTGGTTAGGCTGAATTATAGTGGAAGACCACCTGCTATGGATTAAATAGATAAGAAACTAGAGGCATTTTCACATGCGCACTATGCATATACTCATGAACCTAGCTTCTCAATGGTTAGTCCCCGAGGATATGCTAGAAAGACTTGATCTGCTCAAGCCAACGTCTCAGGCAAGCCTTACTCACAGTGCCTAATCTAAAAAAGAGACAATTGAAGCCAATAAAAATAACCAGAAAATTGCCAAGTGAAATGATTGCATACAAAAGAATGTCAAAAATACTATGATGAAGTAGCATTTTTAGTACAAAAAATGTCCTGAAAGAATGTAGGTCATTTATATTAAAGAAAGCTAATAAAAGGACAAAATGATGAAGCATCATCGTCTGAGAAAAAAATCTACTCAGAATATCACTGTTCTGAGCTTCCCAATAAAGGTTGTTTATTTGAACATCATATAACAGACTATTTTTTTTCACATCAAAAATACTGTCCAAATACAGTACACGCTGACTATAGTAAGACCAACATGCAAAACAAATAATTATTGCATACATTGTTGTTTTTTTTCAGAAAACCCAAATTTTGGGGAAGGAACTATATAAAACTGCAGATGGAACAAAAGGGAATGAAAATTGCCTTTTCGCCCACAATCTCAGTGACATTCTAAATTTGGATTAAGCAGCATTCTGCAGGCAAAAACAAGCTATTGTTTTCGTACTGAAAAACAAAAAGGACAAAACAGCCATTATATCAAGAGACCATTTGTCTGTGTATTGTATTACAAAATGGGTTTAAGAGTAGTTATGTTGTAGATACTGATGAGAAGAATGCTATTGGCTCAATGATTCCAGCAATGTAACTGGAGGAACTTGAATCATCTCCCACACTCATTTCATTAAACTGACTCCACCTCTATAATGGTTTTTACAACTCCCAATGTGCTGAAAACAGCAATTATATATGTATTAATATACCAGGAATGCTGTACATGTGCTCCTAGCTAAAGATGTGAGCCTAAAACTTTCAAGCTTTAACAGCCACTACAGGAACTTCTTAAGGAGACATGTTTGTTCTTAGAATAATTACCCATAAATATCAACATTCTGAAAAGCATTTCCAGTATCATCTTCCCAAGCTAGACCTACTTTTTAAGTGTGTGTGTGTGTGTGTGTGTGTGTGTGTGTGTGTGTAGGGGTGTGTGTGTGCAAGTACAACTGCATAATCATACCAGCACTATGGATCTTACTGTATAAATCACCCAACGATGATCCCAAGGCCAAATGCAAACTTTAAAAAATCAGTTGTTTACATAAATGATAATACTCATGCCAACAGATGACCACTTGGTAATAAATCCTACTAACCAAGCTGCTTTAGAAATTATAATCTCAGAACTTTGTTTAAATTATGAATCAATATTTCTATATTAAACTAAATTACAATTATATTGACTACAGAACATTGCCAGAGGAATTAATTTCCATGACAAGGAATAAGTTCTACATCTGCAATGTAGCTAGCCCTTAAAGGAACAATTCTGCATTTATTTTATTATATTTATATTTTGCCTTTCACTCAGAAGATAAAAGTGGCATATGGAGAACTTGCATGTCCTATTTTCCCCCAAAACGCACTCTGTGAAGTATGTTGGCCCAAGAGGAAAGCAACAATCCTATGAACCAATGAACCTCCATGGCAGAGGGTGGAGTAGAAATTAAGAGCAAGAACCAGCACTAGCTCTCAAATAGCAATCCAAATAATTTTGTCCAAAAAATAGATGATTTGATGATTAAATCTTTAATGACAACAGACTTAAGAAAGCAATTAAATCAGAACAAATGCTGCAGAAAACTTATTGGTGGCCTACTCCAATGGCTTCTCCATATTTCATGTAAGTAAAAAAGGTATAGACTACCTAATTCTGTAAAGAATGACAAGTATTCTGTGTATGCTCAGAGAGAAGTGCATACCAATCTACCATGACAGCTGGTGTCTATGTATAAATAATGTTCTATGTTAAATTTTGCTGCTGGAAAAAATTCTTCAAGCAATGAACCAACTTTACATAAAGGCTGCTAGTTGTTGAGATATATGGAAGAAAAGTGCAAGTGAAGAGGAACACTGAAGAAGTTCTCTTCTATATAAGGAACATTGTTTGGCAATTTTAATTATGTTAAATTCACTACAGTACAGGAAAGTTATCTAAAACCTTTCAGAGTATTTGCTTTTGTGTTTTAGTGAAAGTGGAATTCAAAAAGAGTTTTTTGTTCTTAAGTAATCAATGACTATTTCCCATATTCTAGGTTTTCAGAATTCAGTCCGATTATAGCAGGGGTCTTCAAACTTGGCCCTTTGATGACTTGTGGACTTCAACTCCCAGAATTCCTCAGCCAGACACGCTGGCTGAGGAATTCTGGGAGTCGAAGTCCACAAGTCATCAAAGGGCCAAGTTTGAAGACCCCTGGATTATAGTAAAATGAGGTAGAAGAAGCCTCCTCTTTACGGCCTAATGAAGAATCCTGGAAAGGCCTACAGCAATATTTAAGGTCATAAGATCAAGGAAATATAGTGAACAAATGATTAATAGAACAGTTTAGAGAAAAAGTTGCCATCTCCCAGAGCAAAAGATGCTCTATAAGTGTCTGCTGGGGCCTGATGAGGTAACAGTAACCATGGCAGTGGGTTGCCAAGACAGTAAATTAGGGTCAGCGTGGCACAATCACAGAGGAAAAGGCAGATCACCGAAGGATCAAACCTCTCCCACGATCAGACCAAGGGGAAGTCACAATCCCCTTTGGATCAGGAGGACTCCGTATACCTATCCTTTTATCGCCTTTAGGGGCAAGATGGAATTCAAGCCCAAGGTGTGTGTTTTTTTTTCTTCCCCTGGCTTAAGGAGAGCACTTTCCGAGGCAGGCTTTGGCTCTAGGTCCCTCTGAACACGATCAGCTCAAGGCGGAAGCCCCTCCGCATCTGCCCCCCACGCCAACCCCTTCCTCGGGCTCACCCAGCTTCTCCAGGCTGACTCCATTGGAGCTGTGGAAATTGTCCACCAGGGTGTTGGTCTCCTCTTCTTTATGTAGGTCGCCGGGAGGCGGCTCCGCTTTGCCTCGGGCACCGCTCCGGCGCTGGCTTCCCCCTCCGTTCCCGCCGTGCGAATGGCCGTGGCCGCCGCCGGCGCCGTGCTGGTGGAAGAGGCAGAGCCCCAGGACGTTGATGAGCAGCCCGGCGGCTCCGACGCCGATGACCACTAAGGGCTGCTCGATCTCATGGGGCTCGGTGAAGCGCTCGATGGCTTCCAGGAAGATGGTGAAGCAGAGGGCGGTCAGGAAGACGGCGTTGACCAGGGCGCCCATCACCTCGGCCCGCACCCAGCCGAAGGTGTTCTTCTTGGTGGCGCGGGTGCGCTGGGCGAAGCGCACGGCGACCAGGGCCACCACCAGAGCCATCACGTCGGAGAGCATGTGGAAGGAGTCCGAGAGCATGGCGAGGGAGGACGTCAGGCGGCTCACCACCACCTCCACCACGAAGAAGCCGAAAGTCAACGCCAGCATGCACATCAGGCGCACCCGCCGGCAGCCGTGCCGCCGCCGAGCCGGAGCCGGCCGCTCGCCCGGGCTCTCCACGCCCATGCTGCCGGCCTGCGGGGCCGCTCAGCCGCCTAGCGAAGGCGCCGCTGCCGCGCCGAATCTGCCAGGGAAGAGGAGCGGGGTAAGCAACGCGCTCTCGCCGGCCAGCCGAGCTGCCACGGCCGCCGCTCGTCTCCCCAGCAATCCTCCACCAGCGCCGGGGCTACCGGCTCGCCCACGGGCCAAAAAGGTTGTGATCGTCACTATCGGCGAACCGCCTCTCTGTGGCTCGGCCGCCGCGCCGTCTCCCTTCTATATAAACCGCGTTCCCAGAAGCGGCGGCAACCACCCCGCCGCTCTTTTGCAGACGGTTTGAAACTAAACTTTGCACCCGAACCCCCTTAACACTCCTTTCCACACGGAACCCCAGAGCCACCCGCCACTAAGCTCCGCCTATCCGGGTCTTCCTCATTGGCTACGACCCCGGCAACCGGGCGGCACCGCTCACACCTCCCGGCGCGATTGGCCTCCGGGGATTGTCTCGCCAAACCATCCGCCTTGCCTCCAGACGGCTTTCCTATTGGCCTGGCTTACCTCAGGCTTTTCCGAGGTCCCGCCTAAGAGGCAGGGCGGTAGTTTTGATTGGAAGAGACGCTCGGTCGCGATCTATAGCATCCTATCAATCTCCTTTTTGGAGCCGCCTCCGAAAGAGGTTTTTTTTTCTTCTTCCTTTCGGGACTGGTGCAAAAGGCGGTGGCGGGTATCGAACGGAACGTTTCCCTTTTTTCCCCTCCGCCCTTCACCCCCCGCCCACCCTTCGCCCTGGTTTTCCACACGCTCCGCCAGGCGGAGGCGGCCCTTCCTTCCAAAAACTGCTTGGCGCTCGGCACCAACTTCCCCTTTTCCCTCGGTGACACTGACAACTCTTCCCCACCACCACCACCTCCGTGTCTCGCCACCGCACCCTGAGGTGGAATAAGACCGGGGGAAGGGGAGCTGGACGGGGGCCAGGACGAGCTGGAACCTGTCAGCGTGCACGCGACACGCAAAAGCCCAGGATCCGTATCTGCCGAGTAACCCTGTTGGGTGTGAAATAAATAAATAAATAAAAAACCTGCCCAGATTCGCAAGCCTGCCTTTCCTGCAAAGGAAGCTCCGGACCGGGATGCGTATCTGACCTAAGCGTTGTTCTCATGACATTCCTGCGAAAGACTTTTAAGCTGAGGGAAGAAGAGAGGCAGGCCCTCGGTCCTCCACTGAAGCCTCGAGAAGAATATATAATATATAATAAATAAATAAATAAATACATAAGAATATGGATTTAATTTTTCTTAGCTCAACTCCGAATGGGGTGGTTATTGGGATGATTTTAAAAGGTTTCCGGAGAGACCTGTTAGTTTGGTGGCCATCGCATCAGCAAGCAACAACGACACAAGTTTGCAACAACTTTGTTTCCAACTCAGTGCTTTAACCGCTACCCCAAACTCTCTCCTTAGCCTTTTCAGATGCTTTATAGGCATTAAAGGGTGTCTCTGAGATTGGACGATGTTCACCCGCCTGATCAGAAGGAACTCACGAAGTGTATGGGAAAGGGATGGTTTTGTGGTTACAGCTTGTGTTTTATCTTTTATGGAGTGTTCTTTTTTTGTGTGTGCCACACCAGGTGGCAGCACCTGGCTGAAAGTGGAGTCAGGCCCAGATAGTGCTTGATGGAGTTCCCCAAGGAAATAATGAGATTTCAGTGTAGATGGAGAAGTATATATACCCTGGAAGGAGGCAATGCAAACAATTTCATTGCTATAAAGTTGATGGTTGTGTCCAAGACCAGAGACTGAATGCAGCCCAGCAGAGTCTTTGCCTTTACAGTTATCTTCTATGCTGTGGTGACATAATTACAAAGGATAAAACAGTAAAGGATACCCTGAGTCCTTCGGGAAAGGGCGGTATATAAATCTAATAAAATCTTAATCTAAATCTTTTTTATATAACCTTATTGATTTTCAAAAACAGAATTAAAAGTTAGACAAGAACAGGAAGGCAATTGAAAACAAGGATTCGTGAACATCGATGCAGTTAAACGGCACGACCAAAAATCCCTGATCTCAAGCCACATTGACAATGAACAATACCAGTTCGACTGGAAAGGAACAAAAATCATCAGCCATGCCAACATCCGCCACATGTGAATTTATTGAAGCCTGGTATTCTTCATTTTCTTTCCACGCTCTTTGCTGATGGTGATCTTGAAACTGAAACTGAATTTGGCTTTTAGGAGAAATCTCTGTTTTCAAGGAAAAGGAAGGAAAGTCAAGGGGAAACCCAAGATAAATAAAGGGGAAAACCCAATATATTTTTTGTAACACCATCAGTGGATTCTGGTTGTTATTTCTTGTATAGAATAGAACAGACAGATAGAATAGGAATAGGCTAGAACCTTGGAGGTCTTAGTCCAACCCCCTGCTCAAGAAGGAGAATCTATACAATTTCAGATACCTGACTGTCTAGTCCAGGTATGTCAAACTCATGATGTCACATGATGTCGCGTATCCGGACTTTTTCCCCATTGCCGGCAATAGGGTGGGCATGGTTTTGGCGTGACACATCCAGCCCACGTGCAGGCAGTTTGACATGCCTGGTCTAGTCTTTTCTTAAAAACCTCCAGTGATTTCTGAATGCAAGCTGTTCCACTGGTTAATTGTCCTCACTGTTAGGAAGTTTCTTCTTAATTCCAGGTTGCTTCTCTCTGATTAGCTTCCAACCATTGTTTCTTGTCCTGCCCTCTGATGCTTTGGAGAATAATTTGACCCCCTCTTCTTTGTGGCAGCCCCTCAAATTCTAGTAAAAGAACAATTAACAAGCATATTGATTTAGATCAATAACCCGCCCCTGAGCCGCTGCATCTGCTGCAGCCATCCGGAGTGGGGCCGGTGCTTCCACCCTCGGCTCCCTATTATGCCTTCCTGGGCAACAGCGGCACCTGGGATGATCAGGAAAGACCCCGCGGATCAAATGGATCAGCTAGGCGGCGGAAGAGACAGCCGCAGCAACCGCCCTGAGCAGGACCGGAGTCGCTGCCCTGCTTCGACCTCCTGGCCGGCTCCTGAACAACGGCGGCATCTCCCTGGGATCAAGGAGGTGCCGCAGACCGGCTATGCGGACCCGATCGACCACCACCGAGGGGCCTGTGACAGCGGCGCTAAGCTTCTCCAGGCCCCGGTCAACCAACTCACCGAAAACCCCTAGACCACCGAGGCCATCAACATCTGGCCTCCACCAACTCCGAACCCCCTGCCCTCCCTCGCCCCACAGGACATGATGGGCCTGGGTGTAAGCCACGGTGGCAGAGTGGCCTGTCCTACACCTGCAGCCCCATAGAGGTGAGAGCTCTATGGGGTATGCTTCACCCAGAGTGGGTCCTGGACCACCCCCAGAAGCAGAATCACAACCCATCGTGAGAGGATGGGGAGTGGCCTGCTTCTGGGGTTCACCCAACCAAGTGGCAGTGGTTGGATGACGGTCCAGATACCCACCTACCCGACTAGACCCTCCTTCTAATGCTCCACCCAGGGGACCGCCTTCCCAATGCTCCACAATGCTCCCTATGCTTCTTCAATATTCTAGCATAGATCTACTCGCCCTCAGGAGTTCCCCCCTCTCCTGGGTTCGTCCTGCCTTCAATACATCAAACCTCGATGACGGGCCCCACCTTTGGGCCTCTGAGAGATGGCCAGGCAGGGTCAGGGGCCTCCATCACAAGACCAACAAGAGGCCCCTGGTTAAGTTTCTTGTTAAGTTTTTTGTCGGGTTAGGGAGGGGGGCGGGAAAAGAGTATGGCTGCTCGGGGAAGGCAGGCCTTCCGGGTACCATAACGCAGGCCAGGCCTACGACCATTCGCGATGGTGAGAAACGAGGACCAGTCGCCGACAATAACCAATGGCGTACTGACGAACATCCTATTCCCAGGATGGTGGGGAACGGCAGAAGGTGCACAAACAGAGGGCCGTATCGTCACCGGGAGTGTCATCTCCGCTCTGTACAAGCGGTGAGGCGCTCCGACCCTCTGTACTTCCCCGGAGGACCCGGGAGCGAAGGTGTGCAGCCTCCTATGCTAAGGCTGGTCTACCTGAATGCCAGGTCCGTAGCTAACAAGGCACACCTTGTTCGTGACCTAGTGGAGAGCGAGCACGCGGACCTGGCTTGCATCACGGAAACCTGGCTGGGCCAAGAGGGTGGTGTCCCTCTGGTTGACCTCTGCCCGCCAGGTTTCCAGGTGCTGCACCAGCCTCGGACCCATGGGAGGGGCGGGGGAGTGGCAGTTATCATCAGGGAATCCCTTAGCCCGCGAGAGACCACCGTCCCTCAGATGGTCGGGTGTGAGTCTCTCCTACTGAGATACGGCCCGGGGGCGCAGTTGGGCCTGCTGCTGGCATACCTACCACCTAATCGTGCAGCGGCAGCCCTGCCCGAGCTACTCGATGTCCTCTCAGGGTTGGTGGTTGAATTCCCAAAACTCATGGTCTTGGGCGACTTTAACCTACCGTCCCTGGGAGGATCGTTCGATCTGGCTCGGGAGTTCAGGGCTTCCATGGCGGCCATGGACCTGTTGCAAATAATTTCTGGACCGACTCATGAGAGAGGTCACATCCCAGACTTGGTGTTCTTGTCTGGACGGTGGCGCGATGATATCGGTGGGGGTGCCACGACTGTCACGCCCCTGTCATGGACCGATCATCACCTCCTGCGGCTAGACTTCCCCTTTGCCACCCCCCGCCGTGGATGCACGGTGCCAACCAGATGGTACCGCCCTAGGCGCCTAATGGACCCTGATAGGTTCCAGGCAGTGCTTGGGGACGCACATGCACTCCCTGCTCACAGCTCGGCGGATGCCTTAGTGGAAGCCTGGGAAAAGGCAGCCACGGAGGCTCTGGACCGAGTTGTACCCTTGCGGCCTCTGACCCGGCGCAGATCCCAGCGAGCCCCATGGTTCACCGCGGAGCTCCGGGAGATGAAGCGTCGGAGACGGGGCCTAGAGAGCCGTTGGAGATCCAGTCGATCCGAATCCGACCGATTGCGATTAAGAATCCTCACCAGGTCTTATCTCGCTGCGATAAGGGTGGCAAAATCCAACTACTTTTCCACCCTCATCGCGTCCGCAGATAATCGCCCGGCTGCCTTGTTCAGGGTGACTCGCTCCCTACTGAACCAAGAGGTGAGGGAGGAACCCTTGCAGGGTCGAGCCGAGGAATTCGGTCAATATCTGCTGGATAAAATTGCTTGGATTCGAACCGGCCTGGACTCCAACTGGGCTGAGCTGGAAGAACAAGGCATGGACAGTCTTGTCGACGTCATCTGGGAGGAATTTGATCCTGTGACTCCTAAGGAAGTGGACAGGATTATGAGGAGGTTGAGCTCCTCCACATGCTTGCTGGACCCGTGCCCTTCCTGGCTGGCATATGCAGCTCGAGAGGGGACACGAGGCTGGTTCCTGGCGGTCATCTCCGCTTCTCTGAGTGAGGGTCACTTCCCCACCGCCTTGAAGGAGGCGGTGGTGAGACCTCTCCTCAAGAAGCCCACCTTGGACCCATCCTCATTGAATAACTTTCATCCAGTCTCCAACCTTCGCTTCCTTGCGAAGGTTGTTGAGAGCGTGGTGGCGCACCAACTCCCTCAGATCCTGGATGAAGCGGTTTATCTAGACCCGTACCAATCAGGCTTCAGGCCGGGCTACAGCACGGAGACGGCATTGGTCGCTCTGATAAATGATCTCTGGAGAGCCCGGGACAGGGGCCATTCCTCTGTCCTAGTCTTATTAGACCTCTCGGCGGCTTTCAATACCATCGACCATGGTATCTTGCTGCGACGCCTCAGGGGACTGGGAGTGGGAGGCACGGTTCTGCGTTGGTTCTCCTCCTTTCTCCAGGGTCGCTCGCAGTCGGTGCTGGCAGGGGGACACAGGTCGACCCCGAGGCCTCTCGCTTGCGGAGTCCCTCAGGGGTCGGTCCTCTCGCCTCTCCTGTTCAACATCTACATGAAGCCGCTGGGCGAGATCATTCGCAGCTTTGGAGTAGGGTACCATCAGTATGCTGATGACACCCAGCTTTTCATCTCAACTCCAAACAACATCAGTGATGCCCTCGACGTGATGTCCCGCTGCCTGAAAGCGGTCCGGGAATGGATGGGGAGGAACAGGCTTCAACTGAACCCGGACAAGACTGAATGGCTGTACGTACCGGCAAGCCAGGATACTCAGAACATCCCATCCCTTAACATCGGCGACAAGTTACTACCCCCTGTTGATAGGGCCCGCAACCTGGGTGTCCTCCTCGACTCGCAGCTCTCCCTGGAAGATCACATAGGAGCTGTGACCAAGGGGGCCTTCTCCCGGGTTCGACTAGTTCGCCAATTACGGCCTTATCTGGACCTGGATGCCTTACGTACAGTCACCCATGCTCTTGTGACCTCTCGCCTCGACTACTGTAACGCTCTCTACATGGGGCTGCCCTTGAGATCCACTCGGAAGCTTCAACTGGTGCAAAGTGCAGCGGCACGGACACTCTTGGGAGCCTCCCGATACTCCCATATCACACCTCTCCTCCGTGCGCTGCACTGGCTTCCAGTTGCCTTCCGTGTGAAGTTCAAGGTGCTAACAATGGCATACAAAGCCCTACATGGCATGGGTCCGGACTACCTACGGGAGCACCTTCTGCCAATGTCAGCACCCCACCGTCCTGTGCGCTCCCACAGAGAGGGCCTCCTCAGGGTGCCACCGCTCAAGGAATGTCGGCTGGTGGCCCCCAGGGGGAGGGCATTCTCAGTGGGTGCGCCAGCCCTCTGGAACAGCTTGCCAACCGAAATCCGGATGGCCCCCGACCTCCGCACGTTCCGGCGCGACTTAAAAACTTACCTGTTCCAGCAGTCCGGCCTGGCCTGATAGCTCGAATTGGGGTCCCAGTTTGTTTTTTACTATTGTTTTTTTCACTATTGTTCATTCTGTATACCTACCTTATTCTGTACACCGCCCCGAGTCCCTCGGGAGAAGGGCGGTTTATAAAAACAAATAAATAAATAAATAAATAAATAAATATGAATATGTAAGAAACCAGACCATTTGAATGACCAATCAGAGAACCAATCAGCTGCTCAGAATTTAAATATAGCTCTAAATGAACAACCAATCACACAACCAACTGACCATACTGGCACACAAGGTATATATAAAGAGGAATAGGACAAGAAAATCCTGTGATGGTGTTAAATAGTCTGGTAACAAAATGTTGGGAATTAAATGGCAAGGTTAGAGAGCAAACCACTGCCAAAAATCTAAAACCCAAGCTACAAGTATTTTCTGTTATTTCAAAGAATAAAAAGAGTTGAAAAATAAGATTTAAGAGAAATCAGAAATGCAAAAAAAGAAAAAAATATCTTTTTTCCATATTCATTTTCCTGTTCCTTTTCGATTTCTTTTTGCACTTCTAACCCTAACCCTAACCATTTGAAGTTACAAGGGCACTAAAAATTTATTTATGGCTGTTTTTTGTTTTTGTTTTACATGACTGTTACAGTATCCCCATGGTCACTTGCTCAAAATTTGGATGCTTGGCAACTGGAATGTATTTATGACAGTTGCAGTGTCCTGGGGTGATGTGATCACTTTTTGCAAACTTCTAACACAGGCATGTCAAACTGCCGGCCCGCAGACCAGATGCATCAAGCTGAAACCGCACCTACCCCACTGCCGGCCATGGGGGAAAAGTCGCGATACGTCACACGATGTCACGTGACGTCACGAGTTTGACATGCCTGTTCTAACGAGCAAAGTCAATGGTGAAGTCACAATTACTTAACAACTATGTTACTAATGTAACAACTGCACTGATTCACTTAAGTGTGACAAGAAAGGTCATAAAATGAGGCCAAACTCAACAACTTCCTTGCTTAGCAATGGGAATTTGGGACTCAATTGTTATCATACATTGAATACTAGCTGTATGTGCTTCATTGATTGTAGAAAGGTTTTTGATTGTATCAATCTCATGAAGCTATAGAAAGTTCTGAAAAAATGGGAATGCCAGAACATCTCATTGTACTCCTGAGATATTTAATTAATTTAATTTTTAGTAATAATATGCTTAGAGACTTTCTGTATGAATTGGATACAGTGGTAATGGAGCGTCACATTAAACCCAGATTTTCATACTAACTACACTGTTTAGTTCCCAAGATATTCCTTCTACATGTAGAAGCCATACTGATCTGAAATTGGCTCTTTCCTTCAGCGTTCCTACAACATTGTGGGTTTTGTCTACAATTTGGGAAGCTGAATTAATTATTGGCGCAAGTCTTGCTCTGAAAGAAACACTGAAAAGACAGTTTTTCAATATTTCCTTGGAAGCTGTGGGTTGAGCAATTTCCCTCTTAACCAAGCCATCATTGTGCTTGCCACTGTCCTCCTCCTTCCCAGCTGCACTGAGAGAAAACTTTAGAACCTGATCAACAGCCGCCAGTAGCTGATTTAAAAAAAATGTCTCTATGAAACGCAAGCATGATAGGGAAGATAGAAGGAAGAAAGCGGTTGCCTGCAATTTTCTGTGCTGTTGTCTTGAGGCAGATGGAGCAACTAGCAACAGTGGAGAACAAGAGCCAATAGTGGGAACTATTGCAGCAGGAGAAAGCTGCAGAAAAGGATGAGGATGGTGTGGAAGTCCACTTGAACCTTCTATGTTGCTTTGTTTTTCCGCACATAAAAAGAACATCCCATCGCCTAGAAATGTCACAATGGGACACCAGGACAGTCCTTCTCTTTAGCTGTATGTCAGCGACTGCATGCTTTACCTGAACATTTAAATTTCTTCACAGATTTGCAAATCGCCTTTATCATCACTTGCAGTCTTGGCTGTGACATAGAGCAGACAACTGAATTTGGTGTGGAGGAAAAAATCATTAGCTTTTCTTTTTCTTTCTGTGAACTTTTCTTGCAAATTATGCAGGCCTCATCTTGTTCAAATGGTAAGGAAACAACTTTTATAGGAAAAATCGTATATTATAAACTAATAAAACTTTAAAATAAAAAAGGGGAGTTAGTGAGTTGGCCATTTTGGTATCAGTGTACTAATCAGAACAAAAGAAACTACATTCGGAACAACCTGAAACTGTTTGCTTTTCAATCTGTTGGAAATAATGCTTGAAGGTATTTTTAGAAAAGAAGTTTATTGTATTATTATTATTATTATTAATTTTATTTGTATACCGCCCTTCTCCCGAAGGACTCAGGGCAGTGAACAGGGCAATACATATTAAAAAACAAGATACAAAAATTAAAAACGATTAAACAAATGCCCATGAATAAGTTAAAGCACATTAAAAAATAGATTAAAACAGATTAATAAAACCCAACCCCATCCCATCAGGCCAGGCCAGCTTGTTCGAAAAGGTAGGTTTTGAGATCGCGCCGGAAGGAGTGGAGGTCAGGCGCCATCCGGAGCTCGACCGGAAGATGGTTCCATTCTACTATGAAACAATTACTTAGAACTAATAGTTCACATTTGCTGTTTTAACTCATTACTACTAGTATGTGTTTGAGAAGGCTTAGTTTGGGGAAGTTAAAACTTTTGGGAAATTAAAAAAGCATTTAAATACAACTAGAAAGCATAGTTTTAAGTTGTAAAAAATGGCAAATGGTCTATACATACATACATTCTGGCATTCACAAATTGATGGAACAAAGCATTTGTTCCCGAGCAAAGTCCCAAAGTGGTGGTTCTACCATAAATAAAAACCCTATACTTCAGCCAGGCATGCCCTTAATAATTTTAGTTTTATCATTTCATATTTTGCATATTTATATTTTATTGTGCCAATAATTAAGATTCATGCAAGCTCAGGGCCTGTTTAAATGAGTACCCAGTTTCCAACTGTAGACAACTAGTTGCAACTTAAAATTATACATAAAATATATTAGTCAAGAGTCAAATTTCTAGATCTTTTAAGCATCATGTGCAACAGCCTATTGGATTAAATATATTAAATGATGGGTTAAGATGTGCTCATGCACACCTTTGTTGAGTACATTAAGAGATTAAGATAAGAGAATTACAAAATGTATCTTATTTCTATTCATATTATAAATGCAGTAAACTGATAGCTGAATCTCATAGTGAAATAGAAAACTGATATTTAAATATGAAAGAATTTTCAACGATCTTTGTTCCTATTTTAGGAAATGTAACTATATTTAAAAACAATTGCCCTTTTAATTTTTTAAATTTTAGCCTACAAATGAATATTGTTACTTCCAAATTCTAGAATAAAGGCTAGTTAAATCATAATTGTTAGTAGATTATATCAGTGAGAACAGAGTGGCATCCAAGTTTTAAAAATTATTTAAAAAGATGCATAATCAAATTTAGAATTTAAAAATATTCACATAAAGAACTTGCAGAGAATGCTAACATTTATGGCATAATAGTAGTCACAAGTTCCCTCTTGAGAACAAGTCAGGAGGATCTGGACAGACTTGAACACTGGGCGCTATCTAACAAAATGAAATTCAATGGTGAAAAAAGTAAGGTTCTACATTTAGGCAAGAAAAACCAAATGTACAGGTATAGTATAGGGGGTACCTTGCTCAATAGTAGTAACTGTGAGAGGGATCTCGGAGTCCTAGTGGACAATCACTTAAATATGAGCCAGCAGTGTGCTGCATCTGCCAAAAAAGCCAATACAGTGCTAGGCTGCATTAACAAAGGAATAGAATCAAGATCACGTGAAGTATTAATACCACTTTACAATACCTTGGTAAGGCCACACCTGGAATACTGCATCCAGTTTTGGTCACCTCAATGTAAAAAAGATGTTGAGACTCTAGAAAGAGTACAGAGAAGAGCAACAAAGATGATTAGGGAAATGGAGGCTAAAACATATAAGGAACGGCTGCTGGAATTGGGTATGTCTAGTTTAATGAAGAGAAGGACGAGGGGGGACATGATAGCAGTGTTCCAATTTCTCAGGGGCTGCCACAAAGAAGAGGGAGTCAAGCTATTCTCCAAAGTGCCCGAAGGCATGACAAGAGGCAACGTATGGAAACTAGTCAAGGAGAGAAGCAACCTAGAACTAAGGAGAAACTTCCTGACAGTTAAAACAACCAGTGGAACAACCTACCTCCAGACATGGTGAATGCTCCAACACCAGAAATTTTTAAGAAGAGACTGGACAGCCATTTCTCCGAAATGGTATAGGCCAGGGTTTCCTGCCTAAGCAGGTTGGACTAGATGACCTCCAAGGTCCCTTCCAACTTTTTATTATTATTATTATTATTATTATTATTATTATTATTATTATTATTATTATTATTATTATTATTATTATTATTTATTCCAGGATAGAATCTTGAAATAGAAGAAGCAAGGATCTCATTCAATAGAGTGAGCCAAAGAATTTCCAAGCATCAAGATTGGCTTACTAAATTTTGCAGTAAAATTATCATGGAAGTTGTGGAAAATAAGACCATAAGCCTTAGGGAAATAAGTTTCAAACCAATGTCACACTGAGCCTTGGTTTCATGTATATCCTTCTCCTCTCTCATGCCTAGGAAAAGACACTCAGTTTAAATCTAATTATGATTCCCTATTATATGATACAAATAACTGGATATTTTTTCCAGACATAGTCTGATAAGAAGCCAAGAGTTTAATTTTAGTTTCATCCTGATTTGTTTTTACTGATAAAAGCTTTCAGGCTTTTCCTTGTAGGCTTAAAAAATGGGGCAGGAAAAAATGAAGAAATGATATGCAGTCTGCTGTAACTAATTGTTAAAGTGGAGGCCATGATTTTCCATATATCTGAACCATTGTTTAGCACTTCGTAATAGTCATACATGATCAAATAGAAAGTTCAAAATGTAAGCTGAAATAAAATGCAGTGTTGGTTGCAGGTAAAATAGCATTAGTTATCCTCTTAAGTGCATATTTATTTTTATCTTTCCAGTTCATCATGTGTTATCTGGAAAGGAAGTGAAAATGATTCACAGGAATGAAAAATGCTAAAAATAATACATGGAAGTAGAAAAAACCCGTTTATTCTAATAACAATAGTTGTCCAGTGAATGACAAATTTATATATATACGCTGAGCTTGTCGATCAGAAGGTCGGCAGTTTGGCAGGTTGAATCCCGAGTGCCGCATAGCAGAGTGAGCGCCTGTTACTCGTCCCAGCTTCTGCCCACCTAGCAGTTCGAAAGCACATAAAAATGCAAGTAGAAAAATAGGGACCACTACGGTGGGAAGGTAACAGCGTTCCGTGCGCCTTTGGCATCTAGTCATGCCGGCCACATGACCACGGAGATGTCCTTGGACAAGTGCTGCCCCTTCGGCTTTGAAACGGAGATGAGCACCGGCCCCTAGAGTCAGAAACGACTAGAATGCATGTGTGGGGTAACCTTTACCTTTCAGCTGTTTTAAAATAGTGCTTTCTGTCTTCTGCCAACACTGTTTTTGCCATGAACATAAGCTAGCACCTCTCATTGACAATCTGGCTGAAGATCAGGTCAAGCGTTAGAATTTGCCCAGCTCCTTTGTGCTACTTTAGGCTGCTACAGGCATACATCCCTCTGATCACTGACTACTACTTGTGGATGTTGAAAGATTCATCACTGCATACACCAGCCTTCTTCCCCTTTAAGGGCAATATATGAAGGGACATTTCTGTTCCATGTTTAACAACACTTTCTTTGTATACTGTGTTTCCCCAAAGATAAGCCCTACCCCAAAAATAAGCCCTAGTTTTGGGGCAAGGCACACACCTAAAAATCAAGCTAGGATGTGGTTGGAGGTGTGGAGCTGCCCCATGCTCCCCGCACATACAGTAGTTACCTTACAGCCAGGCCTCTTCTTGCCGGCACACTTCTATGGCATCCCCAGGCCTGCATTTTGTAGTCAGAGGCCTTTCTGGAAGGCCGCTGCAGCCGAGAACCGAGCTATGGATTGAATCCATATTGAATCCATAGCTGGGTTCTCAGCTGCAGTGGCCTTCAAGAAAGGCCTTTGACTGCAGAATGCAGACCGAAGCTCCATTCTCAGCTGCAGAATGAAGCTGCTCCTTCGGCCACAGAAGAAGTGGGCTGGCTGGGCAGGGCTGTCGATGCTGGAGGTGACACCCCCCCCCCCAAAAAAATAAGATCTCTCTTGGAGGCAAAAAAAAAATAATCAGACCAGATCTTATTTGGGGGAAACACCGTATCTCTTTGTAATATGTCTCCAGTTGGTTAGAAGGGTATCTTAGGGTATCTTAGCCCTAAGGGTATCTTAGGGCTATCGTAATTTCTAATTCCTGGTTCTGAAACACTCTTATCTCCCTCCAGTAATAGAATGTGCATTGTGTTACCCATAAATTATAGATTTGCTACTAACCTAAGCCTCACTTTCACAATGTTATTTCTTGATTAATACAATATATATTTCATTTCATTCAAGCACCAACCTCTAGAGTTTATTTTTGTAATTTTCATAATTGGTTCCTCTTTATATCCTTTTTTTCTGTTGCAATAGAGAACCTGGTGCTAGGAATTTGTTTTCTTTCTTTCTTATATGTAAAAGATTCTGAGGGAAATTTTGTTGTTTTGAGATCTTGTTCTTCCACCACAGGAAACTTTCAACATCCAGTTCCTAGTGTCAATAGACAGAGATTAAAAATGCATCTCCTCCTCCTCCACATCAACCCACTGTAGGACTTGCAACTGTAATAAAAGCTACTGAAGAAAATGCTTGCTTTCAAAATTGCTGATATACTATCTTTTCACCAAAGCTTTTAAATGCAATAAGAAATGATGGCTAGGCAGACTTGCAACTAATATCAAGTCCTGTTTTGCAAGCAGCCACACAATTTACACAATGTGTTCTGGACACAAAAGTAAGAACTGCTTAGGACTTTACTTTTTTGCAATTGGGATGGGGAGATTTTTGTTGCTCTGGGACATGCGGCACAAGATGATTACTCTGGTAGTCCTCAATTTATGGGACAGAATTTCCATTATTAAGCATGGTAGTTGTTAAGTGAGTCATATCCAATTTTATGACCTTTCTTGCCATGGTTGTTAAGCAAATTTCAGTGATCATTAAGTGAATAATAGCGATGTCAAGTGAATCTGGCTTCCCCGCTTACTTTGCTTGTCAAAAGCTGGCTGGGAAGATCACAAATTATGATCACATGATCTTGGGGTGCTTCGACCGTTACAGATACATGCCAGTTACCAAGCAGCCAAATTTTGATCACATAACCATGGGGATGCTGTGACAGTTGTAAATGCGAGAACCAGTTGTACGTCACTTTTTTCAATGCCATTCTAACTTCAAAATAATCACTAAATTAAAGGTTATAAGTCAAATATCTACCTGTATTAGATATTCCCATTGTCAGCCAGAGAGAGAATATTAATAGGCTTTTTTGCTTCTCTGATGGTCCTTTGCATTTTGAAATCCTCAAAAGTGAGATTGCAAGATTGTTTCACACAATTTAATGAGAAATGGTAGGTGGAAATACTATAGTGTGAAAGAGCCTGAGACTAATTTGATTATCTTAATTGTTATATCTGATCTAAGGTGAAACAATTCACAGAGAGGAAAATGCCAATTTATATCAGCTTCATAATCTTTCATATTTAGCCAGGGCCTCTGGATGTAAAGAAAAATAGTTAAAACATCCAGAAGAATAGCAAAATAAGCTAGAACTGTTCCAGATCTCGCACTTTAAAACTATTTCAGAACAATCTAATTTGTAAATGATTGAGTCATACTTAAACAAGGACTACATGGCATGAAGCATACCAACACTGCTTATGGGTGTTTCCATTTAAGCCAACACTGCACCTAACTCTTAGAACAGGGCTTTTCAACCAGTGGTACAGGTACCACCTGTGGTACATTGGCACCTGGCAGGTGGTACATGACCATCCTAGAAAAGTGGTAGCAGGGGAGGGGAATGAGCTGAATTGGTGGCAGCACTGCACAAGCCTGAGCGAGAGATGGCTGGAGCTGCAGGGCTATCAGGGCTCAGCGAAAGCGCCAGGATCAGCACTTCTTTGGGGCTGTCAGGACTCAGTGGAAGCGCCAGGATCAGTGACAGGCTCCAGCTGGACCTCAGCGCTGATCCCAGAGCTTCTGAGCCCAGAAGAAGCACCAATAGGCTGGAATGTTGCAGCATCTCCAGGGTCTTGTGATTTACATTCAGATGCTTGGCAACATATTTATGACGGTCACAGTGTCCCAGGGTCATGTGAAGTGACCAAAACCTGCTGCCATCACCCAGCAGATGGGGGGAATAAAAACCAAACACACCCCACCCCATCCCCACTGCCAATCCTCAACAGAAATGCTCACAACAATGAAAACCTTGGACAGAAGGAAGAGTGCCGCTGGGCAGGCAGGCAGGTGTCTTGCTCGGCTGTGGCTTTTTTCAGTGCCATTGTAACTTCAAACAGTCACTAAGTGAACTGTTGTAAGTCGAGGACTACCTGTACTTCATCACTTTTTTCCTCTTTTTTTTTGATCATCAAGTTTTTGACACCTTGCTAGGTGACTGATGGTACTCGGATGTTGCCATATCCTAAAAAGTGGTACAATGGGTGAAAAGGTTGAAAAGTCCTGTCTTAGAACATTATACCTAGAAACTCTCTCATTGAAAAAAATAGAATTAAATGTACACCTTTGCTTCCTCTGACCTGTATTTGGCCATACACTATATAAGCTTGTAAGGAAGGAAGCAGCAAGCATCTTCAAAGCAGCAAGCATCTCCAAAGAATATGTACCCAGGAATATGTGCATGAGTCAAGTCGCATTTTCTCTTCAGTTTTCTGTTCTATTTTTTTCAGTTCTAGGATGGATCTTCCCTTGTGCTTGATTGAGATGGTTGCTTGACTCCAGTTAAAGGCATGTATCTTTTCTTGGCTGTAACCTGTCTTGAACCCAGCTCTATTAGTAAAGTAAAGGTTCTCCCGCACATGCGTGCTAGTCGTTTCCAACTCTAGGGGCTGGTGCTCATCTCTGTTTCAAAGCCAAAGAGCCAGCGCTTGTCCGAGGACGTCTCCGTGGTCATGTGGCTAGACGCCAAAGGTGCACGGAACACTGTTACCTTCCCACCGTAGTGGTCCCTATTTTTCTACTTGCATTTTTACATGCTTTCGAACTGCTAGGTTGGCAGAAGCTGGGACGAGTAACAGGTGCTCACTCTGTTACGCGGCACTCGGGATTCGACCCGCCAAACTGCCAACCTTCTGATCGACAAGCTCAGCGTCCTAACCCTGCATCCCCATCAGCTCTACTATGCTCCATTAATTGTTATTTATAACAAATCAAATGAAGTGATTTTCATTTACAAAAGCTTGTTATCTTGAACTGTTTTGCTGCTTACAAGAAACTTAAAATTATAGAATTCTATTGTTATCAAGCAGTAACAAAAGTGTCACACATCCTAATAGCACAAGGGAAAAGTAGCATAAGGTAACACTGTTGAAAGGTCTGGAAAACAAACAGCTACTGAAGAAACAAAGCTTGACTTTATTGTATTGTGTTCCAATCTAATGTCCTGCAGATAGATTGGAGTTTAATTCTTTTAATCCCTTGCTTAGCTTGTTGATTAAGCATTATGAAAATTAAAGCTACAATATTTTCAGAAAGAACCAGTTGGGAAGGCTACTCTATTGTGATCTTTCTGCTGAGGAATGAATCATGTGCAAAATGAAAAGTAGAAGTTTAAAACATGGGATAAATCTTACCTTTGTCCCTTATTGCTTATTGTACCTGAGAGCAGTTGTTTAGCAATTTGGGCAAATGGCATTTACATCTTTCCTGTGTGAAATCTTTTTAACGGGAGATTCCAAGGACTGAACCTCACAGCTTTCACACACTGTTGTTCCCTTTAAATTGTGGTCCCTACAAAACAGCCCAGGGACAATCCAACACATGTTGGTAGGGTATAAAATGCAAGCAAGAGCACAGTGTATGAACTGGACCCTCCCAAGCCCTGGTGGGAGATTCCACAGAGAGTCGTGAACCATAACAGAGCAAAGACCCTGTGGGACTTCCAAATACAGACAGGCAGGCAGGTAACTGTCCAATCAACCAGACAAGGACCTGAAAATATCAGGAATAAGTATGAAAAGCTGGAGAAGTATTGGTCTGAAGAAGAAACTAGAAAGAATGAAGAAAGTAAAGGCCAAAGTGGCCCCAGTGACGATAGGACCACTCAGCGGTGGCTCCTGAGTTGGGAGAGTGGCTCCAATAGATCTCAGGAACAACACCAAAACTCTCTGCGTGGAAGAGTACAGTGCTAGGAATAGCTAAGATATTGTGCAGCAACTTCAAACTCCTAGTAAAATCTAATACCAATGAAAAAAAAAGAAAGAACAATAGAAGCAGTAAAAGGTGCAAAGAAGAAGAAAAAAATGTAGGGAAAAAAAGAAAGAAACTCTGAATATAATACAGAAAGAAAAAAGAAATACTATAGTGTAAAGAAATTACTTTCACCCTTCATCACAAGGGCAAACAATTTTGTGACTTTTCATCCCCTCTTATTTTACAACCAATGATCTCTTCATCTTGTATCTCATATCTTATGTATACACAAATCCACAAAGCATCATCTTTTCAGTCCTAGAATCGGCAGAAAGTCCATTAAGAGTTGTCAGAAATAACGGTTTGTCTTATCTAAACCTTGATTGAACAAAGCAACTTTAGATACCTTTATTTTACTTCTAACGATATTAATCTCTACAGCATTCAAATAATGTAATAGGATTTGTTATCATTTCTTCTTTGTCCCTTCTGATAAGATTCTTTAAAGCTTTACCAAGCCTATTCTACAAATCCAATATTAAAAAATTATCCAGGTCACTCTCTTGGTTAATTATTTATATTTTGATTTTGGTTTATTATTTGTATTTTGAGTTCCCTTCAGTGTCCAATTTATAAAATTGCTTATCTTTACTTTATCTTGCAAAAGTCCAAACAAATTTATTTTCCATGGGAAGGATTCTTTACAACTAATTCCAGAATTTTATTCCAAATTTATCTGAATCCTTACAGTAATCTGTTTGTAAATTTCTACCAAAGTCCTTTTTAGCTTTTTGCTGTTTTATTTAACTTTTTTAAATTCTTAAGATTATAACTAAAATTTTCTTTTATTAAGGATTGAAGACCAACCCACCTAGCATTTTCAGACTTGTCAATCCAAAGATTTCTAATAGCTTAAAAATAGTTAACAAGCAATTTGCAAACATGATTAGAAAAGGAAGTTTGCAAACATATTGTCCTTTAAAGTAGAGGTCCCCAACCTTTTGGGCACCAGGGACCAGTTCCATGGAGAGAAGTTTTTCTGCATACCGGAGGGTGCATGGTTTTGTGTGCTGCCTGCATCTTAGGGATGGGGCTTTGCTTCTTTGTGCGAACTGGTTACTAGCATGTCACAACCCGGTACCGGTCCCTGGATGGGGGTTGGGGACCCCTGCTTTAAAGGGCACTGACTGTGGTTGCAAGCAAGATCATTTATTCCCATCATCTTCAAACTCAAAGCTCACCTGGGACCACTATCTTGTGGTCTTCTCATGAGGAGCAATTGTTTGGAGCGCATATGAATAATTTCCAATTTTCTCTTTATCCAGAGAGGTTCTGAAGACCAATCTATTCACTGGTTCTTTGTTTTTCACTGTGGTTGTTGGTGCCACTTTTTGTGAAGCTATTTCCAGTCTGCCTTTTCTTCTTCCAAAAGTCTAAAGTCTAAAAGATATCACTTCTTTCCAATGAAATACTTCCCCATGATTATGCTTTCCAATTTCCAATTCATTTAAAAAGGTGCTACAGGTGGAAGCCAGTTGCTTCTGCTAAATTGGCTCCTGCCATCTTTTGAAAGCTAAAGTATATTTTAAAAAATCCTTCCCATTACAACTAGTCACAGGAATAAATTCTATTGTTAAACATACTATTTTTCTCTGAGTTAAATTTATCTTATATTGCTTTGTATGCTTGTCTTGTAATTTTATTACTCTTACCTTATATAATTTCATTTATAAGAGCTTGAACAAGATAGACTTCAATTCTGGTTAGTTCCATTATGTTCTTGCAATTTCCTCTGGGAATAAAGTCATATGCTTACACTGGATTGTTTTTATGTTGATATAGAATAACTCTTTTAGATCAGGATCTGAACAACAGTGTAAATAAAGAACATTTGGTAAAAGGAGTGCTGTTTGGGAGACCAAAATGATTAGAGTACTTATACCAGGAGGCCTGAAATCATCATAGGAATTAAGATAATGGGAATATTACACTCATAATGGTCAAAAAAAATTGTAAACATATACTGTCCTCTCATTTCTAAAATTTCAATAGAGATATAATTCAGAGGAAGAGCTCTGGTTTTCCTTCTTCTCAGGAAGATTAATGGAAAGAAAATCTGGGGGACTAGTGCAGAGAAAGCCTTGGCTTGCCGCTTGTCAAAAAATTCATCATGAACGTGTTGTTTCCTCTGCTCTTGAAACCCCAGAATAATGATGGAAGATCCAAAGATGAGGTTATGTTTTATTTGGAGGGCATGGGTTGAAATGAGTTTCACACTGGTGTTATGGGCATTCATGAAACAAGTTACAGGCATATAGACTCACCAATAAGCCTATGTAAGACAACCTTTATGCATAAATCCTTTCTGGATTAAAAAAAGGGGGGCAACTAATGGAGTGAATGTGGTTTCCAAGTCTAGATCTTTCCACGCAGAATGTTGTTTTATCTATCCATTCATAATGCAGAAAAAATGGTTGGCATTGACCAGTATTTTGAGATGCATACATCTATGCATTTATTCCACTTCTGAATAAAGTATCACAGTTGAGCCCAGTCTCTTGGCAGCTGTATATGAGTAGATCCATACATGTTGCTATGCATAGAGATCCTTTAAGTGATGGCAGAGTAAAATCAAAACATAGCTAACATAAAATGAATTAACTAGCAAAACTGAGTAGGAAAAAAGATTTGCAGATTAATAATCCATACTGTTACTTTATTTGGTTCAGAATATGAGCAAAATGAAAGATGTTTTAGGTGAAAAACTATGAATGAAAGTAGGAACTAAAGAATTAAAAGAAAGAAATTTACTGAGTGGCATTAGCAGAAAATAAGCTATAACATGATTAATTGACTCTCTGAAAAGGTGTGTGAGGAGCTTTCGAGATGTTACACTACATGATTTCTTTTTTAATCTATGGCAGACATGTCAAACACAAGGCCCGGGGGCCGGATCCAGCCTGCGAAGTGGTTTCATGCGGCCCGCAAAGCCATCCTGGAAACAGTGAGGGAACGGCCCCCACTGCCTTGGCCCTGGCCCAGAGACCCTCCTTCTGCCAGAGACCCTCAGATCTGTCCCACTCCTGCCCAGGCCCCCATAGGCACCCTTGATGCAAACCATGTAGAGCTGGCCACGCCCACCCAGTAGGCCATACAGACTCTAGCCACGCCCACCCTGGCCATACCCACCCGGCCCCTTGAGGGCAACTGCAATGCTGATGCGGCCCTCAGTGAAATTGAGTTGGACACCCCTGATCTATGGGGAAGCCTTAAATCCCACATTCAAGCAAAAAAAACCCCCTGAAAACGAACAGAAAAAGCATTTCTAAGAAATGGGCGTTTGCATTGTTTACTCTGAGGTGGCAAGCTCAGAAAACAAGAGCCATTTGGGATTCTGGAAAGATCTTTACTGCTAGTAGGGCGACGTAATCGAATCTTGAAAACCTACCAATCAATTATACTGCACCATTTCTTCCAGGTATAATGAAGGTGGAGTTATTCTAAGTCTTTTTTCTTGTGCTTCCCTCACTCCTGGACTCGAACCAGGAGAAATCTGAGAGCATCTTCTCAGATTAATACGTTTTATTAAAACGTATTAAGGTTGCATGAGAATGACCTTATTTCTTTCCTTAAGTGTCTTGCTGCCTCCTCTGTCTTCCTAAGATCTATTAGGCTTTCCATCGTATTCCTTCACACCTGAAGAACCAGAAATACCAAGTCCACAAAAAAAAAAGAAGTGATCAGGAGCATTAAACATTGCTGTAATGAGGACATTCGGGGTTAAAACAGGTTAAGGTTCCTTCAGTTGCCTTGTGCTTATGCAACATGGTGCTAAATGTGTCATTATAAGTTGCAGCACATGCTACTTTTGATTCTTTGATTTCCTGGAATTTACACACTTACCATAATGATGCTGCCATCAAAATTCTTCCCTTGCATACCGAAAATACACTCTACAGTAATCACACGTTATGTTTCATTTTAGCCACAATTAAAAAGCCCTAATAAGCAGGCATATACATAGAATGAAGGCTACTGCTAAGCTTGTAAGCCGCCCTGAGTCTTCGGAGAAGGGCGGGATGTAAATGGAATTGAAATAAATAAATAAAATAAAAGGTATTCCCTTTTACGTTTGGGTTGCTATAATTTATTAATTTATTTAAATGATTTATAGAGCCACCCATCTGGCAGCAGTGACTGGGCAGCATACAAAGATTAAAGTCACCAATATATAACTCATGTCTCCCTGGCTAAATGAAACAGAGATACTTCCAGAAAACAGAACAAGATTAATTCATGCTAGCCCCAAAATTAGAAATAGAAACCAAGTCTATAACATGCTCTTGTCTGAGTCTTTCATTTTATCTCTCTTAAACAGACTTCTAGTAAAGGAGGCACCCGGTTTCCATTGTAATGGCTATCTTAGCAAGTCTTTAGGTGTGCCAGCACAGGCTATCTTTAAGAGTGCATAGTCAGCCTGTTGAGTTCTGAATATTATTACATAAGCTAACAAAGCCAATGTTTTCATAAAACTACTCAAATAAATTGCAAATATTCAGGAGAAGAAGGAATAAAACATATACTGAAGGAAGTATACAGGCACTCCTGTTTTTTCTCCTTCTGTCCAATCAGCTCCTTTTTTGTTTCTCTTCTTAAAGGTAAAGGTAAAGGTTCCCCCGCACATGCGTTTCCAACTCTAGGGGGCGGTGCTCATCTCCGTTTCAAAGCCGAAGAGCCAGCGCTTGTCCAAGGACGTCTCCGTGGTCATGTGGCTGGCATGACTAGACGCCAAAGGCGCACAGAACGCTGTTACCTTCCCACCGTAGTGGTCCCTATTTTTCTACTTGCATTTTTACGTGCTTTCGAACTGCTAGGTTGGTGGAAGCTGGGACGAGTAACAGGCGCTCACTCTTTTACGCGGCACTGAGGATTCGACCCGCCAAACTGCCGACATTCCGATCGACAAGCTCAGCGTCCTAACCCACTGAGCCACCACAGTATATCCCCAATAAATGTAAATCACAATGTAACAAGGCTGCCACAGTAGAAACATCCAACAGGGCAAGGAAGAATTAAGAGATTTCAGAGAATTGAGAGATTTCCACATTGAAAAGGCAAAATACTTGGTGGTTTCAACCTTGCCCAACAAACATACAATTCAGAACAAGAAAGAATATTAAGATATTCCAATGATTAAATTGTTGCCTCCATGTCTGTCATTTTTATCCCTCTTCTTTCAGAAGAATCATTCATGTGAAAGCAAAATATAGAGCAGATATATAATGTATATTCATCCTGTATCAGAGATGTGAATATGGAGAACAGTAAAAAAAACCACTTCAAATAACTACAAAATAATAATATAAGACATATCTTATGGATGACAATTGCAGAATATATGGAATAAGGTAGAATTACAGGTAATGCAGTGGGTGTTTTGTTTTTACATGGATTCCATCTGTCAGGGTGATCTTTCCTGAAAGCTGTAAATTGAAGCAGGAAGAAAATAATAACTTCTTTCTTATATTGATCATAATGATTTGTGGAAGGATATTAAAATGATGTTCTCCCTATATTTGGGTAACTTATATACATTTAGATAACTAGAACTCTGGTCAGGGCTGGCAGCCTATTTTGCATTCAGAATAATAATGATATCCATCCAATCAGCTCAAATAGGCATAATGAACTTAAGAGGATATTTTAGATGAGAAATTATTTACTCCAAAACTTAGTAAGCCAAGCTTACTATAGGCTTATTCCTCTGTGTGGGATTTGAATAAACAGCTGTCTTTTTATTGATAATCTGAATTTTGCTCACTCGTTTTACTTGGTTTTCAAAGGTCTGACAGTCCTTCTAATGTCAATAATAGAAACATTTTAAGAATGCATTTAGTGCCACCCCTTAACACATTACAGCCAATTAATAATTTAGAGTGAAACTTCATTACCATAATATATTAATACGTAACTGGGTCTTTGTTGTCAGGTACCTGTGGCTGGAATGACTCTCTGTTGACTTTAGTTCATTCATTTATCTTTTCTGGCAGTAGAAATAAGAATGGAACTTGGCTGCTTCCACTTGATATCTATGGATCTCCTAATTCCAACTCCCTGGCTTTTTAATTCCAATGTGGCACTTCCAGCTTCAGTGCTGTCATTTAGGGTAACTAGAAGCAAAGGTAAACAGGGCAGCCATCTCTTAACCATTAAAAAGACATACAGGTTCAGCTCAAATCCTGGTGAGCTGTTGTGCAGTTTTCTTGGCAGTGTTATGAACATACTTCCTTATTGATTTTTGCAACTCCCACTAGCTCTAGAGCAGTTTTTTTAACCTTGGCAACTTGAAGATGTGTGAACTTCAACTTCTTTGCTGGCTGGGGAATTCTGGGAGTTGATATGCTTTCATATATCTTTCACATATCTTCAGGTTGTCAAGATTGTGACTCTGGGTGACTTGCAGCATTAAGATTCCACAATACAGGTAGTCCTCAACTTATGACTGATTGCTTGGCAACCATTCAAATTTATGACTGACACTAAAAAGGGGAGCTTACATCCTGAATTTGAGGTTCCAACGACTGGGCTCCCTCCACAGTCATGTAACTAAACCGCAGGCTCTCAGCAAAATGGCCATATTTATGAACATTTGCAGAGTCCCATGGTCACATGACCGCATTTTACAAAAACTAGCATTTGCTTCTAGCTTTCACCTAAAACATGCCTACAGCGGACCATTGGTTTGCTTAATGCCCATGATGTTCACTTTACCATTGTGGTATTCATTTAATGACTATCCACAAAAAGTTGTAAAATTGGGTCTGACTGACCTGTTTTACGATTTTAAAACATATAATTGTAATGGACAGGAACCATTATGGTTGTATATTGACTACCTGTATAAAAAAAATCTAACCCCCTTCACTCCCATTCCATGGTGGCAGCAAGCACAGTCACACCAGCCACTTGACTGGCTTGGTGTCAACCTAGAGTCCCCAGGCCACTGACAAAATCATGTCTTCAGGGTCTTCTGGAAAAATATCAAGGTGGGGGCCATTTTTATCTCTCAAGAAAAGAGTTTCCAGAGGGAGGGAGCCACCACAGAAAAGGCCCTTATGTACTCCCCTGCTAGATGGAACCCATAACGTACCTTGCTTGGGTGGTCCACTAAATGTAACAGTATCATCTATCAATACCTTTTCCACAGAAATATGCCTTTTGTAGCAGCATGCCCTCTGGAATCAATCCCCCCCCAATTTATCAACAATTTCATCAACGATTTGGATGAAGGGATAGATGGGGAACTTATCAAATTTGCAGACGACACCAAGCTGGCAGGAATAGCCAACACTCCAGAAGACAGGCTTAAGATGCAGGAGGACCTGGACAGACTTGAACACTGGGTACTATCTAAAAAAATGAAATTCAATGGTGAAAAAAGTAAGGTTCTACATTTAGGCAAGAAAAACCAAATGTACAGGTATAGTAGGGGGTACCTTGCTCAATAGTGGTAACTGTGAGAGGGATCTCGGAGTCCTAATGGACAATCACTTAAATATGAGCCAGCAGTGTGCTGCAGCTGCCAAAAAAGCCAATACAGTGCTAGGCTGCATTAACAGAGGAATAGAATCAAGATCACGTGAAGTATTAATACCACTTTACAATACCTTGGTAAGGCCACACTTGGAATACTTCATCCAGTTTTGGTCACCACGATGTAAAAAAGATGTTGAGACTCTGGAAAGAGTACAGAGAAGAGCAATAAAGATGATTAGGGGACTGGAGGCTAAAACATATAGGGAACGGTTGCTGGAATTGGGTATGTCTAGTTTAATGAAGAGAAGAACGAGGGGGGACATGATAGCAGTGTTCCAATATCTCAGGGGCTGCCACAAAGAAGAGGGAGTCAAGCTATTCTCCAAAGCACCCGAATGCAGGACAAGAAGCAACGGATGGAAACTAGTCAAGGAGAGAAGCAACCTAGAACTAAGGAGAAACTTCCTGACAGTTAGAACAATTAACCAGTGGAACAACCTGCCTCCGGAAGCTGTGAATGCTCCAACACTGGAAGTTTTTAAGAAGAGACTGGACAGCCATTTGTCTGAAATGGTATAGGGTTTCCTGCCTGAGCAGGGGGTTGGACTAGATGACCTCCAAGGTCCCTTCCAACTTTACTGTTATGATATGATTACCCTTTCCTCACTCTACTGGTTGAAGGGTTAAGAGCCTGAAGATGTGGTCTTTCGCCTAGGCCTTGGCAAGGACAGTTGATGCTCGTTTTCTTCCTTTCCCTTATTCCCATCTAGGTTTTTCTCTACCTGTATCACTTTTACCATCAGTCTGAATCTATTGTTGTTTGTGTGTCAGTCTAATTCATTTTAGGGTTTCCAAGAGAGACTTTTTTTATTGATCCTCTGGACTGAATCTCAAGAGAAAAGAATAGTGGACATACAACAGCAACAAGGAAAGTCTCTTTTATGGAAGAAAATGATGGTCATCCTGCCCAAGAGGACCTTCTAGAACAGTGATGGCGAAGCATTTAGAGACCAAGTGCCCAAACTGCAACCCAAAACCCACTTATGTATCATCAGGTGATGGGGGGCGTGGCCCATTGGGTGGGCATGGCCTGTTGGGTGGGTGTGGCTGTGGCGATAATGGCCGACTGGGTGGGACTGAAAAGTTCAATCGATTCCAACTTTGTGAGATTTTTTTTTCCCCGCGAGAAGTTGAAATTGATTGAACCTTTTTTTTTTTTTGCACAGGCGGCGGAGGCCTAAAGCGAAAAGGTTTTATAAAACCCAGCTGAAGGCCTAGGACTGGGGCAACAGTGTGCATGCCCACAGAGAGGGCTCTGCGTGCCACCTCTGGCACCCGTGCCATAGGTTCGCCACCACGGTTCTAAAACATGGAACATGCCTGAATAAGATGTTGTGTATTAGTGCCAACAGTTAGATACCATTACCACTATTGCTACATTTAAAATAATTGGATTAAAGGCTCATTCTACAGATGGCATCTGTTCTTTCTTTCACGTATTATGAATCAGTTATTCAATTAATATGTAATAATTAAATATATTTAGTCATTCTTAATAAAGTAAGATGGGGGGATGATTCCCCCCGGCAAAGATATATATTCAATTGAACACTGTTATAGTTGTATAAATTGCAATGTTTTAAAAACAAAGGGAACAGTTCTCTCAATATGAAGTTAATTAACATACCGAATAGCCAGAGACTATGGAATCCACTCAAAAAATAAAAACAGAGGTAAAATGAAAATTAAATGAAGGATCCTGGAGTAGGGCATGCCTGGCTGGCAAACTGGAGAAGATTTTTTTTCCCAGTAGGAGTTGAAGAAGTACAGTAATATAATATTTTAGTATAGGTCCTTCTCATTATTCTATATATTCATTGACCTGTGTTGAAAAATTACTTTCAAATATGTCAGGAGATAAAGAGGCACTTGTTTATAAAAAAAATGCAGCTCTTAAATAAAAGTGGAAAATAAAAATATGCCACACATAATTGAATGGTATCTGTGCATAAAGTGCAATGGGAGGAAAAATTCTGATTATTATCAACTTGAAGGATGTGAATTAAAAATGGTCATTATAGCCAGTTAATTGTTAACCTTAATTTGAGGTGGTTACTAATAGAATAAGTGGCTCAAATTACTGATCTATGTAGGCTGCTAACGAATGTGGTTTTCATTAAATGAATAGGTGTGATCAGTGCTTTTTTTCTAAAAAAAAAAAAGGTGCCGGAACTCTCATCTTGGCAGGCGCAAGAGGCGGGGGGTGGAGGGGCAGTGCTGCTGTGGTCATGGGTGCAAGGGGTGTTGGTGGCGGGCTGCCCCCCCAGGGTCGGAGCCAGCACGGCTGGTGCTGTGGAAGCAGAGGGGCCCGTTCTATATGGCAGGGCGGGGTGGGCGGCGGAGGCGGGGCGGGCCAGGCGATGCAGGGTGGCACTTAGGCACACAGGGCGAGGCGACAGTGGCACAGGTCCAGAACAAGGTAGGCCACCAGCCTGGCTGACACGGGTGAGCACAAGGAAGGAGTGCATATGGACTCCGCAGAACCCACCTCCCACTCCTTGTCCTCTCTTACTTACCTAGTTGAGATGGTGTAGTTGGGCAGCAGGGAGGGATGCAAAGTTCCTACCAACTCGCCTTCGCTGCAGATAACTTGCCGGTGCAACGTTTGCCGGCCAGGTCTTTTGGCACGCTCAGCAGCAATTCCTATTGGCTTTCGAAAGCCAATAGGCTTTTGAAAGCCAATAGAGGGAATAGCATAGCTTGTGCAAAAGCTTTTGTGTGTGTGTGCCAAAAAGGGTGCCGGAACGCCATTCTGAACGTTCTATGAGTAAAAAAAAGCCCTGCTTTTATGTTTTAATCTTATGTTTTTTTTAAATATTTTAAGTTGCCCCAAACCTCGCCATGTGGATTGCATACAAATATTATATAATCAGTAAATAAAGGTAGAACATATGTTAAATATACATCAAATGATAATATGCTTCCCTACAAAGTCAATTCTTGCTCAATGACAGACCAAGAAGTTAACTCGGAAAGGCAAGAGGGAAATCTAGAAGAGGTCTGTGCAACTTGTAGAAGGGAAAGGCCCACACTGATAAATTAAAAATCTTTGTGGTCTGGAAAGGAATGCTGGTGGACTAATCAATGATTTGGTGACTAGAGGAGCATCAACAGTGTTGGAGCTCGTGGTCATGGTAAGCCATGGAGGCACTAGGCAACATGACTTTCAGGGCAGTGGTGGTGGTTTTATTACTTTTTTTAAAAAAAAGTCTGTGCTCTGTCCAAGGGTGCTTGGTAGGCTGCATGTACAGGCCTGGTCTAGAATTTATTTTGGAGCATTCAACTATCTAGAACAGGCATGTCAAACTCATTTTGTTTGAGGCAACTTCTTATAAAAGAATTACCATTAATTTGTTTTAATAAAATAATTTAAATCATTTTTTCACTTGATTTCAAATTAAATGAATTATATTGGTTGACAATGAGATTATTTTTTTAGTACAATTGCCAAATGCAATAAACTGGCTTTAGGTATATGTGTGCACTAATTATTTCAACACCAATACATTTTAACAACATATTCTATTTGTAAATGAATGCAAATGCAAATTATAAAAAAAATTGTGCAAAAATAAAACAAAATGACAGATTTAAGAGCTGTTTTCATTAGTTATCCTTAGATAAAAAATAATTCCATCATCCAAAACTTTGTTATACTGTATTTAATGAACAGATGCTTTGGGATTAAAAGAAAAAAGACTGACTACATTTGATTGTATATCACCATGGCATTAAAACAAAATTTGAACAGTGTATGAAAAATAAAGGTTCCCTAAACGTCTGCTGGCTATATCTATACATTTTCCTTAATAGCACTGTATTGCCTTCTTTTTAGCCTTTATTTCAACTTCCCAGCTTAAAAAAGGCAAGGCACCGGGAGCTGAAAGTTACAGAGACTGTTTAAGCAGGTTGCTAAGCAACCTGTTCACACTCGGCCCTTCTTACCCTCCCACTTTTAAATTAGCCTGTACGGATCGCATGTCCTTTGATTTGAGCCATCTGAAGGCCTGTCACTGCGATGCATTCTGCTGCTCTGCAACCTGGCTGCCTGAGGAGAATTTGGCTCTCCGGAACAGTTTCCTTCAGCTTTTTTGTGTGTGTGTGCAAAAAAAGGTGCCGGAACGCCATTCTGAGCATTCTATGGGGGGAAAAAAACTGGATATATCACATATAATTGAAGATTGTAATTAGTTGCGTGTGCACGTTCAGCAAGTGTGATGTATTTGTGCTGGCATTTCTAGGCCTCTTTCCAACCACATCCAGAAATATTTGTAACAAACATTGGAATTCTTAAGGCCATGTTTGGTATTTCCCAGCAATCTGTTACTGGAAGGAAAAAGCAATCTCTGCTGCGTTACTGATCCCAGAGAAGCATTTGCATGTATGCAGGTATCCTTAGTGTGACATAGTTATGGATGAGAAATATTGGTTGCAAAGTTGGCATTTCTGGATGTAATACAGATATTTTGGACTTATTTTTGTTTCTTTGCATGTTTGATATTTTTAAAAAGGCATATGCTAGTGACTACACTTATGCACATATGTAACATCTTTTGCTAGGATACATGACCACTGCTTTTCCAGAATGTGAAAAGTGAAAGATTGTGACTAAGCAAAATTTTAATGATAATACCACCAGAAATTATTTTAGCCTTTTTAATAAATGTTGTTATTGATGTTAAGCTCACCATGGAAAACATCATATATTGTTATGTATATACTAGGTTAATTATTTAAAGACTGAAGTGTAACATAACTAGATTCTAAATAATCTATTTTTCAAAACACACAACAGTCCAAACAGTAAAAGTAAAGTCCAAATTAAGAATATTTGATTCTTAAGAATTGTTTAATTTAAAGTGGTTTGGTTGTAATAGATGGTTAGATTCAAAATAGTTTTCAAGAGTATGTACAAAAGATACTATTTTTTCTAGCATCAGCTAAATTAGACATATTACATTGAGAAAAAAATTTCTCATTTCTTTCCTGTTACCTTCATTGCAGAGATGTTAACATAGGAAATAGATTATTTTGTTATCTAATTTTACCTTCCAAAAGACAGAAGCAGATGAAAAATGTGAGGTTCTTTCCTGTTGGCTTTTTTGAATTAGCTGTTTTAGATTCTATAAGTTTAGTTCCTAAAGAAGTAACCCTGTAAATAATTTTAATGTCCTCCTCTAGTGCAGGCTCTTTTATGACTCAAGGACTTCAACTCCCAGCGTGGCTCAGCTTGGAAACCTCTCCCTTTCCCCTCAGCATGGCTAGCTCGAGATTTCTGGGAGTTGAAGTCCACAAGTCATAAAAAAGGGCCAAGATTGCCTAGCCCTGCAATAGGCTTTCAGAGGGAGCTTTTTTTTTCTTTGCACAAAAAAAGGTGCTGGAACGCAGTTCTGAGCGTTCTATGAGAAAAAAAGCCCTGGGTGTGATTTTAATGATACACTTAGGAAAATAAATATTTAAGATGCAGTCTCTACTAAAAATCAGAATAAATGCATTTGGAATTGGTTGAATCTCAGGCAGTTATTTATGGCAGGAGCTAGCAGCATATATAATTGCAATTCAGAAAATTGATAAAAACAGAATTGCTTTTCATTTCAGGCTGTGTATAATGTTAAGGTCACATTCTTTTATTTTGCAAAAATTATTTTCTAACAACTGATCTGACCTGAACTTGTACTTGAAAAATTATGCAAGGGGATTAGCTTTCTATAGCTAGCCTAGTCATACATTTCTACTGTAATTTGTACATATGAAATTTCTGTTAAGGCAGATTAGGGGAGTTTCATGTGCAACACACAACACACATGCATGCAGGAATATGTTGAGCCAAAAACATGTAGCCTGGAGATTTGGCTAGAAATGCTAGAAAGATAAAAATGACTGTGATTGAGCAGAAAACTGGACCATCAGTATAATTTATGCAAATGTTATATTATAAAAAGACACAGACAACTGTTCTTTTTTTTACTACTTTGTCTTTTAAAAAATGATGTATTCTGATGGGTCACACAGTTATTTTATAAAGGGTAGTGGCAATACATTTTCCACATAATTCACCATAAGGCTATCAATTCTGGGCTCCAAAAATTCTATACACCATTAGATGGCAGCACCAGATATGCAGTCTAATCGATTTGATGCCTTACATTGATCATCCAAATCTTTGCAGCCCAATATATTTTCACTGTGGTGCTGCATGCCTCTGGACATTATTTTTTCATGTTGAAGTAATTTAACTCCTGTAAAACAAACTAACAGGCCTTCACAGCAACAGGTATTTCTGTGTAGTATGAAAAATTACAGCTCTTCAAGACTGCTTCAGAAAGTTCCTTAACAGATGCCCAGTCAGCATCACTAAGTGAAGGTTTACAATACTTTTTTTTAAGCATCTGTTTTAGTTAGGGAAAAGAGGAATCAATCTTCACTAACATCAGTTTAATGCCAAATTTAATGTTAAATTAATGGATGAAATTATCAGTGCAAACATGTAAATCTTTGGTTCCCAATTTTTCCTCTGCCCCATACCACAGAATATGATCAGTTAAGTTATATCCACCATCAGTAGCTTGAGGAACAAAATTAAATAAATTTTAAAAACATTCTTCCATGATAATTTAGGATATGTTTGCATCTATATCAAATCTAGTACTAATTTTTTATTTTAATATTTTGTTATTTACTCTGAAATGTTATGGTTTTAAATTTTTTCAGTAGCATTTGCCAGCTGCATAGCATGTAAACTGAACAACATATTAATTAAACAGCAAACAATATTCATCAGTGAATCCAAAGGGTTGCTTTGAACAATGAAATAATCAAGGTATTCTAAAATGCTTCTTAAACAACCTTCTTTAACATTGACAAGCCTTTTGGTAAAGACTGTGAAAGACAGCTTTTTTTCTGGCTAATGTTCAATGAGGTTTGGCTTTCAAGTTACAATATTCGAACTCCAATGTATACATGTTTAATGCAGACATATACAATCTGGCAGATGGCAAGTCTTAAACAATAGACCTTGTGTGAGAAACTGATGGTCTGGAATGAAAAGGATACAATAGGCCATATGTTAACACTTTACTATGAGAAAAGGGAATTTCCATATTAGAACTAATCATAAGGTGAGGTGGCATCATACTATTAAAAACAGATGAAGGGACTGTATTTTAATCTTATGGCATGACTTTTAAGCTAAATTCAGTACAAATATAGTACCTCCTTATTCCACTATGTGAGAAAATTATCTTTCTCCCTTGCAGTGGTATGTACTACTGCAAATCTATACTGCACATGTTTCTAATCTGCCCATCAATCATTCGCAAACCTACAATCATTTTATGTGGATTAAAAAAGTCTGTGTGCCAAGAAAATTATTTTTATGCTCCCTTTAGTTGAATACCTGCCATTCTGCCGTGTTTTATTTGGCATCCTTCTTAACCTCAGGATGTATTTTTACCTTTGGAATTGAAAGTCTGTGATTTCCTCTATGTCTTTAAGGTGATATGCCGTAATTTTATGAGCAAACAATTGTCACTGATCAACAAATGCTGCTGTACTAGCCATTGAGTTTTGGACTGTCATACTACAGTGCCCAATTTTTGACCTATATTTCCATATACAGGTAGTCCTTGTCTTATGACCACAACTGAGCCCAAAATTTATTTTGGTAAGTTAATGTGAAGCGAGACAGTTGTTAAGTGAGTTTTACCCCACTTTACGATCTTTCTTGCCACAGTCGTTAAGTGAATCACTGCAGTTGTTAAGTTAGTAACACAGTTGTAAAGTGAATCTGGCTTCCCCGTTGACTTTGCTTGTCAGAAGGTCACAAAAAGTGATCACATGAATTTGGGACACTGCAACTGTCATAAATGTGAACCCGTTACCAAGCATCTGAATTTTGATCAGATGACCATGGGAATGCCACAACAGTCGTGAATGTGAAAAATGGTCATAAGTCCCTTTTTCCAGTGCTGTTGTAACTTTGAACTGTCACTAAACGAATGATTGCAATTCAAGGACTATCTATACTTGTTTCACTTTTCTTGCTCCACAGAGGCTTCAAGCAGGTGACTTTTAGTTTTACTTCTACATTTTTCTTTCATTATACAAGCAGACTAAATTATAATCTAGTTTCCATATTATTGTGGGGTTTTTTTTCTTTTAGAAAATTTTAGCAAGGGACAGTGTGGGTGTACACAAGAAGCAAGTCCTTATTTTCAGCACTTCTAAACTTTGCAAACTGAAAGATGTAGAACTTTGTAATTGCAGAAAATACAATTTTGTCATATAATACCAGTCACCAAATAGTAATTACTGCTGGGGAACAAGAGTAGGTGGGGTTTGTGTGTGTGTGTGTGTGTGTGTGTGTGTGTGTGTGTGTGCCTGATTTACATGACAAATATGTTGCCCAACTAGAAAAGCCACCAGTTGAAGCCCTGCCACCAGGAAACTATCTGATTGAAAACCCCAGCTCACCACTAGGCAATTAGTATTGTAAATGATGGGTCACTACGATTCAGTATGGTAGTTTCATTGTTTTTAACCTGTCTGTTATATTTAACTTCCAGCAGATAAGTATATCTCAGCTGTCTGAATCATGAAATCGCAAGATAAACAACTGATAACTAACTGCAATCTTTTAGTTTCCAGCTGAGATGCTGAGTTCATCAAGATCATCTTGAATCTTCATTTTCTGGTCTTATTTTCCAAAAGGATTCAGCCTCTCCAATTTTTTTTATCATATATCCATTGAATAAGTATCCACAAGTATTGTTCTAAAATAGCTACCTGCTCTAACCAGCACAAGTATCATTTTTAAAAAATAATAATAAATGTGATTAATCCAAAAAGAATACCATTTTTTTTAAATCCCATTTATATCCCGCCCTTCTCTGAAGACTCAGGGCGGCTTACAATTTAAAGCACAAATCAATGTGCTTAGCAATAGCCTTCATTCTATGTATATGCCTGCTTATTAGGGCTTTCGCCCCCACCCAAGCGGCATTATTACAAAGTCAGCTTATTGCCCCCAACAATCTGGGTCCTCATTTTACCTACCTCGGAGGGATGGAAGGCTGAGTCAACCTTGAGCCTGGTGGGACTCGAACCTGCACTAATCGCAGGCAGCTGGTGTTACTTAAGGAGGCATTAGCATTTTTGTTTAAACAAAGACTATATAAGCAAATTATATCACACTCCTAGTGCCCAATAAATATAATTTCTGATTGTTATGGCAGAGTGGGAGACACTATACTTAAATTTGGATACAGGAGAGCAGTGGATAATATTATTTTTATTAATTTTAAGTAGGCAAAGTGATTTTTCTTTCCAGTCCTTGAAACAGCAGTTAACGACTTCTTTTCCTCTGGTATGTGTGATATGGAGTTGGTGTGCATACAGGTCATATGGTTTTTAATTAAATCAAGGTTTATTTGTTCATTTTAATTTTATTTATTTAATCAGCTTTTAATTATTATTTTTCATTAAGTGCTATCAAGTCAGTGACAACTTTTATTTATATTACTTTCTCCAGATTTAAAATCTTACTCATCTTCCTCCTATTTACCTTCCCTTGAGAATATAGGCTGAGTAAACAAGGGAGCATATGCAGCCTTGCCTCACTCCTTTGCCAACCTGCAGCCATTCTGTTTCGCCATATTCCACCTGAATTGCAACTTCCTGGGTTGTGTATGTGTTTCACATGAGAACAATGAGATGCTCTGGTATTCTTACTTTTCTAAGGACTTTTCATGTGATATTCGACAGGACCTACATGTTCTACCCCAAATTGGTGGGTGACTTCCTCCGGAGCTTTCATGTAAATGTGGAATGGAGTCCTGTGGCACCCCACAAAGGAGGAGACGTCCCCTCACTCAACACCAACTATAACTGGCCTTGAAAGAAGGAAGAGAACCACTGAGAAATGGTGGCCTCAATTCTTAACCACCAGAGCCAGTCTAGAAGGATACACAGTGTTACGTACTGATAATAACAGTTAATGTGTTTTGTTTTACATGTGTCTCCAACTGTTTGGAGGGAAACTAAAGTTTGTATTTGAGCGGGAAAACCAGCTTTAAATCTGATTGGTTTCCGCCTAGTGGCGGCACGTATAAATAGCCATCAGTCCGGTGGTTGAATTCAGTCTTTGTTCTTGTAAATAAACCTGTTCCATCAAATCAGTCTGGTCAATGGCTCCAGGAACCCACTACGCAACACACAGGATAATAATAACCAAGGTTGTCTCCATACAGAATCCTGGCCTGAAACCTGATTGAAACTGGTCTAGATTAATTTCATTAAAACAAAAACAAAACAGGAAAAATGATATAGTAAACTGCAAAGCGAAACCTGAAGTTTGGAGTTCTTTAAATATAGAGAGAGAATAGAGATAGTCTTAGAAAATAAAAGCAAAAGAGATTTATATATCACCTTATTGCTATTGACCACTATTTTGTTTGGAATTGTGCACACCTGGCAAATGGATATTTTGTGATTGCCTGTTCCCACAGATGCCACTATTTTGAATCATTTTAAAATTCTAAATATGTCCACTGCCCCCTCACCAAATTGAAGACTTAGGTAAGCCAGTAACAATCAGGGGGTCTATGACATCAGAGCGAATCAGCCACTTCTTATCTGAAGAAATTCATTGCTCTTGGATCACAAACATATTAATACTATTGTAACAAAACATAACAGCAACTATATTGGACCCTCCATTTCATGACAAACAAATTTGGATTTTATGTTATGCCACTCTTGTATATAATGGAACATTAAAATATAAAACATAACAGGCACCTCTCATGAAATCTGTCACTGAAAGTGGCTGTATCATGATACTATATGCGATCCATCAGCCATTTCCTGGTTTTAGTCATGCAGAGACACATTACAAGATGTGTTAAATACATAGCCCATATCCACCCTTTTTTTAATGTAAACCAGGGAAAAACCACCGATTTCTATGCTAATGATAGAAGATGTAGTCTTAATCAAGGTTTCTCTCTGTTTTACATTAAATCCTGTCACCCACTATATATGAGAAGTTAATTGGTGGATAAAGATTTTTTTCTTTTTCATGCTTAACCCTACCAGAACAGAAGTGAAGTTTGTGAAGCAACTGGTTGAGGGAAATGATTTAAGCCACCCATACATTATGGTATATATCAGGATTTGCCTCTTGAGAACTATTAATAAAGAAAATAAAGCAGAAGCACATGCAAGGTGTTTAAAAATGGTGCAATTTAACTCACAGTGTAATTGTCTTCTATTGAATTACAATAACAGTATATTATAATTAATGCAAATAAAAATAGAGATTATGGCATTATAAATCAAAGCAAAATGGCTCTCTTCAATTCTTGACCTATAATCCTATATAAAATTCCTGTTTGTTTGCTGATGCACATTTAATTCAATAAAATTAATTTTCTTAATTCCAATTTAAGAAAAAGTGAGCTAAGTAAGGGAAATAGGGATTACACAAAGTTTAATTGGTAGCCCTACATAATATTTGAACCATTGTTATGTATTTTCCATCTGTCCTGTAAAGCAGAAACTTCATCTTTTTTTAAGGAAGTATCAAATTGTAAATACATTGCTCTGGATTAAGCAATGCTTTTATTTCCATGTGGGCGTAACCCAGTTTCACTGAAATTAAATCTTTCCTTTGTTGTGTATCTTGACAGCTTAAAAAATAACAAACAATAGAAGTAGAACAACATTAAGATTTGATCACGCTTTCCCAACAACTGTAGCTGTTCACAACCTGGATTTGGACTAACTCATTTCTAATTACATCCTAAGCATGAATGTTAATAACATACATAAGTATTACAAAATAAAGAAGAAACGCTGCCAATGTGATTCACAGATGAAGATGGCTCAGAAGATACAGAAACAGGTGTCTCCATTGATACTATGAAAAGATAGATAATGTGCTTGTTGTTGACATATGGATATCTGGTATTACTTTAAATAGTTTGATCTGTAGCAGAAAAGGAGGGGAAAGGGAAACAGTGTATTTTCACCTTAGTTGCATATTCAAAAGGCCTGTGTCAATGCTACAACTTCATTTTCGGTTGCCACAGTTGGGAGGAGTGATGTCAGCTTTTAAGGGTAGACATAACAATAAGTTGTCCTGTGGAAACCAAGGTCATGGCTGCTTGGGTTTTGGTGGGCTGAGCTTTCTGTTAGAAAGCCCGCCAAAGTAGTTTATTGGGGAATGTGATTTATGACATACTACTGGGGTGGGAAGTTCAATTTTGTAACTTTGTAACAGTTGGGAGGAAACTTCAGTCTTGGCTTCACTTTTGATCATGCCGATACTTTGTAGCCAATAAATATGTTCTTTAAGGAAACCTCTTGCCTTGGAGTTCTGTTTTTACTGGTCTCATCTATCAAGAACCATGATATTAAAGCAAGACTCCAATTCATTTTAAAACACGGGGTCCTGAGCCCTGGTCACCTATTTAAACTTTTGGGAGGATGACAAAGACTCAGGGAAGACATCAGAATGGAAAAGAAGGTGCAGCCATGATGCCAAACAGACTGGTCACTTTGGACACCTAAAGACTTTACATTTGGTCAGGAGGCAATTTTGGTGGCCAGGTTTAAAAAAGGATGTTGAAAGCTACATGAAAAGCTGTACAACATGTGCAACTATGAAGATATGTCCTGGTAAGCCTCCTGGATTATTACAAGTTGCAGACCTATCACAGGAGCATCATGGTCCATGAATGATACACCAACAAAACTGGCCACAGTGTCTACCTGCTCAAATCAAAACTTTATTATAGCCAGAGACCAGCAAAACAGCCCAGATAAATACAAAAAGACATGCAAATAATTAATATAAGGGGAGCTTAGTATTTAGGATGCATCATCATATCTGCTGTACTCTTGAAGATACTTAACAGATTGTGGTGATACTAAAAGTGACTATATCTTCTCTCATTACTCACTTTCTATGCTGACTAATGATAGAAGATGTAGGTTTAGATCAGGTTTAGATTTATAACTTACTTTGGGGCCTTCTGGCTGTAAATAAAATGGATTGTAAAACTGTTAAAGATGACTGCTCTATTCGTTTCTTTATCTTCTAGCTCCCTCTAGTGTCCAACGTTCAAGATTCTTTATTATAAAAAGATCCCACCCAGATAATCACCATTTCCTATCAGAAAATTTCTTCTTAATTCAAAGCTATAATTCCAAATCCATCTGAACCCTTGATTTGTTATTAACTTTCTGAAATCTATATTCTAAGCAGCCTTTTTCTGCATAATCCCAAAAATAATATCTTTACAAAACTTTTAAAATCAATCTAGACAACCCATGACCTACCTGTTGGTTCATCTTTCAGAAACACTTAAGTTACCTCAACAGATAAACATAATGAGCATGGCAGACAAATCAGCATTGGGAGCAGGAGCAGCTTCCAATCTCCTATTGGCTTCTCCATTGACTTTATTTGTTGGAAGCTGGCAGAAACCAGATTACATAACCGCAGGAGTGTTGGAGCAGTCACAACTTTGCCAATACAGGTAGTCCTCAATCTACAACAATTTGTTCAGCTAGTCTTCAAAGTTACAATGGTTCTGAATCAATGGTATTTATGACTTGGAGTTTTGGCCATCCCAGAAACACCTCCCCCCATACTATCTGGGTGCCAAGCACCCTCTGATCATGTGATCGCCATTTCCAACCTTCCCTGCCAGTGGCCCCATACACAGGAAAGACAGCTGGGAAGGTTACAAGTCACTGGGGGACATTTTCCCAACCAGACACCCACCCAAGCCCCTCTGTTCTTGTACTGCATCGGCCACTCACACCCCCCCCATGCACACTCCCCAATCTTCTTCAGATCTCCCTCACACCCTTGTGTACTCTCACATATCCTCCCCAACCCATGCCACAACCCTGTGCAACCTTCCCAAGCCAAACAATACCTCTTGTGCCCCCCGAGTCACCCTCCCTAATCTGTACCGCACCTCTTGTACATCCCCTCTTCCCCTTGTACACCCTCTTGCACACCCTCCCTCATCCAGTAAGCAGCCAGATTAGGACTTTCAACTTCATGCCAGCTTTCCCAGACTTTGCTTGGGGGACGCAATCAGGGAACATCAGAAATCAGGATCACATGAATATGGTTAACTGTGGGAACACGGCAGGGGTCACAATTGTGCAAATAGAATAGGTGTGAAGAGCTTTGAAATGTCAATTTGCGGGATCTCAAGAAGTTAGAAGAACTTTTCTTTTGTTGTCCCACAGATACATGGTGAAGGCTGAGAAGCGAGCAGAGAAACTCAATACAGCTGAAAGGCAGGTTAATACGGTTAAAAAAAACACTTGGGGGAGGCAAGGGCATCTAGGTGGGGGTGGGTGCGGCAACCTTACCCTGCATGGCTTCGGCAGGTGTCTGGCAGGCGAAGGGAAGCAACTCCACACTCCTGCCACCTCTCTCACCTCCTCACCTTATGGTGACAGCGGCAGCAGCCGGCCGGGCAGAAGGTGATCCAGTGGGACCAGCCAGTAGAGGACAGAGGCGCCCAGCCGGCATGAGAGTTGCAGCACCTGCCAGGGCCCTAAGATCACCAGGTTCAGCCCTTAGCCCAGCACCTGCAGCACCAAATAGGCATGCAGGCTGGCACTCAAGCAGCACAAAGGCTGGCATGGCCAGCGTGGTTCCACCAGCGTTTGCTGGTGAAGGGCCCTGGCAGGCCGGCGGCGGGGCAGCACTCCAGATCTGGGCCAACTCGCACGCCAGGCTTGGCGCCCTTTCTTCCGCCCACCACAACTGCACCTATACCATACCTGGTCCACCACCATGCTCTCGCCGCCACGTTGCTTCTCCACCCCATGCACAGGTCCCGCCCCACCCTTGTGCGCTCATGGCCTACTGATACCAGTATTGGCAAAAAGTAAGCCCTCCCCGAAGGTAAAACCTAGTGCTTACTTCAGAGCCCAAAAGAAATTAAACAGGGTCTTACTTTCGGGGAAACATAATAGCAATACCTCACCATGGCACTTATAGGAAGTCAGTCATGTTCATTTACATCAGAAGTTAAAGTTCAAGCATCTAGAAGATGTCTGATTTGGGAACAGCCAAAATAGTTTCACATAAGGACTTTCACTTTTGCTTTACTCTTAAACAATATTACATTATGTACTTAGAAAACTATTTACAGTATTTATACCTGAGTATATTGTATATTGTTCCGTGCGCCTTTGGCGTCTAGTCATGCTGGCCACATGACCACGGAGACGTCCTCGGACAAGCGCTGGCTCTTCGGCTTTGAAACAGAGATGAGCACCAGCCCCTAGAGTTGGAAACGACTAGCACGCATGCGCGGGGGAACCTTTACCTTTACCTTTATATTGTACAATAAAAGTATCTGATATTTCCAAGACCACTTAGCTATTAATATAGCAGCATGGCATTTGGAGTCAGGCAGACAAATATAGCCACAATTTCTTCAGAATTATATCAACATGGAAAATCTTGAATTTCTATTGTGTCACATTGCTTGACGGTTAAAAATTAATCTAGCATGTATATAAGTAACAATTAACAGAGAAAGACAATAGAATGTGTCTATAAATTGCTTTCAATTGTATTTGAAAAAAGAATTTCTTGTGATATACCACATATACAGTATACAGTGCATCAGTGTTCAAATCACCAGAATGTAACGTTTATCAGCTACAGAACTGCAACCGTTCTTTGTGATGTGAACTTTTTGAAGATGTTTTTGAAAAATGACTTACCAGAGGGGACCAAGACTAAATTAGAGAATACCTAACCATCGATAGGTATTCAGTGAACTGGCAAAAACTATGTACTTGATTTGCAGCAATGGATTGTTAAAATGTATTTCTTGTCAACATTTGGTTTTAGTTTTTCAACAAAGGAACAGTTAAGATTTTCAAGCAATCTGGTAAGTTTTATTCTTCAGCTTATAGCATAATTTCAAAGTCTTCACACACATACCATTTTTTACTGCTATGCTTATGACTTTTTTCTTGTGTTAGCCATTTAAAATTGTTGTATCTGTTGCATTTTGTTAGATTGTATTTCATTTTTTTAAAAAAAAATTAAGATACCTTGAAAATTGATCATAACAGTGAGAAGATTTCCTTGGATGTGTAATCCAATATTAGGCATTTGCTCATGCAAGAAAACATGGTTGGCTTTGGCATGCAGGGTGCTAATAGTGCTTTGCCCACTTTCCTCTACAACACATGAATTCAGTGGAATTTACTATTGAGTAAGGAGATGTAAAAATGCACTGCTTGTTAATATTTTCAGGCTGCTTCAGATGTATAGAAGTATTGGAAAAATAAAAAAATTAAAACATGCTGAAGTTTAACTTATTCTTATAATTCACAGATATTGGTTTCTAATTTGTAAATAAGCACGTCAGCCTCTCCAGTTATTAAGGGAAAGCACAAGTTAAAAGCAAATACTTTTCAAGTAAAGTCCATACTAAAGGTGGCTAACTTACCAATACGTTATATGTTTTATAAATTGAGGAAGGAAGGAAAGAAGGAAGGAAGGAAGGAAGGAAGGAAGGAAGGAAGGAAGGAAGGAAGGAAGGAAGGAAGGAAGGAAGGAAGCATCTGACAACTAATTTGTTTGACTGTGCAAATATATAAGCCCAAAACTGACTGAGATCAGTTTTGAAGTTGGATACTATATGTCAGCACAAAGAACTAGGTATGATCCCATTACTGCATGTAAAGAATAAACATAAACAAAAAGAATAAATTGATACTATCACTATGGGAAATATAAACAGTCCTTTTCTCAGACAGTATTTTTTGTTTCATTTTTTATAATTACAAATGCCCTGAAATAGGCATACTATATAGTTTCATGGAATTGAGAAATGAGAAGACACAGTCCATTTCCCTACACTGACATCACTAATTGTAATAACTGGAAACAATGACTCATTGGTGAGACTGTTCTCATTTTACTAAGGGGAATTTCAAAAACAGCATATGGTGCAGCATGAAGGCCATCTGTTAAAAATAATAATAATAATTTGAGCATAGGGCTGAAATATTTGTAAGCAACAACTTTACATCCTGACCCAAAGTGCATTTATTCCCATGTTCTAGATCAGAGTTCCCCAACCTTTGTGGGTTGGCGGCCCAGTGGGAAAGGGAGGAGCAGAGAAAATGTGTGTGCATGTACACATGCACAAATGGTCGTGCACACAACGGTAGCACCAGCATCCATGTGCATGCGCAAGTGGACTGCATGCACCCATGGCAGCGCTGTTGCCTGGATGTCCACGCAAGCAGGACACTAGTACCCGCAAACGTGCCGCTAGCGCCTGCACACATGCGTAAACAGGACGCTGGTGGCAGCACTAGCACTCCCACGCATGTACAAACGGGGCCACTAGCACAAGTGGTGGGTGTGAACAAATGTGAGCATACTCGCCAGCCATTCCTGCGGCCCACTGGCCAATAGGCCGTGGCCCAGTACTGGGCCGTGGCCCACAGGTTGAAGACCTGATCTAGATGGCACAGTTGAGCTGACAAATCTTTATTGCCACCTCATGGCTGATTTTTGCATATCTGGTAATCACAGCTTTGGTTCAGGCTGCAAGGGATGCAAAAGTTAACTCACTTTTATCTAATGAAGAACACAGATATTTCTTACAGACACAATTTTCTGTGTCACAAGAACATTTTGTTTCCTAGAAACAGTCGTGTGGAACAGAGCAACGAGTCAGTCCTGAATTCAAGAATTCAGTAGACCCATGACAGAGATTGGACAGGGGCACCATATTTAGGACACTAGGGGGGAAAAACAACTAGCAAAATTTGAAGTTATTAGTAATCAGACTTTTGGATTTAGAAAACAAAACAATTTAGATCAAGTGTGCCTTCATATTATTTATTATGCACTATGAAAAATAGACACACAAGCCTATTTAACTGATGCTTTCTATCGCAAGTTGCAGAATTTGTACATCCTGACCCCTGAAGAAATCCACATTCTAACTTCCATGGAAGCATAGCTTGAGATATAATTCCTTTACATATGTAAAATTCACATTGACACGTCTTTAACAGTTCTTTTTTCAGCATTTAATATATGTAGAAATAATCTTGAAATGCTTGGGGGTTACAGTTTCTCAAATCTCCAATTACTGGTCATCTGTTTGGAGCTTATAGGAGTTACAGTCTATAACATCTGACAGATAGACTTGATGATGAAACTTTCCAAGCAGATCAGGCTTTAACAAAGCAAGCTGCTTATATGCAAAATTCTGCCAACCAAATGATGACCATATTTTCTCCCTTTAAGCAATTTATCATTATTTCAAACCATGCTTTCAGTAATATCCCAACTCTGAAAAGCCTAGTGGGGATAAAACAGACACAGCCAACTGGCACTTACACATACAAAAATATCAAAACTTAAATTTAAGAAGATACTTTAAAAAAATGGAAAAAGCAGATTTGGAAACCCCATCCTACAATTGTCTTTTCTTTTGATACATAGTAGCAATGTTACATTACTCTCATCTTAATCCTAAAACATCTTCTAAACCATTTTTTTTCTGTTAAAATATTAGTAATTTTTTGGTGTCATTGAGTGCATAAAAGTGCACGATTCCTAAGAAGAGAAATGCTCACAAATCATTAGCTTAAAACATTTTAGAGCTTATTTTTCATCTAAAACTATCTACACAAACCTTTTCATCACAACCATTACAAAAATATACTTTTAAAACACCATCCAAATATCACTACTCTTTACAGGCACAAATGAATTGTTTCAACGCATTCCAAGCAGCTGATGGCTTTTCAATTGGTAGTGTTTCTCCAGTTCACACAGGGCTTGAGCACGCAGATTTGCAGCATAAAGACGCTTCTTCAAGTTACATTTCTTTCCTCTTGATTGGGAAAAATTTTCCAGGTTTTCCTCACCTTGAACATTTTCTTTACTTTCATCACCAAACTGGACTTTCTTTTTTCTTGTTGTAGGGATAGGTAACACTTCCTCTTCTTAAAAAGATAAACAAAAATATACCTTTGTAATATTCATATGAATTTCTTTAGCTATACAATTTGCAAAATATTAGAATTCATATCTAACATCATAGAATATCACATCACAGAATTCACATATGGTATGGCAAACGGGAATACCAAGCAATATTAAATAAAGGTAGGCCATGCCATTTAATCCAATAGGAATAGCTTACTGTATTTGTGAAGAAAGAAAATTTGAGGGATTTTTTTTATAGTTTCTAAAGCCATGGTGAGATCTTTTAGCTCTATCTATCTATCTGTATGTATGTATGTATGTATGCCTAATCTATCTATCTATCATCTATCTATCTATCTATCTATCTATCTATCTATCTATCTATCTATCTATTTATTGTGGAAGAACAGGATTTTTCTCTGAAACTCATTTGAAACATATCTAGACAATATTCAAACGGAAAACAGTATCATAGTTCCGTTTATGTTCGTTTCTTAGCTTTACTTTCTTATTTTCATTATTGTTTCTTTGTAAAAAGAGAATAATATATAGGCAAGAATCAGCAGTGCTAAAAAGATTCATCTTGAAAAAGCTAACACAATCGGTAGAATTATGTAAAATCATTTTGCATAGAATAATCACATAACTCCTTCAATGACAGTATGAGCATCCTTGATCATGTAAGATTCTTATGCTCATCACATGCTATTCTTTTATTATTCTTTTGTATTATTATTTTATTCTTGAAATTCTATACCAGTCTCTGAAACCTATTCTGACAATAGGTGTTTAAATTCATGAACTGGTAATTCCCACAAGTTGGAAGTCCCTTTACCCTAGATTTTTGTTTCCTATTTTCCTGCCCCATTTTCCCAGTTTTCATTTACATTTTATACCAGTACTTTAAAATAAGTTTAATAAAATAAAAATCATGAACTGTCACAATATATTTTTAATTGACATGCCTATATTTTATTTCCTTTCTTCTTGACAGCAGAGAGTATGTGCATACCCATAGCTCTTTTATTCCCCATGGGAAATCGGAGTCAGTTTTCGATGATCTAGATGACTATGCCCTATAGTTTCTTTGGTTTGCTAATCTAAGTCCAACAGGCTGTGTACACAATCACAACAGCTCTTTCGGATATATGAAGTGACACATTTGCTCCCAATCATCCTGTTATTGCTGGTATCACTTATTGAATATATAATGAGAAGGAGCAGTAAACTACTGGTCTTTTTTTCTTGGAAAATTATTTGGTTCAGATCTGAAGGGAGAAATGAGTGAAATAGCAGTAGAAAGTGGAGGATGATGGAAGGATCTAGGGACCATGAGAATGCAAAGGAGGAGCAAGACAAATGAGCTAATGGTCCAGTCCAGAATTGATTCTTGAGTCCAAGTGAAGCATTAGAAAGTAACCCAGCCCAATTAAATATACGTTTGGGTGGACTTTTATAGACTTTAATATTCTGTTTCATTACTTGGCTAGCAATATTTTTCAGAACTCAACATGGCATTTCCTGAGCCTGCCACCCTCACGAGCTTGATATTAACCTTGAGGTAAAGTTGCTCTCTTGCACTTCTACTCCACCTCCAAAATCCCTTTTGAAACAGCTGTTTCCTCCTTTCCCTCTCTAGCTACTTCCTGTGTTCTCAAAGTCTGCTGAGAGTGTCATCACAGAATCTTACAGATCTATTTTCTGTAAATAGGCTGACCTTGGGATTTTTGCAGCCCATACGTGATATGCCTAACCTGAACACCCTTGTTGTTCTTCTTTGAACATTTTTTCAATTCTTTTGATTCCATCTTAAAATGTAGTACCCAGAACTGGATATAATACTCAAAACCAGCTTTTCTATGATTGGAACACTGTTTCTGTTGATGCACCCTAATAATTATTATATATAAGTATTTGTATCCAAATTATGCTGCTCTTATTTACTTTCCATATTTTTCACCTGTACTAGCTCATATTCTATACATATACATTTAATGGTTTTATAAGAAAAAGTTGTATTTGTCTCTATTAAGTTTATTCTGTTATTCACAATCTATTCTTCTAATCCGTCAAGATCAAACTGAATGTTATTAGTCTTTTATTGTATTAATATGCTACTTAGTTCTGTGTACAATACACAGATTTGATTAGCATTACTTCTATTTCTTCGTCAAAGTCATCAGGAAAAAAAAAGATAAAGAATACAAGATTGAGATTTGCAAAATGCCACTCCAGTTCAATGACTAACCATTGATAGTTATTCTGTGAATGCAATTTTGTCATGCTAATCAGCCCACACTTAACTGCCTTGTTAATCAGAATGTACCAGGTATTAAAAAATGAGGCCACCAAGATGCATCTCAGAAGACGCATCTTCTGTGCTTCTACTTTCAGACAGGTCAGGACCACATAACTTTTCATACGAAAGGCCTCCGAGTGGTTATCTCAGAACTAGAACTAAGGGCCAGGACGAAGAACTAAGCAGGATGGAAACTAAGTTTAATTCACAATAATTATACTATAGTTGGTTAATATATTCCAAGCAAGAAGTTTTTCTCTCCTATTGTGTTAAAAATTACAGATATCCAAAGCATGAGGAGATACAATTGGCTTTAAGATATGTACGTATGTATTTAGAACAGCTGAGTAGAGAAAACTGTGAAGGAATAATCTTTAAAACATATGTAATGGAATTGTGGGTGCAGATGTAACTTAACTAAAGATCAGTAAAATGACAGGACAAATCATGACTCTTAACTGAGAGTTTGTTTTATTTTCCTCCAAAACCTAAACATATTACAAAGGAACTAAAGCTTAATTCTATTTAATATTTAGGGGAACATTTAACAAACAAATGTTTGTTTGAACAAATGTACTGTTCCTCCTACTGCTCTAAAGAAAAGATCTTAGTGGCATTCAGGGAGAAGGAGAAAATTAATTTTAACTGTATCCAAGTATCCATCCAACAGATAGACATCACAGATTCCACCCTGACGATGATTAGGTCTGGTAACAGATGTTTACCCTGTAGAATAAAACTTGCTTACTGTATGTTAAGTAACATTTCCATAATTCTAAATAATAAATATGGCAATGTAAAATTTTATTGAAGTGGTATCCATGGATTTTTTTATAGTTTTGCTACACTCTATTTTATTGCATTTGTAATTTTTTTCATTTCAGAAAAGTATGTAAAATGGGGAATGTTTATGATTCTCTCTTCAATCTGTTCCTTTCTTTAGTCCCTAGTCAAGAGCCTTCAGGTTCGTATAAGCACAGCCTCTTGCATCAGCCAGCATAGAAAAATATAAATGTTGTTGTGAAAAAATACTATAGATGTGGGTTATCAGAGAATACAACAACCATAGTCCTTAAGCTTACAGAATACATATCATCCAAAATACAAAATTAAGCAGTGTTGGCTTTTCTTTTTTAGATTTTTCTTTACTATATAGTTGAATAGTTGAGTATATTTGCAGCTGTGCTTCAAGCAGTGTTTACGCTCAGTGTAAGCAGAAGGAAAAACTTCTTTGTATAATACATAGAAAAACTAGAAATTAGGCCCCATTATCTTGGGTACCGGTATGTATAAATTACTAAAAGTATAGGAGAGAATATACCACTCAATGGACTTCTCAAAATATCTGGTTGATAACTACAGAGATAAAACTGTAAAGAGGTCATTAGTATGATTCAGCACAGCCCCCTCATAAATTTTTGGTAACATAGACGTTATCTATCTGAAGTTTTAATCAAAACCCGATAGCAGATTCAGAAAACCCTGCCTCTTAAAGAAATAAATAACTTTACAATAAGTATTTGGTTGTGATTATTTTTTTTTGTAATGGAATTAGTTAAATGATACCATATGTAAGAGCTACATTGTCAAGAAAAATGATTGCTCAGTGACAGGAGCCATCATTATCATTATTTGTATGTCACCCAGAACCATTGTTTAAATATCTTTATTACTGCTATTATTGAATAAGCATTTTGGGGGTAACTATATTTTCTGGCAATAAATTTGTTGAAGTCTACTGGGGTACATTTAAAGTGCCTTGCTTAATGTTAGCTATTGTTAGTTTAAGTTTCATTTAGTGTGAAAACAGGATAGTCCCTCTTGTAAAATTGTTCTAATACAGCACCATGTTCTGTTATTGTTCAAGTGAATTAAGGGCAATTGATATTGAAGAGACCACTGTTTCTACATCAAATTTTTTAAAATGGAATGTGTTTAGCTCCTGGACAACTAAGCCTTTTATTTACAATGGTCTATTTTAAAACCAAAAAAGTTTTCATTAGCTAGACAAGCTTTGAAGCTGTATATGATCAAAGTGGTGTTTTTCAATGGCAGCCCCAAATAATTTGTGGGAAACACCTTTTCAAGTACAGAAGAATTTGCAAGAATGCAATAATTTCTTGTAATCCAGTCTGAAAACCAGCCAAAGTGCATTATTTTGAAATCAGCTACACAGGAATATAGTGGCATCCATAATAATAGTAAACCTTAATACTTTTAAGAATGAAGACCTAATTTTTAAAATCAACACCACTGAAATATTTCATTATCTTACAGAAATCTCAATTTCTTATTTACAAAGTATAAAAATTTATTTTATTAAGGACTAATTTCACAATTCAAGAAAGTCAAGACTAAAACATATAAAAATAAAGAACAATCTGGTAAGATACAAGAGAGGGTGAATTGAATAGCTTATATTTACACAATGTCACCCAAATTTAGTAACGATATGCCAGGAGCAACAGCCAACTTTCACATTAAAAATAGAAACAGAGGTTGTTTCTTTTATGAATATATATTTTGTCTGTTTCTGATCAAATACACAAAACAATCACAACTTGCAGTAATTTTGAAAGGTTTAGTAGAAGTCATAATTTTCCATATACGGAAAGCTTCTTACAATCCTGAAGCATGCATACTTCATGATTTGTGAAGGGCCATTACTGAAACCCGAATTTTTGGTTTCACAACTCTTGAAGCATCTTTTGTTGTTTCCTATGCTTAGAATTTCAGATCTTTAGGAACCAGAGAGCCATGTGTTCAGTATAGGAGGAGGTCTCGCTTTTCTACATAATTCAACAGTAAAGCATTTTATAATATTCTGGGATTATCACAATTCCAGAAGGCTGATACCAGCCATAGAGATAGAAGAAAGATAATGATAGGAGTTTCTGTATCCCTGATTAGTAATCCAGTTGGAGCTTCCTGTATCTTCTCCTACCTGGGCAAGTGGCTGGCAGGAAGAATCTATGTTCCTTGAATAAGTTGTAATTCTTCATCAAATTCTCAGCCCTACAAAAAGGAGTTGATTAGAACAAAGCTTATATTAAAATGATTTCTAAATTAATTCCCTCATTAATCTACAGCATTTTGAAGACTAGCAAATATTGTTATATCACAAATGTCTAGCTCTGTATCCTTTCCCAGCCAAAGTATGTTTCCAATAAAAATCCAGTCACAAAAACCTATGCCAGAACATTTTTTAAAAAAAAAAACTTATTGTAGCAAACTAAAACATTTCAAACATTTAAGAACAGACCTAGACAATTTGTCCTCTGCTAGTCTCTCCCGAACACACAATTCTCGTTCTCTCTCTAGAACAAAAAGAAAAGTATGTTTATAAGATTGCAATTAACTGGGCATTTATTTGACAAAGAGACATATGACATTTCTTTATTGCAATAACACAGGTAGTCCTCAACTTACAACAGTTCATTTAGTGACTATTCAAAGTTACATCACTGAAAAAATTACTTATGACTGCTTTTCGCAGTTATAAACAGTGCAGCATCTCCGTGTTCATGTGATCAAAATTCAGACACTTCACAATTGACTCATATTTATGGCGGCTGCAATATTCTAGGGTCATGTGATCACCTTTTGCAACCTTCTAACTAGCAAAGTCAATGAGGAAGTCAGATTCACTTAACAACTGCATAAATTCACTTATCATCTGTGGCAAGTAAGGTCATAAAATGGGGCAAAATTCACTTAACTATTTCACTTAGCAACAGAAATGTTGGGCTCAATCATAAGTCAAGGACTATCTGTAATAACTTTATTCTATGAAAAAACTACACGCAATTTAAATACTTTGTGAAATCCAGATATTGGTAGAGGCAATATCTAAAGTTCAGATGTAAGCTTTGCATTGTCTTATTTATTAAAAACATATTGTCTTTGCTCAAGGCACTATGCATAGCACACTAGCCTCCAATTCTTCTATAAACAACCCTCTAAGGTACCTTGAACTGAAAGACTCAAAATCACTCAATTTTCATGGGAGAGTAGGTTTCAACCTTGTGTTATCCAACACTTAATGCATTACCTTATTAAACAGTTCAGTCATCATTTGAATCCTTAGACTACAATAATCACATTAGCATTGTGGATGTTTAGAATTTGATTGTTGTCAGAAAGTATCAGTGGACTACTTCAGAACACTAGAAGTCAAATTATAACTGTTCTGAAATGCCATGTTATTTTATTCATTGTCACTGTGTTCTGTCCTTTACTTCAAATCTCTATTTTCACTTTAGGCCTGACAAAGAATCATTTGTTCTGATGATTAAACTCATAGCAGCCAGGGAAGGAATCCCTGTAATACCATATACATTAATTCACTTACGTTCTAGTCTGTGTTCCCTTTCCTTTATAGCTTTCTCTTTCTCTTGCAGCTGTTGTTCTTTCAGTTTTAATTCATTGGTTGGTGTTCCTGAACGTCTTTCTACTTTATCCTGTTCTGATCGTCGCCCTTTCCTCTCCAAAATTTTCACTTGCTCCTCAGATACCAAATCAACTATCAATGGATTATGTAGAATTTCTTCAACTGAAGGCCGGCAATAATCCTTGAAATCAGAAAAATGCATATTTAGCTTACAGAAAAGTTCTTTTTAAAAATGTTAAAGATTACACAGGTGTAGACAGATATATACACATATATGTATACATATACATATACATACACACACACCTGGATTTAATTTCACTATTGGCACTTAGTTACATTGGCACTCACACAAATGCACTTCCTTCTCAGGAGCACCTTTTAGTGAGATAGCGCAAAGGAGTGGGGAATTAAAAGTGGGACATTAGGTCTAGAAAATTTTCCACATATAGTTCCTTTCCTTTTTTTTCAGAAGCCATCTTACCTTCAGGTTTAGCATCTTTGTGATGAGTTCATTCAGCTGTTCCGAATAGCGGTATGGAATTCGTCTGAACTTTCCTTCCCTTATCTTTTCTGCTAGCTCTTTCTGATTAAAAGCTGTAAATGGAGGTCTAGGAAAAGTGAATGGCACGCTTTTCAGCTTTAAATCTACAAAATGGTCACTATTAAACTTCTAATATTTCTAAAGAACTGTGTTGTAAAATATTAAGTCCTATTGCTTGATAGGAAGTATTCTCAAATACATGCTTAAAAACATTTGCGGTACTGTACTTACAACAATGCACATAACTCATATAGCAAACAGCCTAGAGACCAGATGTCAGATTTTTCATTATAGGACATGCGATTTATTTGCTCCTAAAATGAGATAAAATGTTATTAAAATATAAATAATTGCATGGCAATAAAATGGTAAATTAGAGGGAAAACTGTTCTAGGAAATTGATTACTTAGTAGCGTGTAGTTTGGAGAACTGTTTAGCTCAAGGTTCCCCAACCCCATGTCTGTTGGGAACTGGGCCACATAAGCAGGGGCAAGCGCGCAAAGCTCAATTTGCGCAAGTGATGAGCATGCATGTGAAACCATCCTTCCCCCCCCCCGCAACTGCCGCCACTGCCACTCCCAGTCCACAAAACCAAAAAGGTTGGGGACCACTGATTTAGCTGTAAGCAATCCTTAACAGTGGATAGCCTTCCCAACCTAGTCTTTTTCGAAATAGCACTGCCCACATAGGTTTTGTGGATAGGTCCACACAACATGCTAAGTCATAGTTTGAATAAACCACAATGCTATATGAAACAAACCAGAATAATATGGCTTTGTACACTGAGTAAACCCAGCGTATATCTTCTGGAATTATCTACCAGCATGGCTTTGCTTGCTAAGGAATCAGTTCACAGATTTTGCTATCAATACATCTGAGAGAATTCTAGATCAGGAAAGAACTATAGAATAGTAGAACTATAAGAATAAAACTTAGTAAATGATTAACTGAAGCCCTACGAATGTCAGTGGGAATGCTTCAAGTACAATCAGACGCAATGTAGATATCATTTCATGCTCCATTAATATAGTGTTGATTCAGTTTGTTAATAATTACACTGTAGAAGCATCTCCGGCACCATATTTACCCTAAACCTGGATTATACCAGCACAAAAGCAGATTTGAAATTCCAAAAAAACACTCTCTTCAGTCACTCATTACCTTTCAATTTATTATAAATTGACCATACTAAAGTAGAACCAAACTAATCTGACAAAGTTTGAAGGACACTTACCGGAGACATATAATACGGTGTACCAACGAATGTTTTTGCAAAACTGGTATCATGATGAAGTATTCTAGCCAGGCCAAAGTCACCAAGCTTCACATTTTTCTTCCCATCAAGGAAAATATTTGCCGGCTTCAAGTCTCGGTGGAGCACAGTGTGACCACCATTACTCCGCCTGTGGCACTCTTTCAGGGCCAAAGTTAATTGAGTAAGGACTCGCAGAACAAAGGCTTCATCCAGATAATGTCTTTTGAAAGAGGAAAAGGTTGTTTTAAGCACTTTTAGACTAAACTTTTTTCATTAAATCAATTCTCAAAGTGGTATACTGTAGAATGTGATTTAAGAATAAGATACTTTAGAGCAGGGGTGTCAAACTCACAACATCACGTGACGTGTCACGACATATCGTGACTTTTTTCCCATTGCTGGCAATGGGATGGGCGTGGTTTCATTATGATACATCCAGCCGGTAGGCCGGCAGTTTGACACTCCTGCTTTACAGGCTCTTTAAAGTTGAGAGACTTTTTACCTGAACAGCTTAAGTCCTGAGCCAAAAAATAAATTTTATTGTTTTGCATATAATCCTCCCACATACTCTTTTAATTGCTCCCAGAAGAAATGTAAAATTTATACTAATTCATATAAAACAAAACACTGAAAATGGGCAAAACTGGCTCTTTAATCCTAAAGGAATGCAGTGAATTTGCATTCTGAATACAGTATAAGGAATAGTTTCACAGGACTCCATTTTCTGGTGTTTACAAGCCTTTTTGAAAATTATTTTTAATAAATATTGGTTTGATTAACTTCTTGTTCTCTTGTATTCTGACTTCTAATTCTGATTTTTTCACATTTTACATTATTCATTCCTTATTTTTTTATTTGTACCAGACAAGGACAGAATAAATTCTTGTAGTTACTAATCTTCTCTAAACAGTTCAACAGGAATTCTATCTCCCCCTTCCTAATCTCTTGTAAATACTTCAGAGGCAAAGGTTTGCAAGATTTATGTAAGATAAGATACAGCAAGAATCTATTTTATTATCTAAATCTAGTTGTAAAGGAAAAAAAATCCCCAACTCTCACCCAAATTCAAGAAACAGACTTTTCTCAGTTGTAGAGATGTTTCTCTCAGAAATGTGAATACAAGCTAAATCTGACTATCTGTTTGGAATCTTCTTTGGAAAGAAAATAATTGTCTGTTGGGGAAGATCCATTTTTACCTTTTTCAACTTTCACACAAAGAGATTTCTTGGAGTCCTCTTTGCTTGAGGATCAGGACATTTGCCCCAGCATACAAAATTCTGGATTATTAACAAACTTTTATCTATTCTGTCCATACGCTATTATGTATCCTCACTGCCCCTTTTTTGGGACTGTTGTTTGAAGATTATGCTGATGATTTTCAATGTCATCTTACATTAGTTCAGATTTAAAGGAAAGATGCAAGGTCAAAAGGATTTTGATTTGTATTTTACTTTAAAACACTGAAAGACATGTTGCATAATAGAGCCAGATATCATTACTGGCTGGTATAAATAAATATATATATAAAATTTTGTAAATGTAAACTTGCATTTAAGTTTTGTTTTGCATCCTCTATTAACCTGTGTGTAAATTTAAGTCAAAGTATGTGGAGGTAGGAGCAAAGAATTGGGTAAAATACTTCAAATAGAGAACTACAGAAATAATTGCTTAACTTATAAATTATTTTATAAGCCAAAAGTTTTAGGAACCAATATTTGAATTTAAACATATCCTGCCATATTATAAAAAATAATCAGACCAAATACAAGTGCATGAATTTAAAAATAATGACACTACAAAAATATTTGTATTCTGTCATGAAAGTTGTCTCAAACTCTTGAAATTTCAGTGGTTGATTACTCTCAATATGCATAATTTAAATAAATTAGAGTACTCCCAGATGAGTCTTTTTTTGTGTGATATAAAATTAGGACTTCTCCATTCAAACAATATTGTGATGTGATCAGAATCTTCTAAGTTGCCAATCTTTCCAGCTTTGCAGACCTGGGGGAGTGGGGGGGAAAGGGATGGTTCTGCATGAGTGGTGGGCAAGCAAATGCATGCAGCTCCATTTGCGCAAGCAGGCGAGTGCACCTGCCACTTGCATAAATTGAGCTGAGTGCGCACACGTGTTCACCCACTTCCGTGCCATGGTTCCAAACGGGCCACAGTCTACTATTGGGTCGCAGATTGGGGGTTGGGGACTCCTGTTTTAAGTGGAATCTTTTTATATCTCATTTTTCCATGGACTTAATTTTAATCTCGACAGAGCTGCTTTCTAATAGTCATTGGAGAAGGAGGGCTGCACAGGAATTCAACACTTATTGTTAAATAACTTTAATTAGCTATTTTAATTTTGGTTATTATAAACCACTGAAGAGTTGCAAAAAAAAGATACAAGGAAGATATCAGTAAACAATATAACTCAGTCTTAAGTACAGGTAGTCCTTGTTTTACAACAGTTCATTTAATGACCATTCAAAGTTACAATGGCATTAAAAAATAATCTTATTCATATTTACAACCGTTGCAGCATGCCTGTGGTCATGTGATCAAAATTCAGCTGCTTTGCAACTGACTCATATTTATGATGGTTGCAATGTCCCAAGGTCATATGACCTTCTGACAAGCAAAGTCAATGGGGAGGCCAGATTCACTTTACAACCGTGTTACCAACTTAACTACAGTGATTCACTTAACAACTGTGTCAGGAAAGGTCATTAAATGGGGCAAAATTCACTTGAATGTCTCACTTAGCAACACAAATTTTGGGCTCAATTGTGGTCATAAGTCAAGGACTAACTGTATATATGCTACAATAAGAAGGGTTAGAAAGACGTCTGATATGCAGAAGGGCTCTAAATGACAATGATGATTAATTCCAACATACATTCTAGAACCAACATAACATTCCAAATAATCCAGAGTTTTTACGTGCCTTTCTTTTGTACATTTTGCAATTAACGTAGCCAAGTCTCCACCTTCACAATATTCCATCAAAATATAAAGTGTCGTATTTGTCCTGTCAATTATACGATCATAATAACGAACAATATTTGGATGTTTCAATTCACGAAGTAAGTTCACTTCAGAAACAAGCATTTGTTTTTCAGATTCTGTCATAGATCCATAGTCCAGCTCTTTCCAGACTAAAACCTGAAAGAAGACAAATAAGCCATTTCTAAACTATGAAAATATATATTTTAAAAAATGATTAAATAGCACAGTCATTTGGAGTGAAGCCCAGTAACTAAAAAAAAAAATTAAGCCAAGAATTAGGAAACTGTATCTCATGCCTCACTTGAAACGAACATCCTAACCCTCCATTTTTATAATATCGAGAGATATTTGGTATTGGTATTTTAGGAGTACAATCCAGGCTTTCCCTCATAAAGAGTCTTGCCTTGTTAAATATAGGAATATACTGCCTCTGGTAGGAGGCTGTAAATTCTGTCAGTTCTAATCAGGAATAAGGATAACAAACACTTTTATGCCATAATGATCCAAGGAGAAGCAGATAGCAAGGCCTTCCACTATATCCCACTGAAGCTATGTAATTAAGGAGAACAATAGACCTTAGTAAGGGTTTAAAAACATATAATTTCCCAAACTAGTCACAAATATCCTAAGCCTGTTTGTGCCACAAACATCCAAGTAGAAACAAAGCATCCTAAACGGAGTGAGATTTCAAAGCAACATTTCTTAAACTATACTCCCCAAAACCCATGCTTTCTGAACAATTTAGGATAACCCCAAGAACCAATAGGTTTTGTGGTTTTCAGTCTGCTCAGTTTCACTCACCAAGCAGATATTCTTGTCAATGAACAAAGAGACCTTAGCAGATCTATCCTCAAATATCACATTGAACAACTGGAGGGGGAGATCAGTAAAAGACTATTTGGGTGAAAATTCACAAATAAAAATGAAGCTTTTAAGTAAACAGGTCCATAATACCCACAACCACACTATTAACTTTTAGGAAGGTTGTAAAAGCCATCCTATTCCTAAGAGAATCAGGCGGGTAAGGGGTACAATGGATGACCTTTTAAAACATGATCATATGATTTAGTTTATTTCTGTATTGTTGATTTCACCAGATTTACTGCTTTATATATAACCATAACCATCCAAATATAGAATAACTAACATTCCATAAAAACCCTCACATAGCAATGACTTCCCGACAGCATCTTTATACTGCTTAAACTCTTGTCATTACCTTTAAGTGGGCAAAACAGTGTATGTAGGGTAGCAATTTTTGAACCAAGGTACCTCAAATAGGCTAATTTAAAGAATGCATTCAAAATCCAGATCCCATGACTCCCAAGAGAATGACATTTGGGGAAGTTGTGGCTGCCTCAATGGTAGTGGCTACTGCTACGATCAGGTTCCCACTAGGATACTCAATGGAAAAGCCAGCAGGAAATCAGAAATCATTCCTGCTCCTACTGCTTTATCTGTCTTTGGCCACTCTTGTTTCTCTGCTTACATAAATAATTATCTCCAAACCCATAACACAACAGGGTATTGGTTGTCTATTGAAATAGATGCACTAAATAGATTTACTAAATAATTTTATATGGCTGCCCAACTCACACTCCAGGAGTGTACAACATTAAAGACCTACATCTAGATTGTAAATATTTTAAATGTCTTCTGAAAGGCCATCAGATTTATTTTGTTTTAATGTGTTTATTGCAGAATTACTAAGGCAAACCTTGCTAGTCACAAGACCATATTCCTATTATATAAAACATGTAGGCTGTCCAGCAGTAAAATCCAATTTTTAAGTATGGCCATGGCCAGACTAATATGGGAAATATTTTCTTAGCACACATATCCTGGCCCATTAAAACCTCAAAAAATCCAATTTAATTGTAATTGTCAAAGGAACGCTATGGGTACATTTAAGGATAGCTTCTGGAAGTGGCTTTAGCACTTCAGAACATGTATCCCAGGCCAAAAGCATTAGAACCCAGAATTCATGTTGATTGAATGTGATTTTAAAAAAACCCACCTACCTATACATCACCATATTGTTAATTAAAATATAAAGCAAATTCAACTTCCAGAAAAATTTTGGGAGTTGTTCTTCTCTTTGTGCAAGGCCAACTTCAAAACTGCTTCACTTTAGGAGTTGCAAGGTGTTGTCAGGCTTCCAGGTGAGCAACTAAAACCACCTGCGGACTAGCTAGCGAGGTAGCGTTTCTGGCTGTCTCAACCTCTCCTCAAATGGCTGCTGGAGTTAATACATTGAATCACAAGCTAGCCAATTACATTTTAGCCTAGAATAATGTGTGAACTGAAAACCTATGCCGTAGCTTCGCATATCGTGCAGTTCTGCAACCGCACCGTACTTAAGGTAACCACAAGCGCAGAGCCCGACGCCCGCCTCTCAAGGAGTCTCCAGGCTTCAGGGAGAACGGACATGGGATCCTTGCGCCGTGCAACGGATTGCGAGGACTGACCTTCCCCGCGCAGGAGGGGCGGAAGAAGAGGCTCCGCGGAGCTTAGGTGCACCCGGCGTGCGGGCCAGCAACGCCAAGTGCCAGGGGACCGTTGCCCGAGGGCATCTCCGCTCACCTTGCCGTCCGCCCTCCGCCGCACCTTCTGGCATCTGCCGTATGAACCGGCACCGATGGTGAGGAGTACTTCGTAATCCTCGGGGCGGCTCGGCATCCTCGCCGCCTCCAATATTCGACAGACCCCTTAAACAGTGAACACGCCGTTTCGCCACGGAAGCTGTTTAAAACGCGCCGCGCCTGCAGCCGATTGGTCTGGCTTGGCGGCTCCGCCCAAATCTCACCGTCCGGTTTTCGATTGGCTCCTGTGACTACGTGCTGGACGCGCCGCGCAACGGTTGCTTCTGCAGTTGCTAGGCGACCACAATTAACGGCGGTTTAGGGCAGCGCGAGAAACAGGTAGAGATCGTTCGGATTGGCTCTCCGCGCCCCGCCTCTCTCTTAACCTGATGCTTTGATGGTGGTCTGCCTTCCGAAAAGCATCCTAAGGTGCCTGTCGGGAACCAGGTTTCTTATTTCAAACAGCCTATCGTTGCTTTCATTTCCGTATTTCAATTCCTTGTATTTCCTAATCATTTGCCCTCTAAAGGTTACACGGGCAGAAAAGTTAGTTTGCTCTCTTTCATAAACTTAAGATTGGATTGTAAACGGCTAATCTTAAGTCTAATCCTTTATACGTGTATTCAAAAATAAACCTTACAGTATTTATCTTTTTCATCTACATTTGGAGCAAAGCTCCAGTTCCATAAAATAAAGTCCATAAATATACTACTCCATAAGAAAATATCCAATTTCACAACGTAGAAACCAATGGTGAACTAGCAGCAAACACTGTACGCTATGGAGGGGATTATAGTCATCAAGAATTGCTAGCAAAATGTTTAACAACAGCTACAAAACAAACAGCATAAATGGTCACTTTTTAGGAAGCAGATAAAGATTTACCATCAGAGAGCAAGGGCATTCGGAGATGTCCATGAAATGGGTTCTGGTAATAGAGTTTGTTTGTTTGCTTATTAGAATTTTATCCTGTCTTTATTAACTTATAAGTAACTCAATATTCTGGAAAACTGCAGAATGGTGTTATTCCACTAGAACAGGGATGTCAAGCTCAATTTCATTGAGGGCCACATCAGGGGGCCGGGTGGGTATGGCCAGGGTGGGCGTGGCCTACTGGGTGGGCGTGGCTAGAGTGCGTATGGCCTACTGGGTGGGCATGGCCAGCTCTACATCGTTCACATCAAGGCTGCCTATGGGGCCCTGGGCAGGAGTGGGACAGATCTGAGGGTCTCTGGCAGAAGGAGGGTCTCTGGGCCAGGGCCAAGGCAGTGGGGGTCGTTCCCTCACTGTTTCCAGGATGGCTTTGTGGGCCACATGAAACCACTTCCTGGGCCGGATCTGGCCCCCGGGCCTTGTGTTTGACATGTCTGCACTAGAACACAATGTGGATTCTTGTGTTCCAGAAGTAGAATGAGCCAAAGGAGGTCTTTATTTGAAGCTTTAATTATGAGTCATTCTGCATTTAAATGGGTTGAGCAAAAATATTTGCATTGAGGCTTCTTTCAAACTCTCAAAGAGAAAAATCTCAATTTAATGGAGATTTGTTTAATTTTCACAATATATATGGCCATTTTGTCAGACTCTGAGCAATTTTGCACCACAGCCTAAGCTGCTTGTCTCCTGTGCTGTTCCCATCTGTTCTTTAAGCTCACGTCACAAATTCCATACCAGATTGCAGTGAGTTGGCAACATGGCCCCCCTGAGGCTCAATCACTATTGCCACTGCAAGACCTAACTGGTCATTCTCCTGCTTCTTGCTCTTCTCATCTATATAAGGAAGGCAGCTTTCACTGGCTGACTCCTTGTGGAGTGGGGACTAGACTAGATGGACAGATTTAACTTAGAGAGAAAGAAAGCGGCATAGATATATTGAGATATGATATTCTCATAAGACATTTTGTGAGATATGATATTCATACATATGTTCATATTTATTTAGACCAAAATTTATTTTGAGTTGCAATGTCCTTTCAGTTCCTCAGTCAGGCTGCTAATGCATTCATGTTTCTACTTAGGAATGAAGAATATATAAAGAAGAATCAAAATCCGATTTCATTCTTGCCATTGAACTTCATATCTGAACTTTTGCTCTGCATGCTATAATTTCATTATTTTGACATAGCCTGTCTGTACTGACTGCAGGAACAGACTGGGTCAGTAAAATGCCAGATTTCTTTTTTAAAAATACAATATTAAAAGAAGTTTTAATAACAGTTAATTTTATACTGGTCTTTGATATATAAGATGGTTTCCATTCTCATTCATCATTTTATTAATTGTACTGGGAATTATAGAATGATAGAAGCAGTGTACATTGGTATCACACTAAATTAAATGTCTGTGAGTGTGCACATAACTACAAATATCCTAGAAAATCAAAGCAATTGCAAAGTGACATTTGCAAAAGGCAAACTAGTAAAATTTTAATGCAGCAACTTTGATTTTAAATATCTTGCAGCCGAGATAATCAAACATGACCTCTTTCAAACTTGATAATTTGAAAAATAATTGAAGTGAACCTTTTAGAGTATATACTAAATGCACTGAATATTCCACTAGATGGCACTACTTTATCACTTCTAATATTCCTCAGTTTAAAAAAAATCTTTGTACAACCTTACAGTTGTTCTGTAACTTACAGCACATTTTATTAGATGTGTTGTGTTGTCCTCAGTTGGCTCTGTGTGTGTGTGTGTGTGTGTGTGTGCATGTGTGTGTGCATGTGTGTGTAAATGAAAAGGGGATGAAATACAAGAATAAAAGATGATTTGTGCCTTTTTTACATAAAAGGCAATTAATACCATCTTTTAAAATCTTTGAACAGTCTGCTGGTACAGGTACAGTCCACAAGCGGGATAGAGCCAATTTAATATAATTACATGTATTTAATAATGTTTCTGTTTTGTCCTTAATCTAAAATTTACAATTTGGAGATGCTATGAGGCTGAACCCAATTTTTTGGGGGGGGAAGGTACACATGTGACTTCTGGCTACAGCTTGGACAATCTTGGAATGTATAATAAGGGCCCAAGGCACACTCACAATAGAAGCCATTGGTCTTTCCAACTACATTCTGCTATTTAGCTTTTTAAATACCCCTACCTAGCACAACATTGCTGGAAGGAAAGCAGCATCCTCGGCAATTAGTGTTGTTATAAATTGTTGTATTCCATCTGTTTCGCTTTTGAACTCATATATGAAACTACTTGGAAATGTATCTGTGCACATGCAGTATCTATCAGGCAGGTAATGCTTGTAGCCCACAAACATTGTTTCACAGCAATCCAAAACAGATTTACTTAAAAGACCTATTATATAGCCAGCTATTTTTCTTTGTTCTGAGTATGTAATAAGGCTGCTGAGAGATTATAGGAAGCAGTATGGGGACTGTTTTTATCGCAAGAAGGGCAACAGAAATGTAGAGCCTGTCCTGGAGGACTCCTGCTATGGCAGCAAAAAAACCTCTTTTGCTATAATGTCTCCAACAGAAATGTAAACTCACATCCACTAAATCCAGAGATGCCTGATTTTATTGATATCCTACCAAAAGATCCCTCCCAAAAAAAGCGAGGATAGGATAGGATAGGATAGGATAGGATAGGATAGGATAGGATAGGATAGGATAGGATAGGATAGGATAGGATAGGATAATCACACAATCACCTTTTTTTGTTCAGGCTAAAGCAATTGGCCAGTATTTGTTCACTTAGGGATTGCTATATGCAAGCAAATATCCCCCTAACTGGCTTGAGGATACTTCGCTAGCCTTTCTTCAAGGACATATCCAAGAGTGTAATAGATATAATTTGTAATACTTAATACTTATGTTGCCATTTCTGATCATCCTTACTGGACTTTGCCTTAATAGGAAGGGATGGGTTTATAGAAACTGGGAGACAGTATGGAATGAAGAGATCTTTGATTTGATTTTAAGAGAAAGTGATAAATTCTGTATGTTGATTGTACTTCTTTTTTCTTTCTGCACTTTATATTTTGTTTGCTTTAATGTATCTATTTTATAGTTGTATGAATTGTTCTTCTATAACAAAATTATTTTAAAAAGAGACATGTCCATATGTCCATCTCTTCCTCTCATACCCAGCCAGCTAACTTTTGTTATCTTATCCAGTGTGCAGATAATTCACAGATGTGCATTCCATTTTCTCCCAACAGAAACTTAATATATAGTACTTTGGTGGCAACTGAGCTGACTATTGCCAAAGGGTGGAATCTGTCCAGCTCCTACTGACTGTTGGGCCCCTCCCCTCCAGCTGTCTTCAATGGATTGTAGCTGTCTCCCAGGTTCTCTTTTAAATCAGTGTTGCTCTCCATGTGATCTCTGAACTGATACTTTCCCTTCCTTTGCATGACAGGCATGATGGCTGGTTGTGCTAGGTTTTCCCCTCTCAAATCTGTATACAAGGAATCTGGGAAAGTGCAACAGATCCCCCATGCAGCGTGCTGAAATGACTGCTCTGCAGCAGATTGTCATGTTTGCCAACCCCCCTATGTGAGCAGCTGACATACCTTCAAAATGGACAGAGCAAGAAAAATTGCAAGCAAAGAACAAGGACAGGTAAAGACAACTCGAAAAGAAAAGCCAAAAAAGTCTGAGAAGATTTCAACAATGGAAGTGAAAAATGCATCCAGCAGAAATGCTCAAACTAAAAGCATCAAGTATGGCAGAGAATGAAGAGCTGTAAATGGTTAAGAAACCAAAGTAGAGACAAATACTGCTCAGAGTCACTTCTCAGAGTGAGATGGGCAGCATATAAATTCAATAAATAAATTGCTCTGTCAAAACTCCACTCTATCCTTGTCCAAGCCCCAGTCCATGTTACGAGGAGAAGTTGGTAGAAAGTTTTCTTGATGACAAGGAAATCACTCAATAACCTTCATATCATTATCAATCACTGGTCTTATTACTGAAGAAATGTAGAGACTGGCAAATTGGCCAGCATGCACTTAGGTAATCTCATAGCTTGGAGGGAAGCCCATCAAGCCATTGTCTGCATATGCCTATTATGTATTAATCCTCAGGCCACAATCCAATTGAAACTGCCGTCGTTTTCTATAGCAGTTGTTAAATCGCAGGTCGCAAGGAAGACGAGACAGCTGGGGGGGTAGATGTAGCAGACCTTTATTCAGCTGGGTGGATTTTGGCTTGGGACAAAGGGTTTACCTGGCATGCTTTATACCTGCCCAGGTGAATGCCAGCCAATGGATTCAAACCTGGGCTTCCCGCCACTGCAGGTAACCAATCTCTTTAAACCCCGGCTTCCCGCTGGTACGGTTATAGCCCGGAGCTGTCAAACCTGTTTGAACCAGGCTTTCCCGCCACTTGCGGTTATAGCCTGGAGCTGTCCAGCTCCGCGCCTCCTGCTGTTCTGCTGGCTCGTGTATGTTAGCTGCATACACTACAGCAGTAAAATTGCCGTTAAATGTATTTCATACAAAAGCTTCACAGTTTACAGCTGAATGACTCTTTGTGTTTTCATGATTTCATTTTTTCAGTTAAAAATATCCACATTTCTGCTGTTTTTTTGGTCGTGCTAATTTTTATTGCATATTTGTGCTACCTAAACATGATCAAATTACCGTTAATGTAAAATACAGTGAGAAACACAAGATTATTTTAAAATAGACTGTTGTTTGCAGAAAATAAAAATTAGGTATCCTGTTTGCTCTTAAACTCATTGTGTCAGTTTCCAGATAAGAAATATTTATTGGAAGGGAAGATATGTGCTAGTGACTGTATAACAACTATCCGTGGGTAGACATCAAACCTGCTCTTTCTTCTTTATCCTTCCTGCCTGTGCTCCCTTTGCCTACAGCTTTCTCAGAAACAGTTTGAAAATATTTGTGCAATTTAGCTTTGAATCCTTAATGGTACAATCTGATATGTTTCCAAATGCACAGCTCATGTGCTTTTTTTCTTTCAATTCTCACTGATTCCCCCTTGGTTTTCCTGATAGCATTGCTCTGGCGTTTAGGTGGGGCAGCTTTTTGTTTGTTTTACTTCTTTTGTGGATAAATAGCTCTTTCATCATTATTACTGATTTTTATTAGATCCTAATCTGTGTGCTGCCTCTTTGGTTAAAGCCAGTGGTGCATGAATATTTCAAATAAATATAACTATAAAAATAGCAATTGCAACTTTAATTAAATATTTTGTAACATGGGAAACTACTAGGACAAGGTGACTGCAATGCTGGATTCACTTACTAGGGAGGATGTTCTATTGAACATTGAAGATTTGCATTATGAACAGCCATGCACAGAATTGTGCCATTTGGGATTTCAGTTTATTGATTATAGTTACGTGTTTCTAAATGTATTTGTCTGGAACTAAGCTTTTGTTTATGCTTAGCTGATGATAGTTATTGGCATCAGTGAAAAGCTTGTAGACCTGTTTTTAGAGTGTTGTTCATAAAAATCACTGTGTGATTTCAGGCAAAAACTATCCTGGCTGGAGTCTAAATGCTAGAGAAGAAATTCTAAATAAGCTTTTCAAGAAATAGAAGAATTTTCTCCAAAAAGATTTTTAAAGATGCCAAACATTCATTAAAAATAATTGCACAGAAGATGGCCAGAACAAATGTTCTGGCCTTAATTGCTGCTTAGCTAAAAATAGTCTTCTTTCAAATTTCACAATGACAAGAAAAGGAAACACAAAGTTCATGTTGTCTTTGCACGCATTACAAGCAATGAATGTTTCTAAAAAATCTTGCTTACTGTTCTTGCAGATAGATAGCCAAAAATAAAGAATGAACCATCAGCAGTATTTTGTAGTGACTTTATAGTAAGGATTCGCTTGCATTATTAGTGTCATAAATAAGAAGTGCAAATATTATTTGGAACAAACCTGAGAGCAGTTAGCAGGCAGATATAACTCTAATTTTCTATTTTAAATATGCTGATTTCAAATTTCTTTCTCCATGAAATATTATTCCTGTAAGGTAATCCTCAAAAGGAAGACCCATTGAATTGAAAATACTGAATGGAATCCTATCATTGTTGCCCAGTATTCTGCTTATGATTCATTCATCCACTTACAGCACATGAACAGGATGCTATTACCCAATTATCACTGCCTTGAATTTTCCCTTCACCATTTCTCAGAATCAGGAAGTCCTACTTCTTCTTAAAACTGAAAGGGACGTGATATCCCTGTATCCATTACCCTGTTGTTGCTTTTACAGGACAAGGTTTTTGCCATGCCTATTTCAGTGATAACTGAAAGTTCAATGAGAAGAAATAACAAGATCATAAACTATTTTATGAGAGTGTGCTCAGCTTCATATAACATGATCCACAGAACCTGGGGCACATGAACTGGTATGAACAGAACATATCAATAGAGTGCATTTCTCTTAGGTATGTGGTAAGCTAACTGTACTTTGGCTTTAGAATAGAAAAGCAAGGTTGTATAGTGATAGCAATCATCTGTTTGGAAGTGGTACTTTTCCTTAGGGAGTATATACCGTATTGCAATATTATTTATTCATGAGACTGATTTCACTGCCCATTTTATCTATATTAACCCTGGGTGTCTGACAGCAAAATTACTACCAATAATCAATAACAGCAAAAGATGAAACATAAATATACAACATGTTAAAGGACATATAGAGCTGTCCTTTATAATAAAGGATGTCTGTTCATTGTTGTTATACTTTACTATATTCTGTATCAGGGTTTTCTAAACTTAGCAGCTTGATGATGTGTGGACTTCAACACTCTGCAGTTTCTGGGGGTTGAAGTCCACATACTGTATTTTCAAGCTGACAAAACTGAGGAATACTGTACTATATTCTGTTGCAATTCTAAGTTTACTGGTGGCTACAGAGCACCAGAATTTCCTCTCCTCTCCTCCCAGATTGGTGTAAAATTGCTGCTTTATTGATAATTCTGCCATACTGACACTGAGGAAAAGGCTCAAATAGGAGGGAAAGAAGGCAGCATACGTGCCTGGAATTTTGTCAAGGAGCCTGCTTTTCCACAGTGTTTAGAGAGAAACTGTAAAATTTTAATTTCTTTGCACATGGCACATAACACCCCATACAAAAAAAGTCTGGATGGAGGATGTTGCAGTATCTGGAGACAGCAGAATAGAAGAGAAAGAACTGAAGAAAATCATAAAATACAAAGACCTACAAATAGAAGTAGAACAGTTATGGTAAAAGAAAGCAAAATAATACAACTACTAATAAGCATCATGGATGCAATTCCAAAATATTTGGAACACCATTCGAGCAACATTTGCATCAACAATATTTATTTATTTTTATTTATTTTAATCCCATTTACCGGTATATCTCGCCCTTTTCCGAAGACTCAGGGCGGCTTACAATTTAAGCACAAACCAATGTGCTTAGCAATATCACCATCAATTATTCAAAAAACAACTTTTCTTGGAACAGCTTATATCCTATGATATGTTTACAACATCAAACAACAGCATCTGCCTATCCCAGGTCATAACAATATGCAGGGCTTCCGGTTTTGACATCATGGTAATACAGACGCAGGAAGACAGGGCTCCATCTTTTCTGTTTGATTTCGCCCTGCTGGGAGACCCTGGAAAGGGTCAAAGGTTGCCCCGTAGAAGCAGCAAGCAAGGAAGGGACCCTCATTTGATCTAAGGAAGCCCTCCAAACTGGCAGGGGAAAGACTGGCCACATTCGTGTAGCCAGTCCAAAGCTGCTGACAGCGGAAGACAACAAGCACTATCAAGCAATCTTATAGTAACGTAGATGAAACTGGGTGAGACCTGATCCTCTCTTTATGATTTTAAGACCTCTTCCTGAAATTCTGCCCAAAGCACGCTCCCCGATGAGATAGGGAAAGGGAATTTCCACCCCATTCCCTGAAAAATGGCATTGATGACATTAGATAAGACTTTGGCTGGCCTTGGAAGCTTTTACTATTGAGAATTGCAGCTGAGAAAAAAGGAACAGACTTGGGGGCTGCTTATCTGTGTGGCAGAGATCATAATATTACTCTAAACTTGGCCTGCCTAAATTATGAACACAAATACTGACTTTCAGAACTGTATTGTGGAACTATTTTCCTGTAGAAGAAACATATGGAACACTTTGGATTATAAATCTTGATTATTAAACAACCTTTAATGGTTCTTTTTTCTTCCTGGACAGAAAGGATATATTTCTCATTGGACAGAAAAATTAGAATTTTACTTATATCTGCTTAGGGGAAGTTTAGGAACAGCTAGTTGGTTGGATAAATTTATAAAAGCTACTTACAAAAAATAAAATGGATGTTTCATACTTAGCTCTAAATAGTAAAAAACACCATCCTTAACATCTGTCCCCAGTAGCCTCAGTTTGCCATATCACCAAGAAAATACTGATGAACCACAGAAAGAAATTCTCTTCATGTTGAAATTAATACAAGAAACAATTGCTTTAGCCAGTGATCAGGTTAAAAATAACACAAAGGAGATAAAAGAACAAGTTTCTAATTTAAATCTACAAACTCAGAAAATAACTACAGAGAAGGAACCAGCAATCCAGAAAATAGAAGGAAAACTAGAGAATGCTGACACAAACACTGACGATCTAAAGGAAGAAACTAACAACCAGACTCAGGTAAATTAAAACTTAGAAGACACAACAATAATATTGAAACGGAGAAGATATTTTACAAAGCAAGGTTTCAGAACTTACTAGAGGATAAGGAAGGAGAGCTGATGGAATGGAAGATAAAGCCGTTAACAGCACTGTGGGGAACTGGAGAAGGAGGAAGTCTGTTTAATGAATATCAATGGGCTAGTTCTTCCAAAAATACTTAAATTGTTTCTCTTGTTTCAAATAATATATACAAAAATAGAGGAAGAATTATTTGATGATCCAAATACACTGACTTGGAAAGTTAATTGACAAAGGAAGAAAGCTAGAGTAAGATTCAAGGAAACAGAAGCTTTAGAGGGGATGCTATATTACTAATCAGATGTTTGAATATGGTTAAGAATAGATTGTTAGAAATAGAAGTATTATTATAACTAGATAAATAGGATTTGTAAACAGAATATCATATCTTGGTATGAAAAGGGAAATAAGAATATGTTAAGAACTTTGAATAAAGGAAGCTTTTGATTATCTAAATATAACTTGTTCTGAAATTATAAATGATTTTTAATTACCCTGTAAACCGCCCTGAGTCCTTCGGGAAAGGGCGGTATATAAATGTAATAAAATAAATAAATAAATAAATAAATAGATTGGGATACTTTGAACATGGATGGGAAATTAAAATTGAAAAAAAGCAAAAATAAGATATGGACTAAATAAATGGAAATTGAGTGCAAATACAATTAAGATATGCTTTGGTTAGAAAAGATATTCTAAACTGATATTATTGACACTTAGAAAAATGTAAGATACAAGAGATAAGATAAGATAACCTTTATTGTCATTTTTTTTACTGTGGGCACAATGGCACACATCAAAAATGAAATTTAATTGCCCGCTCTCAGAGTGAAACACATACGGTACATGACACACACCTAACCATACTCTATACAACATACGTATAGACCCACACCCCTACATTACATAACAAATATTAAATACTGCCCATCTTGAATATATAACTGAAGGAACAAGCTTGACAGTTCACAAGGTTAATGCTGTATGGAATGAAACTATGGCTGAATCTGGATGTTCTGCTACAGATACCTCCTCCCAGAAGGTAATAAGAAAAACAGGTCGTGAAGAGGATGTGTAGTGTCCCAGATAATCTTACGGACCCTGCTGTTGATATGCAATTGCATATGTTGATATGCAATTGTATGTTTACTAACAACAATAACAACTGTATTTGCTTAGTGTGGAAAAATGGTTATTACCAGAAGAAGGGAGGATGTACTGGAGGGAGTAATATCGGACTTAGTTTGAAGAAGCTTACATGTACCGCGGAATCACTAATGGACTCAGTCATCATGTTGTCTATTGGGCACTTGATTGTGAAAATAGAAAATTAATAAAACATTTATAATAAAAAACAATATGCAGAAGAACAGCACTGTTGTAAATAATAAAGATACCTAACCATTCAACGACAGCAAATAATGTGCTATAGTTGTCCCCGCCTCCAGTCAGTCTCTTAAGGCCTTCTGGAAGCTTCATATGTCTCCAAAAGGCCACAAGATCACCAAATCCAAGAAACATTTTGGAATACCCATTGGAATATTTGGGTTAAAATTATCACATTTCATATTAGCATTTTATATGTGTTGATGAGGTTTTGGTTACTGAACTTCACTGATTAGCTGATTGGATTGATGCTTATACTGATTGCATGTGTCTCCTCATTGATCAACACTGTCCCTCAATCACAGGTTGGGAGCCACTGGCAATAATGAGCAAGATCAAATATTCATATTTGTGATGAATCACTTAAAGTCATGTAGTAATCTCAGCTATACTGCATGTAGACAGTTTTAAATTATATCGGAACTTTGCATTCAGAGAATTCTAGCTTCCTATCCTACATGGAGGTCTATCAACATGCCAAAGGAGGAGTCAAAAGGAGCTTTCTGGCCCTTTATCTTCCCACCCCTACAATGTTGCAATACTTAAGTGAAGCATCCCTTTTCTGTTTGTTTAGGACAGTTATGCATAACATGTGACCCATTAGTTTAGCCATAACTTTCAAACAAAATATTACGATCTGCCATGTATTTGACAGTCTTCCCCTAGCTTTCTTTATTTCTAAGCAAGTAACAAAAACAGATTTCTTGAGTTCCTGCTAGGCACAGCTGGTGGGCCTGCATCCAGATGGGTCAATTTGTTCAGGCTTAGTTTGATAGTGAATTGTAAATTTCCTGTAAAAATGAAATGAAAGGAACAGACTGAGGATATTTCATTATATCAAATTTAGATGGGTGACAACATGACTCAGACATCTGACACTGTCGCCCAGGGACTTTGCTAAAGCAAAATCAGCATCATGCAGGCTAGTTGTCTCAAGAGATGCAGGTAGCAGTAAGGAGTGATCAGGAGGCATTTGGCCTCTGTGTCTGCTCCAGTATTGAGAAAAAGACATTATACCTGCCTGGATAGAAGTCTTTTGCATCTGGAATTAGGCAGTGGTCATAATATTTTGCTGCATAAGAGTGTCCATTCTGGATACATGACTTCATAATACTGCCATTGATAAAATGGAAAGATGCAGAAAGAAGCTACAAATTTTTTTTAAATATATTTCTCCCTCCCTCCCGACAACTTTTCCAATAAATGTGAACTGTCTTCTGTTATCTTAGATCATGATATGTACATTTCTTTTCTTCTTTTTTGTGACAGTAAGCACATACGGTTTACAGCTGAACAGCAGAGTTATGCTGAGGTCTCTGAGAGTTCCATAAAACAGGCCAAATCAATGTTCAGCTAAAAAACCATCACTTCTGAAAAATAAGGCTACTCTGTTTAAAAGACCTTTGAGAAGTCTGCTCTACAGTTATGTTGTTGAGCAGATAAAGTATCTGAATAATGGCTTTGTCACATTTGAATTTGGCCTTTAAGTTATATTTAGGGATAGGCCAGACTGAGACAAATATTTACAAGTTGTCTTGTGTGTTCGGTATTTAGGTCTCTGGATGGAATGACCATTGGGTCAATGTATTTTTTTTACTTCTGAAAAAGACAACCAAACTAATCACCTGGTTAGTAAATATCAACAAAAAACAACCAGATAGATAGTTCTCTCTGACTTATGAACAACGGAAGGCACAAAAACAGGCACAATTAATCTACGTGCTCTCTAGGCTATGGAACAAAATGTAACCATGATATAAAATCATTATGGGGAAGAGCAGGAAAAAGAAATCAGATTAATCAGGAGAATCAGCTGATGCCTACCCACTGAATGCTGTGTACTGTGTACGCCCTTGCAAATTGGACAGCAGAAATACAGAAATGGGGAGAATATACTGGTTTGAGATGACTTTGAGAAAGATTTGTTCTGATCGCTCTTAAAATTGAAAGATGGAAAATACTATTTCATATAGAGAAGATGGCAAGATAGAGCTGTTATTGATGCTTGTAGAAATGTCAATAGTCAAATTCTGTTCCATTCACTACTTGGCCTAAGGCGACCCAAGAAATGGGATGGCAGGAGACTGTGAAAAATAGGCAAACAAAAACAGAAGTGGCCTCATATAATATAAATACATTTATTAAAATATTTATGACTTGCTTTTTGACCTGTCTTCTATTCAAGACACATTAAAATTAAAATAAATGAACTAATCTAAAATCAGTTGGCACCTATTAAAATAAATGCTATTAAATTATATATATATATATATATATATATATATATATATATATATATATATATATATATATATATATATATATGTGTGTGTGTGTGTGTGTGTGTGTGTGTGTGTGTGTGTGTGTGTGTGTGTGTAGATATAGATAGATGATAGATAGATAGATAGATAGATAGATAGATAGATAGATAGATAGATAGATAGATATAGACAGGGACTGCAGCCAAGAAATTAAAAGACATTTGCTCCTGGGGAGGAAAGCTATGGCAAATCTAGACAGCACACTAAAAAGCAGAGACATCACCCTGCCAACAAAAGTGCGTATAGTCAAGGCTATGGTCTTCCCAGTTGCAATGTATGGCTGTGAAAGTTGGACCACAAGAAAGGCTGAGCACCAAAGAATTGAAGCCTTTGAACTATGGTGCTGGAGAAGACTCCTGCGAGTCCCTTGGACTGCAAGGCAATCAAACTGGTCAGTCCTAGAGGAGATCAACCCTGACTGCTCTTTAGAAGACCAGATCCTGAAGCTAAAACTCAAATACTTTGGCCACCTAATGAGAAGGAAGGACTCACTGGAGAAGAGCCTAATGCTGGGAAAGGTTGAGGGCAAGAGAAGAAGGAGACGACAGAAAATGAGGTGGCTGGATGGAGTCACTGAAGCAGTAGGCATCAGCCTAAATGGACTCCAGAAGATGGTAGAGGACAGGAAGGCCTGGAGGAACATTGTCCATGGGGTCGTGATGGGTCGGACACAACTTCACAACTAACAACAACAACATATATAGATATAGGTATATATAGACAGATATAGATATAGATAGATATTTTAGTCTAATTAAAGAGATATAGATATTAGATAGATATAGATATAGATTATAGACATAGAAAGATAGATAGATGATGATAGATAGATAGATAGATAGATAGATAGATAGATAGATAGATAGATGATAGATAGATAGATAGATAGATAGATAGATAGATAGATAGAAAGATAGATAATGATATATTATATTTAATATATTAACATCAGCTGGATGCATCATGCCGAAACCACGCTTACATCATTGCCAGGGCACAACATCACATGACATCACAAGTTTGACATGCGTGTTATAAGCTATTAAGGTAAAGGTAAAGGTTCCCCCGCACATGCGTGCTAGTCGTTTCCGACTCTAGGGGCCGGTGCTCATCTCTGTTTCAAAGCCGAAGAGCCAGCGTTTGTCCAAGGACATCTCCGTAGTCAAGTGGCTGGCATGACTAGATGCCAAAGGTGCACGGAACGCTGTTACCTTCCCACCATAGTGGTCCCTATTTTTCTACTTGCATTTTTACGTGCTTTCGAACTGCTAGGTTGGCAGAAGCTGGGACGAGTAACAGGCACTCACTCTGTTACGCGGCACTCGGGATTCGACCCGCCAAACTGCCGATCTTCTGATCGACAAGCTCAGCGTCCTAACTGAGCCACCGCGTCCCTCTATATAAGCTATTAAAACAAACTAAATAAATTTGGTCGAGCAGTGGGTTGGAAGACTTCCAAGTTCTCTTCCAACTGAATAATAATAATAATAATAATAATAATAATAATAATAATAATAATAATAATAATAATAAATAATAATAGATGGAAGGGACCTTGGAAACCCTATACCAGGGGTATTCAAACTTGGTCCTGTTATGACTTGTGGACTTCAACTCCCAGAATTCCTCAGCCAGGCATTCTGGGAGTTGAAGTCCACAAGTCATAAAAGGGCCAAGTTTGAAGACCCCTGCCCTATGCAATTTCAGACAAATGGCTGTCCAGTCTCTTCTTTAAAATTTCCAGTATTGGAGCATTCACAGCTTCTGAAGGCAGGTTTTTCCACTGATTAATTGTCCTAACTGTCAGACAATTTTTCCTTAGTTCTAAGTTGTTTCTGTCTTTGGTTAGTTTCCATCTATTGCCTCTTGTTCTGCCTTTAAGTGCTTTGGAGAATAGCTTGACTCCCTCTTCTCTGTGGCAAATTGGAGCATTGCTATCATGTCACCCCTTGTCCTTCTCTTCCTTAGACTAGACATACCCAATTCCAGCAATTCCAGTCCTCTGATCATCTTTGTTGCTCTTCTCTGTACTCTTTCTAAAGAGTCTCAACATCTTTTTTACATTGTGGTGACCAAAACTGGATACAGTATTCCAAGTGTGACCTTACCAAGGCATTGTAAAGTGGTATTAACACTTCACATGATCTTGATTCTATCCCTCTGTTAATACAGCCTAGCACTGTGTTGGTTTTTTTGGCAGCTAAAGCACACTGCTGGCTCATATTTAAGTGATTGTTCAGTAGAATGTAGAACATTATTCTATGATGTTTTATAATGTTCTAAAATGAAAGGTGGGGCAGGAAATGACAAAGGATACTGAAAGCAGGCTGAAAGCATGGCAAAAAAGCAGGACTGATGACTTGCAAAGCCACAAAGAGAACTGGAGACACCTGAATTGCTGGTTACCTTTACTGACCAGTGGAGCTCATGTCCATTTAGCAAAATATTGAGTACTATTTAAACATTGTCTTATTGCTGGTTTGATTAAAAAAACATTGATTTTCTATTGGGAATTGCTTCCTGCAATTGGACAAAATACCATTTGCATATTTGGTCTTTTCCCTTCAGGTCTAAAGCAGGCTGCCCCCAAAGTGAGTCCCTCAGGATGTCTTTCCTAGGCTAAAAATAAGAGTTTTTCTTTTCTCAGGAGTGAGTGTGACCGAGTGAACCTTTTATTTGATGCAATGCCTTAAACTAACAACATACAGTAATCCTAGAATCATAAAGAAGAATGAAATCAGAATGTTAGAAGAACTGGAATTTTATTGCGAGAAGGTCTCTAAAACATAAGCAGGTAATCTGTGTCTAGACTTGATCAGGCTGCATCTTGCTTCAGCCACAAAATCTTGGGATTATAGTGTCAGGGTAGAGGTAGTAAAAGTATTGCTCTTGTCCTATACCTATAGCAGACATGTCAAACACAAGGCCCGGGTGCCGGATGCGGCCCACGAAGTGGTTTCATGTGGCCTGCGAAGCCATCCTGGAAACTGTGAGGGAACGGCCCCCACTGCCTTAGCCCTGGCTCAGAGACCCTCCTTCTGCCAGAGACCCTCAGATCTGTCCCACTCCTGCCCGGGCCCCCATAGGCACCCTTAATGCGAACGATGTAGAGCTGGCCATGCTCACCCAGTAGGCCATACACACTCCAGCCACACCCACCCAGTAGGCCATGCCCACCCTGGCCACACCCACCCAGCCCCTTGAGGGCAACCGCAATGCTGATGCGGCCCTCAATGAAATTGAGTTTGACACACCTGACCTATAGCATAGGTTCCTATACCTAACCATTCCCAAGCACTCTGAGTTTGTTGCCCATGTCCATTTTCCTATCCAAGTTCATGCTTAAGTGGAATTAACCTTAAGTGGAATTTTCCCAAATAGGATTGTCTCATGTATTTTACTAGGAAACATAGAAAGGACACTGTAGAAAACTCACTGCCCCCCTAACCATTCCCAAGCACTCCAAGTTTCTTGCCAATGTCCATTTTCCTATCCGATTTCATGGTGACCTAACCCTAAGTGGAATTTTCCTCCAATGGGATTTTCCCATCTATTTTACCAGGAAACAAAGAAAGGCCAGGCTAGAAAAGTCAACGCTCTCCTAACCATACCCAAGCACTCCGAATTTGTTTGCAATGTCCATTTTGCTCTATGAGTTCATGGTGACCTATCCCTAAACCTAAGTGGAATTTTCCTCCAATGGGATTTTCCCATCTATTTTACCAGGATACATAGACAGGACAGCCTAGAAAGGTCAGTGCTCTCCTAACCATACCCAAGCACTCCAAATTTGTTGGCGATGTCCATTTTGCTCCATGAGTTCATGGTGACCTAACCCTAACCCTAAGTGGAATTTTTCACCAATGGGATTTCCCCATGTATTTTACCAGGAAACATAGATTGGGCAGGCTAGAAAAGTCAGTGCCCTCCTACCCAAGCACTCCAAGGTTTGTTGGCGATCACCATTTTGCTCTCCAATTTCATCGTGACCTAACCCTAACCCTAAGTGGAATTTTCCCAAATAGGATTTTCCCATGTGTTTTACCAGGAAACATAGATAGGATACCATAGAAAAGTCAGTGTTCTCCTATACCATATTATCTTCAACCTAGCTTTCTAGCCTCAGGCTAATAAATCTTTCAGCCAATTCCACTATCAATGGAGTATATCTAATTCATTGAATCATCACTCTTAGCTGCAAAGCATATAAGTTGCATGATCTCTCCAATATCAGGGTTAGTGAACTTCACAGAGGAATTGGAGGTGACCGAGGAAATTGAATCAGCAAATGTTAATGAGACTGATCAGCTGGGGAGTTTCCACACTCCTGAGCATTAGAAATTGAGTGCCTTGGGAAGAATAAACAGCTTCTTCACCAGATTGTGCATATGGAGTCTTCCTATGGGATGTAAGTATGAATTCTGCTGTTTGTGAAGGTATGATCTAATTAATATAACCACATGCATACAACTGAAGTATCAAGACTGCTTCAGATTCAGTTTGGACTGTGCTTGTATTTTGTTGTTGTTTTTTTCAAAGTAAACACTGCATTTGATTGTGCCTAGCATCAGAATTCTAACATGATTTAAGTCCATATAGATAGAAGAAATAGGCTTGCTCCAGTATTCTGCAACATGTTGGAGCCCAAAACATGTCATCATATTGAATCCCTGGAAACGTTACAATAGCTTTTTGCAAGGGTGCCCATAGAGTATGGTAAAATAACTCAAAATGGCAGTTGCAATTGAAGCTCCATCTGTTTTTTTATGAGCATGATACGTTAAAAATTCTGACCACAACTGGCTTTTTAAAGCATGCCTTGCAGATATCTTATCACCTTCTGCAAAGCCATTCAGCAGCAAGACACCACAATAATGCACAATAATGCATCGGGAAAAGATGAGCGGAGTTAGGATGCATTGGGAAAAGTAATGGAAGTGTGTTGAAATCTAATGCCACTTACTGCTAGTTCTTAATAACTATAAAATAACACATAAAGAGCATTTCTTCTGAACTTAACTAAGAAACCAAGTTGCTTCTCTGTTTGTCTGTTTCCAGTTTGGCCCTTGGGAGTCAAACTTAGAAGGAGGAGGCAGGGAGATACTTTCTTAGTCAATTTAATCTTGTTAAATAGGTTTGCAGTTTTACACTCTCAAATGCTTATCAAGAGGTACCATTTATTTATTTGATTTTTATACCACCTTTATTGCTTTATAGATAGTCAGCGCACATACCTAATACTTCTCTGTCCTCCTATTTTCCCACCAGTAATAACTCTATGAGGGGGGTTAAGGTGAGATTCACCTAGCTGGCTTTCATGCCTAACAGTCACAGACTCCTGGTTTCGAGGTCAGCTCTTAACTGAGGCTAGATGTTGTGTAAGCCACTCAAGAGTCAACTTTATGTGAGTTCAGGTAAGAGTATCAATTTGTTTAAAAATAAAGAAAATAGATTTCTTTCAAGGTTCACTAAATCCTGAATGTTATACAAAAAATCCAGTTTGGAAAGGGCTTTAAATCCTCATTTGCCACGATGCAGGAAATTTGTAGGAAAGTTTGGTTGGTAAGAAGAGGGGAAACACAACTTCTCCTGTACTCCCTGAAGCTTCCTGCTAATATCTGTCCTCTTTCCAGCCATTTTTCCATAGACCAATTTGCTCCAGAGTCATAAGTCCATCCAGGGCTAAAGAGAATCAGGCACCTTTAGCTAGGAACATTTAGTTGTAAGGAGAGGGATTAATTGTTTACTTCCATTTATAAGTAAAAAGTCCCATTTTGGAATATAGATGAAATTGTTTTGGACTAGAACCTATTCCTTTTCTTCCTTTATAACCATCCCTTCCCTCCTCCCCCCAAAAAAAACACCCCTCAGTTGGCTCTGAAGCAGAGAAATGTTAATTAGATCAGTGACACAGTCACAGATGAAATACAATTTCCAGAATTTGTATCCCAAGAAGAGAGTCTGAGAGACAGTTTGCCACATGGGATATAAACAAGTACATACAATCCTCAGCAATCAAACAGACCTGCTCCCTCAGCAATCAAACAGCTCCCTGCTCCCTTGGGGCAATTGTAAAGTTAAATTTCATTTGTTAATGCTATAGAGTTTAAAGACAATAGGAAAATAAGGAAATCAGAAAAATAACAAAAAGATTACTATTTGGGAGAAAAAAATCACTTTCCACTTCAAATCAGGACATGGGTGGATTCTGCCAGCACAATAACAGGAAGGAAATATATGATGCTGAAGCAACAGTAGATAAAGGGAAAATTGCCAACAGGACAAGAAAGAAGAAACTTTGGGGGAGGAGAGAGTTTCTTAACATCTTTCAGGACTTAAAGCAGCCCAAACCAGCCTTAATTTCAAGTCAGTGTAGCCTTCTTATTGAGGACGTAGAATGGATTTCCTTTATATAGCTTTCAGTAATTCACATTGGATTGTGCATTGCAGCCCCCCCCCCCCCACAGCAAGAGGTCCAAAGAGCAATACTATTATCACCTGGACATGGCTTCAGAGCTTTTCTAGCTAAATCATTTCAAATTTAGATTAAACTCATCAGACTTCTCCTTTTTGTATGTATTTAGCTGTATAAGCTAGTATCTGCAGATGATAAAATTAGACATGAAAAGAAAGCACAACATATGTATAACTTTCAAAAACTATACTGCTACCAGCCATGACAACATGCTTTTCATTTCGTTTTTGTTAAACTAACATGTATAATCCAAAGTACTGAAATTACTGTTTACCCCATTGTATGTTTCTTTAGTTCTTCTAAAAACAGCGCTTTGAGGAAAAGAGCTTATTCCTACTTTAATCTTTAGGAAAATAAAAGGTCACCTTCAATAGCCTAAACTATCTGGAATGAATCTTATGAAGATCCAAATGTTCTTGTCAAGGCACAGGGCGTGTATGCTTTGATGTTAACTACCTAGATCAGGGGTCAGCAACCTGAAACAGTGAAAGAGCCACTCGGAACCGGTTCCCTCACAAAAGGAAAAACTGGGAGCCGCAAAAAATGTGTGCACATGCACGTACATGCGCGCATGTGCATAACAGGATTTGACTGAAGAGAGGAGCCAAGGCGAGATATGCACCTACCCTGCATATTTGAATTGATTGGTTGAACTTTTTTAGTCCCACCTTTTTTTTTTTTTGGGACTGCACGTGGCAGAGGACTGGGAGCTGCAGGAGACGGCTGAAAGAGCCGCATGCGGCTCCGGAGCCGCGGGTTGCAGACCTGTGACCTAGATGGATTGTTCTTTCAACTGAGTTCAAACTGTAGCAACAATGGGGAGAGGGCGTAGATCATTAGGATTCATACATAGAGGCTGGGGTGATGGTGGACATTCTCAGTGTAAGAAGTTGATCTGCATGGGCACAGTGATCTCAGATATATATGATTATACATTATTTATTATTATAATTTCCATTATCTGTGGCACAGTGAATAATGCCAATTGGGCACCAGATGAGGGGAAGCTGACACAAAATAGGAAATCCAGCCTAGAATGGGAACTGAAATGGAAAGGATATGATGAACTCTTTAATTTTTTCTGCTTTTCAAATCCTCCATAATAGAGCAAAAAGTTGTCAGAGGGAAAGTTTTTGGCTGTCTTTCACTGCTAGAATCCCTCACAGTTATGCATTGGAACAGAGCTTTTATCTGAATTCAGCTTGCAAGTATCCATTAAATTAATGGATATTAAAAAATATTTGGCATAGTTAAAGCAAAGAAGATGATAAAGAATATCACAAGCTTTTCTTTAAACTGATTTGCATTTTAATAAAAGGATGTATAAACTGAGGCACATGGAAGCAAGACAGCCTCCCCTCACAGATGAACTCTATAATAAAAGTTTTGAGCTAGTAGCAGCTGATAACAGAGAGATGGAGGGACGGGGATGGAGAGCTTGATGAAAACATGGATACATTGCTCAACTATGACAAAGGCAAATTCCTTGTTGGGATCATTAAGAAAAGGCTAGAAGATAAAATTGTTCATTTTGTAACAGTGCTGTACAAAACCCTATCAAAAACCTTGTAAATTGGACAAAGAATACTGTAGTGCTAAAAAAGGTGCATAAAACAAACATATGATATGTGGGAATGGCTTTGGGAAGGGGTGGGGAGGAGAGGCTACCTAAGGAATGATCATACAAGGGATAAGGGCAAGCCCACAGCTGCATTACAGGCAGACAAAGAAACTCAAAGAATCCTCCCTATCAGACTATATAAAGAGATGTCTGTACTTTCAGACTTGGAAAATTTTGGTAATGTAGCCTTACAGTAAAGTAGAATTAGCTCATCTGGTTTGGTCATTACAGACTTTGCATCTTTTTAGTTTAGGAAAAAAAATGAAAAATATAGGCAAGTAAAAAAGGATATTGCAAATAAGTGTAAGATTATGCGGTGGCTCAGTGGGTTAGGATGCTGAGTTTGTTGATCAGACGGTCGGCAGTTTGGCGGGTCGAATCCCGAGTGCCGCATAACAAAGTGAGTGCCTGTTACTCATCCCAGCTTCTGCCAACCTAGCAGTTCAAAAGCACATAAAATGCAAGTAGAAAAATAGGGACCACTACGGTGGGAAGGTAACAGCGTTCCGTGCGCCTTTGGCGTCTAGTCATGCCAGCCACATGACCACGGAGACGTCCTCAGACAAGCGCTGGCTCTTCGGCTTTGAAACGGAGATGAGCACCGGCCCCTAGAGTTGGAAACGACTAGCACGCATGTGCGGGGGAACCTTTACCTTTACCTTTACTTTATGCTTGAAATGGAGAAAATGAACCGAAAGCCATGTTTTAAAATCACATCCTGTAGTGCAGGGGTCTCCAACCTGTGGGCCGCAGCCCACTAGTATGCTGTGAGGGGATTGCAACCAGGCCGCAGAAAAGATGACGAGCATGCAGGCATCCTCACTTGCGCAAGCAGCAGGTGAGTGTGTGCCCTCCATTTGCGTGAGCAGCATTTGCGCTTGTACACGCACTTGCCAGCCGCTCGTGTGGAACCATCCACTCTCCCCCCACCACCACTGGCCTGAAAGCCAGAAATGTTGGGGAAGTCTGCTGTAATGAAACTGAATTATTTCCTACTAGGATTTTTTTTTCTGCCTAATCTTCCTTTTAATGAGAGTTGAATTGGCTTAAATTCAGGCTCATCTTCATTTTGGGTATATACAGTAAATAGTGATTTAGTTCATCAATGACAATCCTCAGGATGAAATGCAATCATGGCTACAAGCTAGGACAACTTTAAAAGGGAAATGCATTTAGTAGTTATGACCCATTATTTATCTATTTAAAACATTTATATAGGTACCCATTTTATATCATAATCTGGGTGACTCATAATCAACAAGTGTCTATGTATTACCTTCAATATTAAACTCGACATTCTACTCTTTATTCTTGGGAAGCATAATGCTGCTTATTTATTAGACTGATGTTTTGTCGTTCCTTCAAGAGATCTAGGCAACATAACAACACTCCTTTTTCAAAGTTTCCCCCCCACAAAATCCTGTGTAGTAGACTGAACTGAGAAATAATGACAGATCCCAAATCACCCATGAAGCTTCCATAAATAAAGGAGAACATGGACTTTGATATCCCCAAACTAAGTCTAATATCATGTTATTCTTATGCTCACACTGCTGTCACGTTCTGATGTGAACTTCCCAAGGCTTCTATAGGCCATTTAAGGAAGAGAATGTAAGTCTAGATAAAATGTAGGTATGTGTTTGTTGTAACTAAATGGTGTTAAGCTCAGATGTAAGAAGACAGTCTCCATGACTGTCTGAATGATCGTCTAATGAAATTCATCATGAAGAATTATTAATAGAGTGTCTTTTTCCTTCTCTCTTCCCCATCTCTTTTTCCTCATGTCTTTAAAAGCCTGAGGCCAAGTATTGCCTGATTTAGTGGCCATTGGACAATTCTGAAAAAACAAATGTAAAAAACAAAAGTGAGCAGAATAAATGGAACAGGCTCTCATTTGTTTAAATTAGGTTTGTACAGGATTGTTGGATTGTTCCCAAGTTGCTATCCTTCATGAATCACAGTTGCTACTGCATGGTCAGCAGGGAAATGCAATTTAAGGTTCTGCAGCAGCATTTAAAGTATAAAATAGCTCCTGTCCAAGTACTCCTAGAACCTCTCTATGTCTGTGCTGTTTGTAGCCAGATATTTGGCCAAACTTTGGTGAGAAGTTAATCTATATCACAGGTGTCAAACTCGCCACGTCATGTGATGTATCGTGACGTATCATGACTCTTTTTGCATTGCCGGCAATGGGGTGGGCACGGCTTTGGTATGATGAAACCAGCACACAGGCCGGCAGTTTGACACGCCTGATCTATATCTCCCATTTCCCAGGTACCTGGAATGAATGGGTGCATCACAACATTTTTCTTACTAACCCAGAGTAACTTATTTATTTAGAAGATTTAGAAGATTTATGGAACCGCCCAACCCACATAATCATGATTCCAGATGGTGTACATTAAGTAAAAAAAACGGTAATTACAAATGAAAAACTGTATGAAATGAAAAATGAAACCTATAATTTAGACAATATACAGCCTAGATCAGGGGTAGGCAACCTCGGCTCTTTTATGACTCATGGACTTCAACTCCCAGAATTCCTGAGTCAGCTGACAGGAATTCTGGGAGTTGAAGTCTATGAGTCATAAAAGAGCCGAGGTTGCCTACCCCTGGCCTAGATCAACCAAACCTCCACCTCCCAGAAATGGGTTCATCTATCATCCTGGCCCAAATCCCGAGGGAAAAGCTGATTTTTTTTTTAAAAGCTTTCCAGAAGGCTTAAAGGTTTGGGCCACCTGTAGCTTGCCAAGTAAAAGTTGCATAGGCAGATTTAGGGTATCCAAACTACTCATATTGCTGCATTCTAGGCCAAATACAGCCTGTAGTTGTCTATAAGGACAGCTCCATGTAGTCCAGGATATGATTAAGGCAAGAGGGCTCACAAGCAAGACCATCTAATCCAGGAATGGTACACATGATGGAATTGTGCAAAGGCTCTCCAGGTCACAGCTGTCACTTGTTCCTCTTGCACTCAACGTGGACAGTAGAGCAGGACTAGACAAAGTTTTAGCCACCGGGGCAGGGATGCAAGGTTTCAGATAACATAATGCATGTCACTTGGGCAGCTGCAGTGAAAAAATTGTTCCAAAACCAGACTGCCTTTGAGGTGATTTTTAATTATTCAGATTGCTCAACAATCTAGTTTTGGTTTGTGATAGATTATTTTACTGAATAATAATTTATTGTTATTGCTTCTGTGCACTACTCTGGACAACTTTTCAGAAAGAACAGTATACAAATAGGATAAATGAAATAAACAATCTCTCACCATCCTTCAAACATCAACAACTATGAAAAATCATCCTTACCACTTGGCTTCTTTTAATGGTTTTAAGTGTTGTCTTTAGTAGTCTAATTTGTTTTGTGTTTACTTTATGTTTTTAATTGTTTTAATCTAGTATTATTTATTTATTTGTTTGTTTAATTAGTTTTCTATACCGCCCTATTTCCGAAGGACTCAGGGCAGTTTACAGGGCAGTTATATTTGTAAGCTGCCCAGAGTCCACTGGAATGGGACAGTTATATTAACTTAATATTATTTGCTGAATTCTGAGACTTCTGCCAACACGATAGATCTTGGTGACCTGCTACGTGGGGATTTAAGTTGCCCTGCTCTGATCCTGTGAGGTTTGACCACTACTGCAAAATGGCATCTCTGGGAAGAGCATTATTATGAAAGCAGTAGCTTGTATGTGGTCACTAGGAGTCAATAATGACTTGCTGGCACACAATCATCATCATCAATAGCTTTTATGCTAGAATCAGCCAAATGTTGATGATTGGTGAATGGAAATAGCTTGGGATTAAGAGTAATATAGGGGGCACAGTGTCCTAGTGGTTAAGATGTTGGGCTTGTTGACCAGAAAGTTGGCAGTTTGAGAAACAAACACTACATGCTCCAGGTCCTATCAACTAGCAGCTCGAAAACATGCAAATGCAAGTAGATAAATAGGTACCACTTCAGTGGGAAGGTAACAGCACCCTGAGTGCCTCAGCATATAGTCATGTCAGCCACATGACTTGGAAGTATCCTTGGACAATGCTGGCTCCCTCAGCTAGGAAATGGAGATGAACACCACCCTTAAGTTGGACATGACTGGACAGGAGAAACCTTTACTTTTACCTTTGTAAGAGTATTTTTTCTCTCTCTCTCAAAACTGATGCATGCATTTCTATTCCAGCAACCTAATGCAAGGGAGGAAAATTCTGGAGCTTCAGAATTTAGTAAACGGAAGTGGATAAGCTACAGTAAAAATTACAAGCTCAAGCCTCAGAAAAATTATAAAAATGTGAAATGAAAGAGTTAGAAGAAAAAAGCATCTAATCATTCAAAAGTTCCAGTTAGCCTGGTGACTCTTTGTCTATCAATGAAACATTAGCAAAAAGTTCAGTTTAACCCAACACCCAATTTTTACCTTACATCGTTTAAAGTCATTTGTAATTACTATTCTGGATGCTATTGCAAAAATATTCGTGTTAGTTACTGTAGAAAAAAAACTGACTTACTTTAAGCAATTTGTAAAGATGAAAAAAGAAATACGAGATCAAAATATTTCTTCTTCGGGATATTTTCAGGGGCATTCATAGTTCTGTAGATCATAAATCATATGCTTGATCTTTCTGAGCTTCTCTTGTGCTATTCATATTCATCTTGGACTATTTTCTCACAGGAGAAATGAACAGCCTTTATAGTCCAGTCTAATGGAAGATGTCTTTCTTTTGAAAATGTGGCACACAGAATGGAAAAAGTAGCAGCAACATCATTATTGTATTGGTCAAAAACGGGCAGTTTTCTGGCGGCTTTGTTTTTCTCAAGAAAAGAAACCACTACATGAGATACGTTGGCCACATAAACCCATTTAATATAGTATTTGCATAATGAGATAAAAGCAGGTGTCTGCATTCTTAAATCAAAGCTGAAACTAAGCAGAAGTGGACTTCCAATCTTGCCAAATGCATCTTTAGATGTTCAAGCTTTACATTATGCATGTACAGCCCAACAGAAAAATACTGAGACAGTTTGAGAACTTTAATTAATTACCTATCCTGCAGCACACACTTATTTTACTTAGAATATTAAATTCCATCCGCATTACTTAATGTGGAAGAATCACACTTAACAGGATAACAAAATAACAGAGTTGGAAGGGACCTCTGTCTTCTAGCCCAACTCCCTGCTCAAGGAAGAAACCCTGTAACATTTCAGACAAATGGTTGTCCAATCTCTTCTTTAAAATCTCCAGTGTTGGATCACCCACAACTTCTGAAAGCAAGTCATTCCACTGATTGATTGTTCTGTGAGGCAATTTCTCCTTAGTTCTAGGTTAGTTCTCTCCTTGATTAGTTTCCATCTATTGCTTCTTGTCCTGCCACCAGGTTCTTTGGAAATAGGTTGACTCTCTCTTCTGCGGCAGCCCCTTAGATATTGAATCACTGCTATCACGTCACCCCTAGTGCTTCATTAAACTAGATATACCCAATTCCTGCAACCATTCATGTGTTTTAGCCTCCAGTTATCTCTGTACTCTAGAGTCTTAACATCCTTTTTATATTGTAGCAACCAAAAGTGGATGCAATATCCCAAGTCTGATCTTACTAAGCATTATAAAGTGGTACCAACACTCACGTCACCCTTGTTTAATCTACTCTAGGTAGTCCTTGACTTATGATCACAACTGAGCCCAAAATTTCCATTGCCAAGCAACCAAATTTTGATCATGTGACCATGGGGATGCTGCAACAATTTTAACTGTGGAAAAGTGGTAAGTCACTTTTTTCAGTGCTGATCACTAAACGAATGATTGTGAGGACTACCTGTATAATATTCAGAAACCCCAGTCTGAAGTGGCAAACCTATTCTCAATTCTTCTATTGCACACAGTCAGGAAAACCTGATTATACAGAACTCCTGTACAGTTACAGGAGTTCTATTTAGAACACAAAGATTTAGTTTTTAAATGTAGAGTGCCGAAATAGATCTGTTTTGTTATTTCAGTTCTTTGGGAACTAGTTTTTCTTTATTTAAAGCATTTGTAACCTGTTCTCAGTATCTAATGTTCCCAGATCGATTTACACATGATAAGTGGAATGTGGGTTGGGGGAATTGCTTGAGTTTCATAATTGAATTGAATTAGGCTTTGGCCAATTCAAATTCAGTCATGCTGTTCTCCCCATCTGTGGAAGAGAATTGACTGGGTAGCTGCATTTTACTCCCAGCACGGGTGGCTCCATAGTATTCTCTTTTGCATCTGAGGTAGAAGCTTAGTTAAGGCCTTCAGGGTAGGCTATGGAATGTGTCTCATAGGATTCTGTACTTAAGATAAAAACAGCGACTGTTGAGCTCCCCTCCTCAAAATAACCTGCTTCATTGTCTCTTCTGTGTGGTCTTACCCACACAAAATCCAGTTCTGTTACCATATGTCAGCTTTATCCTCATAAGGAATAATTTTGCTGTTGGGAGTCAGGAAACCCATTGAGATCTACCAATAAGTCTTGCTTACCTTCTTTCCAGCCCTACTGCAGGTAATCTTTGTCTTGCCACTCATTTAGTGACCATTCAGTGTTACAATTGTGCTGAAAAAGGTGACTTATGATCATTTTTCACACAACCGCTACAGCATTCCCATTGTCAAGTGATCATAATTCAGACACTTGGCAACTGGCAGGTATTTATGACACTTGCAGTGTCCTGGGGTCATGGGATCACCTTTTGTGACCTTCTGACATGCAAAGTCAATGAGGAAGATTCACTTAACAACCATGTTACTAACTTAACACCTGCAATGATTCACTTAACAACAGTAGCAAGAAAGGTTATCACACATGGGGTAAAACCCACTTAACAGCTGTCTTGCTTAGCAATATGAAATTTTGGGCTCAATTGTGGTCATATGTTAAGGACTACATGTATAGGATTTATTTGGCATCCTTGTACAATCAAGAATTATGTAAAAAATGGTTTATTATTTTGAGTAAGTAATCAGTGAAAGCTCAGATAATTATTGAAAAGGGGGGAAATTTAAGCAGTGTTAAATTCTCACTTTCAACAGTTAAAAATCTTATCCAGACACTGTTATTTCTGAGATTCAGCAGCACAGCCCACACACTCCCAAGCATCTTGTGCCAACTAACCAGCTACACTTTAAAAGCCAACAGAATAAAAGTAAAGGAAAAAAAATCTAGGACACTAAGTTTTGTTTCCATTACTGTACTATATAGAAAATGCTGAGTGGAGAACTCAGTGCCCTGGTTGCTGTTGGGCTACATCTATCCATACTCTTCAGAGCTTGCTGGGACTGCTGAAAGTAGTCATTACTCAACATCTGGCAAACCTCCCAGTCCAAGTCTAGGTGATACAACTATTCATGCTCACTAGCTGGTAGAGAGGAAAGTCAAATCTTTGTTCCCAGTCAAAATTCTATCTCTTACAGTATTTCCTTATATATCTATAACCTGGATGAAATCTGGGTTGGAAAAAGCTCATTGAAAACTTGCACAATTCCTTTCACAGGGAAGCTTGGCCTGTGCTTTCCAAACAATGAACTGTTTATGGACATGGAAAAATGTCTCCTATTTTAGTATGTTTGGTTGACCTTTACAATTTCTGTTATTCATAATAAGAAAATGGCCTTGACATTATCAAGACTAGATAGGCCAAAGACCATCTTTCATATTCCAGTAGTTTCTCTCTACATTCCTATCAAGGAGTGAAGTTGTTCATACAAAACACACCCAAAGAATTTACTAAAACAATTGGTGATGATCCAATCATCTTACTGAATATTGCAAGTTGCTGTATTCTAAGCCTTAGGGAACAGAGTCCTGACATAAGTTTATTATTAGTGTATATTAGTTATACATGTGCAGTAATAACTATTAGGTCATATCAATTGTTGCTTGTTAATGAAGGTATAACAATTTTCTAACAAGTCATCAAATCCTGAGTGTGAAGACACACAAAGGATGCTTTTGATCCACATTGTTTGTATTTATTAACACATATGTGGTAAGTGTATGTTAATATCTTTGTGGTGTTTGGTCTCTCAGGACAGGAGCCTTTCTCTCAAACAAAAGACCATGTCCTGGAATGCTGTCATGCCTACTTATACAAGTAGGCCCTACCATTTGAAAGTTAATCTAGCATTTAATAAAATTGTAATCAATGAATATAGGAGTAGGGCACATACTGTATAGTGTATTATTATGGGATCAAATGCATTTGATTAAACTGATTGTACAGTCTGTTTTTAAATTTTTTAAAAATATTCAAGTCGCATCTTTCTTCTAGACCAGTGTTTCTCAACCTTAGCAACTTTAACATAGGAGGACTTAAATTCCCTAAATTCCCTAGCCAGCCTGACTGAAGAATTTTGGGACTTGAAGTCCACCTTTCTTAAAACTCCCAAGGCTGAGAAAGACTGTTCTAAGCAAATAGTAGAACCGGTTTCCACTGTGGAAAAGCCCAAATATCCAATCCTTTCTAGGAATCTTTTCAGAAACTCAGTACGTATGTAAGCATGTCAAACTAGTGTCTTTTCAATGCCAGAAACATCAGAGAATTCAGAGATCTACTTGATTATAATTTCCTGAAGATATTAGATGAATCATGCATGTCAACCAATTGGCAGACAAAAGACTAAAGATTTAAAAGCCAATGTATCAGACTGCAGCAAAGCAGGGGTAGGTGAAATGTGAAGGGCGTTTTGGTATTCTGAACTTGGAACAAGACATGCAGTATTCCAGATTTTCATCACAAGATCAGGACAAATTGGGAGCTATTTTTGTTCCACAAAGTTTAAGTCCTAATTTAAAAAAAACAACAACCCCAACCATTAAGAATGTATATTAACCAATTAAACAAGTGGCTGTCCCTACCTTTTTGGCTGGTTCTAATTGAGGAAGGAAAGGAGGTGAAGTAGTTTTGTTCCCTCAGAATAAAAGCATTTGCAACTGGTCTTAAGATTCCACAAAGCAATTTCAGAGAGCAGAGCAGGAATGCAGGACTGTACTACTTCTCTTTAACTCTCTAAAGCAGCTGTTTGGGGGAGGGAGGGGAGAAGGGGTTTTTTTTTATTAAGTTGCAGGTGAGGGTTACATTCATATGTTCCTAAACAGTTTTTAGCAACAGATCCAAAGAAGTGCACAGCCCTGTTATTCTGTCTTATGCTAGGAAAAACAGCTTTCCCTTTCACTTCCTTCTAATGCAGATCATTAAAGGCATTTCAATTTGTAGTTGTATAAAAGGAGATCATGCAGCATTTTGACCCTGAAAATTCATAGGGCATGCCAAGTGATTACCTGAAATACCAAGCACAAATAGTTCTGAAATACATACATTGTACTGCTTTCTATGGAGTCAGCATTATTACTGTCAAACTCATTCCTTCTGGCCTAAAAATAATACTGTGCTACTCCTGTGATCTGAAATTAACAAACTTTATAGATATATCATTTCAACACAAATTTTCAAGAGCAAGGTGACCCAGGAAAAGGTGGAAGATCAGATATGAGCTGCACTTAATCGCCAACTAAGTACAACATTGCATAAGTAAAGGTAAAGGTTCCCCCGCACATGCGTGCTAGTCGTTTCCAACTCTACGGGCCGGTGCTCATCTCCGTTTCAAAGCCGAAGAGCCAGCAATTGTCCGAGGACGTCTCCGTGGTCATACACATACACAGCCATATATACATTCCTTCCTACACACTTTTTGCATTCTTAAATTGGATCATTTGGTCCTGTTGAACTCCAATGGCTTATTGCAGAATAAATAATTTGACCATGTTATATTCTGGGTAGAGAAACCGCTGTCTTCAGTTTTTCCTGATTCAGCCATGAAGAAAGCTCAATAATCTTCATATTTTCTACTGCAAATACTGTAGAATAAAAAGTCTAATGCATTTTATACCAAAACACCTCATTTGGAAGCATCCCTTGAAATTAATGGGACATAGAATAACACCATTTTACCAAAATCACAAACATAATTCATAATTAAAGGGCCACCGGTGCTTTATAAATGCTAGTATATCACATTAAAGAAGTAGTGCAAGATCCAAAGATGTGGAGAGACCTGGCCTACAGAATTGCCAAAAGTTAGACCTAACTGAATGGAATCATCATCATCTTCTTCTTCTTAAAAAAATAAACTAAAATTAGTTGTTAACCCACATTAAACCTAGTGACACCCATTTCTGTTTTAACAAGGCTCCATTCAGAATTTGTAGTATTTTTCTATCAACAATAACTGCAATGGACAAGGACTGTATTCCTGATGACAGTTAGAGTTTAAAAGCAACAGTGAACTTGAGTGTCTACTTATTTTGTTTGAACCCAGATCATTTTAGAAGCAAGTTAATCTAATGTTATCTCCTAGCAGTGTAAAGGTAAAGGTTCCCCCGCACATGCGTGCTAGTCGTTTCCGACTCTAGGGGCCGGTGCTGATCTCCTTTTCAAAGCCAAAGAGCCAGCGCTTGTCCGAGGACGTCTCCGTGGTCATGTGGCCGGTATGACTAGATGCCAAAGGCGCACGGAACACTGTTACCTTCCCACCGTAGTGGCCCCTATTTTTCTACTTGCATTTTTACATGCTTTCGGACTGCTAGGTTGGCAGAAGCTGGGACGAGTAACAGGCGCTCACTCTGTTACGCGGCACTCGGGATTCAATCTGCCAAATTGCCGACCTTCTGATCGACAAGCTTAGCGTCCTAACCCACTGAGCCACCACGTCCCCTAGCAGTGTACATCCAAACAACTATTAGTTTGTATCCACATTAACCAATGTCTTCTGAACTATAGCCACATTCATCTAACGAACAGGGTGAAAGGAAAGCCTGTACCTAGAGTACGTTTTGCAAAAGGAAAAGGAAACCTTGCGTTCACTTTAGAACCAGCATAAAAAGGCAAGTGCAATTAAAAGTACTCTTATCCTAAAATGCTGCACTTCATAAGAATTAATTTAATGGTTTTCTTTTTCTTTCGTTAGTAATCAATTGCTCATGTTTCAAAAGCTAGTTAAAGTGTACCTTTAACGCTCATAGCTGAATGACATACTAATGGCCTACTGCATATAATTATGACAAGGTTGAAAATATACGCTATCCTACTGTACATATGGATGTTACCATAATACATAATGAAAGGTATTCTAGTTTAAAATTAGCATTATTTGCATTTTATGGCATGTATACAGATAATATAAAATTTGCTTTTCTTTTTGTACGTCTATCCCATTCAAAACAAAAGATAAATATAATGTGGTTTTATATTTTTATTTTATATACTACTCACCAAAGCTGGTTCTCATGAAATTTGGGAAAACAAAAACAGAAGAAAAACAGAAGAATATATATCTCAAACTCAGCACAGACAACTGTTGGTTTGACTTTGCTCTTAGAAAAAAAGTTACAGTCCAGAAAAGACAACATTTGGTAATTAGTGTACAGCCCTGAACATGTAAATTAGAGACTGGTTTCTAGGAATGGTTCTCTATTATAATGATGCAGTCACACGGTGTTGATGTCAAGTATTCAAAGAATGATAATAACACGGAATTCTTCAAAATTATTATAAAACTGTAATGTGATCACCTGGAATCTTGTTACAGTGCCAAACTGCCTCTTCAGTTAAAACTCCCTGCGACAGTGACATATTTCAACAAGATGACAGATTTAGTAATGCCCTTTACAGTTCAGAGAACTTTACAACAGCTCTGGATTATAAAGCAGATTATCTTCCTTTTTCTGTTTTGCTCATTGACTAGGTATTCTGTTTGGTGATTAAGCTAACTTCCTCTTATTTTTCCTATTAGCAAAGCATCTAGGTGCTTGGCATGTATGTACACAAACTGTCCCAGACACATTTCCAGTACTTCTTTTTCTCAGATGAAAATAAAGGCCTCTCTGAAAAATAAAAAGTCTGTGGCAACTCATGTATTTCAATGCTGAAAATCCAGAACTTTCTGAACTGTTAATAGCCCTCCAAAACACTAGCTCTTAGAAACAGCATCTACATTTCTTTCTACCTATGCTCCTTATCACTTTTTAAAAGTGCATTTTGAGAAGAAAGAAAGAAAGAAAGAAAGAGAAAGAAAGAAAGAAAGAAAAAGAAAGAAAGAGAAAGAAAGAGAAAGAAAAAGAAAAGACAAAATGCATTCTATAATAACAACAGGAAACAGATTAATGACATTCCATTTCTGAAGCACCCTTTCAAGAGGATATTCACAAGAGGTTCAAATGACAAAAACATGGTAAAAATAGATTGGTCTATGAGGTATGCACAATTTTTTCAACACTTCATGACACTGCAACTCTTTTTGCAGTGTACTTTCCTTTTCTTGTGTCACAATACAAGATCTCTCAGTCAGATAGTATTCAAAAAAATGTTTTTTTTAAAAAGGAAAAAAGCTACTAAACAGGTATCATGGGGCAGTCACAATACCATAGCCAGGGCTGTGAATTATGTTAAACAGATCCAGCATAATTAATTACAATACAATTTGAATTGTGCAGATGAAGGATCTCTACCACAAGACTTGCAGTACAGACTACTGAAGAAAGAGTTGCTGAAGATTTGGAGTTTTAACTACAGTGCTGAATATTACCGGTGATAAAAAGCATTCTCTGCTACAGATATTCACCTCTTATGACTGCATAACTACATTTCCTGTTAAAATGCTGGATTTGCTGACATAGGTATGCTGAAGTCTCCTCCTTTAAAAATATGGATAATTCTTAAAATATATCATTCGGTCACTATATTGTTGATCCTTTCTTCTAGTGGAGTTTAAAATCCTTCCCCAAAAGGAGAGAAAGTCCATCCAGTATGCTCCATTCTACTGGCATATTCATATTTGAACACATAACATGATGCATTCTGTAAAGTACCCAAGTTCCTCATTGTGTCCTTGTGTCCCATTCATTCACCTTTTAAAATAGGCATTCATAAAAATACTGAAGAATGCAGTACCACATACCACCTGACAAAAATGCAAATAACTGTACAAGAACTAGCCACAAATTGCTAAGAGTCACATCTCGGGAAACAACTTCAGTCTGTCCTTGCAGAGGAGGGAATGCTCCTGAAACACAAGGAAAAAAAACAACGCTTTGTGACAAGTTCAAGTTACCTTTCTGGAATTTTTCTCCATATCAATGGAATTAACTAGGACTCAGGGCACACCAGATATAACTCTGGCTCTCTTTTATAATCATCAGTACATTAGGAAGCAGTTGTGTTACCCATCTGCACACGTTTTCATATCTGGAGTAAATATTGTTTATATATCTTAGTAATGTTTATTCCACTAAGGCTAATTAGTTTTACCAACATTTTGATATCAAATCTTAGTCAAGCAATGGAAAATGAATGTATCTTTAATTTCTGCTGGGTAAGCATTGGGGTTTAGCTTCACCTCTGATTAGCATCACAGCTTAATACCTTGAGCTTGAGATAGGGTTTCCTCTTCAAAGAAGACATATCATACAATGTATTTCCAACCCACATAGACAAAGGAATCAGAGTAACTTCAATAGTTTTGCTTATCAAGAAACTGTTTTGTTCACAAAGCAAGATGCTGCATCAAGTCTAACTGGAAGGGCTCTAGATACAGTTTAAAAGATTCTCTTTGCATTTTTCAAAAATTAAAGCAAAGATGACAGCATTTCTGCAATGAAACAGCATGGTGAACTAGTATTTAAACGTAAGATTAATGTATTGTATACATTTATTTGAATAATATTGCTCAATATCATCAAGTGTCATTTTCTCTTAACAAAACTTTAAAAGTTCATGGCAGCAATAACAGAATAACAGGACAACTCTCAACAACTGTTATTTTTTTAGCCGCCTGAACTTTTTTAGACAAATTTGCAAGCTATGAAATAACTCACGATTTCTACTATAGATTTCTTCGATTAGGCATTGTCAACAAAAGTCTAATGGACGGACATCAAAGACTTAACAAATTCATTGTACAAATCTTCAATGTCCATTTTACAAGTATATATTATTTTAAGAAAGGTGACTAACCCAAACACATATCCATTGCTTGGTGGACCAGCAAAACGAGAATATAAATAAGAGTTGTGTATCATGATAGCAACATCTACATGGATCAAGAAATACTCATTGGTGTTACACAGACAATTCTTATATAGTACCTGTCTTGTAAAAGTGTGACAAAAGTCCCTCCTTTTCAATGAACCGTTGATATAACCAAACAGTGAGTGCTTCAGGATCAATGGGTACATCCTTAATTGGAAAAATTCTGCATTTAAAAAAACCAGAAAAGTAAATTAGATGTATGAAATATTTTTATTTTGTAAGATGAACTTCATTTTTGCTTTGAACTCCATCAGGATTGAGTATGTTTCAATATTTACAGTTTTTAGCAAAATCTGTAATATTTATTAGTATTATTCAAGGGATACATTTTTCAAAATCACCAATTATTGGGGCAGTTGAACTATCGAATAATAGTTATTCTTCAATTTCAATTTAAGAAAATAGACATTAATTCTGAGTTTCAGTTCAAACTCTAGCATCTGGCCTATATTTCACCAAGAGCTGCATTTTGTAAACGTAAAACTGTCATTTAAATCTTGTACTAAATATTTCTTGTCCAGATTCTGAAAAAGAGAATCAGCAATTAAATATTCATAGCAATAAATATGTAATAAATATAAAAGGGCTGATAACAAGAACCTGAACTTCAAAACTAATCTCTGAAATTTTTCTAGCTGATTTTATTTTCTATTTGCCTTGGTTTATGAAGACAAGTACTATGAAAGAAAAATTAATATATACAATACTATCTCTACCTAATGCTTTCATGTGTGGTTTATATTATATTTGTATGATTCAGTTATGGTGAAAAATTATGCCATTTGCTACTTGTGAACTTCTGTGTTCTGTGTCACATTTTTCTATTATTTTTCTTGACAAGGATATGATGGAATAGCTAATTAATTTTATATAAATTAGAAATTTGAGAAGCTCTCAGCCTGAACCACTAACCTCATTCCGATATTATATACAATGTATCTTATTCTTAATTTTGTTTAGTTTCATTGAGAGCATCCTAGCTCTGCAAATCTGGGTTCTTACATGCATTATGCACAGTCTTATGGCTGTACATTCTTACATTCTACCTCCTATCTCAGAAGGGCTCATCATTGGGGTACTGTTGCAATAAGCCCAGTACCAGAAATGCAGGATTTATGCTAAAAAAGAAATAACAAGCCTTCAAAAGCAAGAATAAGTTTAAGAAAATCAATATTAGATTAATGGAATCAACTAAGTCAAGTTAACATATAAAGGTATAAGGATACTGACTTTTGAACCACAATGTTATCTTATTATAACAATTCCCATAGATTTGAAAATGAAAAATGTTTTCCGTTTGGCATCTAGCATTCCCAAATTGACCTCTGCTCTTGATTTATAGGAGAGCTTTCCTCTCATTTTTATTGCTTTATTCCTCAATTTTGGTTTCCTGAAAATAAGCAGGCCAGGAAGTAACTGAGATCCATTAAGATCCTTTACCTATGAATATGTATGCTTACATTGTCTGCTGCTTATGTATTAGTTTCCCATCTTTCTGACAGGCAGACAGACCATTATTGGGTGGAGTCTCTCTCAATATTCTTTGGAAGGAGTCCCACCAGCCATGTGCTGTTTAATAAGCACTTCAATAAGCCTTGGTTATTTGTTTTGGGTCCTGCATTTTGATTCCAAACAACTAAAACACATTCCATCCTTCTGTCACCAGTATACTGTATTGAAACTTCTCCCTCAATCTGCAAAGCAAAGATTTTCTCTTTATTGCCTAGTAAAACACCGAAGGGTGAAAAAAATTTTTTTCCCATGCAATAAAAATCCAAGGTTTTTTTAAAATGTTACCATAATAGCATAGTCCTCAGAGCCCTAATACAAAAAAGCTAATTCACTAAATGAAATATTTCCTGTTCATTTGAACCGTTACATATCTGTTGTATTCATTTCACTGCCAATTTCTGATTCTCATCATCCTTGCCAGGAAGATACTGAAAGGTCATGAAGTAGCAAGTGCCTCTGGGCTTCTCTTATGCTCTGAGCTTCTCTTATACCGAGCACTAGCCTTCTGTTAATACTAGGAAGTGGTGATCTAAGACTCAGACATTCAGAAACATCTTTCATAATCAGATCTGTTTGTATTGTCCCTTTTGTTGGTATGATTCTTTATCTCTAAAACCTTTCTAGTCTACTTATGATACAATTTATCATGCTGAAAAGTTTTTCCAATTATAGAGTAAACTACATTAGTGCATAGTGTGTTATATTCCAAATGTACCCTATTTTGGGGGAGGCAGTTTGAAGGTCCCTGATCTGTTATCCCAAAGGTGCTTTTTTTTAGGAGGCTATTGGACTTTCTTGTGGTTTTTTTAGATAGTTCCACAGACACTCATCTGTTAAGTCCAATCTACTGTTCATTACAGGAATATCAATAAAAGCATTCTCATGTCAGAAAAAAATTAACACAGAATCATAGAATTGGGACATGACTAATAAGGAGTATGTTTTGTACATTGAGAAAATAACAGGGCTGCATGCTTACTCGGAATACAGCATCATATTTTGCTACTTAATAAAATACAATTGTGAGTTTGCTGCTATGCCAGGGACACAGCAGCACACAGTTTAGGAACATTTAAAGGCACTGTGAACTGAGAAATTTTACAACATCTGTGGTAGGGTATAATAAGCAAATCTTGAAAACTTGCTGCTGCTTCCAAAAGGAATCAAAGTGGAATTATTTTAAGTCTCTTTCTCAGAGACTTCTCCTTTGCCAGAACTCAGTAGTTTATTGATACTTAATGGCTCTCCTAACAGCTCTTGCACAACCTTGCAAAGCTATTCCTGCACTCCTCTACAAACAGAGACATGGAGTCTGGAGACAACTAAGAGTCCACCTCAGTGTTATTTATCTATAGATGTCACACTGGGACCATATATAATAAAACACAAGAACAACTACATTTCAAATACCATAAGTTCTATTTTTATTTATTTTCTAATGGCTAGTAGTACGTAGTCATGGTAAGTTTTGATTAACTACAATTTCAAGATCCTTTTGGCATATATTGCTAAGTATTATATATTTGATATCTTTCCATTTGATTTATTTGTAAGACCTCTGAATTGGTTTCTATTAAATTTTATCTGTTATTTTCAGTCCACACCTCTTGCCTTAGCTTACCAACATAATTTTGAATACTGTTGCCATTTTCTAGAATATTAAGTTATGCCATCCAGTTCAAACTATTAAAGAATGTGTTAAACAGTATGTGACCAAAACTGAATACTGTAATACCATCTGGAGTTTACAACAATTTATTTATTACTATAATATATATACCATTTTATTTCCAGAGTCTCAAGCAGTTTAAAGAATGAATATATGAAAATAAAGAATAAAAATAAATAAAACCAATACAACACCATTTGGGTTACATGTTCATCTCATCTGAAGAACCATGATTTTATAGCTCTCTGAAAACATAGTGTGTATCGGGTGGAGGGAGGAGGTAACTGGATATCTAGGGGAAAATTGCTGCAAAGAAAGGAGTCCATTGCTAAAACGACTTCAATAAAATTCCTGAAAAATGTATCTCCTTGTTGGTGGGTCTCAGCAGGCCTTCTCTTCCACTTTTCACTGGACAGGAAAATTCAACTTAAGGAAAGTGGTTGTTGAGATAAACAATTTGACAAAGAAATTGGTGATGAGAACACTAACTAAATTTTCAAGTTTAATCAATGTCCCACTACCCTATATTCAATTAGCTTGCCAATCAGAATATCATGGAAATTATAAAGGCAGGATGCATACACACACACCGCCTTTATTATAATAAATATATACCAGTAATTATTACGTTAAATGCTTTATGAAGTCCATAGCACTACCAAAAAGAGCCTGCTCAGAATATCTGATCTGATCAGACTTATTCTTGATAAATCAAGGATGACTTCAATTAATCACAACATTGTTTTGAAGTGTTTTCTTATTTAACAGTTTATAATCTGTTTTATAATCTTCCAAAGATATGAGACTGACTGCAGTATAATTCCGTATCTTATTTTTCCCATTTTTAATGACAGGGACATTTGCTGTCTTCCATTGTGTAGAAGAACTTTAAGTATTTGGCAGGATTTTTCACAAATAACAGACACATATCCATATGTTATATTATACCATGATTTAGCATTACGTCAACTTGCTGAAATCAATCTGTACAAAAGCTTTGGACCTGCTCCCTCTCCTCCACACTTATGGGGGAAATGGCTTTTTCTATCACTTAATTTCATTTTATGGAACCCTGGCTTATTTCTTACTGCCGTTTATCACTTCTGCCCACTGTTGAAACATACTTGTTTGAAATGGTGTTCTAAAATAGGGTTTATTTGACTTTGTAAGAATCTGAACAGCATACTAGAAAAGCAAAATTGAAACTAAATGCTAGCAGAACCCCTCTGGATGCATGGGAAAAGAGCAGTAAGAGAAATGGAAGCCTCAAGTGCAGTGGTGATTCATTCCAGCTCATAAAGGTGGCACTAAGAAAATCTTCCACAATTTTGTACTCTCTAAAACTGTTGAATTACAACTCACATTATCCCCAGGTGGGGAAAATCAGTCTTAGATGAGTGAAACTAATTAAATCAAACTGCTATATAGAGATATAAGGTGAAATCTCATCCCATATATTACTTACAATGGGCAATATTTTTCTTTCTGGTGACTTGCATTCCCAAAATACCCCCTTCCTCTTGAGTTATTAAAGGTAAAGGTAAAGGTTCCCCCGCACATGCGTGCTAGTCGTTTCCGACTCTAGGGGCCGGTGCTCATCTCCGTTTCATAGCCGAAGAGCCAGCGCTTGTCCGAGGACGTCTCCGTGGTCATGTGGCCGGCATGACTAGATGCCAAAGGCACACGGAACGCTGTTACCTTCCCACCGTAGTGGTCCCTATTTTTCTACTTGCATTTTTACATGCTTTTGAACTGCTAGGTGGGCAGAAGCTGGGACGAGTAACAGGCGCTCACTCTGCTACGCGGCACTCGCTGTTTTATTACGTTTTTGCTTAGTAACCTGAGTTCATTTGCTTAGAGCAACTTGAGGTCTTTTACCTATTACGTACATTATCTGTTATATATGCATTGGTCTCTCCCACCTTTCTAAGGTATAAATATGAGTGCCGCACCAACATGTGCTGTCTAATAAAACACTGCAGTAAACCTTGATTATTTGCTTTTGGTCCTGCATTTGATTTCACACCAACCCTCTCAAATGTTGGCAGAAAACTGATGGAACATGTAATCCTGTATATTATAAGATATCAGGAAGAAGAAAAACTATGATTTAATGTCAAGTGCTAACCAGCCTATTTTTAAACTGTTGTACTGTAAGTTGCAGAAACAACTGTCAGCACGGAAAAGAAATTTAGGGGGGAAAAATCCACTTTCTTCCATATTCTCCCCACATTATTGAATTAGTGAAAACAAAGCTGAAAAAGAGATACACCTAGAAACACAAATAGCATTTTTTCCCCTTTTTTTGCACAAGTAATTATTCTCATGGTATTTCAAGTTGTTTAGCTGAGAGTTGGATTATTGGCAGTTCATTTTGGTTAAGAAGATTTGATTTACCATCCTCACGAACTTGGTTGCTCTTACAATAAATGTTAAATATAGCCTAAGAAAATAAAGGTGCTCTCTGTGGTCTTATAGGTCTTTGTTTAAGGCAGAAGCAACCAGCAAAAAACTGACATCTGAGTAGACACAGGATCACCTTGTTTCTACCTGAACTGGCCGAACCTATTAGATCAGGGGTGTCAAACTCAATTTCACTGAGGGCCGCATCAGCATTGCGGTTGCCCTCAGGGGGCCGGGTGGTTATGGCCTGGGTGGGCGTGGCCTACTGGGTGGGTGTGGCTAGAGTGCGTATGGCCTACTGGGTGGGCATGGCCAGCTCTACATCGTTCGCATCAAGGGTGCCTATGGGGGCCTGGGCAGGAGTGGGACAGATCTGAGGGTCTCTGGCAGAAGGAGGGTCTCTGGGCCAGGGCCAAGGCAGTGGGGGCCGTTCCCTCACTGTTTCCAGGATGGCTTCACGGGCCTCATGAAACCACTTTGCGGGCCGGATGTGGCCCCCGGGCCTTGTGTTTGACACGTCTGTATTAGATCATCTAGGAAAAAACAACTCCAAATATCCGAGAGAGGAAGCAAAGGGAGCTAAAACAAGAAAGTGCTGCTTTCCAGGGCAGTATGAAACTTCTGGAGCAATATCCGTGCAGAGATCAAGTTGATGCTCTCCCTGAGTGCATTCAGGACATAGCAGAAAGAGGTGATCCAGGCAGGGTTTTAACCTGTTGGGGTCTCCTTTTGTTTTATTCATGTTTTAACTCTTAGGTTTTCTTTTTGTGTTTGTGAGCTTATCACAGATGTTTTAAATATGTTTTCTACTACATACGCTAAAGACTAATCATATTTAAGTTTATATATGGAGGGGCTTCCTCCTCAAGCTTACTAATTTGGACTTGGGACTGTAACTGATTAGTTGCATACTTACAGCAACCAGGATTAAAAGTATACTTTTCAGCATTTCCAAATGAAAGACTGCATGCCTAAAAATTAAAACACTCAGGGTAAAGCCGCTTACATTTCTACACAATTGTATGCTCTGAGATGTTCCACTAGGAGAATTTCAAATCCAGGCCTCTTAAAATGAACTGAAGACAGAAAGTGCATTTCATACCTGTAATGTACATGAGTAATTGTTGACCGCCTGTAGCCAAGAATCCATGTCTGAATGTCTATGGGCTCAGCTTTGGGATATGCAATAGTTGTATCTATCACCCACTGAAGACCTTTTGATTTACTTTCTAAAAAAATATATAGAGAAAGAGGAAAGTAAACCACGAAAACAACACTTTAAATCACATATACCATAATTCTAATGTTAACAGTTCATTAATGTTAACATGCCAACAATTCATCCCTAAAAGATACCAAATCTCACATACTATATTCAAAATGTTTATTTCTTCACTTGGCTAACAAATGGAGAATTCTCTTAATCTCCAAATTGCTACCTACATACATTTGCTAATTTTAATCAGTACTACACATCAAATCCTGGATATAAAAAAACTGTCCTGATTTCTTAATAAGCCATGAAATAAATCAACACTGTAATGTGAAAGAAAAATGCTTGCCATTCAAATGCTTTAAACATACGGTTGTTTATGTTTTTATTATTAAATTATATTATTAAATTTGTTTGCTCCCCATCTTAAAGCAACTCTGTGTTAATGGAGTTGTTCTAATATCAAATTTAAATAACAACAATATAGTAGCTAAAATATGATTTTAAAAAATCCATGAGCAGTGGATGTGCATTATTTGGAATTCTTATTCTATCAAAAAGTGAATGGCTAATAAGCCACTTAACTCAAGCTATAAACACTAAGTGCTAAATGTATGTTTGTGTACTCTTTCCAGGCAAAAGAACTGACATCAGGCCAATAAGTAACTTTAAAGTGCTTGCAATTTCTAGTGTTACTAGCTTAGTTTTAAAATCTATTTTCAGATCCAATTTCTACACAAGAATATACAAGGTTAGGTTCTGGTATTAAGATTTCATGAACTAGAACTTCCTTTCTCTCACTTCTGTTTGCAAGAATATTCTTGCAATTCTTTTATATGCATGGTCCTTTAGTAAATATGCCTTTGACACACAGAACCTTATGTTTAATAACTGTTTAGCACAAAGCTGATTAATGTAAATGATATATTTCTTAATAACTGTAATATTGTAATCTACATTCCACTTAAATCAGCATTTTCATTATCACCTATATGGTAATTAAGACAGAAACCTTTACCTTTACCTACATCACCTTGCAAGTCCTAGAAGGGGGGAGTTGACCCAGAACCTGTTGTTAACCCAGAGATTATTGTTGGGGAAGGTATGGGTTGCAATAAAGCATTGTATACAGGTTTGCTATGCTGTGATGTGTCAACTCCTTGGAGAGCAAAGAAGCGGGGCTATAAACATTTGTCAAATTGAAATTTTCATGAATATTCTTATCATAACTTGAATACAGTTATTTCACCACACCAGTGTTGCATCATTTAGATACAGTCTGATGCATATGGGAGGATAAGGCATGTTAATAAAACTGATGTAATGCCTTAACAATAGCTACAAAATCATTTATTCTTATAATTCAGAATAGATATATTAATCTCCTTTATTAATACTGGAACTGCTACTGATTTTCTGAAAGCCTCTGTTCCTGCAGTGCCCAATGACCAAATGCCTATTCAATGAAAAAAAGTCAATTCTGGACACTCTGAGAGACTGGGTCTGCTGTGTACCTTTAAAAATGTTGGCAGTGGGTAGCAGCTCAACAATAAATTAGGAGGAGACAGGCATTATGGAGATTTGTGCAGAAATTAATTAAAACACAATGAAAATTCACATGGAATTACCCACTCTAATTTAAGTATTATAGCTACTTTAGAAACTTTTCAAAATAAAATATTTCAAAAACTAAATAAAAGATTAGTATTCTAATAATTAGAAAATACAATGAGGAAGGATATTCAAAAGTGGACTACCCGATTCTGTAATAGTTTTATTCCCTATGCCATGGGTGTCAAATTCACGACATCATGTGACGTGTCACGACATATCATGCCTTTTTCCCCATTGTCAGCAATGAGGTGGGTGCAGTTTTGGCACCCCTGCCCACCGTTATCCGTCTGGTAAACTCGCAAGATTCGTTTTTCTTGCCATGCACATGTGTACATAATCCAAACTAGACTGTGTTGTTTCTCTGTGTCATATATGTGGGTATATGCATAATTCTGTATTTATTTATTTATTTGTTTGTTTCTGTCATATTTATGTAGTATATACTGGAGGTCGTGACCCTTTGAAAGCTGTATGCAATGAAATTTTGTTTTAATTATGCCGATTAGTGTACATTCAAAGTGACAATAAAAGTATTATTCTATCTGTGGTAAAAGTTCAAAGTAATGCCAAATTGCAAGGCTGGTGCCAAAATCAAGTTACATGCTTATTTTTGATTGCCATCAAGTCAGTGTCAACTCTTAACAATCACATAGGCCTCCTCAGGATAATCTGTGCCTAATCTGGCCTGTCACATCTGCCATAATCTGTGCCTAATCTGGCCTGTCACCACTGTATTTAAATCTATCCACTTTGCTGCGAGTTATTCTCTTTTTTTTTCCCATTCCATTTTTTCAGCATTAGAACTTCTCAGGGGACCTGAATCCTTACAAGATATGTCAAAAATATGATAATTTGACCCTGGTCATTTGTACCTCTGAATTGATTTGTTCTATCATTCACTTGATTTCTTGGGTATCCAATGGGAGTCTTCTCCCACACCAAAGCATCAACACTTTTTCTACACTGGTTCTTCAAAGTTCAACTTCCATACAATATTACCTCCATGATTTTGATCTTTTTAGGTGGAGACATGTCACAACATCTGAATAAATTTTCAAAAGGCTGCAACATTATCCTACCAAATGCTAATTTACAGGATACTTCTTGATTGATGCTTCCTTTTTACTTTGTTACTGATAATCAATCCTAAAAGACAGAAATTATCCAGTATTTCAGTATCTTCATTTGACACTTCTACAATTGGTTGCCATTACAGTTGCCATCAAGTATTCTTCATATTTAATTATAATCCATTTTTTTCAATGTGCTCCTTGACTTGCATTACTAAAGCTTCCGGATCATCTGCATTTTCAACTATCATACTAATAGCATCAACTGTATTGATGTTTCTTCCTCGAATTTTATAACTACACTTATCTTCTTCCAATTCAGTTTCCTCTCAATATATTTTCAAACACATAAATTGAATAAATAAACCACATCTCCCTCCTTTGCCAATTTGGACTTATCCTATTTCATCATATTCTATCTGGATTGTGGTTACCTGACCTGTATATAGATTTTTCAGATTTTTATTGATTCTTGAAGATTAGATCTTCTGAGAGTCTCATTTTCCTAAGGACATTCCATAGCTTGACAAAAATATCCTGTGGCTTTCTCAATTACCAGCATTTATCAGCAAAGACGTACTTGTTATCCTCAGACTTTTCTAAGCCATTTTGAACATCTGACATGTCCTTTTCCATGTAGGACTCTAATCTTCATTGGATTATCTTGAGCTTTTTTTTTAACTAGCACACAAAATAAGGATATTGTATGATAGTATGGAGTTGTGGTGCCATAGTGTTTAGAATACAGTATTGCAGGCTACTTCTGCTGGCTGCCAGCTGCCAGTAGTTTGGCAGTTGAATTCTCATTGGCTCAAGGTTGACCCAACCTTCCATCCTTCCCAGGTTGGTAAAATGAGACCCAGATTGCTGGGGGCAATATGCTGACTCTGTAAACCACTTAGAGAGCACTTAGAGAGCACTGTAAAGCACTGTGAAGCAGTATATAAGTCTAAGCACTATTGCTATTACCCTTCAGACAGGAAGGTAAGGATGGCAGAAAAGATTATTGGTAGTTCACTTCCTTCTATCCAGGACACAGCATATAAACGATGCTTGAGCAGGGTCTGCAAGATTGTCTGGGACAATATACAACCTCTTCATGACCTGTTCTCTTTGTTACCTTCTGGGATGAGGCTTCGTATCTGAAGCAGAACATCTAGATTCAGTCAGTTTTGTCCCATATAGCATCAACCTTGTGAACTCTCAAGTTTTCTCTTTCTGCTATGTATTCAAAATGGACAGTGATTAGTGTGTGTGTGTGTGTGTGTGTGTATTTGTCTTTAATTACATTAAAAATACGAATGGGCACATCCATGTTACAAAAGAAATAGTCAAACACCGCGATAAATATAAACTGTGTGTATGTATAGCGTGTGCGTGTGTGTACAGCATGTGTATATGTGTGTTATGCATGCATGGGTAGATAGATATATATTTTTGAGAGCAAGCAACAGAACTTCATTTTTAATGTGGGCCAGTGTGCTCACAGTAAAAAAAACGCAATAAAAGTTATCTTATCTTTATCTTAACTTATCTCTTCCAATCTGTTGGCCACTGTGGTGTTTTTTTCAGATTTGATGCCTTAGTTTGGTTAGAACCTTTACTAATTCATCTCCTATTGTTTGCTATATTTCTATAGATATTCCATTAATTGCTAGTTTTCCACTGGTGACTTTTAGCATGTCCATTCAATGTTGAAAACTCCTGTGTTGGGAGATCTTTTGGAAGTGCATCCTTGCTTTTCTCTGTCAACTTGATGTAAGCCGCTCAGTCACCTGAACTGCAAGATGAGACAAATAAATTTGATAGATTAAACAGATCCATAGATGGAGAGAGATAGAACACTTTTATTTTCTTTATTTGTTTACAGATGTTGTTTTAATAGTGTTTCTTGTCTCTTCTACCTGGTCTCTAAAATTCTTTCTTAAGTTCTTCCACCATTTGTTTTGATATACAGTTTGCTTTCTTCTGCTTCTTGGTCTTTTGTTGCTCTTCACACTTATCCTTAACAACTTCTTTATTTCACTCCACAGTTCCTTTGGTTTCCTAGCAATTAAGTTCAGGACTTCAAAGCAACTTAAGTTCTCCTTGAAAATGCTGGTCATATGATCAATATCATAGTATGGAAATGGGCTGGTTTTACTGTTTTACTTTAGCTAGATTTGGAACGTGCACAAAAACAGTTTATGATATAGTCAATTTGATTTATGCATATTCTGGCAATGTAGGCATCATTTCAATCACCATTGGAAAATAGAAAAGAATGACTTTCTCCTGCTTCTTTTCTGTTTCCAAGGCCATACAGTCCAACTACATTTTCCTTCCTACCATTTCCAACTTTGGCATTCCAGTTTCCAACCATAAGCAACACATGTTCTGTTGATTTGAGATTGCCTTTGACCATAAACTTAATCAACCTTCTGTACCAGTGGTAGATAATTATGATATGAAAAGGTTGTCTGCAAAATCTAATTGATGTTATCTGATCACTGAATATACTGTGCCTAAGCATTGTCTCTGTTATATCTTTCCTAATATGAAAGCAACACAATTTCTTTTTTGTTTTTCATGTCCTGACCACTAAACAGTATGCTCCTCCTGATTCCCACTATATATGTGTCTTTGCAGGTTGGGATTTTCTTTTCCTGCATGGTAATATCATCAACTAGACATCCAGAAGGTTTTCTTCTAGCCACATCCTAAAAACCTTTAGTACTCTGAAAAATCCTCAGTAATTCCTCAGAAGCATGTTGAGTATCATAAGTCTGAGACCCAGCATCTAGTACTATATCACCAATCACTTTAACTTGTCTGTGTGATTTCTTAAAAAATACAGGTGTGGGTTACCATCTGCCTTCTCCCACATAATATGAAATGATGCCTTTACTGTTGTCACCAAGGTAATAATCCAATTCCAGCATTTTCTTATACTGCTGCTGCTTGGTATAGATGTCAACTCTACAATGAACCTGGCTGAAGTCAGGTTGCCACAAGAATGGGAGGGGGAAGTGGAGATTTTCTGACAGTCTAAATAATTCTTTGTCCCATGGGAACCAAGGTCATTTCAAACAGTCGGATTAGGGAGTTGGGTGTACTGTTACAAAGCCTGTTAAACTATTCTATTGGGAAACGTAGTTGATTGAATAGTTTTGGGATGGGAAGTTTAACTTTATAATAGTGTAACACTTTGGAGGGAATTTCAGACTTGGTTTCACTTTTGATTGTGCTGATACTTTGTAAGCAATAAACATGTACTTTGAGGATGCCTCTAGCCCCGGAGTTCTGATTTACTTGGTCTCATTTATCAGAACCATGGCAATAGGTTCCTGTCTGTTTAGCCGGGCAAATCAAATAACATTCTCACCTTGAGTAACCTACTAGGAGTATATTCTCTTGGTGTAATTGTTTAAAAATTTTCACTTGTTCTTTTCAGGAATACCTCCCTGCCCTGCTATAATGAGACAGCACAGCAGGATGTGAGGGTATATGATTGTTTATGGTTAAAATCTGGCCAGAGTGTGCTCTCAGTCAGCTGCAGGACTGCTTTGAAACCACTGACGAGTGTATTCGAACATCAAGACCTGAATGTATACACGGATGCCGTACTGTCTTATATCAAAGCTTGCACCGATAGCGTGACAATGGAAAAGTGGATTAGAGTTTACGGGAATTGCAAACCCTGGATGACTGCAGAGGCATGAACATTCCTGAGAGCCCGGAATTCTGCCTTTAAGGCAGGGGACAGGGACACATATAGAGAGGCCAGGGCAAATCTCAGAAGAGGCATTAGGATGGCGAAACAAGAATATAAACATAAGGTGGAGAACCACCTAGCAGACAACTACCTGAAGCAAGTGTGGCAGGGACTGCAGCACCTAACCAAAATAAGGGCAACATGAGGAACACGATTAATACCGATTCCTCCTTGGCAGAAGAGCTTCTTCACTCGCTACAAGGTGAAAAGACCAGAACCCATAGCCTCTGCTGGCCAGCCTTCTGATTCTCAGCAACTCACTCTGTATGAAAAGCAAGTGAAAGCTGTATTGAAGGCTGTGAATCCCAGCAAAGCTGCAGGCCCAGATGGGGTGCTGGGGATAGTGGTTAAGAATTGTGCCGATCAATTAGCAGGGGTCCTGACAAAGATCTTTAACATCTCCTTGCAAACGGCCTGTGTACCATCATACTTGAAAGCAGCCACCATTGTCCCAGTCCTGAAGAAAACAGCAATCGAGTGCCTAAATGACTACAGACCTAATGCATCAACGTCTGTAGTAATGAAATGCTTTGGAAGACTGGTTCTCCAACATTTTAGGACATGCTTCCCACCGGATTTCAACTAACATCAGTTTGCCTACAGGGGGAATAGGTTGACAGACGATGCCATAGCTGCTGCCTTACGTTCTGTAGCAAGCTATCTGGAGAATCCAGGAAGTTATGTCAGGATGCTTTTCATAGACTATAGCTCGGCTTTCAACACTATTCTGCTGAGCATTCTTATTGAAAAGCTGACTGACTTGAATTTTCCCCACTCCTTCTGTGATTGGATTAAAGACTTTCTGAGGGACCAGCTACAAACAGTGAGGGTCGGATCTGTTTCATCCACCCCCTTGAAGCTTTGCACGGGCTCGCCTCAGGGCTGCGTGCTTAGCCCCTACCTGTACTCACTGTACACATATGATTGTGTATCATCCAACCCATCCGTGATCATTAAGTTTACAGATGATACCACTGTAGTGGGTCTTATTACAGGTGGAGATGAAACAGTGTACAGGCGGGAGGTACAAAAACTATCCCTATGGTGTTTAGAGAACGACTTGAACCTGAACATCAGCAAGACAAAGGAGATGGTGCTAGACTTTTGGAGGAAAAGAGAGGAACCTGCCCCACTTTACATCGGGGGGGGCTGTATGGAGAGAGTCTCCTCCTTTAAATTCCTGGGAGTCTACCTCTGTGAAGATCTTACCTGGAAAGTTAATACAACCCAGGTGGCCAGAAAGGCCCAACAGAGACTCCACTTCCTCAGGGTCTTGCAGAAGAACAGGGTAGAACGACAACTAATGACCTTCTTTTACCGGTCTACTATAGAGAGCATCCTCTCGCACTGTATTGTGGTTTGGTATGCTGGCATGACAGCCGCGGATAGGAAGATATTACAGAGGGTGGTGAACACAGCACAAAACATCATGAGCTGTCCCTGACACCACTGGATAACATCACCACAGCTCGCTGCCTTGGAAGAGTGAGGAAAATTTTCAGGGATGACTCACACCCTGGTCGGTACCTCTTTACTCTCCTACCATTGGTAGGAGATACAGAAGTATAGCCAGCCATACCAACAAGCTGAAGAACAGCTTCTATCCATGGGCTGTCAGGCTCCTGAATGGGAAATAACTCTACTTATGATTGACTTGTGAGGCTGGTGTGTAGTGCAATTAGCTCACATGGTGGGTGGGTTTGTTGTCACTGTGAGTTGTGGAGGGGAACTGAGGGAGGCTCAGCCAATCTCACTGTACACATTTTGTACTTGGATAATAAAGATTCATTCATATTAAATATGATAATGTGCTAACAGTTTGAAAATACTGACCACATTGCAAGCATCTTTCCTAACATTTGCCATATAAGGTAAAGGTAAAGGTTCCCCTGCACATGCGTGCTAGTCGTTTCCGACTCTAGGGGCCGGTGCTCATCTCCGTTTCAAAGCCGAAGAGCCAGCGCTTGTCCGAGGACATCTCCGTGGTCATGCGGCCGGCATGACTAGACACCAAAGGTGCACGGAACACTGTTACCTTCCCACCGTAGTGGTCCCTATTTTTCTACTTGCATTTTTTACGTGCTTTCGAACTGCTAGGTTGGCAGAAGCTGGGACGAGTAACAGGCGCTCACTCTGCTACACTGCACTCGGGATTCGACCCGCCAAACTGCCGACCATCTGATCGACAAGCTCAGCGTCCTAACCCACTGAGCCACCGCATCCCTATGCCATATAGATACCTCAATGAATATGGCAAACAAAATCCAGAGATTAATTAGAGTTTCAGGAAAAAGCCCAGTAATGGCTTTATCTATTCAAAAAGTTATAGACAAGAATGATTTAATATTATAGGAAACTATCATGAAAACACAATTGTTAACGACAGCAAAAACTGTGCAAAGAACAGGCTGTGCAAGATTGCTATGACTGCTGCTGTTTCTATAATAGAGGTAGTCCTTGATGTACAATTGTAATTGAGCCTGAAAGTCATGAAGGTCATTAAGTGGGTCACCATGTGACTAGATATGATTTATAATCTTTTTTTTTGCTGTGGTTGTTAAGCAAATGACACAATCATTAAACAAATCAATTATATTGGTTAATTTACCCATTTTTAAATTAATCCATGGGCTAATTTTGCAAGAAACTGGAAGTAAACACTCATTTCTAGCAAAAAAAATAGTGTAAATCACACTGATATGACTGCTGGGCACTGCAAATGGCCATAAATGTGGGCTGGTTGCCATGTTCTGGAAGATTCCTTTTGACTCTTGAAATACTACTTCATGGTGATGGTAGGGGACGCATAGATCAAGTTACAAGAGATACACAATTCTGAAGATACTAGAAAAATAACTAAGTTTTCTCTTTAGCAGTTACAATAGATTTCAGCTATAGTCCCAGCCCATGGAAGACCTATAGATCTGAATCATCCAATGACTTCTCAGGGAAAAAAAGATAAGCACTTATATTTATTTTTCAGATAGGTATTCGTCAAGAAAAACTATAAATGAAGGGGCTAAAATGTTTAAATGACTCTGTTTAGTTACTTGAAGCAAATACAAATTTCTATAGACTTCAGAGACTGCTCCTAATAAAACTCATAGTGTTCAGTGTTGCTCCTCTTGAGAATTCTCCATTCTTGCTTCCTCTCAAAGCAAACAAATTAGCCTACAGAGATTTCAAT